>NC_092502.1:119977358-120581358 GCF_047511675.1 Marmota flaviventris | reverse complement strand
CCAGGTTTGTTCTACTAGGTAATCTGAACTCAGGACTTTGCTTTTTCTTCATGAAGCTTTGCCCCGCATAGAACAAGAAATGGGGGCTTAAGGGGACCTGGATTCTTCCTAAGGCATTGCATATGCTTGGGGACAAGGCTATCTTTTCTCTGTGGCAGAGCCAGTCAGAGGCCAGAACCACAGTGCTGCTATTAGACCTCTGTAGAGATGGCAGCATTTGTATAAATGCCTTAGTTTTATTGAAACATTTCACGTGCTTTTTAGAAGTTATTAAATAAATCACTCATATTTCTTTTTTTTTTTGAATGATTCTTTTTCTTTCCCTCTGAGTTAAGATTTTACTTCATTGTAGAACCTTGTAAATATGAAAAAATAAAAGGACTAAAAAGTGAAATATCTTAATACATTCAGTAATTTAATGAATGTGTAATGTGAATTTGTTAAGTGCAGGACATGCCTCTAAATTTCTAGAACCTTATGTCTAGGAAGAGAGATAATCTTCATTCAAAAATGGCTACAATATAAGGACATATGTAAGTTCCAAAATGGGGTACAAAGAAAATGCCAAAGGACTTCTGAGAAGTGGCCGGACTGATGACCAAATTATTCAAGAAAAACAAATGTCTATTTTCTGTTGGCAAGGTAGAACACTTTCTGGTTTCTTCTTCTGTCATTCCTTTGTATGAAAAGCGGGAGGCTAGAAAAGGAGAAGCTACCTGTGCCTAAAGCCCTTGCTGGCAAGGTTTTGGGTTGAACTTTGCCAATGACAGCACTTACACAAAATTTGGAGAAAAGTGAGATGCAAAGCTATGTTATTGTTCTTTTGACAGGAGTAAACCAGTATGTGACTTACCTGTAATATAGTTGAGATTTTTAGTGACTTTCGACATTTTCCCAAGAATTACCTGATTTTGTTCTCCATCTGGGAACTTGGAGGGTCATTCCTATGGTTGCTTAAACTTCCTGATTCCATGAATATTAGTAGCAAAGCAAAGAACTAGCCATAGTTTTCCTTGACTTTAACTTCCTGCAGTCCTTTCAACACATTTGTGTGTCCTTTCCTACCTAAAATTCTTACACAAGGAGATACAGCTGAACCCATAGCAGTGAGGAGGGTTTGCATATCAGATGATCAGAAGCAGGATTATTTAGCAGCTGACCTGAGCTCAAATTTATTATCTTACCATCTTTGCCATCATCATCATCATTGCCAATATTTATAGAGTTCCCACTTTGTTCCAGATAGTGTGATAAGCACATATTAACTACTTTAATGATTTTAAGGATTAAAGTAGGTGCTATCATTCTAAAAATGGTAGTGGAGATGCCAGGAAGGATTAATTGAATGAAAGGTCACAAAATGACTAAGTGGTGAAACTGAAATTCATCATGTTTGAAAGTGAAGTGTATGCATAAAAAACACTGAAGAATGGCCAGATAAATTGATCCAAAACATTTTGGGAAACCTTAAATATCTGAAATGACTAACTTTGTTAAAATTTTTATATTTAAAAATATCTGTATACTTACAGGAAGTTGCAAAAAGGTAACAGAGAGGTCTTGTGTACCCTTTTCCCAGCTTTGTCTGATGGTAACATCTTATGCAATTATGATGCAATGTCAAAATGAGGACTTTGACCTTGAACATTCCTACTAACTAGGCTCCGGACCTTATTCAGCTTGCACAGGTTTTACCTTTATTTGTGTGTGCATGAGTGTGTGTGTATGTGTGTCTATGTTGTATGCAATATGATAAAAATGATCATTTTTAAATCCCAAAGATTGACTATGCAATTTTAATATGTTCTAACTAAATTGAGAGCAGGAAAAGCTTTTCCATGATATAAACTCAGAGTTAGTTAATATAACATGATCATGATCATTGAAAATGTTCTTAGGCTGCCTTAAGAGAAATTCAATGCTCAATGGTCACAGTTCTACTGTAGTACACATTATTTAGGACTCAACTGGAAAACTATCGTCAATTATGCCAAAAGTGACAGGACAAACCAGAGGATTTGCAAGAAAAGTGGTTGAATGTTGAAGGGTGATAATCAAAGGTCTGAAATTCCTTTCATTCAAAGGAGGGATGAGAGAATAGGTACTGTTTTACCCTGAGAAGCAATGAGCTAGACAGACATCAAGTCAGGCAGATTGTCCAACTCTGTGTTTCATATTTGTGCACAATGTTAGATAAACTAAACACCCACCCACCTTACCCAGCCTTACTTTTCTAAAGCCCTATTTTCAGAAATTCTTCCATGACTCTTATAAACCCTTTTTGGATCTATATAGCATTTACCAAAAGACTCATGTAATTTAACCTAGTGATTTTCAAAGATCAATAAAACCTGGAAATTTCTTGGAAATGTAAAATCTTGGGCTCTACATCAGACTTACTAAATCTGAAACCCTAGGGATGGAACTCAGCAATGGATATTGTATAAGCCATCTGATATATGCTGATTCCAGTTCTACTGATATAGCGCTTAAATTCTTGGGGCATTGGCATTTTAAATATGAGTATTATCTTTCCTCAACTACTCTGACATTGTTATGGACCTTACCTGTATATACTTTTGCCTGAATGACTGTGGTAAGGTCATGGCCGAAGAAAAGTTAACAATGCCTCACTCACCAAGCAGCTTATTGGCTGGCTTCCCTATCAAAACTCAGGTCAGAAAGCACTGGAATGTCCTTGTAACCTCATCTATCCTTCGCTATCTAAGAAGTCTGGGACTGAATGCTTCTAGCAGAAGCTGTCTGTCTAGTTTCCAGAAAAGTATCATGTAGTCGGGGAGTATGTATTAAGTAACTATTTCTAAGTGATAAGATACATGATCTCTTTAAGAAATTATTTTTAGGGACATCAGGGTGCATCTGAAATCAGTTAAAGGGAAAATCCTTGTCTCCCTTTCCTTTCCTGGGCTGTAGCCGTAAGGGCCAGGCATCAAGGAGTAGGTGTTTTCTTGCATATTGATTCCAGATTTCCTGAAGGGGTAACTTGCTTCTACCCTGGCTGAAAGAGAAAGGGCAGTGGTTCTCAATCATTTTGCTCCTGGGAATCATCTAGAAATGTGTTTAAAATGTGCATGTTTTCTCTACAAAAATTCTGATTTAGTAGTAGAGTGACTCTGGTACAGGAGGTCTCTAAATGACAATTGAACAAATTACAAGAACAGCCACACTTGGAGTATTCAGCACAGCCTCATACCCCAGTGACATGCCAGAAAGTAGAGACGGCCATAAGTCATTTCCAATTCTTCCCAGGCAGTCACTAGTAATAATGCAAGTGCTACCTGAATATATATATAACTCAATAGAATTTGTTCATTCAAGAAATGTTATTACACATATTCTGAAACAAGTCCTATGCCAGGCAATATGGTTCCTAGGGGAAAAAGAGGGACAATGACAATTCTCTCTGAGTGAGGGTCATTTTAAGTATACACTGAAAAATCACATAACTTTTGGTTACTTCTTTCGGAAACAGGGTGAAGCAATATAAATTTTCTCAATTAGCTACAAAAATTTTGAATTTTATAAAACAAACAGCCATGTAAAAATGTGTGTAGGCACATATATTTGTTCAAAGATAAAGACTATGCATAGAAAAAAAGCTGTAGAATGCAACAAAGTTTTCATTTGGGGGATTTTGTAACTACTGGTAATTTCTATTTTGTCTTTGCTGTTGTCTGTACATTCCAAATTATCTTTAATAAATAGGTATTATTTTTGCAATCAGAGAAAAAATATTATTAGAAACAAAGCTAAAGCAATAAAAGAAAAATGAAGAGCGTTCATATAAGGCAATTATGTAAAATATATTGAGTCAAAACACATTTATTAAGCATCTCCTCTATGGATATTGAAATTCCTAAAATTCCTAGAACTGTAGCTCACAGATCTTCTACCTACTAGTTGTGCGATATTGGACAAGTTACTGTATCTTTGTGCCTCAGGTAATTTTATCTGTAATGTGATCCAATTGCACCAGTTTTATTTGGAAATGAAATGAATTGATGCATGTTAGATGGTTAGAACAGAGTTTGAGCTTGTTAAGTCCTTAGGAAATTTTAGCTATTACTTTATTTACTGTTATCTGAAGAATCACCATCTTATCCCATTTGTGAGTCACCAGCCTGCCCTACAACATAGAGACCAGGAACTCCTAACTTTCCTTTACATTACTGAACAGCTTTACTTATTGATAGGCTCTGCTTTTTGCTGAATCAAATATGCTTTGTTGGGATTTCCCTCCATTGGACCTCTTTATTCCATTATACTGCAGACTACTCTAGTTTGTTCTTGGAGACTTCTCCTCTGCTTGGCAGCAGTTTTTCAAATGACATAACAAAAAAAGAAAAAGCAATAACAAGTGCCTTATGCTTTTAAGGCTCTATCATATATAATATGTCACTTGAACCTCTTGATATATAGGAAAAATATTACCACCATCACCATTTTATAGGTCAATAATTCAAGCCTGGAGAAGTTATAGACTCGTGTAAGATCACAGCTAGTAACTGTGGTACTGAGAATTAAACATAGAAAGTAGAATACTTGCACACTGAAGGAATCTCCTTTGTCTTCAATTGCATTATTTTACTATTGTAACTTGAATTTATTGTCAGTCAGAATCTGGCCAGGAAAATAAAAACAATTCTGCAACTTCCAAACATAGAAGCTATAATACAAGGAATTTGGTTACATATAGGATGCAAGACTTGAAAAGCCAAACAGGGGACACAAAGGCCACCAGGAAATTAACAAAAGTAGGAAGTCATTACAGCCCCTAGGATCCAGAATCAGAGACCAGCAGTCAGGACTACACAATAGAAGTTGGAAACTAAAATTTAACATGGACTTCCCTGCCCATGGGAATGAAAGTTGTAAGATGCAGGAGAGGAGAATAAAAATGCTCTTAATCCTCTTCCCTTCCACCCCCACCCCCCAGCCCTCAGCCAATACCCTGCATTGGCTGAATAAAACTGAAAGCCAAGTCCTGAGAAAATTAGGAAATACAGTTACTGAATTACACAGCAAAGGCAGAGAAGAGTCAGGAATGGATCTAAGAACAAGCTGGCTGTTGGAGGCCCAATTCATGGTGATCATTTTGCCCTAATTCATATTGAACTCATTCTCAAGATAGGCTCAGGTAATTTTTCTCACAAACTCTTTTTTGTTGTTGTTGTTGTTGTTGCTGTTTTCCCATTACTTTTAGGATCAACCAAGGACCTTGCATATGCTGGTCAAGCATTCTACCATTGAACTATATCCCCAGACTTATTTGTTAATTTTTTATTTTGAGATAAGTTCTTGCTAACTTGTCCAGACTGATCTCAAATTCATGATCTGAATAGCTGGGATTACTAGAATGCACCATCAAGCCCAAATCACATGAACTCTTAATAAACTTGTTCTCTTTGTACTTGCCAATTGACTTTCTGAATGCAGATAAGGGATTTACTTTTATCATGCTTAATTTTATCTTTTGACTTTCAGGCATCCTTTGAGATGTTAGATACTTTTCTCATCCTACTTAGTAATAAGTATAATTTATAATTTTTATATTTAATATTACTTTTTAAAAATTTGTGTTGTACTTAGTTATATATGACAGTAGAATATATTTATGCACTTTGATATATCATACATAAATGGGGTATAATTTCTCATTTTTCAGATTATAATTTATATACATACATTCAAATTATTATTAAATACAGAGTGGCCAAGATGATGTAAGTAAGGGGCTCACTTTAGGAACAAAATTCAAGGGTTTGCCCAAGATCAATATTTTAATACAATATTTTAAAAATCAAACTAATGAATTTTTTTATGTAGAAAAATATCAAAATTATTAATAAAGACAGGATTCAGGAGAAATTAAAAATTATAAATTTTTATGTTGGCTGCAAATTCTACCTTTTATACTTTTTTTCATCTGTTACTGAAGGGTATGTAAAGAATATTTTCAATATATTTCAAATATTTTGATACTTTCTAAAATCTAAACACTAATTTACTAACAAAGGAGGGGAAAAGAACAAATTCAAAATCATATCTAAAGCTTACATAAATGGGGGGATTGTGTGTTTAAGAAAAAATTCAAACTTACTTTCATATATGTATGTAAAATTCATATATCTGTTATGTATGTCTGTAAAAACCACTTCATACTAAATGTACCACCAATTCAACATCCTTTGTCAACTGCCCTAAATGTGGCCAACTCCAACGCTACCCGACAAAAGGGAAGGTAAAGCATGGGGAGGGATGGAAATGGTGGTTTTAACTGATTGTGGTTAAAATATTTTGCAAATTTCATAAAATGCACGTGAACATATTCTTATGAACATATTCTGCTGCTTTGAAGGCCATGGAAGGGACCCTTGCAAGTAAAACTTTATTAGTTTTGTGGTGAATTTCACTCTGGATTTAGAAAAAATCTTTAAAATTTCACTCAGATTAATTAAATTTCATTACACCTTCCATTGTGCCTAATTAGACAGATATTCATTGTGCATTATTAGACAGATCTCATTTTTCCACATATATATATATATATATATATATATATACACACACACACACACACACACATACATACACATACTAGAGATTGAACCCAGAGGTGTTTAAACACTGAGCCACATCCCCAATCCCCAGCCCTTTTCAATATTTTATTTAGAGACAGGGTCTCACTGAGTTGCTTAGGGCCTCACTATGTTGCTGAGGCTGGCTTTGAACTCACAATCCTCCTGCTTCAAACTCCTGAACCACTGGGATTACAGGCATGTGCCATCATGCCTGGCTTTCCCTATATTTTTTCTGAAGAAAATCCTTTTCTAAACATGAATGAATTGAAACCAAAAGTTTTTGAGTCGGCCCTATAATGTCAAAATCATACTCCATGTTGTAAATCAAGAGTTGGCTATTACAGAGGTAGTTCAGAACAAAGATGAGAGTCAATATGGGTTTTATAAAGGAAATCTGCATATAAAGAATCTCACTATGGCAAAATGTCTTATTTTAAAAAAATCCTGTCTCAATTAGCAATAAGAGCCAAATTCACAGTTAACTTTTACTAAAGAAAACTAGTATCTTGGTATAGCTTAATCTAGTCACCAACTGCAAAAGATCAAAATGATTGAGCATTCAATTTCCCAAAGGTGGTCTTACCATTGATTAGACCACACCTAAAAATAAGCCTGTCTGTGGATAAGATTTGGATTTTAAATATGTGATTCAAAAATGTTAATACTGCAAACTTTAATCCACAAGTGCATTATGTTTGATGGTTTAAAATTTATTGTTTTCTGAGATAGTATCATTGCTTTTTAAACAAGTTGTAATCAATGTGTGAGGAGGTATAACAAGTGGTAAGAAAATCTGAACAAGATGATCTATGTGTAAGTGATATTTTTGGCTGTTAATCTTGGAGATGGTAAACGCTCATTTTAGAACAAGAGGCACAGTCTGACTCAGCTAATCAAAGTACATTTCATTATTATTATTAAAACCACCCACAAACAAAAGATAGCTCCCCTTTGCTCAAATCACAACTTCTTCAATACCCCTAAACTTGTAAAACTGTCAGTTGACTCTTATAAAATCAAATCAGCATAGTCTCCTACTACTTGATATTTAAGCACTGAATTTGATTATTTAATTGATGCTAAGTTTTGAAACTCAATGTTTAAAGAACAACTTGAAATACTAAGATGTAGTGATTTAGAAGTATGTCTTTGACATGTTTAGTAATGTAACCTACCTGATTTTTATCAGTAACATATAAGCACTATTTCTTTTAGTTGTTATAAATTTTAATAAATGTTACCTATACATTTGATACATTGTATAATTCTTGATTTATCAGTATTATATCCATAATTCAATCTTCTTAATTGTCCTTAGGAATCTCTAAATCTTATTAAATTAAATATAACTAAATTTTAATTTCATTTTTTTTCTCAATATAACTATAGCTGTCAATGGAAAATATAAGAAATTTTGGTGAAGCTATTGACTTCCTACATCAAAATGCTGGAATAATTATTGTAGCAAAGGTAGGAAGTTAAAATATACTGATATTTGATGTTAAAAAATATCATTCAGTGGCTTCAGCTGACATAGAGGGAAAACAGCCATTGCATAAATGTATTTGTAACAACTTGATTCCCCATTGTCTTGTTTATGCAGAAAAGACCAAGGAAACCCCTCACAACTCTCAGTTCAATATTCCATTGTGAGCTAGTTCTCATCCATATGGTATTCAATTACTTGTGGATAGAAACAAAATTTATATTAGCATATTAATCATTATACTTTGAAATAAGTTTTGGCACTCATTACTCATGAATAAAAGAATGTCAATGCAGTGAAGCCCTTTGAGGCAATTTCATAAAATGAGGGTTTATTTCTTCAACTAAAATCTTACACTATCAAGGCACATTTGGAAACTGAACTTAATGCTTCAAGGTATCTATTTGAGATGAAGTTAAATTTAATTTTGAAGCTTTGTCTTTCATTTTATAGATTCACCCTTGAGAAGATACAGCAAATACAATTAAGCAGATTAAAAATAACACTCTGGTTTGCTTTATGCTAATAAAATTGTCTACATTCACATTCTGACCATATTCACATATACTGAATATATGGAAAGGATCAGATTTCAAACCTAACTGAGCATAAGGTAATTTTCTATCTCCTGTAATATTAAGTAGTTTATTGGCAATGATTATTTTTTAGGGACAAAACAGGGTCTTCAATGTGGTACCTGTCATACATCATCATATTCTAGAGGACTTTGCATCTTGGAGCATTTTGATGAGTTTTTCCACTTATTTCTTGTTGTATCCTTTATAGTTTGTGTGACTACTCTCATCAATACATAAAGAAATTCTTGAATAAAAATATTAAGACTATCGTTTACATAGAGCCAAAAAGATCATTTTCATTCTATCAGTGCTGCTAATCCAACAATAGAGGTTAAAAAAAAACAGCTCAATGAATACATTTGGATAAATTAATAATATATGAATAATATGAATAATAAGTACATGTTTGTAGAGATGGCCTAAATGAATTGATTATGGTTCTCCAGTACATAAGTCCATGACAACAAAACTTCAGAGAATGCCCCTGCCCATGATCCTATGATGTGAATTACCCCATGATCCTATGATGTTAATTACCTCATGGGAAAAAGTTGCTCTCTGAAGGCTACTTTTTAAAACACTCTCTCTCTCTCTCTCTCTCTCTCTCTCTCTCTATATATATATATATATATATATATATATATATATATATATACACACACACACACACACACACACACATATATATATGTCATCTATATAATTTTTCATATTTATGCACACATATATATGTAGTGTATATATATATATATATATATATATATATATATATATGTATTTGTGTGTGTGATTTTATAAGTTGTAGATAGACACAATGCCTTTATTTAATTAATTTGTTTATTTTTATGTGATGCTGAGGATCAAACCTAGTGCTTCACACGTGCTATGTAAGTGCTTTATTACTGAGCTACAACTCCAGCCTGAAGACTATTTTTTAACCCCTGAAAATATATAATAATTTTATCATGTGCATACCAAAAAAAAAGTTTTTAAAAAGGAGCTTTTACTATATTCATTTGATTACATTAAGAATGATATTTTATCCAACTGTGAATAGTTTGGAGAAAAAGAGCGGCTGGTATTTACTGAGTCTGGACTGTGTACCAGACGTGATTATGGAATATTGTACCAAATACTCAGAAGATTCATAGTCCTGCAAAACAGATTTTATTCCTTATTTTCAGGGAGTATAAACAAGAGCCAAACAAAGAAGTCAGACAACTTGCCTAGTCATGAAACAGTTATGATATACTGCAGACCTGGGCTCAGTAGTCTGACCTTGGAAACCACGTCTTTTACCAGTGTTCAGAATTATATTAGTCACACAGATTTGCCCTCACCCATAACTTCAGAGACCCCTGACTTGTTCCAGACATAAAAGGTACTGTGAGTAAAATATGAAATAGTTATCACTAAAAACTCATAAAAGAGAATACTTTGATATCCACATAACAGAGTAGCACACAGAGTCAGGTAGGTGGCATTATTGCCCTTTTGCATACAATGTACCATGTGCATTGTGTCCTCAGCCACTGGAGGTTCTGGCATATATACCCTCACTCATCTTGGCATGATGAAGGTCTCAGAGAACAGGAAATTGCTTAGTACCACTTAGGAGCAGTGGTACTAAGTGTATGGACCCTGTGCAGGTTGAAGCATTTTCTTTTTTTAATGTATTTTTTATTTATATATGACAGCAGAATGCATTATAATTCTTATTACACATATAAAGCACAATTTTTCATATCTCTGTATACAAAGTATATTGACACCAATTTGTGTCTTCATACCTGTACTTTGGATAATAGTGATCATCACGTTCCACCATCATTAATAACCTCCTGCCCCCTCCCTTCCCCTCCAATCCCTCTGCCCTATCTAGAGTTCATCTATTCCTCCCATGCTCCTGCTCCCTATCCTACAATGAATCAGCCTCCTTATATCAGAGAAATATTCGGCATTTGTTTTTTGGGGGATTGGCTAACTTCACTTAGCATTATCTTCTCTAACTCCATTCATTTACCTGAAAATGCCATGATTTTATTCTTTTATTACTGAGTAATATTCCATTGTGTATATATGCCATATTTATTTTTTATCCATTCATCTATTAAAGGGCATCCAGGTTGGTTCCACAGTTTAGCTATTGTGAATTGTGCTGCTATAAACACTGATGTGGCTGTCTCCCTGTAGTATGCTGTTTTAAGTCCTTTGGGTATAGACAGAGGAGAGAAATCGCTGGGTCAAATGGTGGTTCCATTCCCAGATTTCCAAGAAATCTCCATACTGCTTTCCATATTGGCTGCACCAATTTGCAGTCTCACCAGCAATGTATAGTGTACCTTTGTCCCCACATCCTCCTCAACACTTATTGTTGTTTGTATGCATAATAGCTGCCATTCTGACTGAAATGAGATGAAATCTTAGAGTGGTTTTGATTTGCATTTCTCTAATTGCTAATGATGATAAACATTTTTTATGTATTTGTTGATTGATTGCTTATCATCTTCTAAGAAGTGTTTTTTCAGGTCCTTGGCCCATTTATTGATTGGGTTATTTGTGGTTTTTTTTTTTTTTTTTGTGTGTGTGTGTGTGTGTGTGTGTGTTTAGCTTTTTGAGTTCTTTATGTACCCTAGAGATTAGTATTCTATCTGATGTGTGAGGGGTAAAGATTTGCTCCCAATGTGTAGGATCTCTATTCACCTCACAGATTGTTTTTTTTTTTTTTTGCTGAGAAGAAACTTTTTTTTAGTTTGAGTCCATCCCATTTATTGATTCTTAATTTTAATTCTTGTGCCACAGGAGTCTTGTTAAGGAAGTTGGAGTCTAATCCCACATGATGGAGATTAGGGCCTACTTTTTCTTCTATTAGATGCAGCATCTCTGGTTGTATTCCTAAGTCCTTGATCCATTTTGAGTTGAGTTTTGTGCACGGTGAGAGATAGGAGTTTAATTTCATTTTCTTGCATATGGATTTCCAGTTTTCCCAGCACCATTTGTTGAAGAGGCTATCTTTTCTCCAGTGCATATTCTTAGCACCTTTGTCTAATATAAGATAATTGTAGTTTTGTGGATTAGTCTCTGTGTCCTGTATTCTGTACCATTGGTCTACCAGTCTGATTTGGTGTCAATACCATGCTGTTTTTGTTACTATTGCTCTGCAGTATAGTTTAAGTTCTGGTATAGTGATGCCACCTGCTTCACTCTTCCTGCTAAGGATTGCTTTAGCTATTCTGGTTCTCTTATTTTTCCAGATGAATTTTATGATTGATTTTTCTATTTCTATGAGGGATGTCATTGGAATTTTGATAAAAATTGCATTAAACAAGACAGGGATGCTCTCTTTCACTACTTCTATTTAACATAGTTCTTGAAACACTTGCCAGAGCAATTAGACAGACAAAAGAAATTAAAGGGATACACATAGGAAGAGAAGAACTCAAATTAGCACTATTTGCTGATGATATGATTCTATATCTAGAAGACCCTAAAAGTTCCACCAGAAAACTTCTAGAACTAGTAAATGAATTCAGCAAAGTAGCAGGATATAAAATCAACACCCATAAATCAAAGGCATTTCTGTTTATCAGCGACAAATCCACAGAAAAGGAAATGAGGAAAACCACCCCATTTTCAATAGCCTAAAAAAAAAATCCAAATTCTTGGGAATCAACTTAACAAAAGAGGTAAAAGATCTATATAATGAAAATTACAGAATCCTAAAGAAAGAAGTCAAAGAAGACATTAGAAGATGGAAAGATCTACCTTGCTCTTGAGTAGGCAGAATTAATATTATCAAGATGACCATACTTCCAAAAGCACTATACAGGTCCAGGCATTTTCTTAACAGTGTTTTTAAGAGCAGAAGAATGCAAATGGCTGGTGGCTAAAGCATCTAAAAGAACTCACATCAGAATATTAGTGAGAGAGCTTCTGCAGTTTCCAAAAACAAGTAGGGGAGGTGCAGTTCACTGGAAGCTATATATATTCTATACATATAGGTTCTTCAATAACAAATTCAGTTGAGAACTCATAACTTTAACTATAACATCTTCACCATAACTTTATCTCACTCCATTACCCTGTTCCTTCTCTCACACACTGGAGCAATGTATGAAAATGGAGTTAGTCCCTAATACGGTCTGAACATGTTTCCTAAAATGCACGTGTTGGAAATGATCCCCAAAGCAATGGTATTGGGAGATGGGATTTTTTGAGAGGTATTTAGGTCACAAAGGCTTTGCTATTGATACTGCTATAAAAAGGGCTTACAGGAGTGTGTTCACTCTCTTCTGCTCTTCTGCCATCTGAGGACATAGGATCTGGCATTCAAGACTCCATCTTGCAAACAAACAGCTGCCTTGCCTGATGCCACTGCCTTTATCTTGGTTTTTCCAGCGCCCAGAATTGTAAAGAATAAATTTCTCTTCTTTATAAATTACCTAGTCTGTGGTATTCCCTTATAATCTCACAAAGACAGTCTCCAACAGTGTTCCTTTTTCACATTCTGATAAATAGCATTTTAAACATTTCTCACTCATCTTACAATAACTTTGTTTTCAGTTTTAATTATATGTGGGATCACTATGCATTATCAGAATACTATACTTCACTTAGCAAGGACTGAGTTTGTCTCCTTACAACAGCACGTAATTGTCTGGACAAAGAAGTAAAATGATATCGTTATTACATGTAACGTTAATGCATAGGTTTAGGAAGTAATCCAAAGAAAATACATCAATAGCAGCTATGAAGGTGCTGGGAAGGGGCTAGACTAGGGCTGTTACCCAAATCTTATCATTAGTATTTTTATTTTGTTTTATGTTTTGTTTTGTTTCATGCTTCTGACATCTTTGGAGTGGGTAGAGCTATAGATAAAACAACTTTATTGCTTTTTATGGCCATGACCATTCCCAGCACTTCCTAGTAAAGAGAAGAAAGCACAGGCATGGTATGAAGGATTTTATCTTCAATAACAAAATTTTAGACAGACTGTAATAAGAGAATAATTATAGCATATATACACATGCACACACACACAATCCTAGCAGTATCATAGTGGCATCGTGATAGACAACTGAGACGAAGGAACACAAACGAGAGCTCACAGAAATAATCCAAGGTTTTAAGGACTGGTGTGGAGGACAGGATCTACCATTCACCTTAGCATCTGCCCATATATTTGCCTTGAATGAGATCTGTCCAATAAAGAGCAGTCCTGATGAAAGATGAAGTTTGGGTTCCTCAAGCACCATATGAATATTGCCACATCATCCTCCCTAGGACCTACAATAGAGTAAGTTTCTGCCTATGTTTGCTTTGCTGATGACATCCTTAACAGTGACTAGTAATCAGCACTTTGTATTCTACAAAAATATTTCAAAACTGTTGTTCCTGGTGATCCTCGTAATATCCTTGATACGGAGTTTGAATAGCATTGTCCTCAATTTATAGGTGAGGACTTGTACTCAGGGAAAAACTTGGACTGGGTCAAACAGTTGGTAAGGGACAAAACCACCTTCAGGACAATCTACCTACTTCTCTTGCCACCTTCCCATTCTGGCATTCCAGGTGTGGCCAAGCTTCTGAAAAAAAAGAAAAAACAACTAATACCTAAGCTGCTGGGAAAATCCATCTTAAAGTTTTACTTCTGGCACTGAATTCAGTGGCAGAAGGACCTCTTCAAAATTTTTTGGATGAAGTGAACAAAGAGGTGAACTTTATTTTATTTGCATTCTTTGTCTTGAGGTTCTATTTATCACTGACTCTACAATGATAAATAAAGTATTCTTTTCTGTGATGATCTAAAATACAAAAAATAGGGCTGGGAATATGGCTTAGTGGTTGAGTACTCCTGAGTTCAGTCACGGGTACCAAAAACAAAACAAACAAACAAAAAATCAATGTGTTTTTTAAATGGAGAGAATAATACTTGCTGCTCACCACAAACACTAGAGTGAAGAAACTAAAGCTTCTGGAAGGTTGTGAAAGAGGTGCTTTAGAAACAGAGATGTGACATTTATATCGAATACATCCAAATGTGATTTTTTTTTAAATTTTTATTGTTGGTTGTTCAAAACATTACATAGTTCTTGATATATCATATTTCACACTTTGATTCAAGTGGGTTATGAACTCCCATTTTTACCCCGTATACAGATTGCAGAATCACATCAGTTACACATCCATTGATTTACATATTGCCATACCAAATGTGATTTTTAAACTGAAATTAAAATTTCATCAAAATTCTGCCATACTGAGCTATTCATAATTTGTGATATTGTTATTATTTTTCTTTTCACTTTAAGCACTATGGCAGTAAATGGACATTGTAATTTTAGAGATTCTGACACTTTAAGAGCTCACATCTAGGGACTTCGATCCCCTTATACTACAACCTCTGCCTGATTTTTTATTTTACTTTCTACAAATATAAACATTGTCTATTTTGCTCTACATAAATAATGATATGTTCTTTAGATACTAGGTCAGAAAAAAAAGCGTAACATGATGGTGCAGGTTTTGCTTTGACATAAGAAGTACCACTGCCCTATATAATCCAGCAATGGCACAATATTCTTTCTGGGCCTGGTGACTGTTGCATCTCAGTGACAGTCTTCATTAATCAGGCTGGCAGGCCTCCCACTCCAGGGAACTCTAGGATGGGTAATCTCTCCACAAAGAGCCTGAGGTACAGCAGCCAGACAACTGATGTCTTCCAAATGAATGACTCTACTTGAACAAGCCAGCTACTGGGGATAAAACCATTAAGCCGTGACGTGCAGGTTATGGCTGCAGCATGGGAATTTGATGTGATATGCTAATTCTTGAGAGGACATTTCATGATAAGAAGTGCAAACTGTTACATTGGATTGGATTGCCTAAAGCACTTGAACCAACAAAATATTTTCCATAAAGTTGCTATTGGCTATCAAGTTGAACCTCGCTCGAGATGCTCCAAGTGATGCAGAAACATTTTCGGGGGAGGAAGGGTAGTAAGAGAGATTAAACTCAGGGGCACTCAGCCACTGAGCCACATTCCCAGCTCTATTTTTTGTATTTTATTTAGAGACAGGATCTCTCATATTTAGAGTTGCTTATTGCCTCATTTTTGCTGAGGCTGGCTTTGAACTCTTGATCCTCCTGCCTCAGCCTTAGGAGTCAATGTGCCTTCACACCTGACAATGCAGAAGAATTTTTCTCAAAGAAACTGAAATTAATGAAGATTTTCATGAATGATATCATACGTTATGACTGTTTCATATGCAATGAATATTTTCTTTTTTTTTTTTTAATTTTTTTTTTATTGGTTGTTAAAAACATTATAAAGCTCTTGACATATCATATTTCATACATTAGATTCAAGTTGGTTATGAACTCCCAATTTTACCCCAAATACAGATTGCAGAATCACATCAGTTACACACCCACTGCAATGAATATTTTCTAAAGTGAGTTAGTGTCATTTAGTTTTCCTTTTACCTCTCATTTTAGGATGATGAATTAATACACATTCTGAAAGTTTTCCAATAAATAATTAAATATTCTCTGTAAAACACTTGTCAAAGTGCTTTCCTTACTCCTAATCAGTAGTGTTTGATTCAAATAAAAAACTCATTCCTAAAGGGATTTTATTCGTTTATTTTGTTAAATAGAGAAGTCCTAACTCAAAGCACTAAAAATATCCATTTTTTTCTAAGGCCACCTGCCATGTTTCTGACACTTTCCTTAGGGCTGTGCCATTTGTGCAGTTTTGCTTTATTTTATAAAGCAAGCAACATTCTTCCACACACTTATCAAGAAACTGTCCTTTTACTCATCTTTTACTCCTTAAATCAAGAACACAGGGCTTGGAAAACAATCCATAGTAATTCCAATGAGGTCAATAGATTGGAATAAAAACAATGAGATTCTCTCCACTTTATTGACTTAAAATTGCTTTGTAGTCTCAAGGAATTTGCCCTCACAGACATTTGATGTGTTTTCTTATCATACAATGGCAACAGTGCTAGATAAATAATATCAATGGGTTTAGTGAAAATTTTTCTGAAAATTTTATAGTGCTTCATTGAAAAAAAGTCACTGAAAAACATAGAAATATTAAAACCAGGTCTGTGTAATTGAAATAAATGACATCTTAAAGAATTAGTTACTCTGGCTATTTTTTTCCCCTGTGTTGGGGATGGAACCCAGGGTCTCCTGTATGCTCTTCCACTGAGCTAAACCCTGCAGCCCCTACTTTGTCCATTTTAATGCTGAACTAATTGCAGTGAAGAATAAAAACTTAAATTCGCCTTTTTAAATAGGAATTTGGGTTCTGTGATGTGACTATAATATCTGTTATTTTTTTATGCACAACCTTTTAGGGTTTCAATAAAAATAATGACGTAGCCCAAATACTTTTAACACTATGTTGCTTTTTACATTCTTAAAAACCTAAAGAACAAGTCTTATTATTTAATTATTGTAATTTCCAATTTTCATGCCTACTTTTGTTCTTATCTCCAATAAAATTGAAAGGGAGCTTCAAAATCCATAACATGGCATTTTTTGTGCCATGAATGCTCAGAGAAAAGGCACTTCAACACTGAGAAACTCAAATGAAAACTAAATTGTTATGTAGTACATCACATTATATTAGCTATGTCAATAAAGCAAGCCAGCTGTTACTGTCTTTATGTAAAGCACATTTTTCTTTTAGTTTTTTAGCTAAGCTTATAAAAGATATCAATTCAATTGTAACACTAAATGAATAAGTAAATTAATATTGTTAGTAAGTTCAAGGTGAAATTCTTTTGATGTATCTAGGGAATCAGAAGAATATCATTTTGTAACTTCCTTTTCTAGATAAATAATTCTGACATCTTTGTATGTTTAGTTAGCATTGGCATTTCAGCCAATATTGATCAAAGAAGCTAATTTGGCTATTTTTAAACTCTTATCTCTATATTAGTTTCACCACAACCCCACAGCATATTTTAAACATTTTTAAGATTAATGAGATCTATTATTCCCAGAGCACTTTTCAAATGCATTCATTTTTCCTCTCAAATTATTTTTCCATTTGTGTCTATGTAAATTGAAGGAAACCATTTTTATTTAAAAACAGAGCTGCACATTTCTATTTCATTCTATCCTCTTTGAAAATAGGGTAAAGTTATATTGCTGTTTAATATAACCATAGACCTCCAAGTTGAATTGACAAGTACTTGACTATGAGTTAGGTTTTTCCTAAAGAATAGAGGTTAGTAAAATGCTATCATGCCCAAATACATTCCTTTCATCTCATTTACCAGATGGTACCTGTGCCATTGACTGTCATTAATAATTTTTATCACCGCAGTCATAGTGGTCTTAAGCACAAAAGGTTAAACATCATATATTATGTGACAGGATCTAAATAAATTTGTGTAGCCTCAATACACTCTTCTGCTCTCTGCTTAATGAAGCATAAAAATAAGGTCATAGACACTTACAGCATGCAAAAATTTTAACCTGCCTTTCATAGCAGAAGTTATTGAAACTAAAGGTGTGTTAACAGGGGGAATGGGTCATGCTATGGATTAGCTACCTAAAACTCACATGGGATACCAGTGAATATTTCATAGGGTAATCATATAATTCTTCCAATTCTGGCATTTATTTTTTTAATAGATATATTTTTAGTTGTGGATGAAACTTTATTTTTATTTACTTATTTTTGTGTGGTGCCAAGAATTGAACCCAGTGCCTCACACATGCTAGGCAAGCACTCTACCACTGAGCCACAACCCCAGCCCCTGGACACTTTTGACTACTACAGGCATAGTTTAAGTTTTTCCCAAGCAAACAGATACATTATCCATTATATGTGTCATATTTTTGGCAGTAAAGAATTATTTATTACTACTAATAAGAAAAAAATTGAGCTATTTCATCAATAGCTAACCTAACATGTGTCAAATCATGTCATCAACACCAAGGGACACATCTCAGTTGAACTGGAACTGTAAGTTTGTTACAATTTTATATAAGGAACATTATGAGATTTCTGTTCTCATTTCCTGACTTCTTTACTGAACTGTATTTCTATATCACTTCTGAAGGCATAGTTTTTTTTCCTCATTGTATCATTAAAATAAATCAATTGACCCCTACCCTTGTACAATAATTTTTAAATTTTAACTTTTGAAAATCTCACTCTAGGCACTAGTTGGCCTTCTGACTAAATTCAAGCCTAAAAATCATGCTCTAATATGTTCAATAATATCTATTCACAAATTTAATGGGTGGGTTCTTCACAGGAAGTGGCTTTATAATTTTTATAGCTGCTCTGTTCAACATAAAGGATTACCAAAAAAAAAAAAAAAAAAAACTCCTTTATAAATCCTGAATGCCTTTTGCAAACCAGAATGTACATACACTAAATTTATTTCTAAAACATTTCAATTTTGCCATTATAAAGAAACAGAAATATGCCAAAGTCAAGTAGGTCATTTCTTATTAACTGTGTACAATGTTTGCATTGCAAAGTTATCTTAGCTACCTGGCCATCTGGAACATTTCTGGGCCATGAATTTCTCCCTGGACAAGAAAATTTTTCTTACTGAGAGAGGTTGTAAATAAGAATCTGAGAACTTACTATGATGTTATAGAGATACTAAAGTCTCTATTTGCCTAAATATTGTCCTATTATCAGAAATTGCATTCCAGCCTATTTATGGGTACATGATCTTTTAAAACTAAATTTAGCTTACGGAGGATTACTACTACATATATAAAAACTATCTTCCCAGGAACATTCCTTGTGATCTCAAAAGTTATTCCAAGAGGATTGGGGGTGTAGCTCAGGGGTAGATCATTTGCTGGGGATGCATGATCTTCTAGATTCAATCCCCAATGCTGGGAGCAGAAGGCTGTTATACCAATAAAAATAATGTATCAGGGCAAAGAAGTTTGAAAAACCCTTCCCTCACACATGATCCATCTCTGAGGGACTCATAATGCAGATATAGTATACTGAAGTTCCCAAGAAGACTTGACATAAAGAAACTTGTTTAATTTTATTTATACAAGTGTTTTTTAAAAGAATTTGCCAAAAAGTACATCTTTCATGGAAGATTTTAGGATATCCAAGAAATTATGTATTCACACTACACCGTTGGGGAATTTTTTTATAAAATAGTTAAGAAGGAACTGTAGTAAGAAAAAGCAGAAAAGGAGGACTCCAAATATGGGAGATGTTGATGTGACTAACCTTGGATTTTTGTCAGTCAATAAGAGAGTAATTGCTTTCACTTGGGGAATTCTTTAACTTGGTTTCCTAAGGAGCATGATGAATAAAGCAATTAATAATTGAAAAACCCTAATAATAATTCGATTGTTAGTATAAGATAAATCTTTCATAACATAATGTTATTATATGATAAGAATATCAGTGCCTAATCCTGTCAATGTTAAAAAAGAGGTAATATACACAAGGAAATATTAATAAAGATAATGTTAAAATTGGCAGAGGGGAAAACTCAACATTTTCATTTCTCCTCTTTAATATCATTTTGAACAATAAGAGATGACTTTAGTTGTAGGTTAAAAAAAATTGGTCAAATTTTGTCAATATCTTATTTTCAAACTAATAGATTCTAATACATTTTTTTCACTGCTCTGGGGATCAAAGTTACTCTCTTACTAAGCTATCTCCCCCACTCTTTTTATTTTTATATTTTTGAGAGAAGATCTTGCTAAGTTGCCCAGGCTTGTCTAGAAATTGATGCAATAGTAACAAAACCAGCATGGTACTGGTACCAAAACAGGCGGGTGGACCAATGGTACAGAATAGAGGACACAGAAACCAATCCACAAAACTACAACTATCTTATATTTGATAAAGGGGCTAAAAGCATGCAATGGAGGAAGGATAGCATCTTCAACAAATGGTGCTGGGAAAACTGGAAATCCATATGCAACAAAATGAAACTGAATCCCTTTCTCTCACCATGCACAAAAGTGAATTCAAAATGGATCAAGGAGCTTGATATCAAATCAGAGACGCGCCGTCTGATAGAAGAAAAAGTTGGCTACGATCTACAGTCGGTGGGGTCGGGCTCCAAATTCCTCAATAGGACACCCATAGCACAAAAGTTAATAACTAGAATCAACAAATGGGACTTACTCAAACTAAAAAGTTTTTTCTCATCAAAAGAAACAATAAGAGAGGTAAATAGGGAGCCTACACCCTGGGAACAAATCTTTACTCCTCACACTTCAGATAGAGCCCTAATATCCAGAGTATACAAAGAACTCAAAAAATTAGACAATAAGAGAACAAACAACCCAATCAACAAATGGGCCAAGGACCTGAACAGACACTTCTCAGAGGAGGACATACAGTCAATCAACAAGTACATGAAAAAATGCTCACCATCTCTAGCTGTCAGAGAAATGCAAATCAAAACCACCCTAAGATACCATCTCACTCCAGTAAGATTGGCAGCCATTAGGAAGTCAAACGACAACAAGTGCTGGCGAGGATGTGGGGAAAAGGGTACACTTGTACATTGCTGGTGGGACTGCAGATTGGTGCAACCAATTTGGAAAGCGGTATGGAGATTTCTTGGAAAGCTGGGAATGGAGCCACCATTTGACCCAGCTATTCCCCTTCTTGGTCTATTCCCTAAAGACCTAAAAAGAGCATGCTACAGGGACACTGCTACATCGATGTTCATAGCAGCACAGTTCACAATAGCAAGACTGTGGAACCAACCTAGATGCCCTTCAAAAGACGAATGGATAAAAAAAATGTGGCATTTATACACAATGGAGTATTACTCTGCATTAAAAAATGACAAAATCATAGAATTTACAGGGAAATGGATGGCATTAGAGCAGATTATGCTAAGTGAAGCTAGCCAATCCCTAAAAAACAAATGCCAAATGTCTTCTTTGATATAAGGAGAGTAACTAAGATCAGAGTAGGGACGAAGAGCAGGAGAAGAAGATTAACATTTAACAGGGATGAGAGGTGGGAGGGAAAGGGAGAGAGAAGGGAAATTGCATGGTAATAGAAGGAGACCCTCAGGGTTATACAGTGGAGGGGGTAGAGAGAGAGGAGGGGAGGGGAGGGGAGAGGTGGGGAGGGGGGAGGGTGGAGGATGGGAAAGGCAGCGGAGCACAACAGACACTAGTATGGCAATATGTAAATCAATGGATGTGTAACTGATGTGATTCTGCAATCTGTGTATGGGGTGAAGGTGGGAGTTCATAACCCATTTGAATCAAAGTGTGGAATATGATATGTCAAGAAATTTGTAATGTTTTGAACAACCCACAATAAAAAATTTAAAAAAAAAAAAAAAGAAATTGAGATGTTCCTACCTCAGCTTCCAAGTAGGTGGGATTTCAGGTGTGTGTACCACAGAGCTCAATTTAAATTTTTATTATTATCCTTGTTTACAGAAGAGAAAAATAAGAAATGGTGTCTTCTTCATGAAAACTCAACAAACAATTGGCCCAATTGCTTCAGGTTTGATATATTTGGTTAAAATTATAAGCTTTTCCCTGCTACATCATGTATTTTTATAATTTGTTTATTTTTAGCTACATTTTGACCTCATTGGGAATGAGATTTTTGCCATAATTTCTGTATTTTAAACACAATATAACTTGCATATTTTCTTTGAGATTGACCATAATTCTTTTCACACACAAGATTTTTGAAAATACATTAATTTATGTATTTACAATTAGATAAAATAATTTGGTTTTCATTGCTATTCCTGAATGCATTTATAAAACCCCACTTGCAAATATGATTCTAATTTATTTTTCGATTTATTTCCTTAAAGTAAAACAAAATTCTCAACCGTTGCCAACATCATTTTAGCTTAACATGTATGTGCGCGCGCGCGTGTGTGTGTGTTTGTGTGTGTGTGTGTTTGTGTGTGTGTGTTCATTTGTTCCTGGGGAAGCAAAATCCTAAGAGAAATATATCAGTTTCTAGAAAATTTGAAAGTAATTCTATTTCTTTAACAGTATGGATAGGAAATTTGCATTTGAAAGACAATTTACTTCAACTCCAAGTATATGGTTTGAACAAAACTGAAAATGCGGGTGCTCCTCTTGTGCCTATTTCAGTCATTTACCTCGACTTACAACTAACCTATATTGAAAATATTATCATATAATATTAAATACAAATTTAACATTATATTTACTATTAAATATAATACTTAATAAATAAATATGTTTTAGCTTAAAATTCTAAACCTTTGTCAGTTACAATTTCATTTTTTTCTCTTCTGATACTGAGGGTTGACCCCAGGCCCTCGTGCATGCTAGGCCAGGCAAACGCTGTACCCAGGAACCACATCCCCAGCTTTACAATTTCACTTCTCAATTTGAATTATACTACCAATACATTACTATATATGATATAGTAGCATAGAATTCCAATGCTTGACTTAATATGTAGATTCTTCAACCAAAATTGATTCCATTATTTTGATTATCTTCAATACTTATTTGCTTGATAATAATTTTTATTAAATTGAAAGATACTTCCCTCCTAAATAAACTATTATGTCACCTAAACAGTTTTTTTTTTTTTTTTTTTTTTTGGTAACCTAGGCTAGCTAGTATTGCATCTATAATCAGAGATACAGACCAAGATACTCACTGGAGCACTCTCTGAGAAAAGGAACATACCACACCCCATTAATTACTCAGAGTATAGCAGTGGTTTCCTCTTCTCAGTATGTATCCTCCACATCCCCAGGCTTGAGTCATTACGATAGCTATGCTGAGCTAGTCTGTACAAGTTAGTGAAAATTGATTGTTAAAATTTCAAGAATTGTGCAAGCCAGTAGTTAAACACAACCATTATTAAAAATCAAATCATAATTTTAAAACGTAACAAACACTCAAAATTTATGATTATCTAATTATTTTTCTACTACATTTTATTATTATCTCTTTCTTCAGGTCATTTTTATCTATTTCTCATCTGTATGATAGAAATATAATGGCATGTGGCTGTAAATCTCTTTCCAGCTCCATATTCTCCAGAGTGACATCACTCTGGTGTCTTACTATCAGTCATGGTGAAAGTATTCACACCAAATAATCAGCAAATGCTGATTCATTTTATTCCTGATTCGGTCAGGATCCTCAGCACCTCCCAAGAAGCTTGTTTTTACATTTACCAGTGAAAGATGAGCTATGTCCTCATCTAATTCTCTGTCCACACTCCTCTCCGGGCTACGGCATCACTTGCTAAGACTTTTCATTTCTTTAGCTCTTAAAATATTTAAAACATCTTCCCTGTAGTTACAAAGTTCTCAAAATTCACATACTCCTATATTTTCCCATTTTCTTTT
Organism: Marmota flaviventris; assembly: GCF_047511675.1. Taxonomy (NCBI): domain Eukaryota; kingdom Metazoa; phylum Chordata; class Mammalia; order Rodentia; family Sciuridae; genus Marmota; species Marmota flaviventris. The sequence continues at coordinate 120,557,336 of NC_092502.1, read as the reverse complement.
GGTTTAGTGATGCCATGTGAATTATATAATAAGTTGATAGGCCAGTGAAACTTGGGCATGTCTGACCACAGGATCACAACTTTAACATTTTGCTGCCATAGATCCCAGGGGAGTATACAAGAAAGGCACTGTGCATTTCATTTCATTTAGGCCTGTTGCCTGATTTCTTGTATTCATTTCTTGATTCATTATAGGCCTAGAAAACAGAATTTATTCTAACTTTTGTGTTTGGGTTAAAATATCTAATCATTCCATACTTCTTAGAAGAGATTGCTACATAAGTTTGTTACTTTGTCTCATCCTAGAAGTGAAGTTATTGTACCTTTATTGATCATGGAAATCAACTTTGTTTTATATACGAAGGTATTATAAGGCTGATCCCCAGAGGTAAAATCTGTGTATCCTATTCGATTAAATTCCAAACATTGATGAACCATGATATTATATTCCAACACTGTGTATGGAAGTTTAACTTTTTTAATTTGAATGCACTAATATAATTAAATTGTGGCAATTCACAGAGATGCTTTCCATTATAAAAGTTAATAAGGCATAAAGGAGTGTTAGAATAAAGCATGAATCTAAGCATAGTGTAGACTAGAATCTCTTTCAAATCAAGGAAAAACAAAGTAGATTCCACAGGTTTTTGTTTATGGAAGAGTTACCTTACAAACCTTAAAAATACACCGACTATCCTATGCACAGAATTGTCACTAACCATATTGACTTACCTGAGCACCTTATGAAAATGCATCTATTTTTAGTCATGCGTATTTTCATTAGGTTAAAATGTCTACAATGTAAAAACAGTCTGATAATGTTACAAATCCAAAGGCCTAAAGCAAGAATGAATCTTAAATCCCAGAGGCCTATAACAAACATGAATTCAGCCTTAATGCCCTCAATCCTGTATTGCTCAACTTTCAACCTTCCACTGCCTGTCATCCTGTTGCCTATTATAGCTCTTAGCAATTATGTCACTTTGGGATTTAAGAGGAAGAGAAGATAAAAGTAGTATAAAGTTAATGGAAGAGAAAAATTAAGAAAGGCAGCGAGGCCACCTATTTGCGTGTCAAAGAAGAAATTTGACAGTTAAATTTCAGATCCTTCCCTTCCTTTGTTCTGCAATATAAGAAAAACTCCAGCAACATTTCTCAGATGTTCTTCTGCTGTCTTCAAGTTCATTCGATCAATGAGAGGCTGGCAGGCAAGAAGAAGAAAAAAATCTAGAATATTTCTTCTCCTTTCTTTCCTCACCCAAAAATGTAGGGTCATTTCAATCAGTGGATACATTTGTTCCATGATCTCAATTTTCTGACAGTGACCACCATGCTTCTAGTTTGTGCCAGAAGATCACTGTTCTGAACTTCAGGAAATCCATTTTTTCTCTGGGTTTCTCCAACCTTTGGGTAGTAAGTAGTGACTTCCTGCTATTGCTAATATCTAGGTTGTCTCCCCACTTCCCAATTGGCTTCTGAGCTATTCCATCAGTTGGTTAGTGAATAATTTCCATTAGATTCCTTTTCTTTGAAAGGCCTAAAGGGATTTTTTTCATTCCTGAGTGGACCATGACTGACACAGAAAGGAATACTGGAAGAGGGAGAAACAAGAATGAGTCAACTATTTTCATTTCTAGGTAATTAGGGTTCTTGCCATTATGGGTGTGGAAAGAGGCAGGAGAAACACAGAACAAGGATAGCTATGAACACTTATTGAGCACCTTTGGTGTGTAAGTGCTTTATTATCATTTCATACTCACAGACAAGGAAACTGGTGTTTAGAGAGATTAGGTTATCATTATAGATCACACTGCTATTCTATGTCTGAACAGGAATTTGAATTCAGGAATAATTCCAAAGTTTTCATACTGAAATATGTTTCCCCCCAGGAAGACATAAAATTATAGTTCAGAAATAGTTCTGGAAGAATTGAGGGGACTAAGACATTAAAGTAGTAGATGTCAAATAACCCAAGATCTAGGTGATTGTCATAGCCACACTAAGCTCAGCTGATAAATCAAAACTAGTACATCTTTATAGTTTGTGATTTTTCTCAGCTGATACCCTTCTAGGATTTGTGATGGCAAATAGAGAAACAGTCATGGGGATAAAGATGTTCATTAAAAACAAATGCTATTTTATAGTTGTTTTTACGAAATTCAGTTAGGGGCTTTCTGTTTAGAAGGGTAATTTTATTTGAGAATCTTTTGTCCTTGCTCCATGGCAAAGATGTTATCAACAATGTTGTGCTTTGTAGAGATGTCCTCTAAGCAGAACACACAAAGCAATGCTCTTGGGTAGAAGGGACAACAAAAATCCATCCTTACATGTCTATATCCACTCCCTTAAGGTTGTCCAGAACCTGATTACTCCACAATCTCTTCAGACATCCATATCCACGTGATTTCTGGATGTATTTGGGTTTCCTTGTATGAAACTAAGTCAGCATAGCCTTAGCTCACCATATTTATCTGAATATCATCAGGATTTTGCTTCTGTCATCCTTATTTCAGGCCACACAATACATACCACTTTTCTCCCCTTGACAGCTCCAGCCAATCATCCTAAACACCACCCTTTTTCTCAGTCTCCACATTCAGCCAGGCTCCACATCCTGTTAAAATCAAATAAGTCCCTCCAAAATCTACCTTTCTTCATTCATTTAATATTTGACTGTCCCTTGCCAAGACTGGTGCTCAGTGCTGAGAATACTGAAATGAACCAGGTGGGCCAAAGGAGATACTAATCCATCATTTGTTCCTTTTTATTAAGTCTCAGGTCCTTTCTCATCTGGATCACAAGATTAATTTATTTACTATTTGGGCTCTCTCTCTCCCTCTTGTTCCCTACCCAACACACCTACGCCCTCAGAATTAATTTTATAAATCTGTAATACAGTACCATCTTCTCCTGAAGAATGTGTGTATGTGTGTGTGTGTGTTGTGTGTGTGTGTTGTGTGTGTTTCTTATGGTGTTAGGGGTTGGACCCTGGGCCTCATGCATTCTAGGCAAGTGCTTTGCTGTTGAGCTTTACCCCAACCCCTAGCTCTGAACAGCCTTCAAGATACAGCCTAAATGCCTTGGGATGCATATGAGACACATTACATCTGTCTCTTCAGTTTTACCTATGATACTTCAGACTAACACACTACTTCTACTATGAATGCTTTCTTCCTTCTTCTTCTGAACATGCTGTTTCCCCTACTTACAATACCCTTTCCCATCTGGTACTTCTATTTAACCTCACTGATTTTTCAAAATCTAATGCAAAGAATTTCCTGCTCTGGAATCTATTGTGAGTCCTCTCCTTGCCTGCAGCTTTTTCCTCAGGATTCCTTTCCCTGTTCTGAGTTCTCCCAACAACCAGTACGTACCTTCATCATCATATCACAGCACTTACCAGACTAAGAGGCAAATCTACTGTTTCCACCACTCCATTGTGACTTCCTGTAGGGCAGGTAGAGGCTCAGATTCACTCTACATTGCCAATGACAGGCCCTGTATCTGATTCAGCTTAGGCTAGGCTGACTTAGTTTCATACATGGACACCCAAATACATCCAGAAAACATTAGTAGACAATGATGGGTAAGCATGTTCTGAAACCATAAAAAAATAAATAAACAAACATAATACTACAGTGTGAATCTCAAAAGGAAGACCATTTCTCACTCTTTGCAAATTCTTTTCAAGTTTTCTCTGCTAGCAAAAAATAAGATTCTACTTTTGGATACCTAGTTTTTACTGAATTTTCTTCAGCTATTACTATAAACCATTTAACAAGGCTGACTTTGTGTACATGGCTAGAGAACACTGGCCAACAAAGTTAATGTAAGACTGGTAAAATGCTCATGACAAATTTGATTTTGAATAACAAATAATGCAAAGTGCAGAGGTTGTAACAATTTGAGAAAAATTTAAGTGTACAACTACCATTTCTGTACTACCCTGTGTAAGACCAAATGTAAACATAGTCTTAATCCACAAGATAGTATTTTCCTTCTAGTGGAATTACAATTGAACAAAGAAATTATTTACATCTTATGAAGGTCACTATAAGTTCAGAGTAACAGGATGAGCAGCTTTTCTTTACACCTGTTAAAGAGTACAGTGTACTGAAAGAGAAAACCATATCAGATTTGCCTCTTGGATAATTTAACAGTTTAAAAATTGGACCCTGAAACATAATTTGGTTCCCATACCTCTTTCTCAACCACCAAAACCCAAAAAGAAAATAAAATGACTTGCTTTTAAAGCATTTCCTACTACTGGAATTATGTCCTACTATTGCCAGCAGCACTGGAAGTGTTTAGGCAAGTTTAAGCTGAGTAATACATTTAGATGATGTGCATATTATAAAGCATAAAATTTTGCTCATGATAAGATAAACTTCCTGTGCCTTTTGACACCTAATTACAGAGGTCTGTTTATACAGGATTAATTTGCCTTTCGGTTCTAAGTTAAAAGAGTTTTAAGGAAATACTTAAGGGAGAAATTGGTTTGGGATTTAGTGGAGGCCAGTAGTTTAGTTGAAATAAATAGCATTTTTGTTATAATCTTCTCAAGAAAGTTTATAATTCAGAAATTGAAGACTGACTTCCTAGAAGCTATGTTTATAAATACCAAAGAGCTAACTTTCTAGTATGCCTCTGTACCTAATGTCACGCCAAACAGTCCCAAGAATCGACTACAGAATGAGATGTGCCGTGATGCATTTTACTAAAGACAGAGACCACTATTTCTGTTTTTTCATACTCTTTATTGCCAACAGTTTAAAATGGTCAACATAAAAAAAACATTTCATAATAAATACTGCTCTTTGGGCTGTAATAAATAAAAAGTTTATTAACAAGGAATGCACTTTTCCAGCCACAAGTGTATTCAAAAATAAACAAACAAAAAAAAATTATATATGGCCATAGTTCACAGTTAAGCAGCCAAAAGCTGCTCTGATTACAGCCTTTAAACAACATGGGAGCTTCCTCCCTTCTCCCTCCCCTTCAGGAAGTATATTCACAGTTCCAAGTCCTCTGGCTGAAATGCTCTCAACAGAGAGAAGTTAAGAGTCAATGCATCTTTCTGCAAAATTGACTGAAAAACCTTTTACAACAGGTATCTCAAGGAAACTGCATTCTGATTCTCTCTTGGATTGTCCAAAGTCAAGAAGTGTTTGCCTCAGCCTGGTCTGGTTCCACACAGTCCAGTAGGCCACAGAGGAATTGTTTTCGTACCACCACCTGTCCATCTTTTTCAACATACTCTAGATCATTCTACTGGCTTCCCCATCGATCTCACAGTGGAAAAGAGGAGTCCCATAGGGTCCATTGGAAAAGTCTTTCTTTCAGTTACATCTCTGTAAGAGCATGTTCAGGGCATATTCCATTCGATTTTTTAATTCTAATGAACAGCCAGACATCAGCAGAGTTGTCAGTCTGAAAGTTGTAGATATCCTATCTTCATTGATATAAGTGAGAAGGTATTCTTCATTTTGGCTACAGATGATTATTTTTGTATGGTCATGATAGAAATTCACCTTAAAAAATAAACACAGATGTTAGATATCTCTAAATATTCAAGAATTAGAAAAGTTTAGTCAAAAATTAAACTGGTTAGGTAAATACCAACTTTTTTTAAGGACCTGAACATGTACTTCTATAAAGGGTTCATTTACCTGAAAGGTGCCATCATTAAAAAGCATCATTAAGGCTTTATCAGATTTTAGCCACTGAAGGAGGTAGAGCCGAGGTCTTCGAATATCAGTAACGCTAGGGATATCCCCACCCTAGAAAAGATTAGAAGAGGGTGTTAATACATATGAAAATTTTGCAATGTAAATTCTATTCTTCTAAGATGACTCTCAAATTTAAGTAAACATCCAAATGGCCTGAAGATTCCTGGTTCCACTTCCCAGAGATTCTGATTCAGTAGATCTAGGACAGTGAGAATCTCTATATTTCTATCAAGCAGTAAGTAATGCAGATGCATTGTGGACTACTTCAAATATCACTGCTTAAAAGCACAGTACTTACATCCATGAGGTTCTCCTCCATGTAATGAGAAAAGTATTTCAGCACCGTCACTTGACTAATGAATTGTTCAGGGGCATCTGTTGCTGGAAAAACAGAGCACTGGCCAAGCTCTGCATAATAGTGAACTGTTCTAAAAATCAGGAAAAAAAGAAAAGGAAAAAAACAGAAGCAGTTAGTCACTGTTTTCAGATTTCTTTAGTGTTAAGACTAGACAAAAAAATCAGTCTTCATTAATTGGATGCACTTACTTTTTGTCTGGAAGGAGGCTCATGTGAGCACCATTGTTGAAAAGGACACCTACAGTGTGGTCTGAGAGTTGGTATCCAAAGCCATATTTGTTAGAGTAATCGACCCATTTGGTGACCCACTGAAATGACGTGCTCAATTGCTCTTTGGGAATGCAGTCAGCTTCTGGCATGTTTTCCAGACATCCTCGAAGGACTCTTGCCACCGTGTCTGCAACACTTCCCATCGTGCTGTCTTCAAGGCCTGAAAAGTTAGAGAGAGATAAGTCACAAAACCTTTAACAATAACACGTTGGGCTCTGGTAGTTTCTAAGTTTCCTTTCACTAACTAATTTTAAATACACAGGACTCAGGGTTATTCCCTATCTTTTCCCAATTCCTCTAATCTGCTTCTTCTATGTTAAATTCAGCTACAAAATACATTGACTTCAGTTACTTAGAAGTTAGCACTGTAGTTTTATTATTTAAAATATAATAAACAACCACTTACATTCACTGCTACTGCTGCAGCTGCCAAGCGTCCCTCTCACTATCATCCGAATAGCATCTCCAATCTGCTGCTTGTTTTCTACTGCGGGGGTTCCAGATTTGGCAACTGTAGTGGTAGGCGGCTGGAGCTCCTTAAAAAAGAGAAGAGTCATGCAATAAGTCAAATATCTAAATCAATTAAAGGTTGAAATTCCAGGTTAGGATGACATTGTGGCAATTGCTGGAAAAGCTCATCAAAAAGCAATGGACACAAGCCAGATAAAAGATATGGCAGTAACTCAACTGCATGCATTGTTAAACTAAAAGATATTATCTTTCCTTTCAAAAGTTAGAAAAAAATCTTAAGTAAATATGACATGCTTGAGCCACAACAAGTGCCAGTTGAAAAGAGTGGAAATGACTTAGAGTGTTTATATATATTTCATTCTTTCCCAACATACCTCATCTGTCCTATGTTTGCTGGGTTGCTGAGTTATTGAAGTCTTTTTCAAATCATGCCTAAGCTTGTAAATTTCTTCATCTTCTTTAGACACTCTATCTGTAAATCAAGGGAAAAAATTAAGAGGGTCAGTCTATTTTAACAAGGTAGGAACCAAGCTAGCCATATTTCCTGTGTATTGTTAACTAGCTTATGAGCATCCAAGGCAAAAACAACATTTTATCATTGACATCAAATGCAATCATGCAGGAAGCACATTTTAGTGTTTACAAAACAAAAAGCTATTTAATCAAGACTCAAGGTGTGGATTTATTATGCCATAAATGTCAAAGGTCAATAGTATACAAACATACTGACTGAATTATACTCCCATGAAAGTCACTTTAACACATTTATCAAATTTAGATGTAATATTGAATACAGAAAGGGGGAGAAGTCTTATAACTTACTGTGAGTGTCAATATATCTTGCTTTGTCCTTTTTGCCACCAAAAAGAGCAGCAGCAGCTTTCTTAAAGAAATTCTTAGCTGGGCTTGATAAATGGAAATCTGGAACAGTATGACAACAGCTGGAAGAAAGTCTGTCTGGAGTGAAACCCTGTGGAGTATTAGAAAAGACCTCAGTAACCTTTCAGGTAAGTGGCATCAATAACATGTAACAGAAAATACATAAGACAGTGAGTGTACCAACCTGCAAAAAAAAGTCATGTCGAATGATGTCATCTAAACTGGGACGATCCTCTGGGTTTTTGGACAACATGCTAGCTATTAGGTGCTTAGCAGGAGCCAGCAATGAAGATGGCATTGTATACCTGGCTTCTCTTATACACCTGTAAGTTTCTTTCAGGTTTGTAGTTTCAAATGGGGGTCTTCCTAGCAGCATTGTGTACCTGTGTGAAAAGAAACATCTTTAGGAATGGTCCTAAAGGAACTCTTTAAACATTAAAATCTAAACCACAGTTGCTTTTTAATCATTCTGGTGCATTTACTTACATCACACAGCCTAAGGCCCAAATGTCTGATTCACAGCCATGTCCTTGTTTGTTAAGGACTTCAGGAGAAAGATAATTTGGGGTACCACATATTGTTCTGGAAAAACAAAATATGGAAATATTGTTAAGAAATATTCCATTGTTAAACTTATTTCTCTGAATTAACTCAATGGGGAATAAAACCTTAAAAGGACTATATTAAATTTCTATTTGATATTTAAACAACTGACATTTAATCAAGTGATGTTGGTAATTTTTTTAATATCAGTATAATTTTTGTAGTCCACATGACCAAGTATTTTTAGTGAAATGAGAACAGGGACAGTGTGACATTTTTGTACATTTCAGGAAAATATAAGACTTTTCTGTTTTCTTTAATTATCAGCTTATAGGCATATGATACCCTGTCTAATCCATAGTGAGCCCTTAATAATTCTTTCAATAAATTAACATTATTGTGGTTTACAAATTTTAATAGCCTTTTCTGAAATATTAATTGGAAAATCATAAAAGCATATTTGGTCCCCATGAAATGCTAATAGGATAAGTCCGACTGATTGATTCCTACCTCCTTCTGTGTTCCAAAGGTTCCAGCCTGGCTGCCAAACCAAAGTCTCCAACTTTTAGTTCCATGGCTTCGTTAATAAAAAAGTTCCCTAGATGATAAACAAAAGAAAACGTTAATCCCCTTGAAAAGATGTTCTAATCAAGCACACACACATCTGCTTTGGAGGTAGCCAGCCAGTTGTTCAATTAAGTCATCCATTCATGGGTGGCTTACATAGGCTAGATCCCAATTAAGAACACTTGTAGGTAAAATGAAGAATAGCACCTCTAACTTCAAGGTCTATATTGAAGTCAAAAGCTTACCAAGTTTGAGATCTCTGTGCAAGATTTCTTGTTCATGAAGGTACTTCAGTCCAGACACAATCTGCCTGAGGTAGTATCGAACTTCTGGCTCTGTCAACACCTTTCTTGCTTTTAAGATATGAGCCATCGACTAGGAAGAGAAGGAAAAAAAGAGGATCTGTCAAAGAAAGTTACCAAAATCAGTCATTTCCCTTTGCAGGATGAATGATTAAAGTGGTATAATAATTAAATTCCACAGTTAAAATCCCAGGTAAAATGCAACTTGAATATCACATCAGTTTTCAAGAAATAAAGGTACTGAAAAGGAGTTAGCTCTTACCCTTCTACTACAGTATTCCAAGAGAATGTAAATGTTTTCTTTGTCTTCAAAGTAGTGGTAAAACTGCACTACATGCTTATGATGAAGAATTCTGTGAAGCTCTATTTCTTTGTCAATCTAAAAGAAAGAGCAAGATAAGGCTTATTAGCCTCCCGTCATCTCTGAACAGCATTGCTTACACATGCAGAAGACATTTTCCTAACAGGGTAGGGCCATCCCAGCACACAAAGAAAATACTTTGCTCAACAGTCATACACACCTTTTCCCTTTGATGAGGTTTAGCTACTCTGCTGTGAGGAATAATTTTTGCAGCGTAGACTTTATTGTTTGTCAAATCTGTCATTTCATAACATTTTGCAAAGCCACCCTGAAAGGAAACAAAGCCGAGATGGAATTGAGCATGGCAGAAAAAATGGAGGGCCGAGGTTTAAAATAAATAAATAAATAAATAAATAATTAGATGGATAAATTTAAAAATAAAAACAGGGGAAATGTGGGGAATAGAGGGTGGACAGAAATGCAGTCCACTTTATTAAAGGTCCTTCACGAAGGGAAATGCAGTCCTGAAAACAGTCCAAACAGTTTCTCTTCTTCCTTTACAAAGCAGAGCTTTATGGAGGGGGGTTGGGATGGGGAAAGATGAAAAAAATAATGTCTTAAGTGACATGTCAGAAAAATTCTCTGGGGAGCAGGTGCAGGGACTAGGTCCGGCAGAGAAAGACCTTGCTCCTAGACTTGAGATGAATGTTTTGAGGCCGCCGGAGGCACACACATCCTCGGCTGCTGATGAGTAGCCGATCCTAAGCGCACAAAAGCTAGAGGAGGGCAGGTGAGAGGACCCTGTGGCTCTGGGACCAGATCCCCGAGGAGCGACGGGAGCGGGGACGCGCGGTCCTTCCCGCCTCGGGTTTGCCCAGGCAGCACTCCCTCCCGCCCGGCAGTCTGGCGCCCGCCGCTCATCACCTTTCCCAGCACTTTGCCCCGGCAGTAGCGCTTCCCCGTCGTGGGGTCGACGATAATCCGCGAGATCTCGGGTCCCGAGTGCGAGTGGTGGTGGTGGTGGTGCGAGGCCGCCGGGGGCACCTGGGCCTGGGGCTGCGGCTCCTCGGGGGGCTGCTGCGGCCGCTTCTTCTTCGAGTCCCCGCCGCAAGCCTTGCCCAGTGCCTGCTCACACATCTTGGAGCTGGCGGCCGGCTGGTAGGTGATAGTCCGCAAGAGCTCCATCGTCGCCTCTCTGCCCGGCACCGCCTGCCGCCGCCTCCGAGGCGAGAACACTCCTTCGAGTTGGCCCTGACCTTCCTCGAGCCCCAGTCCCTAGAACCAACCCGCGCCCGAAGCCCTCATCCACTTGTGCGAGTGAGAACGCCGGGCGAAGCCTTATATATGAGCCGGGAGAAAGGGGGCGGCACCCAAATCGGGATACGACGTCACGGACGACGCCCCGCCCATCGCCTGCCCTGGCGCTCCGGCCCTGGAGGAAGGTTCACGCTGTCGCTCGGGTTCGCCTTCGGGACCGCGCTGCCGAGACGCGCGATCAGGGGGCGCTCGCACCGACCCGGAGGCCGGCAGAGGCGTACGGCGGTTCGCGAACCGCCACTCCGTTCTTCGAATGCTCAGAGCTTTGGTGTTAAAAACAGAAACCCGAGGGGCGACGCCCGGCCTCTCCCCCTGCCCCGCCGCCGGGTGGCGGGGCGGTCGAGTTGACCGGAGCCGGTTGGCGGCTGATGTAAATGCCTCCCCCGTCCCGTCTTTCCTGACCTGCCCGCAACCTGACACCTGTGTCATTATGTGAGTGCCGGCGTCCATTGCACAGTCACGCGAGGCCGCACCTGGCCATCAGAAGACTTGGAGCTGCTGCCAGAAATTGTTGGGGTCTTGCTGGGGCCAGTGTGCAGGGTCATGCCAGTGAAAGGCCAGAGGGCAAAGAGCTGGACTTTCCGAGCTCAGTAAGGTTTGTGAATGAGCGGGCACTCCACCTCGCAGACTGAGATCACGGGGGTCACCTGAGGTCCGTCTAGTCTCTTCCCATCACCTTTGAGCGTGATCCTCTGTCGGAGGTCAGCCCTTAACCTTGAAGAGGATTGCTGACTCCCCGGGAAACCTTGGTTCTCGGGTTGTCTAAAGACCCGAAAGCAAGGGCGCCATCCTGTGGAATTTCTGAGAAAAGCGGTTAGCGGTCTGGATAGGCAGCAGTAAAGGACAATGAGGGCTTTGTCAGTGATGGTAAAAGTGTGCCCCGTGCTAATTAGGATTTTGCAATCAAAGTCATCTATGACTTATTCAGAGTGGGCTATTAAAAGTGCGTGGTTCAAATGGCTCAGTAAGTCATGTATCAGCCCTGATGCCAAGAGAGTTAATTCATGTCTTCCGGAGGGGGGGGATTTGTAAGGTGAAAGGAACAGTCTAGGTGAAAGAGCTAAAACATGGCTTAATTTTTAGCTTCCAAATTTTGCCATTCAGTTTTACTAACCTGGAAGTACACCTTTTCTTGTTTTCGCTCTGATAGAAGCAGTGTAAATATTGTAAATAAAAGACTCTTCAATATTTTGGAATGCCTTATGTAATCCTAAAACAATTCTGAAGGAAAAGTCTTGCTATTGTTGAAAAAGAAAAAAATAATTTTTCCCTCTGCCCACCTAAGTTCTGGCTGTAGCCCCAGAAACAGAACAGATTATAAGAAAAAAAATAAGTTTATCGACATATATATCTCATATATGTGAAAAATACACAGAGAATAAGTACCTCAGATATGGCTTAGAATTTGGGTTTAAATGCCACCATAGCTACAACAAACAGCAAGCCAAGGGAGCCACTAAAATTATGGTAAATAGGAGTGAGGTTTGTATTTCTTTGTTAAGTCTCTGATTTAGAGTCATTTCTTCTTGGTATAAAGGAGATGCTCTTAAGAGTAGAGATTTCTTTTAATAAATGTGAATTTATCTTAAAAATGATAAGATGCCATTTTCAGGGCTTCTTCTGTGCCTGCCATTTCTTTAAATAATTATATCAAAATAATCCTGATTCCAGAAGTGTATCTTAGGTAACATATTCTGGTGTCCTGTGGTCATATCTTGAGGTAGCACATTCTGGTCTCCCACATTATTCCCATTTTACAAATGAGAAAACTGGAGCCTAGAGAATTTACGTAACTGTTCTCTATATTTTTCATAGATCAGCCAATCTATGTTAGTTTAAGAGCAATGAGAATCTTCTTATCTAGTTAAAACAGTTTTTGTTACTAGGTTCCAGAGAAATTTGGGATATCAGATTAGTAATCCACTAAAAGTACTTAGAATAAGGGTCTATTCCAGTCCACTATCAAGTTTAGTTATATGGGGTATCAATCAAACATTTACAAAGGCATTCTATTTCAAAACTTCTAACAGTGTGGGAAGGAGGCTTTATGGGCATTACGAAGTAGAAAGGAAAAGTCTTTTCTGTCACTTTCCTTTATGGTGCCTTACACAGTTCAGAGCAAGCCCAGACATGTTTGTCATAAGTGACAACAGACTTTAACCCCAAGATTATCAGGGTTTGAATAAAGGGAGGAGCTGGAAGTGGAAATGTAGAATTACATAAGCTTCCTCTTTATTCATGAATCTAAGGATGACCTTTGTTCTTCAGCTTTATTCAAATTTGCTTTAGTATTTGATAGACTATTTGACATTTTATGAATATGAAGGCACTTAATAAAATATTAGGCCTGTTTAAGTCTTATGGTGTCTCTTGTCTCTTACTGTGAAGATGTGATTTTTCGGGTTGTGGTGCCACCATGTGGAAAGAATGAAAATTGGGGTCTTTAGAATAAAAAGTAAAGAAATACATTTGCCGTTGGTATTAAAGCTTTAATTACAATTATCTCTTTTTAAATATATGGATTTAATGAAGAGATAGCCAAACATCCCAGTAAGACTTTATTTAAAATTTATAAGTTGTCTATAAAATTTATATAAAATTGTAAGGGATTAAAAATAGCAAAGTCACTTTTAAGAAAGATAAAAAAGACCTATATCAGCTATCCAGATCAAAAATAATGGTATAACAACTAAGAAAACAGTCAAAAAATTTTTTTCTCTCACCTTGAAAGACAAACTGATCAAAGGAATAGATCCAGATATTTATAGAACTTTGATGTATCTTGGAGAAGTTATGATAAATTAATAAGGAAAGATGAAATTAGAATAAAATAACTTCCCCATATAATAAAATCACACAGAAATTCACATCTCATTGTATATTAGTTTTCTAGAGTGGACAAAACAAAATACCATAGATTGAGTATCTTAACATCAGAAATTAATTTTCTTACAATTCTAGATACTGCAAGTCAAAAATCACAGAGAAAACTGGAGCCTGGAGAATTTAGGTAACTGTTCTCTATATTTTTCATAGATCATCCAATCTATGTTAATTTCCTTACAATTCTAGATAATGCAAGTCAAAGATCACAGAAAAACTGGAGCAGATCTGGTCTCTCCTAAGACCTCTTTTCTTGGCTTTCAAATGGCAGCTGCCCTAGTGTCAGGTGGTCTTTTTGCTCTATGCACATATCCCTGGTGTCCCCTGGTATGTCCAAATTTCATCCTAAGGTGATGAAAGACTGAATTAGGGCCCATCTATATGAAGGCATTTAACCTTAATTATCCCTTTAAAGTCCCTATCTCCAAATAGAGTCACATTCTTAAGTACTGGGGATTAGGGATTTAACAAATCTGGGGAGACATAATTCATCCCATAATGTAAACCATATACCAAAAATCTTCAGATGGAAACAGGACTTAGGTATCAAGAGCAAGCTTTTAAAATATTAGTGAAAGATAGCCTGGCATGGTGGTGCACGCCTGTAATCCCAGCAGCTCCAGTGAGACAGGAATTCAAAGCCAGCCTTGGCAACCACCAGGTGCTAAGCAACTCAGTGAGACCCTGTCTCTAAATAAAATACATAGGGCTGGGGATGTGACTCAGTGGTTGAGTGTCCCCGAATTCAATCCCCAGTACCAAATAGATAAATAAGATTAGTGGAAGATAAAGGAAACTAACTTTTTTTTATTTATTTATTAATATGTGGTGCTGAGAATCGAACCCAGTGCCTCACACATGCCAGGCAAGCCCTCTGTCACTAAGCCATAGCCCCAGCCCGGAAACTAACTTTTTGAGCATACAGTAGAGAAAGACTTCTTAACATGCAAAAAGCTCAAACTATGACAAAAGGTTGGTAAATTTGATTAAATTAAAATGAAGGACTCTGATTCATTAAAAGACACCTTAAAGTTGAATAACAAAAGATAAACTATAAGGTGCTGGACGGTATTTGCATACTGCTAACAGGGAGGCATATTAAAATGTTAACACATTTACTTGAGTATTTGAGAGTTCATATATCAGACAGACCAGACTACAGGCATTTCAGCCCTCCACTCAGGGGACACAGGAGCAAGACATTTGATTCCTTGAAGTGGAAAGTCCCTAGTTTTTAGATGGTGATTTCTCATTGGTAGGAACTCTAGTGAGAGGTTAGGTGGCAGTTTCTGATTGGTTAAGCTTAAGTTTGTTTTCTGTTTACATCACGATTTCTTTTGCTTTAAGTAGGAACCTGAGGCACTAGAGCTCTCATCCTAATGACCTTCCAATTACCTTCTATATTTACAATATATATGGCCATAAAAATTAGTACAACATATAAATAGCTCCTAAAATTGATAAGGGAAAAAATATTAGTTAAAGACAGAAACAAGCATTTCATGAAAGAACTACTTAAAGCCAATAAACACGATGAGAGTGTCCAAGTCACTAATTATTGGGAAATGCAAATAAAGACCATTTAAACTCAGTTCATAAAAATTAGGAAGCCTAACAATATCAAGTGTTAGAAAAGATAAAAATCAACAATTTATACAATTACATATGAGAGTAAATTAATCATTCTTATGTCCTAGAAGCCAGTAAG
The DNA here is from genome assembly GCF_047511675.1 of Marmota flaviventris. Classification (NCBI taxonomy): domain Eukaryota; kingdom Metazoa; phylum Chordata; class Mammalia; order Rodentia; family Sciuridae; genus Marmota; species Marmota flaviventris. The sequence continues at coordinate 120,542,010 of NC_092502.1, read as the reverse complement.
AGAAATGCCTACACATGTTTACCAGGAGAGACAAACAAGCATATATCATAGTTAGTAAATTGAAAAAAATTTTAAAAGCAAGTACAACACAAATATCCATAGATAGGAGAATGTAATAACTCATGATATATACCAACAATGTGATATTATATAAAAACCAATAAATGACAGATACCTATAAAATATGAATGACTCTTGATAATGTTGAATTTTAAAAGGCAAATAAATGATGATTATTTATAAAATTTCAAAATGAAATGTATTTATTTTTTCATATATATATATTTAATTGTAGATGGACACAATACTTTTTTTGTATGTATTTCTATGTGGTGCTAAGTGTCTCACATGTGCTAGCAAGGGCTCTACCACTGAGCTATAACCCCAGCCCTAAAATGTATTTCTTCAGACATGTATATGTATATGATTTTAAATTGTTTTTGGAAAAAAAATAAAAATGTCAAGTACAAATTTTAGAAAAGAAAGAGGAAAGAATACATAGGTCCATGTATGTTACTGTCAATGACTGAGTTCCAGGGTTGGATTATGGGAATGTTCAAAAGGGACACGCTGCAGAGACCAGTGGTTACTATGCGATGAACCAAGGCCTATGGTTAGTCTTATAATGTGTACGTTAAATCCAGGTTAAAGAAAATGAATTCTGATGAGCATATGATATAAAGGAAGTAACTGAATGGAAAGAACATTTTGATATATTACATTAATATATATAAAGTACATTGCTCAGAGGCTTTGAGGCCAAACTTGGACATAATAAGTCTGATTTGAAATATGTATCCTGAGTATCTTTGTCCATTCTTGCAGCTATAACAAAATACTTCAGATTGAATAATTTATGAATAACAGGAATTTATTACCAACCATTCTGGAAGCTAGAAATCCAAGATCAAGTTGCCCACAGATTCTGCTGAGGGTCTGTCTGTTCCTTACAGATGATACTTTCTTGTGGAGTCCTCCCCTGGCTGACAGAAGGGGCCAGGAACACTCCCTTTTACTTCTTTTATAAGGGCACTAGGCTTTAGGTAGGACTTAACTACTTTCCACAGGGTCCCACCTCTTAGCATTAACACATTGGATATTGTGTTTCAGTACATGAATTTGGAACACCAACATTTGCATCATAGCTCTATACATTTGAGGCTTCAGTCTGAAAAGTGAAAGATCCAAATCTCATTTTATACACATCACAATATATTTGATTGGACATTTTAATTTAATATCTCTTTGAAAAATAGCTTAATATGTAATACAAGGTTAATTTTAGGATTTAAATTTTAAATATGTTAAGCATGTTTTATATGATGTTTATTTTGAACTATTGGCATATGGTGAAAGGATAAAAATCCTGCCAGTAATCTTTCATGAAGCTTTATATATACGGTTTTGAAATAGTTAACTAAAATTAATCTCCTTTCTTATTACTTTTATCCATTTATCTCTGTAGCTACTATCACCATATCTGTTTTCTACATATGGAAGTCGTGTTTGAGAGCAAAACTTTCCCCCATTTTCTGTTAAACAAACTGCAATTACTGATCTGTTGGAGTGGATTTAGATCTCCCTCTGCTGGTCCAAAATGGTAATGTCAATCAATGCTGTATACTTAAAGGTTTAGAACACATTATTCTTTATGTCACGCTGTATAGCATCAACAGAAAAGATAATGCTACTTTTTAAAATCTTTCTTAGGGGCATGAGGACTTTATAAAGTCAATTTATTTATATTTCATAATGTTAAAATATTAAATGAATATGACACAAAAATAAGCTAAAATGTTTAGCTTATTCCTCATTCTTTTGCATTCTTTATTAAGATTTACATGGAAAATTTATCTCATTCACATCTCTATTTTCTCACAGTATTGGGGGTTGAGTGCAGGGGTACACTACTATAACAGCAGTCCCTTACTGTAACAGTAAGTGCCCTTACTTGCTCTGCCACTGCGACTTATTTTTAAAAGGACATGTTTCTTTCTCTTCCCCTTTCCCTTCCCCTCACTAATCTTGGAGGAAACAGGATTACCTTTCTTCTCCATCCTAGAGAGAATTATCTGTTCTTGAGCACACACCCACCACAGGAATGAATCAATTCCAACTTGGGGGATGGCATCAGAAGACTTACGAAAGAAATAGTCCCAAATTAACAAGTGAATTATGATTCTAGACAGAGAACACCTGAAATATAATCTGCGAAGCACCTCTTTAAAAACTCCCTGTTTCTCCTGATGGGCAGAATCACAGCCTTTGGGACAGGAGTCCCCTGCGTTTCTCCTTTGCTAGCAAAGCAATAAAGACTTCTTTTACCTTTGTCTCAACGCCATATCCATTTTAAAAATAAGCTGCAGTGCATTATTAAGTGCAGTATTAGGTTGGCATTAGGGACAAGAAACAAGCTTTTGTTAACACTGACTGCTCAGCTATGTCCTCAATCCTTTTCATTTTTATTTTTTTAAGGCAAGGTCTCGCTAACTTGCTCAGGCTGGCCTCGAATTTGGGATCCTCCTGCGTCAGCCTCTTGCATTGCTGGGATTATGGGTATGCACCATCACACCCAGCTTCTCTGTATTTTTATTTTTAAAGATCATCTTGTACTTTTGGAGTCTTGTAATTAGTCTATTCTCTACATATATATTTCTGACCTTTGTATTCATTTAAGAGCATTTTTTCCAAATGTGCACTTGAAAGATTAAAAACAGGACAATTTTTTTTTTCTTATACTATCCAGTTCGTTTGAGTCTAGACTCTTCAGAGGGTTAACAATCTTCACAGTGAAATCATATTCACATGGAATTTTAGACATAAATGAACATCAACCAATGATTCTGTTGCCAAAAGCTCTGTCCTTGTCTCCAATGTCAATGCAATAATAAGAACATGGATTTTAGAAAAAGGAAAAAGATTTATTGCTCTGCTAGCAAAGGAGAAACAGTGGATTCCTATCTCAAGGATGGTGATTCTGCCCATCAAAACAAACAGGGGACTTTTAAAGAGGGATTCAAAGACTACATTCCTTGTGTTCTCTGTTGGAGTTGTAATTCACTTGTTAATTTGGGAGATAGCCATTTCTGAGATTGTCTGGTACCATTTCCCAATTCTAGATTACTTTGTACATATGGTGGGTATGTATAAGGAAAGATAAATCTAAGATGGGGAATAAATGTAATCATATTTCCCCTGAAATTAGGGAGGGGAAGAGATTAGAGAGGAAGAGAAAGAAATGTCTATTTAAAAAACTAAGTTGCAGAGGCAGAGCAGCTAGGGCTATATTCAAAGCATAAAGTGGACCACCATTATATTCATGTGTTAGACAACTTTGTCACTGTGATCAAGATACCTGACAAGATCAATTAGAGGAAGGGAAGTTTATTCTGGCTCATGTTTTCAGAGGTTTAATCCATTGTCAGCCAGCTTCATTGCTTTGGGCCTGTGGTGAGGCAGAACACTATAGCAGAAAAGTGGAGTGGAAGAAAACTGCACAGTTTATGGCAGTCAGGAAACAGGGTGAGTGACAGGCAGGGACAAGATATATTCCTCAAGGTCATGACCCCTGTAACTATATCCTCCCACTATGACCCACCTGCTAATAGTTTCCACCACTGCTTAGTCCTTCATCCAGCAATCAATAAATGATTCCACTGATGAGGGCTGAGCCCTCATGATCCAATCATTTCTCAAAAGCCCCAACAATAAGCACCTGAGACTTTGTGGAAAATTCCAGATAATAACCATACGGTTTATTAGATTTTTAGAACTATTGCAAAACACTGCTCTTAACAAAGGTAAGTTTAAATTATTAGACTTAAAAATGTACAGTATTTATCAAATTCACACTTGAAAAACAAAGAGTATAGAGTACACAGTAACAAAGAGCACTCCATCTCTCTGGATGGGTGTCTTGTTGACCAGTTCAACCAATGCCTGCCCACTTTTTTGTAACCTCAGGGACTTGTTCCCCAGGAACAAAGGAAGGCCCTGTGTGTGTAAAGTTTTTCTTTGTTTCAAATGTCCTATTCTCCAGTATGTTTTGTTTCTCCCTGTGAAATCTCTTCTGTAATAAGCAGGAGAATTACAACTGACATTTGCAAAAAATGCTTCAGACCTGCCACTCTAGAACAAACATTAGCATAGTCACACCTGTGCTCACCTAGCCATTATTGTTGATCTTATGTTCTTCTTCTCCTGCAAAATCAAGCTGTGTTGAAAACTGCAGGCACTCTTTAGAATGATGCATACTTTACATATAAGCTATAAGGATTTTTGACAAGTTATTTTGAGTCTCTCTCCATCTAGAAATGAGATAATAAACCCACCAAACAGGGTTGTTGTGAGGATTAAATTAAGCAATCTATGGAAAATACTTCACAAGTTCTTGGACTATAGCATGTTCAATAGATAGCAACTCTGAGGAATTTCGCATGGCAATGACTATATACTTTAGCCTTCCCTCTTTTTAATCCCAGAATTCCCCTGGAAGGAGAATGAAAAATTAAACCACAAGCTCTGTTTCAAGTGAAACTAAAGAAAGATTCTAAAATAGTGTAGGTTATCAGAAACAACGGTAGTTGCTCAAAAATTGTATTAAAAAGACTGTCTTAAGTAACAATTGGATCACACAGAAAAATGCAAACCTAAGCCTAAATTGCAAAATATGAAGAAACAAGAAGACAACACTGCTATCAGGATCTATGGTTTATAGCTGAAGCAGTGGCTAGCAATTAGGGCAGCTGTGCCCCTTCTCCCCAAGAGGACCTTTGACAATATCCAATGGCATTTTTGATTGTCACAACTGGGGAAGAGGTTACATTGGCATCTAGTAGGTAGACACCCCAGAGGCTGCTAAACATGCTGGAATGCACAACAAAGTATTACTTTACCTGAATGCAGTAATACTAAGGTTAAGAAACCCTGATCTATAATGGTGCTCAGAGGTAAATTCATAGTCTTATTTATGAGTATTTACTTATGAGGATATGAAGAAGAATAAAAATAAGTCTGCACATAAAAAATAGTAAAAATATACAGTTAGTTAACCCAGACTCCACCATGCTCCCAATCCTCCATCAAAATACAAGGGAGGCAGAAAGAGAGAAAATGTTTTCAGACAAAATAACCACAGAAGAAATTTAAAGACAAACCAGAGACTACTTTATTCTATATAAATAACTTAAGACTAAAATAAGATGGATATATTCTTAGTTAAATACTTGTTAACTATGACTCCAGAAAAAGCCAAAAATCTAAACAAACCAATTTCAACAAAAAGGTAGAGGAAATCTTCAAAGAACTGCCATCATCTGAACTGACCTCAAGTCCAGATGGCTTCACAGGGAAATTCTTTGAAATTGTTAAAATGCTTCCAATCCAACGTTAACTGTTTCAGGTCATAGAATGAGAACAAAAACTTAGAATTATTTCTACAAAGCAGGCATAAAATCAACAGTAAAACATGACAAAAAATATACAAATAAGATAGCAGATAATCTCACTTATATCCTTGAATGGCCCCCAAAGGTCTGGATGTTGAAGGTTTAATCCTCAGAGTGGTGCTATTAGAAGGAGAGGTGATCTACTAGAAGGTCTCTAGATCATTGGGGGCATGTCCCCAAAGGGGAATGTGAGACCTTAAACCCTTCAAAAGTTTGTATGAATACCCCACATTGGTGAAGTGTTGAGGAAGCAAGCTCTCCATACACTGCTGGTGGGAACCAAGGCAGGTACAATCTCTGTAGAAAGTGACTGGGCAGAATCTATCAAACCCAGGAGTTTAGGAATCTCCTTACTGAAAGGAGTTTATCCTATGGACATAATCCCATATATAAAATGACTAAGAGATATCAGCAAATGATAAAACATGCAGACCAAATTAAGCCTCATGCCTGTTTTGTAAATAAGGTTTTGCTGAAAAACAAGAGCATCCTTATTTTCTCATATAGACTTATTGCCTATGGGTGCTTGCATGCTACAAAAGCAAAGTATAGTTGTGACAGGGACTGTGTGGCAGGTGAAGCCTTTACTCTCTGGCCTTTACAGAAAGGGCCTGCCAACCCTAAATGCACAAAGGTATCCAGATTGCAGCAATGTTTCTGACAAAGACTAGGGACAACTAAGGTCCTGTCAAGGGAGCACTGCAGTAAATGATACATTCATACAATGGAAATGTATGTGAGAGTAAAAACAAATGACTTAAAAAACTTTTGTAAATATTGTGAAAGCAAGTATATGTTAGCGTTAGCATAGCAAAGCATGTTTCCTTGAAGTAAAAAAGGAGGGAAAAACAGATCTTTAGTTTTAAATACGAATAACACAAAAGTTCTGAAAGGATAAACAGGAAACTAACACTAGGATTTTTCCATTGACTCATTTTTATGTTTATTTTTGCAAGTGGATTGTTTACTTTCCTGATCCTTTTTGTGTTTTAATGTTTGAATGGAGAGTAAATTACTATTCATAAAACACATACAGAGATAGTTTTTAATAATAGAGTGAAGTCCTCAAAGAGCCCTTCCTGGCCTGGTCTCTGTTACTCTCTATTATCTGGTGAAGATTGATGAAGATATACCTTGCTTTATATTCCTCAGTTGATTAGTATTTTCCCCCCACAAGTAGGAAAACTTCATGAGGACAGACACATTGATTAGTTCAGTGCTAGATTTCCTATGTCTGGAACAGTATATGACAAGAATAAGAACTCAATTATTTATAAACATTTATAAATATAAAACTATTGGGAAGACTAGCAAGCTCCTAGGTTTGATCTTGCACAGATTACCTAACCCAGCGTCCTCTTCTGTAACAGGGAATTATAATATTTTATGAGGTTATTGTTATGGTATGAATCCTCTCTCTCAAATCACATATTGAAATCCTCACTCCCAAGGTGATGATATATTAGGAGGTGGGCCTTTGGGATGTGATTAGCTCATATGGTTGGAGCCCTCGTGAATAAGATTTATGCGTTTACAAGGCCCAAGGGAGACTCTTTGCCCCTTCCACTGTGTGAGGACACAGCATGAAGGTGCTGAAGGAAGCAGACACCAAATTTGCTGGTACTTTGACCAAATCTGCTGGTACTTCCCAGCCACCAGAACTAGGAGAAATAAATTTCTTGATTAGAAGCTACCCATTGGTGGTATTTTATTCTAGCAGCCTAAACAGACTAAGACAATTGGGACAATGCCTTAGATAAGGCAATGAATGGAGTGGGCTGGGAGGAGTGCCTACCACAGAGTGAGAGATCAATGATGTTGTTGCCATTTAACATTCAGGAGAAAGGCAGGGGGAGAAAAAGAACTTCCAAGGGCAGGAGGGATGGACAAGGGGAGTGGAGAGACACTGTCTGTCCCCAGCATCTGGGTTATCTACTGACTGGAGCTGTCAGGGAGTCAGGAAGGAAGGACAAAAAGTAAGCACGTTTGTTTGCTCTCCTTTTTCCTTTTTTTGGTACCAGGTATTAACCCAGTGGTGCTTAAACCACTGAGCCACGTCCCCAGCCGTTGTTTAGTTTTGTTTTTCATATTTTATTTAGAGACAAAGCCTTGCTAAATTGCTGAGGTTGGCCTTGAGTTCAGAATCCTCCTATTCAGCATTCTGAGCTGCTAGGAGTACAAGCATGCCCCACCATGCCCAGCTTTCATTTTTTGACTTAGGAAAGTGAGGAAGGAGAGAAAGAGACAGTGCTTGGGAGGCTGTCACCATCAGACAAAAGAGAAGCTATCTCAATTCTGAGCCTGGAAAGAGAGGGAAGCTGCAGCTTCAATGGTCACATGCTGGGGAGGAGGGGTGGAATGCTTCTCTCAGGGCCTGCATCCGGGAGTCACAGGACTCTGCTCCTGAAGCAGACATCTGGCCAAGTTAGGGGCCTGTAAGTGGCTGTATGGGTGGGGAGTGACCTGCTGTTCCTGAGAAGCCCAAACCCACTCTGCTCACACAATTGCCCCTCTGCTTCCATATCTACACCTAACTCAGTCTTTGGCTTCTGAGGACTACAAAGACCAAGTGGAAACGTGAAAGGGCGAAGGCGTTCCTGGGAGGGCAGGGACTTGGGCCTGACTCGGGTGGTTTAGTGTGGTGCCTCTGACCCAGGAGCTCCAATCACTGTAAACACAACAAAGCTGCTGACTCCTTAATTGTAGCAATAAAGGTAAGTGGTCATGACAGGTAGGTAGCTGGGAGCCTTATAAAAAAAATTAAAATTAAAATATATAGAAAGGAGGAAAGAGGGTAAAATTTAAATCCATCTCATTTATTGATTCTTGATTTTACTTCTTTCACTTTAAGGGTCTTGTTAAGGAAGTCAGATCCTAGGCTGGCATGGTGAAGATTTGGACCTACATTTCTTCTATTAGGCACAGGGTCTCTGTTCTAGTGCCTAAGACTTTAATCCACTTTGAGCTGATTTTGTGCAGGGTGACAAATAGGGGCTTAATTTTATTTTGCTACATATAGATTTCCAGTTTTGCCATGCATTCACCACCAAATGCGACAATTTTTTTTTCTCTCCTTTTATTTTTTAATTGTTAATTTTTTATGTGTTTTAATTAGTTATTCATGACAGTAGAATGCATTTATGCCTTTAATATATTATATGTAGATGGGATATAATTTCTCATGAGTGTACATGTTGTAGAATCACATTGGTCATGCAGTCATATATATATATACATAAAGTAATAATGTCTATTTCATTCTATTATCCTTCATACCCACATCCCCTCCCCACCCCTTCCTTCACATCCCTCTACCTAATCTAAGGTAACTCTATTCTTCTCTAATGCCTCCTGCCTTATTGTGAATTAGCATCCACATATTTGAAAACACATTAGGCTTTTGTTTAGGGGGCCTTTGTTTGGCTTTTTTTGCTTAGCATAATATTCTCCAACTTCATCCATTTACTGGTAAATGCCAAAGTCTCATTCTTCTTTAAAGCTGAGCAATATCCCATACTAAACAAAGGTGAAAACAAACAAACAAAAACACTGGAGTAAAGATAGCCTATTTAGCAAATAGTGCTGGCAAAACTGGAAATCTATATGTAGCAAAATAAAATTAAGCCCCTATTTGTCACCCTGCACAAAATCAGCTCAAAGTGGATTAAAGTCTTAGGCACTAGAACAGAGACCCTGTGCCTAGTAGAAGAAATGTAGGTCCAAATCTTCACCACGCCAGCCTAGGATCTGACTTCCTTAACAAGACCCTTAAAGTGAAAGAAGTAAAATCAAGAATCAATAAATGGGATGGATTTAAATTAAAAAGCTTCTCAGCAAAGGAAACAATCAATCATGTGAGAGTGAGCCCTCAGATTTGGGGGAAAAAAATCTTTATCACATGCACCTCTAATAAATCATTAATCTCTAGGATATATAAAGAACTCAAAAAACTTAACTCCACAAAGAAAAAAAACAATCAACAAATGGGCTTAGGAACTGAATAGACACTTCACAGAAGAAGAAATACAATCTATCAACAAACACATAAAAAGTGTTTTTCCTCACATTATCACAACATCTCTAGCAATTAGAGAAAAACAAATCAAAACTACACCAAGATTTCATCTCACTCCAGCCAGAATGGCAAACATCAAGAATACAGGCAACAATAAATGTTGGCAAGGATATGGGGTAAAAGGCACACTTATACATTGCTGATGGGACTGCAAATTGATAAAACCACTATGGAAAGAAGTATGGAGATTCTTTGGAAAACTTGGAATGGAACCACCATTTGACCCAGCTATCCTGTCCTCAGTTTATACCCAAAGGACTTAAAATCAGCATACTACAGTGATGCAGCCACATCAATGTTTGTAGCAGCTCAATTCACAATACCTAAAATATGGAACCGAATTAGGTGTCCTTCAGTAAATAAATGAATGAAGAAAATGTGGTATATATAGTCAATGAAATATTACTCAGCTTTTTCTCTCTTTTTAAAACTACAATACAAATATTGGAATACGTTTTACCCAAATACTTCAACATGTATCTATTAAAACAAGGAAATTCTCATATAATTATAATATTTTCATCATAACTTGAAAAATAAAAATTTATTAGTATTTAATACCTAGTTCATATTTAAATTTTCCCACTTGTTCCCAAAACATTTTATGACTGATTTGTACAAATGAGGAATAAATCAAAGACCATAGGCTGCATTGTGGTGTGACTCCCAATTAATCCACAAGAATCATTACTTATTCCTTTTGACTTTTCAAAGAGACCTGCCCAATGTCTTGTGAAAATGTCCACTTTCCCATTTTTGTTATTGTTTCTTAGTATTTTAATTAATGCATTCTTTTGTCATCTATATGTCTTTTAAAGTCGAAGTCAGAAATGTGGGCCTATTTAGATGTAGGTTAAGCATGTTTTAGTATGAATATGTCATAGACAATATGGTGTAATTCCCATAGCATCCCAGGAGGAGGCATGTGTGTCTCACTCTTCCTGATAGTTTGTCTGATTATTGTGATAAGGTGATGACAGCTGTTATCTGGTGAGATAATGTAATGTACAGAGCCAGTATATCACCACTGTAATGTACATATATTGGCAGACAACATATGAATTTATATAGGAAAAAAGTTCCATTCACCATTCTAATAATTTGATCCTGAATTGATGGTTCTTACTGGGATCAATTTTAATTTATGTTTGCAGAATTGTGATTTTCTGTTACTACCCATTCTTTCTACATTTATTATTTGGTATTCTTACATAAAAATATTCCATCATCAATTTGAATTTTTTTTTATATAGGGGATTGAACCCTGGGGTGCTCAAACACTAAGCCACATCCTCAAGCCTTTTTCATAGTTTATTTAGAAACAGAATCCCACTGAGTTGCTTAAGGCCTTGCCAAATTGCTGAGGCTCGCTTTGAACTCATAATCCTCCTGCTTCAGCCTCTCAAGCCACTGGGATTAGAGGTATAAAGGTTTAATTCATTCCTTTTTCAAAATTTATTCTAATTTGTTATATATGACAGCAGAATGCATTTAAATTCATATTACACATATATAGCACAATTTTTTTGTATCTCTGGTTACATACAATGTAGAGTCACACCATTTGTGTCTTCATACATGTACTTAGAGTAATGATGTCCATCTCATTCCACTCCCTTTCCTACCCTCATGCCCGCTCCCTTCCCCTCCCTCCCCTTTGCTCTATCTAAAGTTTGTCTATTCCTATAGCAGCACAATTTACAATAGCTAAACCATGGAGCCAACCTAGATGTCCTTCAGTGGCATTTACAGACAATGGAATATTACTCAGCATTAAAAAAGAACAAGATCATGGCATTTTCAGGTAATGGATGGCCTTGGAGAAGATAATGCTAAGTGAAGTCAGCTAATCCACAAAAAACAAATGCCGAATGTTTTCTCTGATATAAGGGGGGTGACTCATAGTGGGGTAGGGAGGGAGAGCTTGGGAGGATTAGATAAATTCTAAATAGGGAAGAAGGTTGGGAGGGAAAGGGAGGGGGAAGGGGATTACAAGGATGGTGGAATGTGATGGTCATCATTATACAAAGTTCATGTATGAAGACTTGAATTGGGTGTCAACATACGTTATATACAAACAGAGATATGAAAAATTATGGTATATATGTGTATTAAGAATTGTAATGCAAAAAAGTACATGTATAATGGCATAAATTAACGTGAACATACTTTATATAGAGAGATAAAAAAATTGTGCTCTATATGTGTAATAAGGATTGTAATACATTTCACTGTTACCGTATATTTTAAAAAAATTAAATCAATAAAAAAATAAAATTTAAAAAATGTTTGTCTATTCCTTCCATGCTTCCTCCATGCTTCCCCATTGTGAATCAGCATCCTTATATCAGACAAAACACTGGGCACTTGGTTTGGCTTACATTACTTAGCATTATATTTTCTAACTCAATCCATTTACCTGGAAATGCCATGATTTTATTCTCTTTTGATACTGAGTGATAATCCATTGTGTATATATACCACATTTTCTTTATCCATTCGTCTGCTGAAGGGCATCTAGGTTGGCTCCACAGTTTAACTATTGTGAATTGTGCTGCTATAAACATTGATGTGGCTGTGTCCCTGTAGTATGCTGTTTTTAAGTCCTTTGGGTTTAGACTGAGGAGATGGATAGCTGGGTCAAGTGGCGGTTCCATTGCCAGTTTTCCAAGGAATCTTCATTCTGCTTTCCATATTAGCTGCACCAATTTGCAGTCCCGCCAGCAATTCATTCTTTTTAATTTCTCTGTCTCAGAAAAAGTATTTGGGGTAATAATCACCTCCAAGCAATTTTTTATTTGGATGTTTACTTTTTTCTAAGTACTATTGTGACCTCACATTTTTTAAATTTTGGGTTATTTTAATTAATTATATTTACTATTTTTTTAAATGCAGGCCAATCCAGACAACAGGTACACATTTTTCAAAATCAGGAGTTTAAATTGGCATTTTCCAGGACAAATTCAGTGTATAGTTTTATTTAATTCTTTTGATTGTATACTCCTCTCTTAAAATGAAAATTTTATTGTATAGTAATAGTGACCATCATTTATTTCTTTTATCCATATCATGCACAAAAAAAGATTTCAAAATAACAAACTATACTATTATTAACAAAAAAACTACTGAATTTGTAGATCTTTTTGTCCTTAGAATGATCTTCAGAAAGTTTTCAGTAAGAATATTATGTTCTAGAGTCATCTGTCCTTTGTGTGGTTATGTTAGATTTTTATATATAGTTTGTATCTTTCCTTTAAAATATTTTAAATTATAGGAATTACTATTTTTGAATGTGTAAAGCATTTACATAATTCAGAAGTCAAATTATATAAAAATATACTCTAGGAAGTCTTCTATTTCTGTTCACGTACCCCTATTTTGGTCCCCTACTTCCATCCCTAAGAAGTATGTATTTTCATTACTTTTTGGTTTACCTTCCTATCGTTTTTTTTTTTTTTTTCCTGAAGATATAGGTATCTGTCTCCCTTCCTTCCTATGCACATGCATGAATATTATAACTTTATTCATATACTTTTACTTTTCCTCCTTTCTCACACCAAAGGTAACATAATATTCACTCTGTATTTATACAAGGCTCATTCTTGAATCACCCAGAGGTTGGTCAGAGATGGAAGGACCCATTAGAAGATTGGGATTTTGTTTTTATGTTAGTTCATTTATGCTGCTATAACAAAAAAATGTCATGGACTGAATAATTTATAAACATAAGTTCTTTCATGTGTATGTGTGTATGTGTGTGCCAGGGATTGAACTCAAGGGTGCTTAGCCACTGAGCTACATCCCCACCCCTTTTTATTTTATTTTTATTTTTTATTTTGAGAGAGGGTCTCATTACGTTGCTTACCCTCACTAGGCTGGTGAGACTTGCTTTGAATCTGCAATCCTCCTGCCTCAGCCTCCCAAACTTCTGGGATTACAGGTGTGCACCACCATGCCTGTCTATAAATTCATTTTTTATAGTTTTAGAGTCTGAGAACTCCAACATCAAGGCTCCAACAGGTCTGGTGTCTGGTAAGGGTTGCTCTCACTTTTTAACATGGCACCTTGCTGTTATATTTTCCATATACTTTTTCCAGAGGGAAGACACGTTGTGACTTTAAATGGAGAAAGGTAAGAGCTGAATACTCATCAGATTCTTTTATGAAGACCTAATCCCATTCATGAGAAAGGGACTCTCAAGTACTAATTACATTGAATAGGCCTCACCTCTTATTACCATCACATGGGCTATTAAGTTTCAATATCTGAATTTTGGAGGGAACACATTCAAACCATAGCAGATTTTAATTAGTCCAAGTCCATGCCAGAGACTATTAGTGCTATAGTTGAATTCTATCCCTGGAAATACCTTTCCACAAAAAAAATGTCATGCTTACCATGAGGTGAAAATCTCCAGTTAAATGTGAGGTCTTCGAATAGAAACATCTAGTCGGTGCATGTAAAAACAAGAAGTGATCAATAGATTTCTGAGCCATCCACCTAGAAATGATGATTGGACTTGTGGTAATGAATCAATTCTCCAAGAGAAAAAAAAAATAGAGAGAAAATAGCAAGTGACTAATTTTGTAGAAAAGTCAGTTCAAACAGGGATGTGCAAGTCCCCGAGGATGTTTCCAGGGGTTGCACAGATATTCTAAGGAAGACATCCAACTGTTATGACTCTTTCCTCAAACTGACCTGTCTGAAGACACTCCATGTCTGCCTTTTACCTTTCCTAATTTCTCTCTTGCAATTATTCTCTCAATTTGCAAAAGGAAGTTATACCTTTCATCCATCCATCCATTTGTCTATTCAACAACTCTTTCATCCCTCTACCCATCCATCCATCATCTACCAACACATACAGAATTCTACTGTGATGTGTAAATAATACATCTATAGGCTCCCAAGCCAAGGGAAAAACTGAGCCTGAAGAACTTCTATAAGAAATATTTTAGTACATGGATCTTACCTCAGCCTAGTGACAAGCCCATATAGGAAGGGCTCCTGCTTCATCCTTTCTTTTTATCTTGAGACAGGATTTTCCTAAGTTGCTGGGGCTGGCTTTGAACTTGCAATCCTCCTGCCTCAGGCTCCCAAGCCACTGAAACTACAGGCATGTGCCACCACACCCAGCATCATTCTTTCTTTCCTTTCCTTTTTTATTTGTTTATTTTTTCCCCTAAGACTCAGAATGGGAAGCAGGTTGATAACAACTGGGACAGGCGGTAACACAGTTTAGTTAGAACATGAAGTCCTATTTTCCCATTAATAGTTTGACAATAAAGGCCACTTGCCAATTTCATTATATAGTAAAAGTTTTCCATAAACAGAAGGTATAGCTCCAAAGCTTGCGCAAAATGCCCTTAAGACACATATTTGCCATATTGGATATTATATCTTTATGACACTTTATTCTTATGAAAAATTTACATATCAACTTAAAAGTGTGTGAGTAGTTCATAACTTTTAAAATTATTTTCTTAGGGAGCCCATGAACCCAAACATCTGAAATCCTGTGAGACAGAAAACAGGAGTAGACGGGAAAAGACCAGAAAAAGTCAGAGGCATGGAGAGAACCAGCAGGGGAGAGGAAGGATGCTGCAGGAGAGAAAGTGCCAGACATTGCAGAGAGACCAAGGAGGATAAGTGCAGGACAGTCTGTGTGGGTGCCGTTCCTGCAGGTGACACGGAATCTGTTTACACCCTTGAACAAGGTGGACACTGATGAGGAGGAAATAAAATACGATCTAGTAAGATCATTGGGGCAAAGCTGTTGCAATTCAAGAAGCTGGGTCATGGAAACCATTTGAAAGCCCAGGATCTGGGGCTGGACAGATGGGGAGGAATTCACCTTCCAGGTAAGGAAGGTAACAGCTCCTCCTCTGAAACCAGCAGGATGAGAAGAGAGCTGTGGCAAAAGCCGGGGAGGAGAGAAGCAGCCCCAGTATTACCTGCAGGTGAGCGTCTTCTGAGTAAAGTACAAAGTGAAGTCACATGCTGCAGTGGGGTGGGTGGAGAGGGAGAAGGGGTGCTGGAAATCAAGAAGAGAGGAGTGGGAGAGGACCATCTTACCATCCTTGCTCATCCCAGCTTTCTTACGGGTTTTTAAAATGTCATTTTATCAATGCTTCCCACCCTTTAAGATTTCTATATTTTTCAGATTTTGTACAGTGAACAAGAAATAAAGACTCCTTGCTTTCTAGAATTAAGGATCAAAAAATATTTAAAAAATCAAGGAATTCCAGGTAAACAATATTATCAGCAAGTTCTCGTGGTACTGTAGGGTAAAGGCAGAGTTGATTGATTTGCTGTAGAGTAACTCCGTGGTTTCTCATTTCCAAGTGGCATATAAAGACTCTGTTAGGGAATAGACTGGTACTTTCAGGAAGTTGGCCCACGGAAGAGTGACGCAGCTGGAAGTCAGCCACACAACCTCATCAGGTTGAGCTGGTCCGGAGTACGGTGGCTTCTAACTGCACAGAAGTCACATCTATAGCAAAGGCCATTACAACTGGGCATGTATGCATGCAAAGATTGGGTGTGAGAAAGGAAAAGAACACCTAGTCATGCAAGGCCAGGAGGGGGCAGCCTTCTCCAGGCTTTCGATGTCAGCTTTTGCTCCTGCAGCACACTGGTATTCTGGTATTTTCCACCATAGGAATAATATAGGTGTCGAACATAAGCAAAGGCGGACACTAGTAAAATGATAAGGACAGATTTGAATCAGTAATAAAGTGCAAGAGGGAGAAGAGTCCAATGTGAACTAAACTCAACTATGATTTGCACAAAGGTGACTGGACATTTTAAAAAGAGAATTGAAGGAGTAGTATGGGCTGAGCAGGGGCTCAGTAGTGTCACGGAAGTGAAAACACATTCCAGAAAGCAGGAAGCCAGTCTGGTCTATGGGAAACAACTGGGTTTGCTACTGGTGCTTATTAAAGCTGGGCTCCTACCCTCCCTCTCTGGGAGGCAGGGGCTCTACCTTTGGGTGTGTCTGGAGCAGTCTAATTCTTTTGGCCTCCTTGAGTTTCTTTGTTTAGTTGGTTGGTTTTGTTTATTTTGGGGAGGGGGGTTGTTTGTTTTTTAAGACAATCACTTTGGGGAGCTAAGATCATTCCAGAGATGTGGCCATGACCTGTTACAAGTTATGTTGGTGTTTGTTCAAGACTTTATAGGCCAATGTTGATTCCCCGCGAAGAAGAAGGCTCAGAAGGACGTGGCTACAGTTTGGTCAAGGAGGGAATTCTTGTCTGTAGGTATCCTAATATTAGTTTTATTGATGAAAGACTAAGTCTGCTTCTCCTCTACCAATAGGACAATTTCATTGTCACTTACGGACAGCAACTTTGCTTTGGAGCTACCTTACCTCCTCAATAGAATTTGGGAGACTAAGGGAGAAATGGCTATCTCTGTCTTGAGGGAACTTTTTGTCTTGTTCCTGTCCTTTAAAACAATGCTCAGGAACAGAAGGATTCACCTGGGCTTCTCCTGCCCTGTGTCCACTTCTTTGCTTCTAGTCAAGATGCCACATTATCCTTTGATAATCCATGTGGTGGCAGGCCAGTGGGGGTGAGCAGCAGCTATTGTCATTCCTTTCTTCCAGGGTGTGGTAGGTGGGGGAGCCTCGCCTAACCCACTGGTGCACCCAGATGTGTGCACACACAGGCTGGTCTGAGAATTGGTTTGGAATCTAACTCAGACCAGTGGTCAATCTCGGGACTTGTGGAGCTGTGGGGAAGGTGAGCACACTTGTTCAAAGGCCTGTTCTACATATATTGAGCCAGCAGCTGCGGGGATCCCCACCTGGAGCAGGCCCAGAGGAAAGGGAACCAGTGAAGGGAAGGACAGACGGAGAGCTGAAGACATTTCTCAAACCCCCAGACTGAACCTCATCATATTTATTTTATTTTGGTTTATTGTGAAATAATTCAGAAATTCAAGATGATGATGCTGTGTGCCCACGTAGCCTCTAGGCAGTTTGAGAAATAAAAGAATATCAATGAAATTAAATTCATAGCACCTTCAGTTACATAAGTGATTGAATTCCCTTTATGGAAGCCAGCTTGAATTTAGGCTCTATCCAAAAGAATCTAAATGGAATTCACTTTTAAGTTCAATGTCCAATAAAGCCTAACCTAAGGATATCATTACTCTAAGTACATGTATGAAGACACGAATGGTGTGAACACACTTTATATACAACCAAAGATGTGAATAATTGTGCTCTGTATGTGTAATATGAATTGTAATGCATTCTGCTATCATATATAACAAATTAGAATAAATTTTTTTAAAAAAATCCTAACCTAAGTCATCCTAAGGGGACAAAAATCAATAAATATTAAATAATAAATAAGTAAAGGCACAGGGTATCGGTAACAGTTTTGGTTGCAAATAATGGATCCTTTTACAGCTGATTTTATACACTATTTAAACATAAGGACAGAACGTCCTTCATGCTTGCCCACCCTTGGCTTGTCCTGATGATGTGCTGTCTGGATCAGCTGAAGACCCCTTTTACCCCATAGACATGTTCTTCCTTGACCTATCCCTAAAGGCCATGCTTAGAAGCAGAAAATACAAAGCTGATGACAACTCTCATCTTGAGTGTCTGTCAGACATTCAGTGTCTGGCCATACTGTGCTCTGCTTTCACACAAGAAACATATGTGCTTCTTGTGGCATATTCCAGACCCGTCCTAATAACACCAGAGCCCCCTGAGGCCTCCGAGCTCTCAGCAAGCTAGGGCTGCCTGTGGCCCCATGACTCAGTGCAGCTTTTCTTCCCCTGAGAGCTGCATCTAAGGCCAGGGATTTCACCATCTCTACACTCATAGTCTGCTCTTGCTCTTCAGTTTCCCAAAGTGATTTGCAGACGCAAACTTAGGCAGTAAAGCTATTTAAAAGAACAAAAAGGTATAAAAGTAAAACTTAGATGATGATTATTCTGGAATTGAGGGCTAATAAATGTCATAGGTGGGACAAATTAAGAATTCCAAAGTAATGGTAATTTTCAATTCCTTTACTTGAAGAGTTGATGCGTCCATATTTACTTTAATATTTTTCTTTGAATTTTTTTTTCATGTACATATGTGTATGTATATACATGTGTTTGGATATAAATATGTACATATACATATATGAAGATGTTTCAGGGTCTGGGGTTGTGGCTCAGTGGTAGAGCGCTCACCTAGCATGTGCAAGGCCCTGGGTTCGATCCTCAGCACCACATAAAAATAAATAAATAAATAAAGGTATTGTGACCAACTACAACTGAAAAAAAAAAAAGATGTTTCATGTACTCTTGCGTATGTACTTATGTCTAACACCAAAAAATTCTATTGTTTCAGTCCAAAATTCACTCTCTCGGGATTATCCTTATTTATTTCATTTGCCAATAAGCAAATTGACACGTTCCATGTGACCAGAAGAGACATCGCTAAGAAGCAGAACAGTGAAAAACATGGTCCCTCTTCTCATGAAGTCAACACTAAGTTCACAAGGGAATGAAAGAATAAGCACAAACTATTCAGGTATTAGTGGGGGCTGCATGCTGTTATGAAATCAGAACAGGTATCAAAGTGAGTGTCAGCGGGTGACAGAAAGTGGCAATGTTTAGGGTTGGGAGTGAGTGTGTGGGAAAGCATGAGTGAAGACGGTGTGGGGTGTGGATAGGGGTGTGGGTGAGCGAGGGTGTGTATAACAACATCTTCCTGCTGGGTTGGTGGAGGAAATAACTCTCTGGGGAGGGGCCACTGAAGAGGAAGCCTGGTCGAGAAGGGTGCTAGGAAGCTGCAGAGAAGAACACCGTGGTAAAGGGAACTCCGGTGCAGACCCTTTGGCAGGGAAATAACGAGGTGTCTTAGGAATCTAGTGGGGGAAGGAAGCTGGGGAAGTCACAACAGGAGGCAGGAGCCAGAGCATAGCTGGTACTCTGTCCTAGGGACTGGGTTTAACTCTAAGACTAGAGGAAGCCACAAATGGGGTCTTGTCCAGGATAACGATGTGATCTGACTCATAACTTGAGAAATATCACTCTGTCAGCTTCAAGGTATGGTACCATAACCAGTGTAAGATAGAACTGTAAATGGTGATTGCGTTCAGGCAAAAGATGGTGTGACTTGGAGGACAGACATGCCCTTGCATATGCAGCAGCCTCTTATCTGAGTGGATAGCCTCTATTTGCAGAGCTCACTGAGCTGGTGGTTGTCCCTACCATTTTCTATAAGAGCAACAAGAGTCCCTAACTCAGCCTCATTTTTAGCATGTCTGTCCCTGTCTGTAAGCTGAACAAAAGACTCTTATTTGGGGGCTTCGTGATCTTAGAGCTGAGCCTGTCTTTTTATATCTCCTTTGTTAACTTACTGAAACTCCCCATATTACATTAGAACCTAGGCAGGAAAGGACTGGGATATAGCTATGTGGCAGAACACGGGCCTAGGGTATGTGAGGCCCTGGTTTTGATGCCCAGAATCATGCAAACAAAATGAAAAAAACAAAACACAGAAGCCGGGCAAGAGCTGTCAAATCTACCAATCCTCCAAAGTCACAGCTAACATCTTTAGTTCAGGTCAAATATTCTAAGCCAGATAAGATTCAAGTATACACCCTTTGAAATAAAGCAGATTTCACTTTGGGACTTCAGGAATTTGGATATACATAGGAGGGCACTGGGCTATAGAAGTAAAAAGCACAGGCTCTGGGCTCAGTTCTCATGGTCCACATTTGAGTTCAAGCTCTGACACTAGCTGTCTGACCTGGGGAGGTAACAGCCTCTCATCTCCAAACCAGTGAACAATACCCATTCCTATGCTTATTGTAGGGATTAAAAACAAAACAAAACAAAACAAATAGCTCTAAAGGGTTTAGAGAGTTGTCTGACACATAACAGAGTGCTCAACAAATGTGAATTATTAGTGCTGTTTGAGCCAGTTTGCAAATTTCTTGTAGTGTATTTTTTTCCGCTGAAATTTGGGCACTTTTCGGATTTTTTTTTTTTTTTTTTTTGCAACACTCAAGTTCCCTTTTGTCGTGAAGAAAACTGAAGTAAAGAGTTGAATAGTTTACTCAAAATGATATGGCACGGAGTAGGAAAATGCTAGTTCACAAAGGCCTGAGTTTTTAGTATTGCCTTTGCTGAGAACTTTTAAATACCTAAGGAACTTTTAAAAATATTAAAGCTCTAGCTACCCTCTCAGAGATATTGCCTTATTTTTTTGTGGCCCAGAACTTAAGCATCAATATTGTTAAAGCTCTTCAAAAGATTTTAATAAGCAACTGGAGTTAAGAATCAGCAGCTCCTTAAAATCCATCTTACAGATTAAAAAATTGAGGTACTCTGTGATTGAACCACTGGCCTCAGATGGTCAATGTCAGCAATGGGGATAGATTCTGAGGACAATACGGAGACAGACTTTAAATTATGATAAATTACTAACAAAAGAAGCATATCACAGTGAGAAACATCTATCTTAATAGAAGAAAGATCAATATGACTTTCGTCTAATTTATTGTTAATATGGCTAATAAGAAAATGGCGGTCTACGTGTCTCAAAATAAAATATAAAGATGACTACAGATATAGATCAATGATAGGTTCAATCACCAGCACCTAAATCAAAAACAAACAAACAAAACAAAATCCCACTGGCTTCCTCTGACTTCTGTGTTTATTTAATTGTGGCTAATGGGTATCGTATTGTTATGTGATGATTTGAAAGTTAAGTCAGGCTGACCCCATTCTGCTCAGACATCTCTCCCTGTGCAGAGTTGGCCCCCCTTCCTTTAAGAGCTCACTCGCATAGAAGCTGACACCCCCACCCACTTGCACCCTGACCATAATGTCTTTAAACTGTAGAGCGGTGCTAGCTTCGTTCCTGAGTAGGTAATTCTGAGAACTTGGTGACACAGTGTGAAATGTGTCTTAAGATTGTACTTACCTCTCTGACTCCCCTTCTTTGTGGTTTTCTGTTTTTAAGCTGCGCCCAACCAGCATTCAGTGTCTTGGGCTGCAGAACTGTGTGCTTTCTGCTCCCTTGGCCTTGGCCAGAATAAATCCTTTATCATTGCTTCAAAAAAAAAAAAAAAAAAAGAAAAGAAAAGAAAATGGCGGTCTATGGAGAAGCAGGATAAGCGGAAGCATCCTGGCTTACCTGGGACCATGAACCATTTATGCCCCATACTAGTGTCCCTACATTCCAGGTGAATATTCAACAATGTTCATCTGAAGATGGATTTGCTTCTAAAGTGTTTTTTGCACAACGGGAGAAAACAGGGCTCTGATTTCCAGGACCCTTGTAGACAGGCCCCTACCCCACTCCCTCTGTGTGTGTTGTGTAGTTTTCTTCACCCTCTGCTACTCCATGTAGGGATAGATAAGGCACCATCTAATTTTGTAAAAGGAGTGGATCAAAAGCAGCTACTGCTTTCTGTCTCTTCAAATTTCATGCTCAGGGTACAAGGGAGAAAACGCAGTGTCTTAAGGTAAAGGGCTTAAGAGTAGTGTTTTCCTCTGATGAGCTGGCCCCCCACCAGGTCAGAAATGGTAATAGTGATTGACAGTGTCTGTGGAAAAAAAGGTCTCTGTGAATCCTGTTGCTTTCAAATCCAGCCTGAACACAGTTTGAAAATTTCAAATCTGACCAGTTGTCTTTAAAATCATTATAGGTTATACTATTCCTCTCAACATTGACTGAATAATTTGGAAGAATCCAACAATGACAAAATTGGAACCCATTATGAATCCCAATTTACATGACTGGCTTCCTTAAATGAACACAAAAATCTGCTGAACTTGTGTAAAAGTTTTCTGAACTGAGAAATTGTGGGCACAATCTGAGGGCTGCTTTAGAATGCCACTTTCCATTCCATTCATATCGAAGTAAAATGGCTCATATTTTTTCATATGCAAAGTTTACTCAAGTTTTTCAATGTTTCTTTTTATCTGATGGAATAAAAGGGGAAACATAGGGGAAGAATAGGGAGTGTCATTCAACTGAAGCTGAAGCAAGCCTCATATCATGCTATCTGAGCTGCAGAGCAATTGGGAAAGACTTATGATGAAACAAGGGATCTAGATGAAAAGGAAGTATATATTAAACCTGAACCCCAGTTCCACATGCTTCTGAATGTGATGACAATCATCCTCATATATACTTCATTTGCAGTTAGTAGATTTTGAAGGAACTCAGGGATCATGACATCCATTGTTGTCCTACGGTTGAAGAAGGTAAGACTCAGGGAAGTTGTAATTCTTGCTCAAGATGTCAATTTTTATAAGATAATATTGTTTTACATCACTATTCTTTTAGGGTATATATGACTGGGGGTGGGGGATTACAGCCCTTCGGTAAATTAAGCTGTGCCAATGAAAGACCAAATTCATGATTTCTGAAAGTAAAACTCTACTGTTTTGACTGGGCTGAAACTCAAGATTTATCAATAAAATAGCTCCTATCTTCTTCATCACTAGCCTCACCAACCTCTGGCTCAGGAAGATCCAGAGGAAGTTAGAACTCTTCTAACTCAAAGTCTGCCTACAACTTAGCAAAGTATTGTTTGACTTAAACTATTTTGCTAAGGAATACAATGATCTAGAAATAAGAAGCACATATAATTGTCTTCATTTTCATGATTATTAAAAGAATTATCTCTTATTACTGATTTCCAATTTATTTTTCTTTAATCAAGATACAATTGACAGCCAGACACAGTAGCTCACACCTGTAATCCCAGTGGCTGGGGAAACAGAGGCAGGAGGGTGATGAGTTCAAAGGCAGCCTCAGTAAAAGTGCGGCAATAAGTAACTCAGACCCTGTCTCTAAATTAAAGTGTAAAAAAATAGGGCTGGAGATGTGGCTCAGTGGTCAAGGGCCTCTGAGTTCAATCCCTGGTACAAAAAAGAAAAAAAAATTGACATAGGGACCACAAATATTCAATGTATAGCTTAATGAAAGGCTACATAGAGTAACTGCCACAAAAGTCAAGGCACAGGATGTCTCCAGCATCTGAGAAAGCTAGCTCATGCACCTGTGGGTCTGTAGCAGCCTCATCTCTTCTACCTCTACCATCATATATCCACAGTCGAAATTTCATGAATGCAACCTTATTTTAGTGGAGTCACACTGTATGCACTCTTTTGTGTATGGCTTCTTTAATTCTAATTATGAGATTCATCCACGATGCTGTGCATATTAGTAGTTTGTTCCTTTTCATTGTTGTTTATTATTCCTTTCTGTGAATTTACTGTACTTTATTCACCCATTTTATTGCTGATGGATGATTGATCAGACCTATTTCTAGGTCTTTGAGGTATGCTAAGTAAAGCTGTTTATAAACAGAAATGACACTTGTTTCTGTTAAGCATATATCTAGGAGTGGAATTCCCAGGTCTTTTATTTTGTTTTTCTTTTGACTTCTTAAGCTCTAGGCCATAATCTAATCTTTCTAAGTTGCCAAGTAAACCAGAATAATATATACCATGTAGGCCTGAGAAACATTCCGGGTGGCAGATCTCATGGCTTAAAGTGGTCCACACCACTTAAGCCACGAGAACACCTTTTGTGGTTCTCTATGCCTCCAGCCATTGGGTTTGTTATCCCTGGTCCATATCCTTAATTTCCTGACAATGTGAGAAAACAACAACAAAAAAAAAAAAAACAGTGTCTTAAAGGGACATCAGAGGACTTCTTTCATGGAGAAAGTATCCTGGTGTAGTGAAGAAGTACTGGCTCAGTGTCTGGGGACTGGGTTTTCCATCCAGCCTAAGTTTCTGTTTTTGGGTGGGAGACTGTGGAGTAAATGGCAGCACCTGCCTGCCTGCCCCTCAGTCAGAAGGTCCGTTTGAATCAGTAATTCCCAGCCTGGCTGCAAATTAAAATGGTCTTGAGGAAACTTTTATTGTTCATTTTTGTTACAAAAATGGTGCATGTTAATGGAAAAAATACCAAATAGTACAAAAGAGTATCAAGTAAGAAGTAAAAATTCCTCCCCTCATAATCTGTTAACTAGACTGATCTCCTGTCCAGAAATTCCTTAGTGTTGCTCTTAACATTTAAAATAAAGATGCCTGGGCCCTACTCCAAACCTAATGAGGTAGAATCTCAAGATCCCAGGAATTTGCAATTTTAAAAACTTTAAGTAATTTTGATAGAGTTTCAGGTTTGAAAATGTATTCCTAAATATATCTGAGATCCCTTTCACTAAAACCTATCCTCCACCCCTCCAAAATGATGTAATATAAGTCTGCCAGCTGCTACCAAGGTTGGTCCTTAGCACAACTAAGAAACAATGGTTTTATTTTGACCTTTTGAAATTCACACCATCTCCTTTCACCTTCAGTTGCTCAATTTTCTCTCATTGTGTACATAGCTCTTCTGCCCCTATAGTGAAAGTATGTTGCTGGAAGGCAGCCATGCATTTCATCAAAACTCTAGCTGCTTTTTTTGATTAATCTCATGAAGCAATCAGTATTGAAGGATTTGCTAGCCACTAAATTTCTTGCTTTGCCAGGTAAACAACTTTAAGCTAAAATGTATTCCCATAATACCCTGAACAAATGACATGGAACTTTAGGGTTCCTTATAGAATATCTAAGAAAATTTTGTCTTCCAAACTTTCAAGTAAAATCCACATATACAAATATTGATCATATCTACCATTTCTAATATTACTCATTTAAATGTCTGAAAAAAGCACAGGATTAAATTAAGTAAATTAATTGACACCAAGGAGTTTCTAGGAATTTAAGTTACAAGTAAAGCGATTGCAATCCTCAATTAGTAGAAGAAGGTTATATTCAATAAATTATCCTGACAAAATTGTACAATAAACAAATAGAGCAATGAACCACTTACAGAAAAAAAAAAAAATTCTAGACATAATTATTGTGATTTAAAAAGGACATATAAAAAGAAAATTAAAATGTACCTTGATAAATTAAAGATTGGGAAGTTAAGAATATACACATTCAAGACACAATACCAATCATAAAAAATAAAATTATACAATAATTTTATATTAATATATGTAGCATTTATTCTATACATTTAAAGAATGACTTAAAAAAAAAAAAAAAAAAAACCTTTAAAAGATTCATGGCAAGCATGGTGGTACACACCTGTAATCCCAGCGACTCAGAAGGCTGAAGCTGGAGGATCACAGGTTGGAATATTGTAGGTTTGAAACTAGCCTCAGCAATTTAGTGAGATCCTCAGCAGCTTAGCAAGATCCTGTTTCAAAAATAAATAAATACAAAGGACTGAGGATTTAACTCGTGGCAAAGCTCTCCTGGGTTCAACCCCCAGTGACCAGAAAAATTAAAATAAAAAAAATTAAAAATATTCCACCAGGCATGTTGGCACATACCTCTAATCCCAGTTTCTCTGGAGGCTGAGGCAGGAGGATTGCAAGTTTGAGGACAGACTCAGCAATTTACCAAGGCTCTAAGCAACTTAGTGAGACCCTGTCTCAAAGTAAAAAATAAAAAGGACTGGGGATGTGGCTCAGTGGTTCAGCATCCCAGGGTACAATCCCCGTTACAAAAAACAAACAAACAAACAATCCTACTTGAAGAAGGTAACAGGCAATCTACCTCCATTTATTTACAGAAAAATTATTATTCACAGAAAAATGAAAGGGATAGGCATGAAGTAATTTTTTTTAAAAAGGGCAACATTTGGATGACATTCAGATGTCCTGACTTCTAGAGCAGATCACATAATTTCATACAAATAGTATTTTTATGACATTACATGCAGATCGAACACATACATGTGTGGGTACATATGTGTATTATTTAGAGAGGTGGCTAATATTACAGTTAATTATCTTGATGAGAAGTATAGAGAACATCGAGTTTATAGGTTCACAATTTCTTAACTTCCTCCATTCTGGGATCTTTGTCTAGAACCCTTGTTTCTATTCTGTAAAACTTGTCTTAGCTCTGGCCTTTCCTGACCAACCTGAGCAGGATAGGATGACTCTTCCTTGCCCCAGCTGTCCCCTATCCATAATCACATCTTTCTTAGCCCTTACCACCTTGATTTGAAATAATCTATGAATATACTGGCCTCTTTTCTTAGGCATTTTGTTTGTTTGTTTGTTGCATTAGGGACTGAACCCAGAGGCACTGCACCATGGAGCCACATCCAGCCCTTTTTATCTTCTGTTTTGAGATAAGGTCTTGCTAAGTTGCTTAAGGCCTCACAAAATTGTTGTGGCTGACCTTGAACTTGAAATCCTCCTGACCTGAACTTGAAATCCTCAGCCTCTTGAACCTCTGGGATTACAGGCATGAGCCAATCTGCCCAGCTTCTCTTACATTTTAATATTACAGGGAGCTTATTCAGTCTCAAAGGAATGTGAGTATGAATATGTTGCTTAAAGCCTCATACAATGTCAGATATATATATATATATATATATATATATATATATATATATATATATATATATATAGGACTGTTCTTCCAATGTCAGATTGGCATTTCAACCACTAAATCCTCTTCTTTCAAACCACCTTATACAAAGTGTATGGTTGAAGAAGTTCCAGTACAATTTAAAAGGCAATATTCCCATTAATTTTTCTAGCTGAACTGTTTAATTAATCTGTAATCTATCTAATTCAGCATTTCCTATTTTTGTGTAGCAGGGAGTCAGGCTGTGAGAGATAGCATTAAGTAAAGATTCTATGTGGGAAACATACTACGCAGTCTAGCAGGGTAGCAAGCAGAGAGGTTTAGCACAAAGGTGCTGGAGGCAAACTGCTGGCATAGGAGTGTAACTATTTTACCTCACTTCAGTTTGCTTCCATTTTCCTCCAAAATGGGACTAATAGAGGTGTTTCTCCCATAGGGCTGTTATCAGGATTTCATGAGCAATCCGCTGAAGGTTTAGTCTTGGTAGAACACTTGTTAAGTGTTAAAAAAAAAACTTACTGATTACTGTTATTTCAGCAAAATTAACTAGTTCTCTTACTTGGCTTGGCTTGGCTTGCTTCCTATAGGACTGCTGAGGGTCTTTCATGTTCTGATGAGCCCGTGAATATCCACAGAAGCCGTATTTCACAAGTCTACTCTGTAGGAGACCACTAGCATGTCCTAAAGTAGTGTGCCTCAGAATATAGTTTGCAAATTTCTCTTGTAATAAATTTAAAGGGATTGTATAGTTCAGGGATATTCCTGAACTAAAACTAAGACAGTAATTTGACAGGCATAAGTTTTGGGCATTGGAATATCATATTTGAAATGAGGATTGTTCTAGAAATCATATAAAGAAATAAAAAAACTAAGACTTATGTTGTATTACATTTAAAATCTTTTTTAAAAATGAAATACAAATGAAACAATGTCAATTGAGAATTGCAAATATTGCTCAAAAACAAGAGGCTTTATGGATCCTTTCCTGATTACTTGAAAAATTATTGCCTGTTAAAGATGAAGGACCAGACTTCCTTATTAAAAAATGTGTGCTGTTTATCTTAATTTTGGCATACCTGATAAGAACTTCCTCTAGAGCCAGGAAACTTTGCAAGTATTAAATATTCTGAAAGGAGGAGGTGAAGGAGGAAGTAACTGACCCAAGAGAAAAAGAGGAACAGGTTCTAAACCAGAAGCACATTTGAAGCTCAGCCAGAACAAGGGAGAGCCTAGCACACCAATCCTGAGGTAAGAAAGAACCTGTCTAAGGTGTTTGGATAGTGAAAAATGATAAGAAACAGGTTCACTTTAAACCGAGCAATGACTTTTTTTTTTATTTTATCCAATACTGTTTTTAGAAAAAAAAAAAAAAAAAAAAAGCTTCAGGTGGCCATAGGGGGAAACAAGATTACCTGCTGGGAGTGATGCTGATGTTTCTTTACATGCATATATGCTCATAGATCTGTGCCTAGAGTGTTTTTCTGTGTTTGCCTTGCTTCCCAATAGAGGGGCAGTATCTGGCTCATTAAATTCCAGTTTATCAACAATTTGTGACTTTTAAGACAAATGGATAATTATTAGGTAATCTGTTGAAACTGCTTTCCAAAATGAAAAGTCTTCTTTGAGCAGGATAAAATTAAAGGGATGTGGATGTTGTTATATTTGAAAGGCTCTTGTTTGAAACATGTTTATCATTATAGGTCTGGGTGTATGTCTCACTGAATTTTCCCCTATGAAGTTATTTTGAAGAAAGGGAAAAGCTCCCCGCTCCCTGTAAAAAATCTCCTTGCCTTTATCTCAATGAACACCTTGATATTAGGAATGTACTGGAATGTCTGCTCTGCATAGAACAGCACAGATGATAAAAATAAATCTCTTCTTTGAGATCGAAAGGTCAATTTATTACCTTATCTTTGGCTGCCAGCAGGACATTAGTTTTCTATCCCAACCCCTGACTCTATTTCTGTGGTAGGCCTGTACCTCTTTAAACGCTTGTTAATTCTGATCAATATTTGAAATTTGTTTTGTAAATTTATGTTAAATAGTCTGGCAAATAATTGCTTAAATAAATAATCATTTAAACCACAGAATATCTTAAGATAAGTTCTCATCAGTTTTGCAAAGGAAAAGGGATCCTAATGGTAAAAGACATTTCACAAACTTTTACCCTGAACACAAACCTCGTTTCGGGCATCATAAAGGAGGAATCCTTACATGGTGATCATGTATTCTTAATCCCAATGTACTCCCCAGAATTTCAAGGATATCAAAAGGTATCCAGGGGTGGGGTTATGGCTCAGTGATAGAGCACTTGCATGAGGCACTGGGTTCAATCCCCAGCAGCACATAAAATAAAATATAATAAAGGTATTGTGTCCATGAACAACTATTTTTAAAAAATAAAGGTGTCTAGACCTGGGATTTTGATGCAGTATTTTATTAAATAAATTTTATATATTAATTATGTGTCATATTCAATTTGGTTATAGGAAATATCATATGGACGGTTTGCACATTGGTATATTCTAATCTGGAAATCAGAGCTAATCAAGAACTAATCAAGCTATACAAAAACAGTGATCAATGCAATTGATAACCATTTACATATATTTGCTAAGTGTAATATTTGGAAGAAAATTTTATTTGACTCCTGATTCAGTCACTACTTAGTTTTTAATGAAATTGCTTAACATTTTTAATCATTTGTTTTATGATATGTAAAATGAGGATAACAATAGTAACCACTTCAAATGGCAGTTGTAGAATTAAGTGATATAGTCTATATAAAATTATTTACAGGCTGATTCAAAATATGCTAGTAATTAAATATGAGTGATTAGGAGATTCAATAAATTATGATAAATACCCCAACAAGGACTGTTAGAAATATTATGTGCAACTATTTCTACGTCTAGTCTGAAAATATATAGTAATAATATTTTCTTGATAAAATCATAATAGAATATTCAGCCTAGCTGAATGCTTCCTGTTTCTCTTCTTTGATATTTTAAAGCATCAGCAGAAAAAATTCTATATTTATCTTACTTGAATGAAAGTAACTCATTGAAAGATGTAAGAAAATTGATGATAAGATGGTTTGCAAAAGCTGGGTGCAGTGTCATAGGCCTGTAAGCCTAGAGGCTGAGGCAGGAGGATCACAAGTTTGAAGTCAGCCTCAGAAATTTAGCAAGACCCTATTTCAAAATAAAATAAATAAATACATTTTAAAAGGGCTAGGACATAGCTCAATTGTAGCATACTTGTTTAACATGTATAAGTTCCTAAGTTTGATTCCCCATACTACAAAATAAAAGGTTTTACTTCAAAGATCTCTTTTCATATTTAAGTATAAACTATATACCTTTTAGAAGACATATCTTGAGTCTTAAGCAATTAACCAACTAGATCCTGAATTTTCTAGTCATTTTTCATATTTAATTCTTCATTCATTAAATAGATTGAGCCAGATATGGTGGAGCACACCTGTAATCCCAGCAATTTGGGAGGCTGAGGCAGGAGGATAGCAAGTTCAAGACCAGGCTCAGCAACATAGCAAGAACCTGAGCAATTTAATGAGACCCTGTCTCAAAATAAAAAAGGGCTAGGGATATGGCTCTATGGTTAAGCACCCCCTGGATCCAATCCCCAGTACTCAAAATAAAAATAAATAAAATAAATAATAAAATAAAAAGGGCTGGGTAATTAGCACAGTGGTAAAGCACCCCCTGGGTTCAATTCCCAGTTCCATAAAAAATTAAAATAAATAAATAAATAGATTCAATGCTGTGTGTGTGTGTGTGCGCGCGCGCACACTTTGTGTTATGTGTCTTATGAGCTATTGTATAAGTATAAAAAATCAATAAAAGATTAAAAATAATTTTAAACATCATCAATAATAAATTTACTGAATGAAAGAGAAAAAAAAATGAGCTGATCCCTACTCACCCTTAATGAAGTAGAAAGACACATAATTGTCTGTCATTTAGGTTATCTTGTTTCAACAGATTATTGACTCCTTAATGTGGGATCTCAGTGGAAAGACTGAATCAGGAAAGACAACCCCTGCCCACTTGAAAGAGGGATGAGCAGGCTTCGTAGAGAAGGTAGAGGTGATGGGAACGATCACACACATCCTCTTGTCCCGTTATCCTACCGCAGGTGAAACGTTGTCTTTCACTTGAAAGTCATTATCTTGATCATTAAAAATCATGTTGAAGTCTGGGTGGTTAAGCCACTCAGATTTGGGCAAGGATGGGTTCTTCAAACCTTCTCTCCCTCAACGACAGCTACTGGTATAGTGTATATTGCAACCAGGAACACACTACATGCTGGTCGTAATGTATTGGTAGATGTGATAGAGTTTTGATTATGCTACATGCTAACTATGCAATTAATGCATTTTTTTAAAATTTACAACAGGTTTCTGGATGGCAGATAATATAACCTTTGTTTACTTGAGTTTTCTACTGTGCTGTTATCTTCCACTCACTTCTGCTTCATTTTGTGATCCACTGATAGAAAAGAAAGTGGAGTGGATTAAAATCCCCCCTGATACAGTCCAATTGTATATTAATGACTGTAATGTGAACAGCATCCAATACACAGAAAGCCATCTTTCAAAACTAAGTCTACTCAATATCACCTCTAGGTGCATCAGGACTCTGCCAGATAATGTTCTCTCGGATCTGGAAAAAAAATGCCGAAGAAAGCTTCCAATCTCATTTTTGAACAGTACTAGTCTATACAGAATTACATCTGTCTGTACCTGTGAGTTTATTACTGACAACCCCAAGCCCCTGAACAACACTGTTTGTGCAGAAATGTTGAAAAGCTGTGGAAACACATCGGTGGCCATTTCTGTAGGCATTTCCCTTTTAGTACTCTTGGTGGTCTGTGGGATTGGGTGTGTTTGGCACTGGAAACACCGAAACAACACCAGATTTACCTTACCGAGGTTTTTGCAAAGGAGAAACAGCAGGAAAAAAGACTTAGCAAAAACGTTCTGCTTGAGTCCTCACATTGTTGGCTCTAGGCCTAAAATCTCAGCTGAAACCCAAAGCCACAGACCGTCTGTCAGGGGAACTAGGATGCAGGCCAACTACGAAAATGTGGAAATGGGGCCTCCCAAAGCTAACAAAGAAACTGACAAGGGACTCTACGAAAACACTCAGCAGATCAATTTCAGAGAGCACATGTATGGAAGTGAGACATCCTGTGACTACTATAACTTCCAGAAACCTGTTGCCTCTGAAGCTCAAGATGAGGATATCTACATTCTTCCTGACTCCTATTAGCTTTTCAAAACTACTGAGTTTCATTGTTGGAGGATAAAGTATGCACGGGGACTTTGATGGTGCTGATGCGCTAATTGACCAAGTTCTTCTCATGAAATTCAGTGTCCACCCCATGGATCCTGTCTATGTGCATGATTGTAGGTTCACTCTAAATAACCTCTCTTCCCTCTTCTCCTGGGATTAAATCTCTACCATGTATATTGATTTTTCCTTCTAAATATTATCTGTTGTGTCTTTGCTTTGTTTCTACTTCCACTATCTTTTTCTGATTTAGGATTATTTTCACGGTCTCCTCCTGGGTCTTCCTGTCTCTACCCACTCAATCAATTGCACATGATGCTGCCAGATTTATCTACAGAAAATATTCCCACTGGCCGCATTATACCTTCGCTGAAAACCTCTTAATGCTGCTCTTTAAAAAAGACATAATGCTCATAATTCTAACTCCTGCATTCATAATTTTTTATGAAAAGTTTGTTCCCACTTACTTTTCCAACAACATCTCCTACTAACCCTAATTTTTCTGCATCCATCAGAATCATCTCAAAATCTGGCAAACTCATCTCCTCCATGGCTCTCTCTAGCCTGCCTCAGATTAGAACTTCTTCCACAAGTCTTCTGAGTAATCCCAAAGCTACATTTACCTTTTTATTTTCTAACATCCTATAGGTTTTGCTTCCTGCTCTATTCTTTTGGTATTAAAACATGAATATGAATGGTGAATGTGGTATTTTAGTACTTAAAGTCATATGAGAATATCTCAAATTCCCACTCAATAGAAGGGAACTGCTTCATGTTCGTATTTTAGTCCCATGATCATTATATGAGGCCCTAATTATTTGTTCACTTGACAAGAATTGAATTGTACATTTTGCCAAGTAGTTTTGAAAAGAACCTAATAAATCTATTCATCATTCATCTATCGAAGGAATATTCATTGAGTATCTTCTGTCTCCCTTTTATTGTACTATGCACATGAGGATGGAGATGAGAGGTTGTTACAATGGTAAAAAGATGTGAATCTTGCACACTACTGTCTAGTAGGAAATAAAAAACAATGAACAAATGACTACATTCATTATGATGCTATTATATCTTGTTTCTAAGTCTAAGCTTTCATATGCTGCCCTGAATTGCTTGACCTGGGACTCTGCAAACTACATTTATCTTTTGCCAGATGTATCCATATTAGGCTCTGCTGATGGGAGGAGTGTGACAAGAAAGACTGGAAGCAATAGGAAGCAAGAGGAACTTGAACTTCTGGTCCCCCTTGTCATTATACCAGTTGCTGTTACACCAGCATCACCAGTTGCTTACAGTTTCTAGTTTCTTCTAATATTTTAGAACCAGCTTCAATGCACCCTGCTGGAGGTATAGCACCAGCTGGTCAGCAGCCTGCCTTAGAGTCAGAGAACTAGCTCTCAGGCCTCCTGCAGGCTCCAGAGGTACCAGCAGGAGACAAGTGACATCTCAGTCTATTCTGAAAATGCCCAGTCCTGAGGGTGGTAATAACTTCTTTCGGCAGTTGCTAACTCTGCGGTACCTCAGTGTCCCCTTTTTGTTTATTTCACAAGTCCAGTACCTGTTTTGCAAAATCTCTCTGAATTCTGTTAGAAAAAAACTGGTAAGTTTTCTCTTTCTCCAAGTAAACCCTGAATGATAGTAGGTGCTTTGAATGAAAGAGGCATCCTATTATAGAGAGCAATGGAGTAGAATAGAGAAAAGGATTTAAATTTTAATCAGGTGGTCAAAGGAAGCCTGTTAGGAAACACTTAAGGTGAGACTTAAGGGTGAAAAGAAGCTATCCATCTCCACAGAGGTAAGTACGTGAGCAACATGTAGTAAAAAGAGCTTGGGGCGTGGAAAAATCTCTGGTGCTCTAGGACTTATGGAAAGCCATTGTGACTGCAGCTCTCTGGGGGAGGGTTGGAGCGGCACCTGATGGGTTAAAGGAATGAACAGCTTACCACGTGACTTTCTGTAAGTCTTGGCACACAGCGGGTGTAGATTTTGTCATAGGTGTCTTGATTTGGGGTTCAACTCTATAATAGGGGCAACTGGAGTACTAAAGGGCTTTAAGCATAGCAATGGCATGAAAGCATTTGAATTTTTGAAGAGCTACTGGGCTGAGGAAGAACTGCAAAGGCAAAGTGAATGTGGGTGGGATTGTTAAGGAGCTTTTAGATTTCGCTTAGAAAGGAGCATCTAGCTGCAGGGCAAATGAAGACATTGACAGTATTGCCTGCCCTCTTCTTCAGAGGAACCTCTGATCCCTAAGAATAATGGTTGATACTATGAAATATATGACTTACTGACACTTATCCATCATAGTTAATTATCTAAAATGTCTAATGACAAAATTTCAACAAACAGATTTAATTGAATTTTATTTACCATTAATTAATCTGGCAATATCCCATCTAAAAATTTAGACAAGCACTCACCTGGCATGGCATAGCTGTCCATTTTCATGAAGTAATTTGAGCAGAAATGAGGAAGAACCACGATAGGAAAAGGATTGGTTCACACCAGGATTCTTCAGGTTTCTTTCCATGGAAGGGTTAATGCAGAGGGGACTTTCACCTCATGCTGCCCAACAACTGCCTCTTTGGGGCTTTGGTTATCATGCCTCTCCAGATGTCTCAGAAGCCCAGATGAACATCTTAGTTTCAGCTCTGTGATGTGGAACTTTACCAGTTTTATGTTTTTAAACTGGTAAAGTTTTAAAGAAAACTGTACCAGTTTTCTGGGGCCTAGGGCAGGAGCCATGTCCAAATCTATGACCTCCCATAATTTTATTTGACAATGGGATGAGTGGTTTATCTTTGAGTATTCTCTTTGACCAGAAGAGATGATAAAAATCTGTGTAAAAGAAGTACTTGCTCAATGATCCTTTGCCTAGTTTTTAACCTTGACTTGCTTTAAAAATTAATTGTAAGTTCTTTATCAAATGAAAACCTCTCCACTAGCAGTCCTTGACGTAGGGGCAGGACAAGGGAAAAAGAGGAAATTGTCATTAAGTGTTCACATGCCTTCCTTCATTCCTTCTCCTCTTTCCTATTTCCTCTTTCTCTCTCATGTCTCCTCCCACCAGTTCTCCTCTTCCTCCCATCTATCTTCCTCTGCCTCTTTCACTCCTTTTCAACTCTCTGTCACCTATTAGCGTCCTTAATTACATTTCTCCACCTTAAAATCTTGAAAGTTGAATTTTTCCATTACAGATAAAGTTTATTAAAGACTGTCTATATCTCCTGAGGACAGCAGTTTGTAGTTGTCTCATAATGTTCGTAAAAGTAGCCAGATGTGCCACAATTAAAAAAGGAAGGATGCTGGGGTTGGGAAAGGAAACAGCAGCATCAAATCTACCCAGTGTGATTTTGCTATGTGCTCACAGAAATGTAGGTGTGCTCACATCCTGTGACTTACGGCTAGTATCTGTTAGAGTCTGTGGCCAATGTCCCGTGACAGTAAGTACATGGCTTCTTGACCTTACTTTCAGCCTGCTCTTGAAATTTTACTGCAGTCTGCCTTCGGCCTCACTTCCCAGATGATTATTGATCTGTACAGCAAATGGAACTGTGCTTATTCCACAGAAAGCTTTGTTTTCAAACGTCCCAGTTACTGCTCAAGCCAGGTAGAATGAGCGCAGGGATGAAGAGCACTCAGGCAGTGGGAAGGTTGAGACATTGGGCTCCTTGGAAGAGACATAAAAGAAAGAAATCTAAAAGGAGAATATGATGCCTGCACACAGATTATTGTGGACTGTGTTATGTTTGTGTCTCTTTGAAATAGTTATGCTAATACCGTAGGTCCAATATCATGGTACTTGGTGAGGGATACTTAGGTTTAAATGAGATCATGAGAATGGGCTCCTCCGGATGGAATTAGTGTTCTTATAAGAAGAGAACATTTTAGATGTGCTCTCTCTCTCCCCCCCCCCTTCACCATGTGAAGATATGAGTGCGAGTCAGCAAGCCAGGAAGAGGGCTTAGAACCAAGTCTACCAACACCTTGATCTTGAAATTCTTAGCTTACCAAACTGTGAGAAATAAATGCTTGCTTTAACCATCTGTTCTATAGGATTTTGTTATAGCAGAATGAAAAGTTACATCTATTTATTTATTTTTTGGTACCAGGGATTGAATCTGGTGGTGCTTAACCACTGAGCCAGATCCCCAGCCCTTTTTTATATTTTACTTAGAGACAGGGTCTTGCTGAGTTGTTTAGGGCCTTGCCAATTTGCTGAGGCTGGCTTTGAACTCATGATCTTCCTCCCTCAGTCTTCTGAGCCACTGGGATTACAGAGGTAGGCCACCACGCCCAGCCAAGCAGTTACTTTTAAAACTGTTATTCTAAGACATAATTATTTGGGTTAAATTTGAGTGGTGATGGTCCCCAGTAGCTAAGTGCTAACCTTATGTGATCACCCTGTGGCACGTACTTATTTTCCCTCTTCTCTTAAGGTCATTTGAAGCATCCTTTTCTCTTGCACACCATCAGTGCAGTGGTTCCATATTATCTAGCCTCAGTTCCCAGCAGTTTTTCCTAGGTACTCTGGACATTTTTACATAAACGTTCCTGCTTCAATGTCCTCTTGAATCACATGATATAGATAGCTCAGCACCTACTGCTTTATTCTATGTGGTGTCCTTCAGTCATTTGAAATTCAACATGAGCCAGACTAGTGAATTGAGATCTCACTCAGAAATAGATGTGGAAATAGATAGAATATAAGACTCGGAGATGAAGGGAAGGTTCCATTGCATAAGTTACTTGCTAATAATTTAAAAATCTGATAGCTTCAAAATATCATGGCATCAGAATACTATGTACAAAGAGGCTGTGTTTTCAATATCAGTGCCTGGTTCAAACAAATAAGATTTATCCTTGAGGTCCCCAGTCCCTGATTCCATGTAGTTCTACATTTGGAAAATTGTGTATCTCCTGCTCGGGCCTTCCTTTGAGTGATGATCTCTGAAACACAAGACTGTATATGTAGTAGCAAAAAGCTAAGGGCCTGTTAGGTGACTGGCTAGAGGACTTGACTGAAAACTACAGATGCAGAGCAGCAGATTAGTAGTCCCCTTATTTTACCTTATTTACACTTTTGTTTACTGCTTATTGTAAAATCTTGGAACAGCTGTATGATTTGGACTTAAAAACTGATTTTTAACAGAATAAATTGTGTGGAAAAGAGCCAGACCAGGGATTATAGAATTTGTCCACTTTGAGTGAATGGATATTCACTTATATTCCTCTGAAAGATAGGAAGATATAACTTGAATGAAATATAACCTGAATGAAAAGCATTTTCTGGTACTCCTGAAAAGGGATAGACAGGAGGTTACAGAACATCAAGATCAGGAATATAACAAGTGGCTTTAATGACCAAATAGGATAAAGTGATTTTAGCATGCAACAAATATTTATCAAATGCCTATAACATATCGAGTACTGGGAGGGCTCAGGGAATTCAATAGTGGAGAAGGTCAGAGAAATAGACCCTGTATCAGTAGTCAGAGAGATCATCTACAGAGGAGTTCTGATACTTACAGATATAGTCTAATATTTACAGAAACTACTAAAATGTATTCCTGATAATAGTATGATAGAAACACAGTATAAAGGAAGATCAAAGCTAGAGATGTGGTTAGGAAAGCTTTCCTGCAGAACATGCCACATAAACTGAGACCTGGATATCAATTAGGAGACAGCCAAGCAGATGTCAAGGGAGTAGTATTCCAAAAACAGGTTAACATTCGAGCACCCAGAGTATAGCTAGAGTTTGAGATGAATCTAGATTCTCCACTTCTCAAAGCAGGTGGGGTCTGCATCAGCTTCAGGCCTCTGTAGCCAAGAGAGCCTGTTGTAATGTTAGCAGCTAATCAAGGTAGGGGATGCCTGCTGGCACTGGCTTTAAAGGTTGCAGCTGGCAAAGCCCAATTCTTCTCCACTACCGTGAATGGTGTGTTGTAGCTCTTAATGGCAGGCTATGGCCTCCAGTGTTGCAGCAGACCTCAGAAGCTCACAACCAACTTCTTTCCAGGTTCTTGTCTCATGAATTTGAAGAATGAATTTTACAGATGAGAAAGAGTGAATGCAAAAGAGTGGTATTTATTCATGTGGGAAGAAAAAAAGAGAAAGCACTCTCACAGGCCTAGAGGGGATCAGATAGGGGCTGCTGCTGGAGTGTGCTAGTCTTAAGTAGCACATTCTTCAGCTA
Source organism: Marmota flaviventris (assembly GCF_047511675.1). Taxonomy (NCBI): domain Eukaryota; kingdom Metazoa; phylum Chordata; class Mammalia; order Rodentia; family Sciuridae; genus Marmota; species Marmota flaviventris. The sequence goes on along the minus strand of NC_092502.1, from coordinate 120,503,553 downwards.
ATCAGAGTTTGAAAAAGGACTAATGCCATTGGTTAACCCTTAAGTCTGAACTTCTATCTGGGTTTCTCCCCACTTATGTTTTATTGCCACTCACTGGCAATTGCAGCTTCCTGGGAGGTTGAGTTCAGGGGATAGTGGGTGCTGGGACATTCAGAGCTGTGGTGCTGTGTGGAGTAGGCATCCTCACTGGCCTGGGCCACTGTGGGGTGACAGGTTGGTATGCCCTGGTTTACCTCAGCCCTGACCTGTAGTGCCTTAGACCTGGGCTGGCAAAGTGGGCTCCTCACAGCCTGCACGCTTGCCACCTGCACTCAAGCCCCTTGGGCTACCACTGTGGTGATCCACCACTGCTTCTCTGTGGGGACACGTGGGGTGGTTGCACAGTTTAGTGGTTGGGAGCCATGTCGATAGGGTGAGTTTCACAAACATGAAGGAAGAAAAACACTGCTTAAGTATAGCATGTTAAAGGAGAAGAAAAAGAAAACAGTACCTACCAGGGAAGGTCAGCTGATATGGGGTTTTACATGAGTTTACAGAGTTTAGACTTTATCCTAAAAAAAAATCCAGTACCTGTAATATCAGACTATGGTCTCAGAGGCTGAAATAAGACTGGTATTTTCTAAAAACTACAGGCATTCATTGCAAGCAAAAGTTTTTCCAATGGGCAATAAAATAAGAGAAGCAAGACTCTGACACCAAGGATATAGGACTCGATTCCAAAAAAGCACATGTCTATGAGTTGTAAGATTTACAGTGCTCTCCAGCATTGTGTTAAAGCCTCCACAGCTTTTAATATAAATTCAGCTTGTTTTGAATTCTGAGACTCTTCCAATAGAGATGAGAATTAAGCAGATGAGAGTGGCTCAAACAAAAGGAAGCACAGAAGATGGTACATTGCCAAATGCAATCATGGATGATGAAGGTGTGACTGCAGTTACTGACCGTGCTGTTGCCATGGAAACTAACGCTCTGTGGCCTGGCATAGTTTCCCTTTTAAAGGACAGATTGGCTTTAGTGGAGAGTTAAGACTACAAATTATAGAAGTTGGATCATCAATTGCCACTTGTAGTCTAAATTCTTCTTAGGGAAACAATGGCAATCCGAGGTGAACTCCCCAGAAGTCCTGAGGCTGTCAAAAGCACAAGATTGAAGCTCAGTAGAGGGCAACAGAGGTTACCTATTGCCTCAGGCTCATTTTCTCAACTCTTCTCTATACTAATTGTGATAGCCAAAATTTAGGAGGAGAAATGCATGTAAACAGGTTTTATCTATTAGCATTTTTAAAAAAATTATATTAGGGATATGAAACTCACCAAATAAATAAAATGTTTGGCTTTTCTCCCTAGGCATTTCAGAGAAGACTGAGGTCCACATTAGCAGCCTCATATTGGAGTACTTCTGAGCACCAAGTATCATAAAGAGGCTATATGTGAATTATCATTCTTCATTCACAAATGACCCTGTCTCAAAGATATTGTTGCTATCTCTCCACTTTACAAATGAGATGATCGAGGTTTAGGGAAATTAAAATTTTCAAAAGCAAGATTTCTTTCCAGTTGTTACAGCACAATTTGCCTAGGAACCAACCTAGGTTTCCTTCAACAGATGAATGAATTTTAAAAATGTAGTAAATATACACAATGGAGTATGATTCAGCCATAAAGAAGAATGAAATTATAATGCTTGACAGTAAGGGGATGTAACTGGGGACTATCATGCTCAGAGAAATAAGCCAGACTCAGAAAGTCAAAGGTGGAATGTTTTCTCTGATGTGCAGAAGCTAGTTCAAAATAAGGTGAAAAGAGAAAAGAAAGGGGGGAAGAATTCTGTCAAAATAGAAGAAAGATCAGTGGAGTAGGGAAGGGGATTGAGAGAGAAGGAAGAAGGATGGGATAAGGGGAAAACCGTGGAAATAATCTGATCTACCTTTCCTATATACATATATGAATATACCAGAGTAAATCACACCATCATATGCATCTATAAGACACTAATTTAAACATAAAACTATACGTAACAGAAAGATTAGAAGAGTAGAGCGAAGGGAACAAGAGGAAAGAGGAGGGGAGGGAAAGGGGGAAGTCCTAGGGACTGAATGAGAGCAAATTATATTCAATGCTTTTATAATTATGTCAAAATGAATCCTAACGTTATATATAAACCCCCACCACAAAATAAAAAGGCAATATTTGAACTGGTCACCCAAATGGGAAGAACTTGCTCAGACATTTTATTAGAACATTTCTAGCAGATGATAATAAGTTCTGTCTTAGCATTATCGAATTTCAGATCCAGAAAATAACTTGGAAATCATCTAGATGGCCTTCCTTATTTTTAACATTTTAACAACAGTGAGCATCAGAAAATTTATGTGGTTTCCCTGATGTCTGTTGGGAAATTAAGGACTAATCAGGACCGGATCTAGGGCTACCAGCTTCCAGGTGATTTTCAACTTGCTGCCTTTATATTGAATTTGTAAATAGAGGGTTTTGTTGTTGTTGTTGTTTTGTTTATTTTTGTTTTTGTTTTCCTTTCTGATCCAGGTCTTTTTTTTTTTTTTCTCCTGCCTTGCTTTTCTGAATGCCATTTTAAAATTTGGGCATTTTCCTCTCTTTGTTTCTAGAAACGAATCTGGGTTTTCCAAATGGAAACAAAGATGGTCCTAAGAGAGCAGAATAAACAGATTTCTTAATGCTTGTGGCTCTTGTGTGGCTAGCACTCAGTAATTAAGGCAATCCATCAGGAGTGGAGTGGTGGACAATACTTCCTCTTCTGGTCATTATTTCCTAAAACATACTCTTTTGTCATCTTGTCTCATCTGGCAGAATTTGTCTAGACTATATACACTTTTAACTCAATTATCTAATAAGAAAAACAGCTAACAATAGAGGAGCATTCTGCTTGGGAGGGGAGAGGTGGGGGAGGGGATATGCTTGTGACAAGAGCATTGCAATAAGAAGGCTGAGGAGTATATGGGAAAGAAGGGCTAGTGACAAAGCAATTACACTGTGGGCGCATGGAGAGAGCCTAGACCAGGTTTCTGGTCTTTTCTGTTCCAGAAGAAGATTCAGGAGAATACTGCAAAGCATCCAGGCAAAGAAAACCTATCTCATTTCAAATCAGATAAGAAACACACACACACACACACACACACACATATATCTCCTAGCAATAATTAATTTTTAGTTTGTTAGAGTATTAGAGTTGATAAAAGCTTAGAGTCAGTGTTTGGGAGAGGACTGGAGAAGTACATGGCAGAGAAAACTTAGAAAAAGGAGGAATGAAGAAATGCACAATGGAGAAGGCTTTGATAGAGTCACATATCCTCCTAGGTATGATCGAGAGAGGAAGTTCTGTCAAAAGTGGAAAACTCAGACATCTACAGGGTAAGGCAGGGCACACAGCTGTGAATTAGTCCTGCTGGAGAGCAGTGGAGTGAGTCTTATATGGTGAGCAGGAGAAACAGCTGCTCCAGTTGTGTTCTTTTCAGACATTAGGGCCAAACGATAAGGAAACAAATGTGCCCCTGAACTCTGCACCAGGACGTTGGTGCTTGGTGCTTGGATTTCTAATGCCTTATGCAGGCTTGCAGAATGGGCAGATATGGCTTCAATTTTGCTTTTTACTAAAAGTAATGTCTTATGAGTAAAACATATGTATTCTTAAATGTATTCAAAAATATATATGTTCAGATATCGAATACTAAAGGAAACCAGAGGGGAAGTGGAACTTGGTTCACTTAAGAAGATTTTAATTTCCTCTTTTACTTGGCTGCATTACTTAATATACCAATACCATTTTCTCCCACATGTGTTGAAAAAGAAATGGTAAAGCTTATCAGAATGTATCTTCTTGGCTGCACTTGGTGGAGAAAACGAAAAACTGTAATGAAGATCATATGTTTTCAACATGTAGGCTGAGATCTTAATTTTCAAAGTCCAGATTAAATTCTAGGTCATTTTGGAAGCTTTCTTCAATATTAGAAATCCAAAATAGTTTATCTATTTTTGGATTTCTTTCATTTATCTATTTTTTTTCTTTTTCTAGCCATCCAATCAACCAGTTAATATTTATTGAGGGCCTGTCAGCTACTCTGCATTGTGATAGCAACTGAGGACCCAATAATAAATATAAACATACAAAAACTACTCCTACACTCTAGATAAAATACAAAAAAAAAAATCACAAGTAAGTGTTTAGTTAGAAACACAAATAAATGCTATGAAGAAAAGAAACATGGTAGGTTGAAAGCTTATAATATAAAAACTTTAATTTGACTCATTGGAGCATTTAGGGCAATCTACTTAAACTGTATTTCTAATGTATTAATTATTTAAGCAGAATTCACCTAGGAAGAAAACAAGAATTAGTGGCTGTCTTGTCGTGAAAGAGACCCATTATTATAGAACATAATCATTTGTGTTAGCTTTTTTGTTTAAAAGAAAGGTCAAAATTTTAAGCTGCTTTGAAAGGTATTTAAACTGCTTTCTAAACATAAGTGGAAACAAAAATATTATTTTGAGAAAATTTCATAAAGATTTGTTTTCCATACAGGTATATCTATCTTAAACATTTCTAGGCAATGCAATAGTATCACAAGTAAATACTTTACCATACAATACACCCATATTTGAAGCACGATTCTAAAGAATATCAGGTATGTGGCGCTTCTGAACCAGAAAATCAACAGCTGAGAAGTAAGAATCCTAAAATATAGCTGAAAAATGTATACTCCATTTATAATATGTCAAAATACACTCTACTGTCATGTATATCTAAAAAGAACAAATAAAGTTTTAAAAAATTTGAGTTCTTTACATATCCTAGAGATTAATTCTTTATCTGAGGTGCATGTGGTAAAGATTTTCTCCCAATCTGTAGGCTCTCTCTTCAGATTATTGATTGTTTCTTTTGCTGAGAAAAAGCTTTTTAGTTTGAATCCATTCCATTTATTGATTCTTTTTTTGGTGTTGGTGGGTACTGAGGATTGAACTCAGGGAAACTTGGCTACTGAACCACATCCCCAGACCTATTTTGTATTTTTATTTAGGGAAAGGATCTCACTGAGTTGCTTAGCACCATCCTTTTTCTGAGGCTGGCTTTGAACTAGAGATCCTCCTGTCTCAACCCCACCCCCCAGCCACCTAGTCTAGCCATTTATTGATTATTGATTTTACTTCTTGCACTTTAGGGATCTTGTTAAGGAAGTCAGATCTTAGGTCAACATGGTTGTGACAATGGCCTTAGGCAACTCCATTTTAGAAACTCCAGTTTGAAAACTGCAGTCTCACCAGGCATACCCACAGAGCCCTCCAATATGACCTCAAACAAGTTACTTGCCCTCACTCTGATAAACAGAGTGAAGACCCTGGCAGACTGTCCTCACCTGATAAGAGGGAAAGGCAAGAAGCTCAGGGTGGAGACCACCAGATGTTTCTGACCCCAGGGTAAATGATGTTATGGAGAAATCTGGTGGTAGCTGATAAGGATAGAAAGGGGGATCAAAAGCCCCCAAGTTTAGTATAAATAATAGAGCTGATGAACAGGGATTCAGCCAGCCGAAACAAGGATGCACCCGAGCTGAAGAGCCTGATGAAGACCTGACGTCCCATCACTTGTGATCATTCCTGATCCTCTGCGTGATCCTCACCACTCTCAAACTCTATGGCCTCATCTGGACCTTGGTGAGAGCTGCAACTTCTCTATACAACACTCTCCTCAATCCATCATCCACTCAATGCCAGGAAAAGCCTGGCTTGGTTCCAGGCCTGGTTACCGCGGTCTAAGTGAGTGTGCATCTGCTGGACATAAAGCCTAAGGTTTAAGACTTTTGAACTTAGCATGCAGAGGGAATGATTGTCATTAGCCTGTCACAATTAAGTGTGTTTTACAGTGCTTAGAATTAATCTAGAATTAATTAATCTAGAATTGTTTGCTGTGAATTGATTATGTCTATTGCGGTGCCTAGCATTAAGGATTGTTGTTTTCTTGATTAAGACCCTATAGAATGAAATTGTATTGAGTAATTTGAGTGACTAAGGCATTGAAAGGGGCAGAAACGCGTGGACATTCTGTATTTCTCCCCTCGACTGTGTACATCACAAATTTTGTCCCCTAGCAACAATGGTGAAGATTTGGGCCTACTTTTTCTTCTAGTAGGTGCAGGGTCTCTCTGTTATAGCACTTCATCCACATTGAGTTTCATGCAGGGTGAGAGATAGAGGTTTAAAGTGAATGAGAAAATGTGTGAAAATGTCCCAATCATCATTCAGTAACGGAGATACACATAAAAGATTAATCACCTCTTACACTTGTCTCAATGATATGACCTACTTATGGTTACATTTTATGACTGTGTTCTTCAAAGCCATTTTGCTTTCAAATATTTTATTCAATAAAATAAACTATTATATAGCCATTTCTTTTGAAATTTTCTGCAATCATGCACTTATATCTAAAACTCAGAACTTCTGATCAGCATGATTATACTAGTTGAACTTTCCAATAAGAAAAAAACAATTGCTACAATTCTTTCATTTTTAAAACATTTAAAATAGCTACCTATCATATGAAGAATCCCTTAAAAGCATTTCTTGTTCAAATTTCTTTCCAGAAAAATCAGGGGCAAGGATGTTGAGCCAACAGCAAAGTTAAGGAAAGCTGAGCTGGAGATAGAATGAGGTATGTGTCCCTCCAACAGCTCTGAGGGCCTCGGTTGGATTCTATTGCACACACATACATGCATGCACGCACTAACACACACACATATGCAACGATCTAGCTAAATCCCTAGTTTCAATATGTGTCAGGGAAAAATTATCTATACATTTTTAGAACCACATTCTTTGTTGTTTCTAAGGGGTCTATTGATTCTAGTTATTAGGTCACTGGCTCATTGTTGGGTCTGATTTCATCAAAATGGTGAGTTCTTATGAAAATTAGCACATATTCTTTCATGTGTTCTAATACCAAGGGTGTTTGCAATATTCACAGTTCAGTCTATATCTATGCCCCCAAATCATCAGCTTTTTCTTAACTACTACTTTTCATAAGCTGCCTTCCTTTGACCATTATTGAGTACTTCAAGGAAATCTTAGGACAGATGCCAAAGAAACAACCTCATATGGGTCAGGATGCAATGATAGGATATGACTTCTTTTCAATTACCAAGACTAGTGATAAGCCCTGGAGTTACCTTCCCATATAATGACTTGCTAGCATGAGTATGTGCACTTGCCTATGGGTAAGGTTGGCAAAAGAGGTTGTTGCTTGAGTCTAAGCCATTTAAGAATATCAAAAGTCCCACTTACTCATCTCTCCTACCTATCACACAGCCTGGTACTCACACCATTACAGAGTTCCCCTTGCTGCTAGGAATCTCTAGAATTTGTCTAAATGTACATATCTTTATATGATATGCTCCCAATACATTATCCACTATTAATGTCTCTAAGAGTTAATGTTTGTGCTAAGTGACAGTGGTTTGGACCAGAGTTACCACACATTTGGGGAAGCACTTATGTGCTTTCTTCCAAGACAAGTGGTAACTTAATGCAGGGATTCTTGGGATCTGGACTGGGTTCAGAGGGAAGGTTCCATGCAGCTGCCTGCAAATTCAGACAGTTTGGATGGAAAGATGTTATTGAGGGAATTAGATAAATATTTTCAGAGTGCTTCTAGATTCCTATTTCTGGGTCCCTGATTGTTCTTTATAATGCCTGGCTTTCACCACCATGTCTGCTTAGTTGACAGCATATTTTCAGCACAATATTAAGCAGAGGGTATAGAAGGGCATATTTCTGCTCTTGAGCAGTCTAGATTCTGCTGATGTTATAATAAGTGCTGTCCTTAGTAGGAGTGCACACTTATAGCTATGAGAGCAAAGGAAGCCTAATTCCTCCTGACAGGGTAAAATATGTCTTGAGAAAGTACTTCAGATTCAGCTAAGTTTGGGAGATGATGTAGGATTTTACTAACTTGAAAGTCTCTACAAACATATATTTTGAATTAAAGTATATGTATTATATTTTATATGTTCCTGGAAATATTAGATATTAGACAAATAGGTTTTGATATGAGAGAAACTCTGAATATGGGCACTATGGCAACATATCAAGTGATCATGAGAAAATAAGAAGCATCACACTAAACTGTGTGCAACTAGAGTTAGAGGCAGTTTTGATGTCTGGAGAATACTAAAAGTGGGAGAGAGAGCTGTGAAGAGGTGGGAAGCTGGTAAAGTAAACATAAATGCTCATGTTTTCTTAGTATTTTGTAACAAATGTATGTATGAGTATACAAATAGACATTTTAATGGAGGGACTTTAGTAATGGAATTGGTGACAAAGATGTTGCAGAACCCTGAAACAAAGACAAAGTTGATTCAAAAAAGTCTGACACTAGCAATCCATTCGCTCTATACCCCAGTGTGGCTTCAGTGAAATGGAACTGCTTGGAGCCCACGGTTACCACCGCCCTGAGGCTGGCCGATGGAATGGAGTTGTGTGAGCAGTAACCAGGAAGCAGCACTCATCAGCCACCACATCTGCGCCATCACCACCATCGCTGTGGGAGGTGCCAACAGAGAGCAGAACTAGTGGCTTCTTACTTCACCCCACGTTTTAATCAGACAAAAAGCCAACTGACAAGGGAGTTTGAGAAATATACTTTGCAGGTTCCCATCTCCAGTAGCAGAGAGAAGAATTCAGGAAAATGACTGTGGAGTGGAGAGATAACAGCCAGCACCCAGAGACCACAGGTCCTGTCTTAAGAATCACCTGCCCTTCCCTTCTCTACCCAGGTCTCCATCGGCAAAGAACAACAGGAAGGACATTCACATACTTGTGCTAATTTTCATTTTGACATACCTACATGTTCGTAGCTACTCATGGGAATGGGAAATGGTTTCATGTACTGGAAATACATGAAAGAAAGTTTGAATAAATAGGAGAGACACAGGTTAAGGAGTAAACAAACCTTTAAGCAAACCAAGTAGAGAAGGCTAATAATAATTATTTTTTAAAAAAATCTTTTCCATTTTCGATCTCTTCTTAACCAACACAAATAAATATAAATTCTTTTGTATTATAAATTGATGGGTTTTTTTTTTGTTTGTTTGTTTGTTTGTTTTGGGTACTGGGGATTAAATCCAGGGATTCTGTACCCAAAAGCTACTTCCCCAGTCCTTTCTATTTTTTTATTTTGAGACAGGGTTTCACAAAGTTGTTGAGGCTAGCTTTGGACTTGCCCATGCTGTCCTCACCTTTATGATCCTCCTGCCTCAGCCTCCCAAGTTGCTGGGATCTAAGTGTGTATCACTGTGTTAAGTTTATGCTCTCTTTTTAATTGTTTTGTGTCATCACATTTGCTTTGCTCCCACCATTAAAAAGTTCAATAGAAGTAAGATATATTTCCAACCCAGTGACCTCTGCTAATGAAATGTCATATAGCTAAAATCTAATAATCAACTATTCAGGTTGTTTAAGTATATCTATTGTATATATTAGAAAATAAGATGCATCTGTTTCAAGGAAAGATTAAATAGCTAAAGATTATAGAACAATGGCAACTGGAAAACCAAGCTCGATAACAAAAAGGAGATATATAGACCCCCCCCCCCAAAAAAAAAAGAAGTCTGAGTTTTCACAAAATAATTTATGAAGGATTGTGTTTTTAACAATAAATAATAGCATTTGTGGCTATTTAAAAATTAAGTTAAGAAAAATGAAGATAGGATAAAAACAGTAAAAATATTTTATGCTTTTGTTTTTTACATTTCCATTTCCTTGTGGTAGCCCTGATTTTTATAAGCATAGCACACTAGAGACACACAGCTATACAACATTCTTTAGGGTATATTGTGAATGGTAATTGGTATCACTGGTCTGAAAGTTTAGGTTGAAGAATTAGGTGATGAAAGAATTTAGAATACGTCATGGTTTATATGTGATGTGCCCCTAAGAGCTCACATGTAGGAGAGTGCAAGAAGGTTTAGAGGAGAAATTATTAGGGTATGAGAGACTTAACCCAATCAGGAATTAATCACCTGATGGGATTAACTAAGTGGTAATTGCAGGCAGGTGGAGTGTGGATGGAGGAGACAGGGCATTGGGAACATGGCTTTGGAGGGTCTACTTTTTTTTTTTTTTTTTTGGCAATTGGAGATGTCTCTTTCTACTCTGCCACACTCTTCTGCCATGATGTTCAGCCTCACTTTGAGTCCTGAGAAATGGAGTCAGCTATCTGTGGATTGAAACCTCTGAAACCATGAGCCTTCAAATAAACTTCCTCCTCTACAATTGTTCTCGTCAGCTCTCTTAGTTGAAGCAACAAGAAAAAAAGCTGACTAATATAAAGCAATGTTATCCTTAAAATTGATCTGCAACATTATAAAAGTGTACTGTATATGGGGAGCAATTTGTGTGTTGTTGACTCTTTTTTTTTCTTTTTCTTTCTTTCTTTTTTTTTTTTTTAGTACCAGGGATGGAACTCAGGGGCACTCAACCCCTGAGCTACATCCCAAGCCCTATTTCGTATTTTATTTAGAAACAGGGTATCACTTTTGCTGAGGCTGGCTTTGAACCCATGATCCTCCTGCCTCAGCCTCTCGAGCTGCTGGGATTACAGGCTGGTGTTGACTCTTAATACATAAGGCATATTTCAAGAGAAGTAAGAATGTCACTATAATCTCATCTCTAAAGGTGATGTTATAAGCCCAAGAATAGTGTCTTCCTCATGAATTGGTGTGAATATACTGTGTATACAACCAGAGATATGAAAAATTGTGCTCTATATGTGTAATAAGAATTGTAATGCATTCTGCTATCATATATAAATAAAAATGTATACATAAATAAATAGAAAAAAACAAAAATGAGAAATTATATCTCATCTATGTATGATATATTAAAGTACATAAATGCATTCTATAGTTAGGTATAACTAATTAAAACAAATAAAAAACTAATTAAAAAAAAAAGAATGGTGTCTTCCATATCTTTTCTCCTGCTCTCTCTTCTCCCTGGAACATTCTTCCCCAAAATATCTGTTTAAACTCTTCCATAACTTTTTCCAAGGCCAGTGGCCTATTGGTTCAATGACATCATTCACTTAAAATAATAACAATAACATAACACAGGAAGAGCCATAAGACAGACATAAGACATCAAGCAACTAAAAGGGCCCAGTTTTAATAGATGCAATTTTAAAATTTGGTTGGTTGTGTATTTGTATGGTTCAAATTTCAAAGGATACCAGGAGATGTTAGGTTTCCCCGCTTGGTCATTATGCACTTCTCACTCTGACTACTTGACTCAGCAAAAGCAGTGACCTCAGGGGCCTGACCTATGCATTCGTGGGTAGATTACATCAGTGGAGGATGAAGCTCACAAACTGTTTATTTTTTAATAAAAATGTGGAGAGTTTACACTACCACAGCACAAATGCACCTATGACCTGTTTCACAATTTAATGGACTATGAAATTTCATTTTCAATTTCATGTGGATAATTAAATGAAATCTCTGGAGCTCCAGGATGGTACATTGTGGTATATGGTCAGAGCATTATTTCTTTGGGGAGCACTGACCAATTCTTTAATGTCTGAGGGGAACACATAATGTAGAGGAACACCCACAACTATGTGACTTTAGTGGAATGGTCAATTTTGAAAACATATACATTTAACATATACATTGACATCAGCAATGAAACTTTAAAAGAAAGTTTCATAAATATCAAATATAAATTCCCCCAAATAATGAATTTTAAAAAATTTTTTATTGATTCTTTTTACACATGGTAGTAGAATTCATTTCGATAAAATTATACAAGCATGAAATATATGTTTTTCTAATTAGGAACCCAGTCTTGTGGGTGTACTGAATAGTGTGATTCACTTAGGTATTTTTATATATGTGCATAGGAAAATGATGTCAGAATCATTCTACTCTTTTTTTATTCCCAGTCTCCTCCCTTCCCTCATTCTCCTTTGTCTAATCTACTAAACTTCTCTTCTTCTCCTCCTCCTGTTTTATTATGATTTAGCTTCTACATATCAGTGAAAACATTAGACCTTTGTTTTTTGGGGACTGCCTTATTTCACTTAGCATGATAATCTCCAGATCCATCTATATACTTGCAAATGCCATATTTTTTTCTTCTTTATGGATGACTAATATTCTATTGTGTTTATACAACACTTTCTTTATCCATTCATCTGTTGAAGGGCACCTAGACTGGCTCAATAATTTAGCTATTGTGAATTGTGCTGCTCTAAATATCAATGTGGCACACTGTAGTATGCTGATTTTAAAATCTTTGGATGTATAGTAAGGACTGTGATGACTGGGTCCAATGGTGTTTCCATTCCTAGTTTTTGGAGGAATATCTATAGTGCTTTCCAGAGTGCTTGCACCAATTTGGAGTCCCACCAACAAGTTATTTGATTTCAACTGGAAATACAAATTTACTGTAGGTGATTTCTTTGAATACTTCAAACTCCCTAAAAAAGACAAAATTTGCACACACACACTCAAATTTAGCATATTTATTTTTCTACTTATTTTTATTCTACAACTTCACTATTATGGGTTTGACTCTTAGCAATTTCTTAATTGCTTCATACTTGATGTTAATATCTTTCTAGGAGTACAACTTGACACATACCAAGAGCTACAGTATTATTATTTTGATAGGTCGTTGGGATTGAAGTAACTTTACCACATCCCCCAAATTAAAATAGTTCCTTCTCAGACCAGCCAAGGATTTTAATTGTTAATAGATTTTCATGGCATTGACTCTATAGACATGCTGAACTAGAGAAAGAGTTTGGCTACTTTTCCCAAAGTGAATTTTTTTTAAGTGAACACATTTAAAAAAAATAGTTGTAGATGAACACAATATCTCTTATTTTACTTTATTTTGTTAATTTATTTGTAAGTGCTGCCGAGGATCGAACCCAGGGCCCCACACATGCTAGATGAGCACTCTACCACTGAGCCACAACCTCAGCCCGACACAATATATTTATAAATAATGAATTTATATCGAATCCAGTACCGCAGACATGCAAGTGCTCTACCACTGAGTCATGATCCCAGCCCAAGTGAATACATTTTGTTTTTTATTTCACTGCTGCTTTTTCAGGCCTCACTTATTGTGTGGATATTGTTATTTTCATTATTTTGTCTTCTGTTTTTTCCTCACACATATGTAAATATATATTTTGTAATTTAAAAAAAATTATAATTATAGATGGACAGAATACCTTTATTTTGTTTATTTTTATGCTTTGCAAAGGATCAGACCCATTGCCTCACACATGCTAGGCAAGTGCTCTGCCACTGAGCTACAGCCCCAGCCTCACATAATATATTTTAAATGCTCATTTAGCTAGGATTATACAACCCATAGTCTTGTCACTATGATACATTGATCTAGTCTGTTAGCATTATTAAAAACTGTAACAATTATTAGTTGTTAGGGTTTTATTATTATAAAGCCATACAGGGGCTTCTTCACCTCTTAGGGGATAGAGGACTAGCTATAGATAGCTCTCCTTATTAAGAACATTACTTACTAATTATGCTGCAACAATGCTAAGCCTCTCTATGCCGTTTGTTTGTGGACATTGATTGTGACTGTTAGGGTCTAGAACTGGAATGCTTGGTCCCCAGGGCTGTAATGTGCAGAGGTGAGCTTTAAGGAAGTGACTGGATCGTGAGGGATCAGTGGACCCAGGATCGGTGGATACTGATCAATGGATATTAATGGAATATCCATTGATAGATGAATGGACTGCTGGGAGAAGGTACACTGTAGGCAGGTGGAACATGATTGTGGAAGTAGGTCACTGGGGGCAAGGCTGTGGGGAGTGTATCCTGTCCCTGGACCCACCCTACCCACTCTGTACCTTAGCTGTTAGAGTAGTTCTCCTCTGCTGCACCCTCTGCCCTGATGTTGTGCCTCACCTCAGACCAGGAGCAATGAAGTATGGACAGAAACCTCTGAAACCATAAGCCAAAATAAATCATCCCTCCTGGAAGTTGTTTTTCCGAGTATTTGTTACAATGATGGAAAACTAACACAGCGACCATCCGTTTAATTCCTTTGCCTCCTGATTTTTCTGTTGATTTTACATGTACCACTTCATTCCTTCTCAGTCTGACATGTTACAGATTATGTGTTTTCTCAGAAGTTCTTGACTTTCTCCAAGATTTTCCCCTTAATCTTTTCATGATACGCACATGGAACAAATCAAGCCTACTCTGTATAAACAGACATATAGAAACATAAAATTGAGAAACTAATTATCTTTACATCTAGTAGTAACTTCTCTGTATTTGTTAAAATCAATACTAACCTTACACATACCCAACTGTATTTCACAGGTGTCTAGTTAATTATAGAAGGAAAGTCTTGTGCTAATTATGATGTCCTATAATTCACTCTCAGCTAAATAATTAAGCCTAAATTCAATCCTGCAAGCAATTTGACTTTCGAAGCTGATGACCTCATTTACAGAACGCATTTAATCTGCATCTCATCCTTGTCCTTGGGCACTGCGGGATGTCCCCTGTGCAGGGACACTGGGGCTCATGTTCCATTTGGTTTAATGCTCTGCTGTCACTCTCTTGAAAGTCTGAATCATTTTTGAACAAGAGGTTCTGCATTTTCATTTTGAACTGGGCCCTGTACTTTATATACTCAGTCCTGCCCATGATGCTTGAATTTAAGATCCTAGTTCCTATAATCTCTCTCTTTCTCTTTTAATATATATATATATGCTTTTATTCTTTTTAAAAATAATATAACTTTATTTATTTTTTTATGTGGTGCTAAGGATTGAATCCAGTGCCTCACATGTGCTAGGCAAGCTCTCTACCACTGAGCTACAACCCCAGCCCTCCTATACTCTGATTCATCCCAAATTACAGCAAATTCTTAGCATGTATCCTTCTAAAGAATAACAAATTAGGGCTGGGGCTGGGGCACAGCAGTTGCGCACTTGCCTATGTGTGAGGCACTGGGTTCAATTCTCAGCACTACATATAAATAAATAAAATAAAGGTCTATCAACAACTAAAAAAAATTTTAAAAAGAATAACAAATTATATAAAATCATAGAGACTCAATTTTCCATTTGTGATTAAAATTCTACATAAAATATTCCTTTATAAGCAGAGGAAAACCAGTCCAACATTAGTACTCTAAATATTTGACTTATCACTAAAAGTCCTCAAAAGACTTAAAAACTACAGATTTCTGGACTGTTCCACAGAATAAAACAAAATCTTTCAGGCTAGAACAGAGAAATCTGTACTTTAAAAAGAAATCTCTCTAGAGTTTTTTTTTTTTCACTTGTTTGTTTTTAACTGGTCAGGTGCATGCAACAAGAGATTTCACCAGGCTGTTGCTATTTATGATCTGAGAGACTTATGTAGCAACTTTAGTTCTTATTAGGTATCACTTTGACACGGGTTCTGCCTGGATTGGAAAATCCACCAGCGGCACTCACCAGGAGAGAATTAACAGCTACTACAATTATCCACCCTGGAGGTGAGACCTCTTTCCCTTCTATCACACTAGCTAGTGTGTCTAGGAAACACTGGCAGCATAAGTCTTTTCTAATTACTAGGTTTATCGCTCGTTGTCTGTATTCCTCTATTTCCTGTAATAACTACCTACATAGGCTCAATTTTCTAATGTATTCTCCTTTTCCAGCTGTTGCTATCTTCTGCTCAGCCTTGTCATTTTTGTGGGAGGAAAAACAAAGTCAGACAACAGCAAAGCAGAAGCAGAAGTACCATCTTCACGACATCTGGGCAGTTTCTGGTGATCCACTGACATTTATTCTGCATTCTCACCCCACAAGGCTGAGTTATTTCCTCCTGTGCACTTTCACTTAGGTACAGAGAACAGGACCTGGGAGTCTTTCAAGGAAACAGGGCCCCAGAAAAGTAACCAAGAAAGTAAATTTTGACTCTGAAATGCACAAAATAAAACTCCAAAATCAAAATTAGTAAGTGCTAAAAGATGCATATTACATTTACTTAATAGTAATCATATTTTGCTCAAAAATAATTTGTAGGTTATCTTTTTCCTCATTTTGCAAGAATTCCTGAGTATATATCATAATTGCTGAAAAAGTATAAAATAAATATCAGTGATGCCCATACTGATACACATATTATTGAATAAAAAATTTAGATATATATCATGTAGAATTTGGTAATTTTAAATTGTATATCATAGCATACAGACATCATCAAATGCAAGATCACCAAAAGTCCACTAAAAGTCCACTAAGTTCTTAAAATCTCCCTATCAGGGCAAACTATCATTAGCTTCTCATCAATGCTTTAATAAATGTTTGGAAAGTAAGATCCTAGTTGACCTAGTAAACAACTAACACAGCCTTCTACACTGTAGTGGTAATTTCAAATATTTTTCCAAAAACTTATATAGTACCTCAATATTTGAAATATGGTAATAGATAGAAAAACAGATAAATGAATAGATGAAAGACAGAAAGGAAGAGAGGGAGGGAAGGAAGGAAGGAAGGAGGGAGGGAGAGATGTACTCTAACCTTTAAGGATCTCAGAAGCCCTAGGAAGCTCAGCAAAATTGATACTATGTGGAAATCTGTAATTTTTTGATAGAGTGGGAAAAGCTAAAATTTTGAAGGCAAACTTCAGAGACAGAGAAAATAATTGAAAAATACCTGTATGATATAAGGCAGTATCCTGACTATGTAATGAATTCTTACAATTCAATAAGAAGGCAAAAATGCCAATTAAAAATGGTAAAATGTATGAAGAAACACTTCACCTGAGAAGATATACAGGTGGCAAATAAGCACCGTGGGAGGCTGCCCTGCCCATGAGCTCAACATCCCCTCTTAGCAGTGAATAAGGGGAATTTCGATCTGGCACCTCATAGTAACCCCAATTGGAGACATCCAAAGCAAGTGGCCTTCACCTTCATTGGGCAAAGAAATTTGTTTCAGCTCTGGACTTGGGCATTACCCAGTGGGATTGGACAACTCCCCTTTGAAACCTTATCACCTGCTTTATTTGGTGAAGAACATTCTATCAAAACTTCTTTGTGCGTTCC
Source organism: Marmota flaviventris (assembly GCF_047511675.1). Classification (NCBI taxonomy): domain Eukaryota; kingdom Metazoa; phylum Chordata; class Mammalia; order Rodentia; family Sciuridae; genus Marmota; species Marmota flaviventris. Next base: position 120,486,439 of record NC_092502.1, on the reverse strand, counting down.
CCCTGTAAAAATAAAGAGATTCTGGGTGCACGCTCTCTCTCCAGCCCCTTTCAGCATGGAAGCTGACCCTTAAGGTCGCAGAGCCGTCCTACCCACCCCCATGAAAATTACTTCTGTGCCCTGTGCTGTCTCGCCTTAGCTTAGTGTTGCAGCCAGGTCTTTTGAACCCAGTTCATTTCATCAGCGCGAGTCGCTGGCAAGAAAGCACATGGAAAAAAATTTCAGCATTATTAGTCAATAGGGAAATGAAAGTTAAAAGAAGCTACCCCTTACTATAATGCACTACAATATAAAGAGTTTCATATCAAGTGCTGGGGAGGCTGAGAGCAGCTGGAACTCACCTAAGTTGCAAGAAAGCAAAACAGTACAGACACTTGTGAAGAGTCTGGCAGTTTCTTATTAAGTTTAATATACATTTACTTAAGATGCAACAATCTCACTCCTGGAGGTAAATGAAAATAAGTCCACACAAAGACAGGTACATGAATATTTATAGCAGCTTTATTCATAGTAACCCCAAATTGGAGACATCCAAAATACCCACTATATTCATCAGTTGTATGTCATTAAAAAAAACCAAAACAAAACAAAACAAAAAAAACTACCTAAATGCTAGATACTTTATGAGGAAAAGATTTATTTAGTTTATGGTTTTGGAAGCTGAAAATTCAAGATCCAGTGATTCCCATCTGTTCGGCCTCTGGTGAAGGCCTTCCTGGTGTAGTGCAACATGGCAGAGAAGCACATGTAGAAGGGACTGTTATGGCCTTGCTTTATAGCAACCCATTCTCAGAAGAACTAGCTCACTTCAGGAGACCAGTGTTAAGCCCTTCAGTGCCACCTTGATCTAATCACCTTGCCGTAGGCCTCACCTCCTAGAGGTTCCAGGGCCTCAACTCCATTATACTGGTGACCAAGCTTCCAGCACATGATGTTTGGGAGACAGACCACATCCAAATCACAGCATCTGCCAACTGTGGAATGGATTGAAAAATTGTGACTAATCCATACAATGAAACACTCCTCAGCAGTAAAATGGAAGCATTGATTCTTCCAATAAGCTAAGTGAATTTCAAAAGCATTATGTTAAGTGAAAAAAAAAATGTTCCCATATAAGAGATCCTGGAAAAGGCAAAACAACAGAAAGAAATTAATTCAATGATAGGATAATAAGATGACTTAGGGGAAAGAATCTGGTACAACCATAGACGCCTAATAAATGTTAATTTCTCTTAAGAACATCTTTTAAAACATTTTTTAAAAAACTTTTCATCTGCCTCTGGCTTTTATCAGTCTTAGCCTGATTAGTAGCATTAAGTAAAGGAACAGTTCTATTTTACTCTTTTTTTATTGTTGGTTGTTCAAAACATTACAAATTTCTTGATATATCATATTTCACACTTTGATTCAAGTGGGTTATGAACTCCCATTTTTACCCCATATACAGATTGCAGAATCACATCAGTTACACATCCATTGATTTACATATTGCCATACTAGTGTCTGTTGTGTTCTTCTGCCTTTCCTATCCTCTACTATCCCCCCTCCCCTCCCCTCCCCTCCCCTCTTCTCTCTCTACCCCCTCTACTGTCATTCATTTCTCCCCCTTGTATTATTTTTCCCTTTCCCCTTACTTCCTCTTGTATGTACTTTTGTATAACCATGAGGGTCTCCTTCCATTTCCATGCAATTTCCCTTCTCTCTCCCTTTCCCTCCCACCTCTCATCCCTATTTAATGTTAATCTTCTTCTCCTGCTCTTAGTCCCTACTCTGTTCTTAGTTACTCTCCTTATATCAAAGAAGACATTTGGCATTTGTTTTTTAGGGATTGGCTAGCTTCACTTAGCATAATCTGCTCTAATGCCATCCATTTCCCTGCAAATTCTATGATTTTGTCATTTTTTAATGCAGAGTAATACTCCATTGTGTATAAATGCCACATTTTTTTTTATCCATTCGTCTATTGAAGGGCATCTAGGTTGGTTCCACAGTCTTGCTATTGTGAATTGTGCTGCTATGAACATCGATGTAGCAGTGTCCCTGTAGCATGCTCTTTTTAGGTCTTTAGGGAATAGACCGAGAAGGGGAATAGCTGGGTCAAATGGTGGCTCCATTCCCAGCTTTCCAAGAAATCTCCATACTGCTTTCCAAGTTGGCTGCACCAATTTGCAGTCCCACCAGCAATGTACAAGTGTACATATCAAAAAAATTGTGCACCATGATCAAGTAGGATTCATCCCTGGGATGCAAGGCTGGTTCAATATACGGAAATCAATAAATGTTATTCACCACATCAATAGACTTAAAAATAAGAACCATAGGATCATCTCGATAGATGCAGAAAAAGCATTCGACAAAGTACAGCATCCCTTTATGTTCAAAACTCTAGAAAAACTAGGGATAACAGGAACATACCTCAATATTGTAAAAGCAATCTATGCTAAGCCTCAGGCTAGCATCATTCTGAATGGAGAAAAATTGAAGGCATTCCCTCTAAAATCTGGAACAAGACAGGGATGCCCTCTCTCTCCACTTCTGTTCAACATAGTTCTCAAAACACTGGCCAGAGCAATTAGACAGACGAAAGAAATTAAAGGCATAAAAATAGGAAAAGAAGAACTTAAATTATCACTATTTGCAGGTGACATGATTCTATACCTAGCAGACCCAAAAGGGTCTACAAAGAAACTATTAGAGCTAATAAATGAATTCAGCAAAGTGGCAGGATATAAAATCAACACGCATAAATCAAAGGCATTCCTGTATATCAGCGACAAACCCTCTGAAATGGAAATGAGGACAACCACTCCATTCACAATATCTTCAAAAAAAATAAAATACTTCGGAATCAACCTAACAAAAGAGGTGAAAGATTTATACAATGAAAACTACAGAACCCTAAAGAGAGAAATAGAAGAAGATCTTAGAAGATGGAAAAATATACCCTGTTCATGGATAGGCAGAACTAACATCATCAAAATGGCGATATTACCAAAAGTTCTCTATAGGTTTAATGCAATGCCAATCAAAATCCCAACGGCATTTCTTGTAGAAATAGAGAAAGCAATCATGAAATTCATATGGAAAAATAAACGACCCAGAATAGCAAAAACAATGCTAAGCAGGAAGTGTGAATCAGGCGGTATAGCGATACCAGACTTCAAACTATACTACAGAGCAATAGTAACAAAAACAGCATGGTACTGGTACCAAAACAGGCGGGTGGACCAATGGTACAGAATAGAGGACACAGAAACCAATCCAGAAAACTACAACTATCTTATATTTGATAAAGGGGCTAAAAGCATGCAATGGAGGAAGGATAGCATCTTCAACAAATGGTGCTGGGAAAACTGGAAATCCATATGCAACAAAATGAAACTGAATCCCTTTCTCTCGCCATGCACAAAAGTTAATTCAAAATGGATCAAGGAGCTTGATATCAAATCAGAGACACGCCGTCTGATAGAAGAAAAAGTCGGTTAAGATCTACATACGGTGGGGTCGGGCTCCAAATTCCTCAATAGGACACCCATAGCACAAAAGTTAATAACTAGAATCAACAAATGGGACTTACTCAAACTAAAAAGTTTTTTCTCAGCAAAAGAAACAATAAGAGAGGTAAATAGGGAGCCTACATCCTGGGAACAAATCTTTACTCCTCACACTTCAGATAGAGCCCTAATATCCAGAGTATACAAAGAACTCAAAAAATTAGACAATAAGATAACAAACAACCCAATCAACAAATGGGCCAAGGACCTGAACAGACACTTCTCAGAGGAGGACATACAGTCAATCAACAAGTACATGAAAAAATGCTCACCATCTCTAGCAGTCAGAGAAATGCAAATCAAAACCACCCTAAGATACCATCTCACTCCAGTTTGATTGGCAGCCATTAGGAAGTCAAACAACAATAAGTGCTGGCGCGGATGTGGGGAAAAGGGTACACTATTTTACTCTTTTTTAAATTTAAAACCAGGTTTGTTCTGCCTTTCTCACAAATTTCACATCTTTTGATTTTACCCAAAAGGACTGAATCAGAAGTTATAATTTCATTTGAATTCCTATATTCACATGAAAAACATGATTTATTTCAGGTAGAAGTTGCATCTCAATTTTGAACTTTTGGGAAAGAAAATAAGGGATCTTGTATTTTCTTCCATAGGGGAGAGAGTGTGAACTCAAAAGTAAACAGTAAAACTGGAAATTCAAAAATATGAGTTCACTACAGAATGTTGTGTAAGAGTCAAGTACTTCTTCCAGGGAAAAAAAGCATAGAAAGATTCCGATATACAATTTATGCTTCTGTCACAAACTCATTTCTTAATGCATATAGTAGGCGAGGTAAAGCTTTCTGATTCAATGAATGTTTTCTTAAAATGAAACAGTGTTATAACTTATTAACAGTATTTTTCAAATTGTATTTTACATATTTTTTTCAAATTGTAATTTTATATCTATTTAAATGTGTACAGAGTTCATATTTAAAAATTTTTGGTTACCACACTTACATGAATAAATGACAAGGTGCACTGGCATCTTAAGTGATAATGGACTTACCTCACACATCTCAAAGTACTTCATTTTATACTTCAGATTCCAAGAGAGAAATGATGATTCAAAGCCCTCCAGAGGCAGCTTTCTCACAAGAATATTAAGTGTTCACATGGTAGAGATTCCCCATTAGCATTTTCTTAGAATGGAATGGTTAAATCATTTGGAAAAGCTCTCTTATGCTTTTTGCTTTCTGCATCTTCCCCAAGGACTAGAAATGTTTTCTTAGGCGTTTTGGGATGTATTCTTAAAATTCTTTTGCATTTCTTTGAAGAAAGAAACTGGTATCCTTTAATTATGAAAGTTGTTGGCGATTCCTCAAAAAAATCTTAATTTATTTGACACATGGCTAAATGAGTTTGCATTCTGGTGTTTGTGCTGTCTTCAACATACTGTGGATTCTGTGTTTCTCCTAACCTTATTCAAATTAACATTTCTCTTTTCCAGTCTAAAAAGTTGCCTTTCTCATAGCTTCACATTCTCAAAAATAGTGAAAGTATATTCTTTTACAAGTATCTTAGGCCAATCTGTGTAGTGACGCCAACAGTTTTATATTTGGTACTCTTCCCTTTCGACATGGCCTTTCTTCTTCCTCTTCCCCTTTCTCAACATCTAACTCTTTTCTAACCTCTAACTTCTTGGCCCATATTTCAACTTTCTTTGTCTAAAGTAATGTGCTGGCTTGTCACCAAGGAGATAATCATCCTGTTAAAGGAAGTTAAGCCCCTCGTCATAGAATTTGAACATCATTGGCAAATTGACACAGAGCTAATAAGGGAAGGAAGAAAGAAAGAGGGGAAAAGGGTCTTCCATTTTCTTTCTCAATTAAAATTTATGGATTATCAACTACTTCACTAATCCACTGGGGAGGGCCTAAATCTTGGGAGATTCTTTGGAAAAGCTACTTCGGTGAAAATGTGGCTACAACACAGCATTTGAATATGTAATGTAAAAACCTGCCATTTGTATGAGGTTTAAAAATGTCATTCAAAAAGTTGGTGAATATTAAATTAAGCATATTTAGGGAACTCGTGTTTGTAACACGCCATCATAAATAAGTTTGTATACCTTTATTTTAAAATTTCTAGTCTTAAAGAGTTTCTAAAATACAGCAACTCAGAAAATGAATGCCATTCTTTTTTGTTATTATCTTTATTTAAAGCAAATAAACCCCAACAGGCATATACATTTTAAAACTGATATTAAAGATGTTTTATCTTGTAAAAAAAAAAAAAAAAAGGTTGCTGAGGTTGTGCTTTTATCCTGATTTGTTTGTTATATATTTGTTTATCTCCCACAACGGGACCTCAGCCCTGCTCTCTCCACCTGTGCTTTCTCCTGCATTTACTATAGGGTTCCAGGAGAGGGAGTTTCATTTGTCTTCTGACCATCTCTCCTGATCACAGTACTTTCACTTATCCTTTAAGTTTATGTCATCCACTAAGATATAACACAAGCTACTTTCTGTACCGTGAGAGCAAACAAGTTGTGTGGTTAAAAAAATGCACTCAGAAGTCAAAAGAACTGGAGTTAACCCCTCTCCCTGATTCTGGCCTGTGGAGCCTTGCTGAGCCTCAGTCTTCCCACATATAGAAAGCAGGACTATCTTTCTCACAAGATTGTAAATGGTGTAATTTTTTTATAATAATATATTTTTTAATAATATATTTTTTATAATAATAATTTTCTACTAACTTTGAAATAATTCCAAATTGTTAGAATGTCTCATAAATTTACCTAACATCCTAGATTATGAAGGATAAAACATTGTTGGTGATAAAATAGAGCCTGGGTTCTCTAATTTCCACACTCTTTCATTGTACAGCATAAGCTTCCCGAGGGCAGAGAGCATGCTGTCTGTTTGGTTCAGCAGATGCTTCACTCTTCTCATCTTTTTGACTTCTCTATTTTATGATTATGATTATTATGATTATGATTATTTTGGTACCGGGGATGGAACCCTGGGTACTTAACCACTAGGCCATGTACGTAGCTCTTTTTTGTATTTTATTTAGAGACAGGGTCTTGCTGTGTTGCTAAGTGTCTCACTAAATTGTTGAGGCTGGCTTTGAACTCTCAATCCGCCTGCCTCAGCCTCCAGACTCACGGGGATTACAGTCATGTGCCACCATGCCTGGCTGAGCAAGTGGGCTCTCTAATCACAAATTCACACACTGAAGGATTTGCACAGACACCACCAACACAACCAGTATTTGTCATTTTTCCTTATGGGAGCTTGCCCCTATCATTATAGGGTTCATAGCAAAGTCAAATGTGAGTTTCTGTGAACAAATGGACCTTATAGCAGGACAGATAAGGAAGGGGCTGGAGACATTCATGCCATTTCTCTTTCCCCATTCGCAAATATCCCTGGAAAAGTGAGCGAGAGGGTAGAAGGGAAAAGCTAAGTCATATCCACACACATGGAAGAAAAAATAAATGGGATATGAGAATACCCCATTAAATAACAAATGGAATCTTTAGCCAAAGAAATCAATAGAAAGGCAATATTGCAACTCTAGCCATTGGCTCTTTGTCAGATCAGACACTGTATTTATTTTGACTAAATTTGAAGACTCTATTGTGACCCATTAAAGTTACCTCAAGTCTTGAGATTTTGCTTAAAATCATGATTATACTCTGTAAGCGTACAGAAACTCTATGGCCTAAAAATAGAAGGTGCCCAAGAAGTCTGTTATTGTTAGATCTGGTTAGATAACTGGATTGATTGATTGACTGATTGATTGTTTAGTTCATGCCTCAAAGAAAGGTTGTTTCTGCTACCCTGATTATGGTTTTGGAAGAGTGTTTAAAATCCCAGTAGATACCCTGGCATAGGGACTTTTACCATATGACATTACTTTGGCATATATTTTCAAACTGGTTGGTCATTTTGATATTTTCCTTTATTGTAACCTCAAATATTCTGTAACCCTGGTTAAAGTGTGTGAGGAACATACCTTTTTTTCAGAAAGATATTGTCCTGTGATGCCTCCATGACTCTCAGCATCAGCCATGGTCATCTTTTGTCACATAAGGAGATACTGCCTCCCTTTGAACTCTCTTCAAGCTCTATATTTATACTTTATTCCATGGCTCGTTTTGTGCATACTGAGATCTATTCTTACCATTCCTGCAAAATGACAGATTCCCAAAGGGCAGGAATCATATAAGTCAATTATTTACCATCACAGTGCCTGGCACTGAGTAAGTGCTCAATAAATGTCTTTTGAAAGTATGAATAATCACATGGTAAAAAACAAATTGAATTTCCTATCAGTTTTCCAGATGGTTTTCTGTGTTTTTCTCTTCCTGTCATTATTTTGTACATGAATCTCTCTGCCACCAAAGGTCCTTTGGTTTGGCATTTTTTTTCTTATATAATATTTGTTGATTAGTATGTGATTCTGCTTCATATATTTCCTTATTCTCTAATCTCCAGATCTTTATGCTTAAAGTATAACAATGAAGACACAAGGAGATTTGGACGGGAAAATATATTGAGTTTAAAACACTTTGTGTATTGTTTTAAAATGCCTGCTTTGTGGAAATACACAGTCGTTTAAAGAATTTAATTATGTAAAAGTGAAAAGACAGAAAGAATTGGCCCTGCATGTGACAGGCTCTATTTCTCCTTCTTACTTTAAACTATTTTTTAAAATATTTTATAAATATCACCATGTGCTTAAATAATATGCATATTCCACAATCTATTGGCTCTTCATTCTTGCTTGGGCTGACACCTATGGTCAGTCTCCTCTCACATTTAGATGTGTTTTCTATTACCATTGTAACACTAAATAGCATGCCTTTTCCCTTTATTATGTCACCTATAAGTAGCATCTGAACACTTTTAAGTTAACTGCCCCTGTCAATATTTTCAGCTAAGGCTCCTATTAGTGTACATAGCATATTTGCATCAATTAGGAAAATATACTCTTCCAGGTGGACTCAGCCCACATGGGCATGGCTGGTAGCTCCTTTGTGCAAAGAAAGCATGCCTCTTCTCCCAGGTGTCAGCTTTTAGCCCTCATTGTACCACCAGCTGGGCACCTTTGTGCAGTGCCCACTAGGCAACCATACACCAAGCCCTGAAGTCACCCTTCCTTTCCCCCTCTCTCCTTCCGTTTCCCACTCTTGTCAATTGTACTTTTCAACCTTTATATTTCTGTTTGTAACCCCAATCATCTGTACTTTATTCATAGGTTGAATGTTGATGTCAAATATTTACATTACTACACAAATATTTTTTCACTGTAGAAAAGTCAGGACTACAATTCTTTTCTGTTGTGTAGCTTCGTGTTTCCCTGAAATCGCCATTTTTCATTTTTATTCTTGCCCTTTTTTCCTCCTCTCCTATTTGAAGCCATCTAGGCTGTTGTTTCAAGCCACAGTAATTGACCTTGGCACCTGCTGTGTGTGGGAGTTTTTCTAATTGTTTACTTGGGTTGAAGCCATTATTTTCTGGATCCTTTGTCTGCCTCCATCACCACCCTGTCTGGTTTTGCAAGGCTGGAGCAGAGCCTCAGGTAACTACTGACAAGAGGAGATGACATTTCCCACTTAACACACATCTAAACTGTCTCCTCTTTGTCATCAAATTTCATTGTTAATTTGCCCATGAGCAGAATTCCAGGGTGAGCACTGCTCCTTTCAGAATTTCCAGTCATGGCCCCAGTCTTCTTGAACCAGTAGAGGAGATGAGATGCATATTGTCAGTCAAATCTCATTTTGCCTGTTTTTTTCCAGCCTTGTTCCATCATAACGCCTCTACACAAATAGAAATTCAAGCATGTTCTCTCTTCCCTTACTGCTCTAAAATTCCACAGGCGTATGTCTAGGTGCTCTTCTCCTGAAAATTACCCTTTATGGTATTATAGTAAGACCTCTCCACATAAAATTTTGTGTTTTACTTGAGCTGGAGAACTTCTCTTTTAAAATTTATTCGATGATTTCTTCACTCCTATTTTTTGGAGTAGATTTTTAAAAACATATTTTTTAGTTGTAGATGGACACAATATCTTTATTTTTATTCGTTTATTTTTATGTGGTGCTAGGGACCGAACCCAGGGCCTCACGTACGAGGCAAGCACTCTACCACTGAGCAACAACCCCAGCCCCTGGAGTAGATTTCTGAACCTAATCTAAGTTGGGTATTAAACTGATTGATTGTACTCCTTATTTTTCCTTTCATATTTTTTACCCTCTTGAGCTTTAGATAGAAAAATAAGTTCTAGAACAAGATGACATGATAAAACCTTACCTCCCCACTTTTCTGTGTAACCCATGGAAGTTTCTTAACCATCTTGCTTAGGTATCTCCATGTGTAGAATAGATTAACAATGTTAACTTACTGGGTTGTTTTGACAACTAAATGAGTTAAAACATGGACAGTGGTAGTTATTATTATTGGAAATAATATAATAGCAGTTAAGCTCATAGACTCATCTAGATTTTAATTGTGACTCCTTAGCTAAGTGACTTTAGGAATGTTGCTTAATCTCTATACTTCAGCTGTGTGTGTGTGTGTGTGTGTGTGTATAACACATATACATTTAAAAAGTCATAATATTATTTACATGATATACTTGTTGTGTTGATGAAGCACTTAGAACACTTTCAGGCTATGTAGGAAATAAGTTATTTTGACTTTGTTTTCAAAAATCTAATAATGACTTTTATATTTTTCAATCATATTTTTAATTTTCAAGATCTCTTTCTTATTCTCTGATAGCTCATTTTTCATAGCATTCTTTTTATAATTTAGTGGATACACTATTGTCTCATATTTCTCTAAAGGTTGGAATTTTACATTCTCTTCCCAGAATGTGTTTCTTTCTGAGAAATTCTTAAAACTTGTTTATTGTCTACTTTTGCTTTCATTTAGAAGTCTGCCTTTAAAGACCTGGTTAGTTTTCTTTTTTCCATTTTGTTTTTTCAGAACAAGGTCGGGCTATCTTGGGGTTCTTTGTATTAGATTGGTTTATATTTATAGTTACTATTGCTTTAGGGGGAGTAAGAAGCTGATTGTTATGGTGGATATCCCCCCAAATTAGGGGACACGATGCACCTTGCTTTGGTATAAATATATTCACACTGGATGCCCTAATCCTCTCAAATAGTTTTTTTCTCAGTTTCTTTAGGAAGGAACCCTCATGTCTTCCTTCTGGGATAAATACCTGCCATCTGGCTGTCTTGATTGGTTGGTTTTCAGACCTTTCGTGAATTCCCCTTTTCTCACTCCCTCCATTGGGATTTGAGTCTAAATCTTTGCTAGTGCTTCACTGGGTGGGATATTAGTTCTTTTGGAAACAGCACACAGCCTGAATTCTAGGATGCAGCTTCCCTCGACTCAGCCTCCAGAGTCAGAATCACTTATTTCTTTGTGCCTTATAGAAACTTATCAAAATCTCTTTCCAACATACAGTCTCTCTTCTTAGGAGGCAGAGGAGATACATACAGATGGTCAATCTGCCATCTTTAGTAAGCCGTGCTAGAAATGTATTTAAAAGTATACCTTGGTTTTTCTCATCCTCATTTTTACCTCTTCAGTCTTAGACTTAGTGCCACATCATTCCCAGTTATAAGGTATCACAAGGAAAGAAGAATGTTCAAGTGTAAGGGCGTTTTTCCTGAGTTTGGAAATCTAGAGCACAGTGACTCCTTCCTGCCTCCTGATACCTCATAGCTATGCTTTCTGGGTACCAGGAAGCACCCCTTTGTTAGCTTCATGCTTTTTCCAGTCTCCTCTTCATTATTACAGCAGCACCAAGAGGTATATTGACAGTATGAATATTTCTACTATTAATTAATGTAGCTCCTCTCCCTTCCCAAAGCCCTATCTAGTTTCTAAAGTGGATGATAAGATCTAGATAATTTTTTAGAAGTACTATTTCATGCAGCTTAGAACAGAGGAAACTCACCTGACAATTTTTCATTCTCTTATTGGAAAAAAAAAAAAAACACGTTGAAGACTTCCTGTGAGTGAGGAATAGGAGATGTAGTAACAGGACAGACATTGTCCCTCCCACTTTACAACTTCCTTCTGTAGGATTCCAGTTAGGCTGTCCTACTTCTTATCAGCCTCTCTGACTTGAGCATCTTTCAGAACACACTTGGAGTCCCATCTTTTATTAAAAAGCAAAAGGTGTTGATAGGAGTCACACAGGACTCAGCTACATTTTGCTGCCCCATGAAAGGCTGCTGTTATGCACTCTCTCCACTCTTAAGGACTCTCAGAGTGGGTGACTGAAGAACAGAGTGTGTCACCAACAGGAATAAATGTACTTAAAAGTTCTTTCTAATACCTACCAGCAACTCATGATGGGCATTGAGAGCAAACCTGAATTACCCTTCCCAGAACAGTGCATTCTGACCATCCCTTATTTTTATTGGGGAACCTCTTATGGTCAATTTTTGACAAATACAAATGAAGTCAAGAAGTGCCAAGGTTGCTGTTTCATTATTATAGACTCTGCTCAACTTTTAGTCTCTCCAAAGTTCCCTAGTTGTCTCAAAAAAGAAGGCAGCCCTAGAACTGTTCCATTTTAAATTCTGGGCATAAAACGCTTTCGAGATGACATAGCACTTCCTTTACTTTCTAACGAGGCTGGCAGCCGCTAGAGGCCCTCCGAGTCCAGAACTCAGCAATGGAACTGGAATGCTAAACAGCTCTCAGCAGTGTCATCAGCCCAGGGGCATATGAGGGGATGATTAATCATTCTGGAAGCACGTATTTGCCAGTCATGTCCACATGTAGCATATTAAACACCTGCAATCTGTTACATAGTCTATATAGGCAGCCTTCTTTTTTGTAGTGTACTGTCCAAAGCTAACCATCATTTCTGTTCATCTGTTCACTTTTTATCTCTTTTCTAATTTTTTCCCTTAATATTCTACTTCAAAACAAATCCTCCAAGACCCCTGTCTCTTGTGAGGGATATGGCGTACTGGCAAAAAGACTCTGCTTCCCGAGTTGATAACAATACTCATTCTTTTTCAGCCAAAGATCAGCAGTAGATGTTTCCCTCTATCCTACTCTATTGTCATTAACACTGAGCCTGAAGTCTAAGTCAGATGCGTGGTCCAGGTTGAGAGGGCTGGGTGACACCTTCACAGTCTATCTTACCAGTGCTTAGGCACTCAGAATGGAATAGTATAGGGCAGAACTTCATGGTCTGTTTTATTCTTCACACAGGCCCCAATAGCAGATGGAAATAATTTTGTACAGTTTAATCTTTCCCAGGTTAGGAACCAAGCAAACTGTTGAATGTGTCAATGTGACATAACCACGGACCAGAGGAATATCTTCACCTCAAATCTTCCAGGCCAGGAAGAAGGAGCATCTATATACTTCTCTCCTAACTGTTCCATCAGCACTGAGAGTTTGCAGTGACACTTTTCTCCTCAATAAATTTCATTCCTTTTCAACAATGCCTCTCAGCCGGGAGTCAACTTCTCTTTAATCCATCTACATCATGACACGATATTGTCTTCCTTAAAACAATATTATCACATCACTCCTTGACCCCAAATACTTCAATGACTTCCCATTATCATTTGGTGAAGTCTAACCTTTTTGTCATCCTGTTCAAAGGTTCGCCATTGTTTTATCCCCAGTCAAAACATTTCCAGTGTGTTTTCTGCTTTTAAATCATCTTTTCATTGCAAAGTTCATTTTTGCAATCGAGTTTGCCTGCTTGAAATTCTCTTGTAGTTTCTGTAACCAGGACTCTAGTCAGCTACAGAAGTTCTCTGTGTCTCTCTAGGAGGGGGAGAGCACCCAAGCCAACAGGGGAAAATTCTGGTCTTTGAGAGTGATTCTGTTCTTAACCTCCTTCTCTCGTGAGGTTCCAAGAGTCCCTAAATGCAGCAAAAACACTTGCCTTGTAGGGCCTTTGGCTGTCACATTTAGTCAGGGTTACTTAAGATACTCAAGGGCTTTGAGACATTTCACCTTGTTTCACAACAGTGAAACTGAGGAGTGTAGCATGCAAATGTTAGTATTGAGAAATTCCATTGTTAGCAGTTTATTTTAAAATTTCCCTAAAAAGGTATATAATTGTTTATCTCAAGAAAGGAGATCACTGGTAGATTACTGCTTCTTTGACATTACAGAGATTGATTCTCTGACAGAATACATTGTTTATGTTGTATTTTAGATTCACCCAGTTGTCTAAGTCACTTGAGAGAATAAAATGTCCAAAGTGCCATTTGTAGGTAAATGGATGGAGTTAGAGAAGATAATGCTAAGTGAAGTTAACCAATCCCAAATAACCAAATGCTGAATGTTTTCTCTGATATAAGGAAGTTGATTCATAGTGGGGTAGGGAGGGGGAGCATAGGAGGAATAAACAAACTCTAGATAGGGCAGAAGGGTGGGAAGGGATTGGAGGGGGCATGGGGTTAGAAATGATGGTGGAATGTAATGGACATTATTATCCAAAGTACATGTATGAAGACAGGAATTGGTGTGAATATACTGTGTATACAACAAAAGATATGAAAATTTGTGCTCTATATGTGTAATAAGAATTGTAATGCATTCTGCTGTCATATATAAATAAAAAAAAATAATTAAAAAATGTCCAAAGTGCTTTAGGAGAAGAAGGTCTTTGGATTTTTTTGATGAAGGTAGTCTGAGTCATGACAAGATACAAAAATATCAAGATAAATAAATTTGGGAATACCTGATTCAGGTTTTAGTAGATCTTAATTCTTAATCTTCTATTTCTAATGAAAATGCAAATCTTCTGTTTTCTCCTCCTCCTTCTTTTAGGTCCTTATTAAGTTACTGAAGCTGGCTTTGAACTTGGGGTCCTGCTGCCTCATATTCCTGAATCACTGGGATTACAGGCTATCCCATCGTGCTCAGGTGATATGGTGACTTTTAAGTTCAAAGGGAAGGGGTTGTTTTCAGGAATTTGACTTGATTTATCCAGAATTGACCCAGCCATTATGATCTTCTCAATCTTAAAGAAAACATCTTGCACATTAAGTCTGATGAACTGCTCTCCTAATTGATTCATTGTACCTTGATTCGTTGGGCCACTGACCACTTGCTTTATGACACTTTTGCTCTATTTTAATTCTATAAGGCAACAGTAAAAATAAGCTATTCCCTCCCATATTCTGACATAGTAATTCTTACCAGATCATAGTAGTTTGCTTGTCTTGAATAAATTCTGATGCTGCACACTTAATGACTGATGACATGAACCTGCTGCTATTTTTGTGAGGTAATAGTTACTGAAGCTGGGAAATAAAATGGAAGGGAATGAAAAAAAAATGTAAAAAAAAAAAAAACTAAGTTTTTTACATTTGCAGATTTAACGTATGTTGAGGAAAATCTTATTTCAAGCATTCAATCTGATTTAACTTGATTTAATTTAGATCATTATGAGACAAGATGCCTGTATATTACTGGCTTTTAACAGTAATAGCAATATTTAGTGATATTTTAGGTGAGGATTTATATTTAGAACTGATAATCAGAGGAATTATTTAGAGAAATACACACACACACAATGTGAGATCTAAACCATGTAGCAACTGCCAGAATGCAGGACTGTAACTCAGCAAAATGATGCAGACTTTAAACATTGGCTACCCTGTATGAAAAGGCCTCATTACTAAAATTAGAATGCATTCCTAAGTCAAAGAACTCCTGAAGTGGGCAAATAATTTATATAAAAAATTTGCTTTTGCCTACATAAATGCTTTACTCTAATTCAATCCTTCTTAAGGCCTATTTTTTTGTTATTTAATAAAAGTTACTGTATTAGTCCATTGTCTGTTGCTATTACAAAACACCTGATGCTGGATAATTTATAAAGAAGACACATTTTTTTTTTAGCTCACACTTTTGGAGGTTGGAAGTCTAAGATCAGGCAGCCCCATCTGTTTGGTCTCATGTTGGCTACATCACAACATGGCAAATGGCATCATGGTGGGAGCTTGTGAGAAAGGGAGAGATCAGATGGCAAGACAGAAAGCCAGAGAGATTCAGGGGTGGAACTTCCTCCGTTTATAGCAAGCCATTCTTATGAGAACTATTCCACTTGCTTTTTGAGACCAGCAATAATCCTCTCCAAGGGCAATGCCCTGTGATCTAATCACCTTGCACAAGTCCCCACCTCCTAAAGCTCCTACCACTTCAATACCAACACCAGGGGCCACATTCCCAGCACATGAAACTGGGGGACACACCCAAATCATAGCAGTCACCATAAATTTATCAAGTGATCAGTCAAATATCACAGCTGTCACATTAATTTACTTGCAAGGATCGGCTATATTGTTTCAAAAGTTTTCCAGCTTCCCAAGATATATATACCTTTACCCCTTTCCTTAACTAGAACTCACTTAGACCCTAAGCAATCACTGGGAAATTGTATACGTGAAAACAGTAAAATTGATAAAAAAAATTTATAATATATGTGTGTATGTATGTACATATATTTATGTGAGATAGATATATCTCATAAATAAATATATAGAGATGCTATATAGAGAGATGCTATACACACACATCACAATAATAAACAAGTTTTAAAATCACTTAGAAATCATCAAAGCAAACAAATAAAACATGAACCCTACTTCCAGATGATGTGGTTTAATTGCTCTTGTGTGAAAGGTACAGGCATCTGTTAAATGTTCTACAGATGATTCTGGTTTGCCTCTGGGGTTCCTAACCCCTGACCCAGACGATACTCTTCTCTGGCAGCCACTTTCCTTGCAAGTTGTCCTGCACACTGATGTCGTACTGAAGCCCCAAACTCTGTTTCATTCCATCCCTGCTGTGTAAGTCAGCCTTTCATCTCTGTGATCAAAATACCTGACGTGAACTACTTAAAGGAGGGAATGGTTTCAGTCCATGATCAGCTGGTTCCATTGTTCTGGGCCCAAGGTGAGGCAGAGCATCATGGTAAAAGGGCATGGTGATGGTACAGAATACAAGACAGAGACAAACCCATATAAGTACAGTTATCTCATACTAGCAAAGATGCCAAAAACATTCATTGGAGAAAAGATGGTCTCTTCAGCAAGTTGTGCTGAGAAAACTGGAAATTAATATGCAAAAAAAAAAAAAAAAAAAAAAAAGCAATTAAACCCCTATCTCTCACCCTGCACAAAATCAGCTCCAAGTGGATCAAAGTCTTAGATACAAGAACAGAGATCCTGTGCCTAATAGAAGAAAAAGTAGATCCGAATCTCCACCATGTCAGCTTAGGAACTGACTTCCTGAACAACACGCCTAAAGACCAAGAATTAAAATCAAGATCAATAATTGGGGTGAAATCAAACTAGAAAGCTTCTTCACAGCAAAGGAAACATCAATAACCTGAAGAGAGAGCCTACAGAATGGGAAAAAATCTTTACTATGCACATACCAGATACAGCACTAATCTCCAGGATATATAAAGAACTCCCAAAACTTAACACCAAAACAACAAATAACCTAATCAATAAGCAGGCTAAGGAACTTAATAGACACTTCACAGAGGAAGAAACACGTTCAACAAATATATGAAAAAAATCTTCAAAATCTCTTGAAAATCAAAACTAATTTAAGATTTCATCTCACTCCAATCAGAATGGCAATCATCAAGAATACAAGCAACAATAAATGTTGGCGAGAATGTGGGGAAAAAGGTACCATCATACATTGCTGGTGGGACTGACAATTGGTGCAACCATTTATGGAAAGCAGTATGGAGATTTCTAAGAAAACTTGGAATGAAAACACCATTTGACCCAGTCATCCAACTGCTAGGTTTATACCCAAAGAACTTTTAAAATCAGCATACTATCATGACACAGCCACATCAAAGTTTATAATAGCTCAATTCACAGTAGCTAAACTATATAACTGGCCTAGATGCCATTCAAAAGATGATGGATAAAAAAAATGTGGTATATATACACAATGGAATATTACTGAGCCTTAAAGAAGAATGAAATTATGGCATTTGCCAGTAAATGGATGGAACAGATAATTATCATGCTCAGTAAAATAAGTCAATCCCCCAAACTAAAGGCCAAATATTTTCTCTGATATGTGAATGCTAATTCACAATGGGAGGGATAGAGGTATTTTGGACTAGATAGAGGGAAGTGAAGGGAGGGGAGGGGAATGGGCATAGGAATGATAGTAGAATGAATTGGACATTATTACTCTTTGTGCATATATGGTTATATGACCAGTGTAACTCTACATCATGTACAACTAGAATCATAATCCATTTATTTATGATGTGTCAAAATGCATTTTACTGTCATGTATAGAAAATTAGAACAAATAAAAATATATTTAATAAAAGGGCATGGTGAAAGAAAACTGCTCAGCTCATGGCAGCCAGAAAGGAGAGAAAGGAGGTAGGGGGGAAAGGCCCATGAAAATATTCCCCAAGGGCACACCTCCAGTGACCTACTTCTTCTAACCATGCCCCATCTGCCTGCAGTTTCTACCGCCTTGCAGTTGTCCACTCAGCTCTCAATGGACTCATCCACCAATGAGGTCAGATGATCCAGTCACTTTCATAAAGCCCCACCTCTGGCTGCACCAGGACTAAAGCCTTCAATGAACTTTCCGGATCCAAAACATATCACTCCCCTTCTCCAGTTCCTTCTCTTGCTCCTCATTACTGAGCCCTTGTCAATTGTTCACACAGTAGCTTCCACAAATGCAAAAATCTCCACTGTGCATCATAATAAGCTCTTATTATTAATTTTAATGCTGGGAAAATATTTTAATGAATCTTAAAAATTGATACATACCATAATATATAAGAAGTCTGGATTTCCAGAGTCAGAGCCAGGACCATAGTTTAGACAATGTGTGGTTACTACTTTGGATGAAAAATTCCACACTTGGTGTTTCATGTCTACAAAACTGAAATTCCAGAAATAATACGTCATTTGGGGGCTTCAAGAGGTGGATATCATGAGAATGCATAGCTTCAAAAAAGGGAAGTTTTATATAAGATTACCTTTCCTTCCTAGCAGGTGGACCACAAACTGAGAAGATTTGATGGAGGTTTGGCAGAGAGATCTGAAAACTTAGCATTTCGAAGAATTCCCAAAATGAGGAGAAGCCCACGTAAGGCAAGGAGTGAGACTGCTAAAACCAGCACATGTTAGTTCATTGTTTTCCTGTAAAAGCCCTGCTTTGAAGTGTGTGTGTGTGTGTGTGTGTGTGTGTGTATGCACATATGTGTGTGCATGCTCTTGTGAAATATGTGTAATAAAGCAGGGAAATATTATTTAAGTTGATCACTCTCTTCTAAGATTAAGTAGTGATCATGAAAATAATAATCATTTACTTAAAAATTTTAAAAAAGAGGAATGAAGGGGTACTTATTCAAATTAAAAGGCACTACAAAGTGACAAAAGCTAAAGAACTGTGGTAGTAACATTAGAACATACAGTGAAACAAAGAAATACAAAATAAAGTTTCAAATATACATACACATTTTAACCATGTACATATGTGTATATATTGTATCCTATAGTTGATGATAAAGATGGCTTAAAATTACAAAGCCATTAAAAATAAGGTGGAAATATTTTTAGTGGTATGGAGGTTAAATAATGAGGCTTTTGTTTGACCCAATAATAGACATAAAAATAACTCTGAAAAAAACACGTGAAGAAAAGAAGTTGTCTCTGGCTGGTAGTATCATAGATATTTACTTTGTACTTTAAAACTTAGAATTGTTAGTATCTAAGTTATGCTTATAATTTGCATAAAAAAGTGCTTTATCATTTTAAAAGGCTAAGCTGAAAAGTGTTTGTAATATGGTTTGTAATATGAAGTTTTTAATGTGGTTTTAATTTTTCTGACACAATTTTATAATTACCACAGGGTTTGAAGGAGCTTAAACTGCTTATAAAAATAGAAGAATAATGAATATACATCCATATCTTAAAAATATTAGTCCCTAAACTCTCAAAAGAATATAGAATAAATGACTTAAATTATAGTTTATAGAATAATGTGAGCAAGGGAGTTGTTTCCCAGTAAAGTAGACATAGTAGGTAAAACTCAGATTTCATCAGTCATGGAAACCACAAGCTAGGTTATTAATATTTCATTTTCAAGAGGTCAGCCTACATGAAAATTAAAGTTCTTTTTTTTTTTTTGCATGTAATTCTTTCTGTCCTTTTGTAGAAACCACCCAGCAAAGATTGGAAATGTGTGTGGAATAACATTGAGGCTGGTGGTAAAACACACACAGGGATGGTGTGACCTGACAGCCCACACAAGGATTAAAGGAGCACTATGTTCTAGCAAGTCTGTGCTTCTATTGCTAAAGGGACCGTGAGAATCAGATAAATGCCAAACCCGTAATTCACTCAGACATGGCTTTTACACCAGCGAGGTCGATCCAATTATCTCAGAAAGGAGACAATGGGAGGAGTGCATGAGGACATATTAAACAGCTTTCCACGGGAAAAATAAAATGGAGAAATACAGAACTTACTCACAACCACCTATTGGGTGCGTGTGGCTCATAGTTGACATCTGCAGCTAGCTCCTGTCTCTCAGCGCAAGCTCCCTTCCCAGGACTGCAGGACCATTCTTTTAGAGCATGATTCATCTTCTAGTTAAGTTTGTTTATGCTACATCTTTATTCAAACTAAAGACCCTCCCATATGTCAGAATTGCTCCAAATAATGAAAGCAAACACTGATGCTTACAATATGCCACACATTATTGTAAGCCACACAATTATGAACATTCATTGCTCAAAACCCCAAACAGTAGTTACTATTATCATTTCCATTCACATATAAGGAAACACAGGCATAGACAAATTGGGTAACTTGATAAAAATCACACAGCTGGAAAATTGAAGATCTGGGATACTTAACTGACAAGGCCTTCTCTTTAAACTGTCACACTATGTTTTGAGAAAGGAAAATGGCTCAGTATATGCTTATTGCTATTTACAAAGCTCCAATCACAAAATAGGGCCAATGTGCTGCCACATCAATGCTTATAGCAGCTCAATTCACAATAGCTAAGCTATAGAACCAACTTATATGCCCTTCCACAGATGAATGGATAAAGAAAATGTGGTAAATATATACAATGGAATATTACTCAGCTATAAAGAGGAATGAAATTATGTCATTTACTGGTAAATGGATGGAACTGGAGGCTATTGTGCTAAGTGAAATAAGCCAATCCCTGAAAACCAAAGACTGAATGTTCTCTCTGATGGGTGGATGCTAACATACAATAAGGGGGATGTAGGGAAGAATATGATTAGTTTCAATATGGTTAACACTGCTAATACTGAGACAGACTGACCTTGCATACCCCCTGATGTGATGATGTAAGGTATATATTGCTTTGTACAGTCCTGTCCAAAATGCACACAGTGAATCTAATTTTGAGGAAACCTCAGACAAGACAAAATTGAGGGACATTTTATAAAATAACCAGACCAAACTCTTTGAAAATGTCAAGCTCAATAAAGTTAATGAAAATCTGATCCAGGAAGATGAAAAAGACAGGACAACTGAATAAAATGTGTGATAGTTATGATTGGATTTGTGACTGGAAAAAAAGAGCAATAAAGAATATCATTGGGACAAGTGGTGAATTTTGAATATGGTCTATTATTTATATTAGTGCTAAATTTCCTAAATTTGATGAATATACTTTGATTATATAAGAATATTCTTATCTTTCTCTCAGATGATTGAGCAAAATATACCTTTCACTGTGTAGGCATATATACATACACATATGTACACACACACATATTCACACACACTCAGAATGATAAGGCAAATGTGAAAGTGTTAGTAATCAGTGAATTGAGGTTTCTTTGTATTCTTTTTGCAACTCTTCTGTAATTATATCCAATAAAAAATTTCTATATATCTCCCACATCAGAATTCAGGGAAGTCAAGTAATTTACAAAAGGTCACAAATCTAGTACATGGATATAAACAGAGTCCATATTGTGGGTGGTATGACTTCAGATCACACACTTTCAACTGAATTGTGCTGCCACACACCATTAGCCCAATAGCCCACCTCTGTGCCTCAAGTTTTGCTATCAGGGTAGCAAAAAATAATGCTGTACGTAGTTCACGTAACAGTTCTAATGAAAGCAGGTCAGCCAACATTGGAGAAATGCCACAGAAATACCGAGATTTTAGGAGCCCAGCAGGAGGTGAAGACATCTGTCCTTATTAGTATTGGCTTGTTCAGTCAATTCATCTTCTGAGTTCCTAGCAGGAAATAGCACAAGAGTCCCCAGCTGCAGTGGGATGGTCTATTTGTTCAGGTCTGAGGAAACCAGCTTTTCCCTCATTAGTCTGTGTATTTAGATGTTACAGTAGCAACATCAGAAAAGATATATATATATATATATATATATATATATATATATATATATATATATATATATATATATATATTTTTTTTTTCTTAAAGTTCTTCAACATTGTTGAGAATCAACAGTGGCTCTAGCATTTGCAGGTAAATGGATAGAACTGGAGAGTATCATGCTAAGTGAAATAAGCGTATCCCCCCAAAACAAAAGCCATATGTTTTCTCTGATAAGCGGATGCTGATCCATAGTGGGGCATGGGGGTAGGGAAGAATGAAGGAACTTTGGTTTGTGTAGACAGAAGGACAGAAGAGTGAGACAGACATTATTATCTTATATACATGTATGATTACACTACTGAAGGAAATCTGCACCATGTACAGCCTGAGGAATGAGAAGTTGTGTTCTGTACAATATGTCAAAATGCAATCTACTGTCATATATGATTAATTAGAATAAATAATAATAATAAATAACAATATAATAATAATAATAATAAAAACAGTGGGTCTAAATAAAAGCTGGCATTTGTGGAGTCTGACTATGTATCAGATGTTTTCTAAACACAGCACTCATGTCAACCATTTCATCACCATATAATGTGGCTAGTGCTATTTCCCCTATGTTCTCCTGATGAGGCAATCAGAGCACCAAAGTCTCCTTAATTTATATCTAGAGAGGGAAGAATTGATTTTTGTTGGTCTGTCTTTATGGCACATAGCTAGACCACCATCATTTACTGCCCCTTGGTGGGAGAAAGAGGAAGTGCATGTTAATGTCCAAAGCAAAGATCTTTAGGGTTATGGGTGCATTTAGGGCTTAGCAAAAATTCTATCTTCCCTCAAAGATAGAATGATAGGTCACCTGGAAACTAATTAAACAGGGTTCCTTATCTATAACTAAATAGAAAAAATAATGACATTTATTATTTGTGTTGAGTGATGAACATAGTATGATACCTGTTTGTTTTTCATGTTCCACTTAGAACAACATGGAGCATGTAACTGGTCATCACCCTGACGATGCACTGGGACTACCCATTAGGACCACTCAGCACCTTTGATCAGTTCTCAGTCGTGCTGTTTTATAGATTTTTTTTTTTTTGGTTTTACATTTACCACATCTGAAATTGAGATGCAACTTATAGTTGATAATGAGTAAGGGCTGATTGGTAGTTTTTTTTTCTTCTTCTTCTTAATATTAAATTAAATAATGGTGTTTCTTGCAATTGATGGCATCTTAGAATTGATGAAATATGCTAACCTTCCTTCCCTCTTCCCCTCACTACAATCAAAGAATATGAAATGTTTAAAATACTTTCTATTCTTGTTGGTTTTTGTTAGTCAACAAATCGTATTTGCAGTATTGTAATAAATGTAAGAGATGCTATTACACTTAGAGTACTTTTTAGATAATGCAGTGATAACATTAACCATTATCTTTCAATTATTAAATATACTGTAGAATCCTGTATTGCATTGATGTTGTAGAAAAGTCTTTATTCCCAAATGTATATTCTTGATTCTTTTTAAGGTATTTGCTATAAATCCAAGATCAATTGAAAGTCCATACAACTGTAAGAGCAAATGCTATAACTCTTATCTATTTTTATAATCCCAAGCAATTTAATCTCATCTTTTCAACAGATTCAAATCTAATAGTTCAATAACTATTGTGCACTTTCCCTGTGGAAGAGCTAAAAGTGCACACAGATAGCAACACAGTTGTGCCTTGAGAAACTCAAAGTCAGTTACATCCAATGTGAATTGATTCTCAGAAGTAATCTGACAGATCATAAATAGTGCAGAGCATATTTTTTCTACATTTTAAAAAAATTTTCTTTTTAGATATACATGACAGTAGAGTATATTTTGACAAATTATACATACGTGGGCAGAGTGTATATTTTTTTTCTTTTCAAATGTACCAAAATGAAAAAGAAAACAAACTTTGTTACATAAGAAACCACAAATGATATAATGTTGACTCAAGTAGTATAAAGTGGAATATCTCAGATGGATTCCAGGGATGTCCTTATGGAACAAAATAGTTCGTGTATTCACTCATTTCACAAATATTTATTGAGTACCTACCCTGTAGAAGGTGCCAAGGTTTTATGGGGTGTAAGTCTTGTCATCTTGACTAGATTATGGTTTCACATTCTATCAAAAAAAAAATCTGCACTTTATTGTGAAGGTATTTTGAAAATGTGATTAAATTCCTAATCAGCAGGTTTTAATTAAGAAAGATTATCCTAACTAATCTGGATGGGTCCGATTCAAGGAGTCGGAAAGCCTAAAGAGTGAAGCTGAGATTTCCCTGAAGAAGAAATTCTGCAGACTTTAATTCCATACTCATGTCCAAGAGTTCCAATCTGACTTCCTGATTGCCAGCCTTGCAGATTTCAGACTGGCTCAGCCAGTTCCCACAACCACATGGTCATTTCCTTAATACAGATCTTATCATATGTATCCCGCTAATTCTGTTTTTCTGGTTTAACGCTGATGCATGCATGAAGAGAGAGGGACACATAAGACAGACACAGATCGTGTACCAATCGTATGGTTTAGTGAAGCTGTCATGGGAGTAACCCATTACAGTGCAAGTTTCATGATAGTGAAAGTAACAGGAATGTGTTGGGAGGACGCTTGGCCTAGATTTCAGAGTGGTATGGATAAGGAAAGATTCCTGGAAGTGAGATTAATTTGAGAGCTAAAATTTCAATATGAGTCAAGAAAATAAAGTGTGTGTGTGTGTGTGTGTGTTGCAAGAAGGACAGTGGTAAAGTGTTCCTAGCAGAAAATGTCCCCTGTGCTAGAAGCCTGAAAGTAAGAGGGAGCATGGAACTATGGAAGAATGAAAGGGACTCCATAACCTGGTGCAGAGTGAATGTGTCGGGTGAGAGAGGAAAACGAGGGAATAAGTGGGAGATACATCATGCATTATCTTTGTAAATCATGTTCAGTGGTGAGGCATGGATGAAGCATTAGAGAGTTTAAAGAACAGGGAAAATCTGATCAACTTTGGATTTTAGAGCGATCATTAAGATTACAATGTGGACAATGGATAGGGAGAAAGTAAAGGTTGAATAGAAATGATACTAGTGACTGGTGATGGCAGCCAAGCCTGGGTTGAAGTAGTAGACACAGAGAGAAGGATTTAATTGGAGATTTATTTAGATAGCAGCATGGCCAATACTTGTTGATTGATTGGATTTGAGGAATGAGAGAGGTTTACTTATCTCAAGAATGAAGTAGCTGAACCTGTATTTGGGTCCTTGGATTCTATAGAATCAGCTTTCAATGCCTGCTGACTCAGAGTAAATAACAGTTTACTAAATTTTCATGGGCCATGACTTAATGACAGTTTCTTTTCTTTTTTTTTTTTTAATTTGTTTAAGCATAAATAGGCCTCTGATTATGCACATCAAGCACTTCTTGGAACACACTAACTTTTTGCCAGAGGGTGTACATTTCCTTCTGAAAATAAAGTAATAAATAAACATTAACACTAGTGGGATTTTTTTTCCTTCCTTAGTTCCAGACTCCTTCTGCCATATAGTTAAAATAGTGGGGTGTTATTTTAGAACCTTTAAGTTACTAAATCTTGTTAACAGAATTCTAAACACGAGTAACAAGAAAATTCAGTGAGAAGCACAGTATAATTCAGAAGTTAACAAAATATTGCTGAAATACCCTTGAAGTTATTTATATATAAATTTATGAATCATTACAGGAAGGAGTCACCTATAAATATTCTATTTGCTCATCCCTAACCACAAAAGTTCAAAATATGATTAACAACGTATTTCCAACCAAAAGTTTGTCTTGAGAATCAATTACCAAATCAATATTAAAGTGATTTGTAAATGTCAAATAGCACTCATAATAAAAGAGTATTCTCATTATTTCATTGATGATAATGATTGGAGTTTTATTTGTCAGACAGGGCTATCCTGCTACAATGTTGTAACACCCTGCTAAAAAAAAATTCATCATGAACAATGTATATGTTTTTAATGCAGATAAATTAAATCAGTCCAGAACAGTTCCAATATCAATGAAAACAGAAAACAGATTTAGGTGTGAATATAGAAGGTATTTCACCAGAGACGGAGCCTTTGGTCTTGGTGAATGCTCATGGTAGCATGAATGACTAACTTCCTTTAGTGGTGACAATTAGGTTCTAACTGCCCAGTTCCCATAGAAATGCGAGGACTGAAGTGTTGACCCAGGAATTGACTTGTATTTCCTCAGATAGTTACTAAGTTCCATGTAAATTATGGCTTCTTTAGTAAAACTGCATTCAGTTTGGGGTCTTCCATGTGTTTTATGTGTGAGCCAAGATGTGTTACTTTTGATTTTGTTTCCTCAGCTATATAATATAATGTGAGCTATGATAATAATGTTTTCATCATCATTACTACAAAGATATAAGAAATTGTTACTTATAACGTTTATCTCTCAATTTTTTGATAATCTCACTTTAAATGACTTGAATACGTTATAGAATTATTAGAAGGAAGGTATTTTTTCTTTTTTATTGATTTTTTAAAAAAATAAATGACATCGGAATGCATTACAATTCTTATTACATGTATACAACACAATTTTTCATATCTCTGGTTGTATATAAAAGTATGTTGACACGAATTGGTGTTTTCATACATGTACTTTGGATGATGATGTCCATCACATTCCACCATCCTTGCTAATCCCCTGCCCTCTCTCTTTCCCTCCCACCCCTCTGCCCGATCTAGAATTCATCTATTTAAAAGGAAGGTATCTTATCTTAGATGTTCTGACATAAGAAATGCAATGTTTTTGAAAAAGGGGAACACAGGAACTTTGTGTATAAAACCATGAACCTAGTGAATCTTAGAAAATATTAACTTTTTAATAAGTAAAAATATTTCCTCTTTTAAAATTTTTATCTCACATTACATTTCTACTTTCCTATCTTTTTCATTGATCTTTTTTAATTCAAAACTTAGGTTGTGGAGGTTAGGATTGAGATTCTTGTCAGGAAGTCGCTACTAGATTTTATGTATATTATGCATTAAATTAGGACAATTGGAAATGCATGTGCTGGCTTGTAATTTTTTTTAATTCAGAAACTGAGAAATTCTGAAATTGAAAAATGAGTACCAAACCTATGTCTGTAAAGTTATAGGGAAGATCCAAGAACTTCAGGTATCATTCTACCCACCATTTCTCTGTATAAAAGTGCAGGGATCCTAGCTCATACCTATGGTGGTGGAAGGGTGACTGATCATGTAGCTCTGGAGTCAGAACATCTGGACTTGAGCCCTTAATGTGAATGCTTATGAAAAAGCAATCTTCTTAAATTTCCCAAGCTGCAATTGATTTTCTCATCTATAAACAAAGATCATCTTAATATATCCCTTGTGACTTTTATGTGAGAAAATGATAAAATAGCATATATTAAATGCTGAGTAAACGCTCCCAGAAGACCACCTATTAAATGTATTGCTAGACTTCTGCCTTAAAAAAGAAAGTCAACTTAAGCTTTGTCTGATATGTGTCTGTGGTTCATAAGCACAAGTCGACAATTAAACTAGCAATCTGAGCATCAGTCATCCACAAGTGTATAAAACATAAAGTTCACAGAGGGGTGGGGGGCAAAACTTTCTTTTATATCCTATTCCTAATGTCCCTTAAAATCATCTGGGCTACATGAGTCAAATTTATAATCTTTATGGATTCCATGCTTTTGAAAGAACAAAATAGCTTCCTCTCCCCCAATTTTGAGTCTTAGACTGTAGAGTACTTCCAACATATTATTCTGTCCCCCTCATGCTCTGAATAAGAAAATCAATTCCTCTTGTGCAATTTTTCATCTTTGTTATCTGTCCATCAACTTCTTTTTCTGCAGACAGAAACAACGAACTCAATAAGGATATAATGGAGTGAATTGAACCAAAATTCAATTATCTTTAGTTCAACTCAAATGGTGTTGAAGTTTTTAGGTCTGAATGTGATGTTCCAGCTCAGTATCTCTTTCTGACAGATGAAGATAATTCTTCCTTAAGTGGATTCAGAGTTAAGAACAACAAACCAACAACCACAAAAACACTTCCTGTGAATGCATCTTTAACAAAATATCTAAAAGGAAAACTCCCTACTTGAAAATTCTGATATTGATTATATCACAAGGTGAAAAGGGTGACCAATTATTGTGGCATGCTAAGAACCACAGAAAGAGTCTAAGAATCTTAAGCCTTGACTGGCTTCTATTCAGTGAGTGCTTTCCTATCAAGATATAATGATTCATTAGTCAAGAGATGGAAAAAAATTGAGATTTTAAAAAATAACATTGCAGCCAAACACAATGGTGCATGCCTGCATCCCAGTGGCTTGGGAGGCTGAGGCAGGAGGATCACAGGTTCAAAGCCAGCCTCAGTAAAAGGGAGATGCTAAGCAACTCAGTGAGACCCTGTCTCTAAATAAAATACAAAATAGGGCTGAAGATGTAGCTCAGTGGTCAAGTGGCCTGAGTTCAACCCCAGGTACCAAATAAATAAATAAGTAACATTGCAGAACAAGAATATAATCTTGGCTAGGATTGAGGCCCAGGGCAGTGCACAGAGGAAGCTTATTGTTATGTTTTTATTTCCCACTAGGATGTGACCAACTCTCTCTGGTTTGCCTGAGACTTTCCTGGATTTGGCATTGAAAATCCCAGGTCCCAAGAACCCCCAGGCATGTATAAAACAAAATGATTAATTTTTATATTTCTCAAAACAAGTTAGTTCTACTCCTAGCTATGCATACACTGTAATTTTCATATTTCCAAAAACTCTTTCATTAAATAATAAAAAAGAAGCATCTTTATCAGCTTGAAGAACAGCATCTAAGAAGAAAGAACTATCATTATATTCATAAAATGACTTTAAATCCTCCAATGGATTATTGGTGACATAAAATCTTTTATACATCATCTGGCAGCAGACAGACAGTACCAGATCTCTTGCCACTTACTGTGGCGGGAGAGGCTAAAATCCAAACCACTTCTAAACAGTAAGTGCTGTGATGCAGAAGCTCCTCTGAGAATTGTAGGAGCACAGTTATATACCTGGAGTCCGGAGGTAGAGAAAAACATTGCAGTGTAGCAACAGCTAAACTGAGACCTTAAAATAAACAGTTCAATTCTTGGTTGCCAAATAAAGCCTTACGCTGGGACCTACACAAGTGAGATAGGTTTTCCTGAATATCATGTGACCTAAAACAGAAGAAACACCCGGAAAAAGGAAACATTTCAGAGTGGGAGGAGGATCATCAGAAAGAGCTGACAGGAATGAAAGAGACTGGCAAAGGCAGCAGAAGAGGCACAGTAGGTTCCTCCAGAACAAACCCTCCCCTTTTATCACGTTTGATTGATGTCCTGTGGGAAAACTCCAGTCACCTGAGCCATTTCTCCTCTCAAGATTAAAGTACCCCACTGTCCTTTCCTTCTATATCTATTAAACCTCATTCATCTTTCAAAGCTCATCTGGACATCTCCATTTCTGAAAATGTCTTTGGTGATCATCCCTGATCTTCATCCTCCCAAGCTTCCTAACCCTTTAGTATGTGTGCCACATATTTATGGGCTTTGTTACATTTTATTTCAGTATTTTATACCTCCCATTATTCTTTAATTAATCAGTATTTACTGAGCACCTACTATATACTAAGCACTCTTCCAGGTACTGATTAAAACATAATGAACAAGTCAGACATGACCCTTGGTTCTCCTGAAGAACACAGAGGGGGAAAAAAAGATTATAAATATTCAAAGATACAGACTACGTGGGCCTGGGGGTTTAGCTCAGTGGTCACTTAGCAAGCATTTACAAGGCTCTGAGTACAATCCCTAGCATTTCAAAAACAAACAAACAAAAATAAGTAAAGGTCCATACCATGTTATATATTTCACTTGTATTATCTACATTGTCAAAATCAGTAGTGGTATGTATTGGGCAATTAATAAATATTTGTTAACTTGATTTAAAAAATTGGCAGTGAAACTGTTTATATTAGGAAATAATAATCAAAGCAGACAAAAAGAAGATGGTATATAGTTTACTTAAGGGTCTAGTTAAAATGTAGTCCTGAGCAGGACATGAATGTGAAAGTTAAATGAGGAAATGGAGTTGGAAAACACTCCTACAGTCAAAGTACACAAAAGGTAGTTGACACAAGGAAGACCAAAGTTAACATTATTTTACCTCTGATACCTACAAAAATAATTTAATTTTGGGTTTCAAATTGCTCATGTAATGGTTACATATATTCCGATGACTCCTAGTTTGTCTCCTTCTCTACCCTTCTCCATACTGCTCTATCTTAGGAGACTGAATCCGTGCACTGTGTCAAGAGGTGGGTGGCTCTGGATCCTGAGGGGCTTCAGCTACTGGGAGCTATCAAGAGATAAAAGTGTGGAGGGATTGGTTATTTCCTTCCCCTGTAGACTCTGTCCTCCACATCAACTTCTCCTAATTCCAAATAATGGTATTTTCCTGCACAATGGCCCTTCTTGCTTGAACTTCTCTCTGTTCCCTGTTGTTCCTGTTCCCAAGGTGCCGTATTCTCCTTCTGTTGGTTACTATTAACACTACCTATGCTTCTGTAAATAGTGCCTTAATAAATTATTTACAAATTACCCAGTGTGACCATGCCACCTGTCGCTATTGTAAATGCTGCTAAATTATATGAAGTGCCTAGCACAGTCCCTTGTATAAAGATAAGTCTTAGATAGATGCAGCTTTATTGTGCTACTTCTCCTTCTGATCAATTATTATAGGATTTTTGTTTAATGTGACTCTTAGTAGTTTAATATGCTTCTCCTTCAGGAGGCCTTTATTATTATAAAGAAAACGTACTACTAACATAAAAGTCATTTGCAAATAAAATTAAGAAATTGCATCTTCCCAAAACTCATACAAATAAAAAGAAAAACATACTTCAGCTATAACTGAAGCTACAACTAGAGTTGAATGTAAGCTTTAGAATGATATTCTCTTCCTCTTCTTGGTAATACTTATCTATTCAACAAAAGATATAAAGAAACAGAAGAAAAAAATAAGTTGTGAGAAGTCAGATTTTTGGGACACAGATAACATCTTTGTGGACAAAATATTTCTTGCAAACTTTAGTGTTTGAAATCATTAATACTATTTTGAGCTTAAGTCTCTTAAATTTTGTGACAAGAGATAACCTGAGAATTTACTGTTACAGATTAGCTATTGAGAGATAGCTCTTTCTGTTCTGTAGGTTGATCATGGGAGAGTAAAAGATGCTGTCTTTTTGCAGTAAGAAGATTAGACCTGTGAGTCCTGTCTAGGAACTCAACTTTCAGGGGTAGTTAACAATCAGAAGGAGAAGTAATCAGCTCTCAAGGATGTGCTAGAGGAACTTTCCTGAACACATCTTGTCTTTGTTATTAAAGGTTTAGGTCCATGTAAATATAAAACTGGATTTCTCAAAGAGAAAATCAATAAGAAAAGGTACTATGATGGGGGATTAAAGCAAGCCTCTCTGAGCTTGATAGGATACAAAATAATAAAGATGGTGGGATTTTTTGGTCAAAAGCAACAGAGGCAGGGGCTTATACCAGAATGCAGAGCCTCTAAGGTGGTGGAGATTCCATAGGTATGCTGGCCTGTGTGTGGTAGGTTGCAACAATGATTCCATTCCCCATCCTTTTCTGCATCCAAGTCCTTCTGGATCCCCATGACTCTGCTTGGCATGGGGAGAATGGAGCTACCCGTGTGCAAATAGGCCACGTTGACATGAAGAGGAACAGCATCAGGCACTGAAGATGAGGGAGATGCCCAGCATCCACCACATTCTGTTAAGCCTATGTTCCATGGTTCTTGTGGAATCCAAGGAGGAAGAAGCAGCTCCCCCTTCTTTGCTCCTGACAAATCAGTTGACAATGAACTTTATGACCATCTTAACATGTATGGATTTGGGTGAAATATAATTTTAATTAGAAAAATGTAGGGTTCTGTAGCTTAATAGACAATATTTTAAAGAAATAAAATTTAAAATATTTCCCAACCCCTTACTTGAAGGAAAAAAGTATTGTATTTCAACCCTTCTTAGATTTTATATCCTATTTCTCCATCAGTGAAAGATAATCATCAGATCACACCTTTCTGGGAGAGGCTGTTGATTTCTGATTTAATGTGTAGTGATTTCCCAATCTTCGAGATGAAATATGTGGTCAACTTATAAGGTGGCAAGTAAGTATTCAAGTTAAAAGTAGTAATTGTTGAAATGTTGTAAATTTAGAAAGGACACTGGACTTGAAGTCACATGAGTTATAATTAGTTCTGGCTCTGTTACTAATTAGAATGATGTTATGTGACTCATTACTGATCTTTAGGTCATTGCTTCTTTGTCTTCAAACTAAAAAAGAAGTACTAAATAATCTTTAAGTTCTTTTGAAATTCTATTCTATGTTCCTATCTTTTTGTTTTGTTTTGTTTTTGTACTGGGGATTGAACCCAGAAACACTTACCCACTCAGCCATTTCCCAAGCTCTTTTTTTTTGTTGTTGTTGTTGTTGTTTTTACTTAGAGACAGGGCCTTGCTAAGTGGCTGAAGCTGGTTTTGAACTTGTGGTTCTCCTTCCTCAACCTCTGGAGCTGCTGAGATTACAGGTGTGCACCACTGTGCCTGGCTATGTCTCCCATTCTATATTTATAAATGGATGATCTTCCCAAACACATGTGTCTTGAGATATTTACTTTTCCATAGCATATCTTTAAACTGACTACTTTATCCTATAAAACTTTAAAGAAGTTACTGGTGATAAGAACAGTCAGGCAGCTAACCTGACTGGTATCATCTCTGCCATTGAAGTTTTGTTTAGTTACTTTTTACCTACCTACATGTCTGGTCTCTTGGACTAACGTGGAGCCCCCTCTGGGATGAGGATGGTGTCCTTTTTGACTCTCATTTTTGAATTGTAAGAGGTAAACCTAAAAATATTTTAATGAGTATTATTGACACACATAACATTCAATCATATTAATAAACTACAATATACTTTCAGAAGAGTTGTGTTTTTCCTGATATTTATGATAACATCAGGTGACCTTGAGCAGATTTTTGCACTATTCAGGTACTAATTTCTTAACCATGAATGAAATGATTTAGCTAGGTATCTGCAAGATCCCTTCCTAGTATACTGTTCTGTCTTTCAAAAATTCTGTGTGTAACTTCAGGTCAGGGATGCTTATTAGGAATCTCGTGCTCAGCTGGGTTTGGCTCTGAGAGGGAAGCTTAGTTTAGAGCTGTAGTGAGGCAGCTCTAGGCACCCATGCAGGTGAAAACATGCTGACTAACTGACATGGGTAATAAGGTTGGGTGCCAGCAGCATGCTCTCCAATCTTATGGCATCAATTCTATACTGCTGTGAGTCTTCTGAATTATGTTGCCCAGGGCTATTTTGTGTCCTCAGAGTCAGTTTATTGAATTGTTTCTCTTTCACCAGGCCAAAAGCCTCTTGGAGAGCTCAACATCTAAATTGTACATAGTTAAGAGAGGCCTTCACTATAAAATTGTTATCAAAATTTATACTAGCATTATAAGAGTAATGAATTTTTGTAAAGATAATGAGAATCGTCTCTTTGGAGGTACCTCCAGATTTATTAAAGAGGTAGGGAACATAATATCAATTTGAAACCAATTCTTCAATAAGCATTTTGCATGAAGGGTGGGGATTACTGTTTAGCAGATGTTATGGCTTGGATCGGGTTCCCCCGAGGTTCATGTGTTGAAGTCTTGAATCCCCAGTAGCAATATTCCGAAGTGGAATATTTTGGAAGTGATTGGGTCATGAGGGCACTAATCTCATCAGTGGATTAATCTGTTGATGGATTCATAATTGAATGGACTATTGGGGAGGTGGTGGAAAATGGGGAAGGTGGGGTCTGGTTGGAAGAAGTGAGTGACTCGGGGCATGCCCTGGACAAGTAAATCCTATCCTTGGTCCTTCTCTCTTGCTCCCTCTCTTTCTCCCCACTTCTTCCCTACCCAGCTGCCATGTGGCTTTCTTCCACCACACTCTCCCTGCCATGATGTTCTCAGAGTTTCACCACAAGCTCACAGTGATGGGGCCAAATGACTGTGGACTTTAAATTGTATTATTAGAGAAAAAATATATTTAAAAGAGAAAAGATGTGCTTGGGTTCATGGTTTTAAAGGGTTCAGTCTGTAGTCATCATTTAAACCCCGTGCTGTGGGCTTTTCATTTATTTTTTCATTCTGCTAAATCAAGTGGATTGCTATTTATCTGAAAATGTTGGCAGTTTTCAAATTAAAAAGTATTTCTTTAAAAGCTATAAGCAATCTTATAATTCCATGAGATACCTATAGTTGTATCAGTTTTGTCAAGAAGAACAAAGTCCAGTAAACCTTATTTCCAAGAGATTATAAAATATACTATTTTTAAGCAACATTACCTTTTATGAGGAAAAACATGGGTAATTGTCTGGGTTTTGGAATCAGATAACCCTGAGCTTCAATTCCTGACCTTAAGCAAAATACTTGTCCTTAACCCCATTATTAAATTTCTTCTTTATAAAATAAGGTTAATTATATAACCTTGCAATATTATTAAGTATTATATGGAATAATATATACAAGTGCCTACAACCAAACAGGTGTTTAAAAGGGCTATTATTAATAATACCATATTTATTGGTTTTAGTACATTTACATTTTTTTACAAAGCACCTTACTTATAATGGTTATTTATAGTGTTGAAAACCTCGAGAGTAGGAATGAGTTAAAATAATTTTGCCTTTTAATTTAAAAAAAATCAATAGTGCCATGGGAATACTTAATTTCTTTTAAAGGGAACCTGAAACGATCAATAGCATTTCTTGGTATGGATGCTGCATGGAGTTGAAATCAAAACCAACCTCAAATATGGTGAGTCAGACAAAGGTAATAGGGCTCAGGCCAGAAGAATCCTTCCCTCAACTGGATATGGTCCCAGAAATATCTAAGATTAGACTCGCATCCACGAACTGTGGATTTGAGTCAGGTTTTCATGAGGGGCATAGAGAATCCCTGGAGGGTGTCCTTAATCCTTATGCCAAACCTCAGTAGTTTCAGTTTTCAGCCTAAGTCCTAATTCAGGTAAAAAAGCAAAGCAAATACTAATAAAGCAACAACAAAGTGAATACTAGGTAAATACAGGGAAGCAAAAAGCTGGTGCCTGAGCAGGGACATGGGGAGTGGCAAAAAAAAGTGAATCTGAAGGCAGAGATTAGAGAGTTCTCAACCTAGCTATCCTTCGGATTATCTGCATGACCCTGAGGAGGTCATTTTGGGCCTGCTCTACATTCTAAGATGGTGAGGTATTCATGTCACATGTCACTGGTGGCCCCTTTTCCTTCTGTTAATTCTGATATTAACTCTTTTTAATATCAACTCCTGGCCCCAGATTCAAATCTAAGTGAAGAATGTTTCTCTATTACCCTGTTTGCTCAATGGGAGACATGGTATGCTAACATTGGGTAATCCCTTGAATTTAATTAAAATTAAAATTTAATTTAATTTTAAACTGATTTCTGTTAAATTAAAAGAGAGATGCCGGGAACAGGTACATTTGAAATCAGACTGCTCCGACTTTCAGGAGACAGTCAATTCTGGTTCACTGTTGTTTGTTTAGCAGACTTCTGACTATATTTTATTTTTTCCTACCCATTTATGAGTAGGACAGAACTTAGTTCCCAAAGCCCTTTTGCAAATCTAGTTTTTTAAACTTAATTTTTATGGATACTTCCACAAACTTAAAGACACACTTAAAAAATCAAAGATGTAGGCTGGGGTTGTGGCTCAGTGGTAGAGTGCTTGCCTAGCCTGTATGAGGCACTGGGTTCAATCCCCAGCATCACATAAAAATAAAAATAAATAAATAAACGTATTGTGTCCATTTACAACTAAAATTATATATATATTTTTTTAAAAAATCAAGGATGTATGTCATTTTAGTAAAATGCTGAGAAGGGATAAATTTCTCAAAGAAGTAAATTTGTAAGTTAAATATTCATGATATTTAAATATGCTTTAAGAAATGTGTTGATGGTAGAAAAAATACAGCAAATTGTTCTGAAGAAACATGTTGTCAGTAGTTGAACAAATATTAAATGTCAATTCTATGCATTTAAGTATCAGTATTATTTAATTGGTATTTCTCTTGGAAAAAACTCATAAAGAGATACACTCTTAGATATGTCTTAATAAAACACTCTGTATTACTTGCAGTAAGCTGCTACCATGAAACATATTGTTATAGAATTCCCTTTCACTTTTCATTTTGCTTTTGGCTATTTAAAAATTATTTTCTAATCATAATCCTCCATTATGAAGTGAGCATTTTAAAATGTATTTTCTGAGTAGTTATAAAAATTATTTATCTGGATGATGTCACATTACATTCTCACTAATCATAGATTAGCAGATAGATCTTAGACTCTTTTAAAAAAAAAAAAACAAAAACAAAAAAAACCCCAAACTTTAATTAACTAAATGTTTTGAATAGGATCCCCATACAGGGTTGTTGCAATATTAAGTTCATACAGTGAAAATTTCAAGGTTTGTATCTTAAAATGTGGTGGAAGATGTCTTACATATGAATCTTTTAAGGTAGTGTTTCTCAAGTTAAGGTAAAGGAGCCGGTTTCATCAGAATTGCTAGGGTATTTGTTTAAAATTCCCAGACCTCTGATCAGATATAGTCAATCAAAATCTCTACATAGAGT
The DNA here is from genome assembly GCF_047511675.1 of Marmota flaviventris. Taxonomy (NCBI): domain Eukaryota; kingdom Metazoa; phylum Chordata; class Mammalia; order Rodentia; family Sciuridae; genus Marmota; species Marmota flaviventris. The sequence goes on along the minus strand of NC_092502.1, from coordinate 120,449,741 downwards.
TTGAAAATATGAATTTCAACCCTCCCTCCCAAAGAGATTGTCAAATGTATTAAATTCCAGAACCTCCCTTCTACTGCTTTGTCTAATGCGGTGAAGTTTAAAGCGGATTCAAGTTATTCCTTTCATGCCTTCCTGCAAATATAATGATTGTTTCCTTTTCTACTCCACCACCAAAACAATACATTTGACCTCATGCCAAGACAGGCATCATTTCTGGATGATCAACGTTCACTCTTACGGGGAGAGGGCTATCTTTAGATAGGTATAGAGGACATAAATAGCCATACATGGTAGTCAATTGATGGGAAAGGGTACGTGTAACAAAAATGCAGTTCAGAGATTTGAAAATCATGCTATGAACTAATCTAGGAGGAGTGCGATTGTAATATAAGGAATGGCTCTGTGCTAAAGAAAGGACAGAATAACTTAATAGAGGTCTCCCATCTCATTCCCTGGTGGTGCTTCTGGGCTCTGGTGATGAATGTGTTCATTTTATGTGACTTGCTTTGGATAAATAACCCGGTGCCCTATCAGCTCTCCAGCCTGCGGCCAGCGGTGGCTGTGTGTGCGCACTAATGACGGTGGAAGGTTCCTGGGGGAGGGATTGGGGAGGGGCTGCCCAGCTTGATCGCCCCTGACACTTCCTAAGAGACACTCAGTCCTTTCTCTGCAGCTGCCACTTGAAGACTCCGCGCTTCCCCCACCTAAGGAAAGAAGTTATCCATCTAAATCAGTTGTCCTATCTACGTCCCTCGTTTCTCTCTCTGGGAGCCGCTTACCCCTAGCTCTTCCATTGTGTTGTGCCTTTTCAGTTTAGCCCCGCTTGCTGCGTAAGACTTTCACTCCGTTTGCTGCAGGGAGATTTACTCGAGAGTTTCCGAACCTCCAGCTGCAATGGAGCTCTATGGAAAGGTAAGCAAGTGAAGGGAATTCTTGAGTGTATTCAGCGAGAAATCTCGCTTTCACGGACTTTGGGACGTGTGTCTGTTTCTGTGTGTGTGTGTGTATGTGTGTGCGCGCGCGCGCGCCCTCGAGTCTTCTCAATGCATTTATGCAGATAAAACACTTTCTTTATATGTGTGCCTTCCTTTCTTTCTCGTGTTTATTGAATAAGATAGTAAAACTACCCCACTCATCCTATGGAAATGTATAAACTTTTCCGATTTGAGATGGGTAGAGGTGAGGCGGGGAGTCATAGAAGGTATCATTTGTATTGGAAATGAGCACCAAGACTGCGCTTCCCAACTAGGGAATTTCAATCTGGCTTCCCAAGGGGGATAGCTAGTAAAGAAAAATCTCCAGCAGAGATCACTGAGGTCACTTTTGCTGGAGCCTTGCAAAGAAAGGGGCAGAGGAAGCTAAGAGCGATAATAGCCAGGAGCAACCCGTAAGGCGAAGAAGGGAGGATCCGCGGCCAAGTGCTACTGGAAGACCGAGCCTATTTAAAGTCTTGCTTGCTTGCCGGGAGGTGTAGTTCACAGCTTGCCCGTTTGCATAAAAGACCTGCAGGACAAGACTACAACTCCCAGGAGTACTCGGGGTTCCTAGCCAGTACGCGTGTGCGGGCGCCAGGAGAGGACAGCTCTGGTGCTGATGTTGGAACCGGTTAGTGAACCCTGAGAGTGCAGTGTGGAGCGTGGAACGCGCGGGCTGTGCACGCTTTGCGGGGCGTCCCGGCCAGCGCTGCCCTAGAGAGAAAGAACATTTGCCTACAATGAGACACGAAGCGCCCATGCAGGTGGGTCTATACAGAAAGAGTGGTCTGGGGAGGAATTAAGAGAGATGCTTTCCCCTCATTCCAGGCACAAACTGTTCTCGACCTAAGGGACGGTCTAGGTGGCCACCCATGGAGAGGCGGCTCTGTGATTCGGTTCTGGGGACAGATTTGGGTCCTCTAGGTTTCGTGTGGCTGTAATTGGGGCTGTCTTAATGAGGAATATGGGTGTTCATTATCTTTCCCAGCTCCATAAAGAGAGTGAGGAGGTCTATCGAAAATGAAAACCCCAGCAAACAAAAGTCAAAAGAACGTGCAGTCTCATGTTGGTATTGATCATCCCTCTTGGTTTCCCAGATTTGTGACTGCGGTGTAAACTCTTGAGATTTAAAGCAGGCGAGTTAGGTTCGGGGTTGAAACCTCTTTACCTGAGTTGGGATAGAGAGAATTCTGCACGGTTACGGTCACATTAAGAAAAGGGAAGCCAATGTTAGGGTTCTCAAATTCCCTTTCTTCAATATCAGCTGAAAATAGCTAACACGTTCAGGCTTGGCTTCTCCCAGAGCTATGCCAGCCCTTTATCTATGGCCACATAACTGGTTTACTCCTTCTAGGAGACCATTGCTCTGAGCTTTCCTGTGTGAAGTACTCATTTGCTGTGCCTTTGGATTCCTCATTTCAGTCACATTCTTGGGTTTGTTTCCTTAAGAAATGCAAACGACTCCGTGCAAAAGTGCTTCTGCCTAAACATCTTCCCTTAAGTTTTGTTTTTAAGTAAAAGATAAGTGATGTTTCAGTTCTGTGTGCAACCAGTCAACGCTGAACATCAGCCTGTATGTTCATTACCCACGCAGAGTGATCCCATTGCATAACAGCAAGGCGTTTTATGAATGGGGTTGAGAGGAGAATAGAACATCCCATTTGGAATGTGTTCTCTCTTGAGAATCCACCTTTGTCGCCAAACCCAACAACTTGAATATTTGACATTAATCGAGGCTTAAACATTTCTCATGCTTTCTTCATGAACCCAGGACTTAAACATGTGCTTTGATTTACTTTTAATTTATTTTACTTGTTGTGTATATTAAGGTACACTCACTGGATTGTTCAATGAAAAAAATATATAATTTATTTTTTTTTGAAGGATTATATAATGGAAGCCCTCAAATTGCTGTAAGAGTTATTGAAAACTTGATTTGTTCCAGGGAACAGTGGTCCCATTGTGCGCATTCTAATACCTCTGTTTGTGACTTTGCTTTTCACCATAGACTTGATGTGAAAAGAATCTAGGCAGACAATAAAGGGGCAGGCTTTGCAATCAAGACATATTGGCTTATGATAATTTTCCATTACTAGAATTATTGCCAAGAGCCAACTGGCTAAATTAATCATATTTGATTATGAGTAAACATTGGCAGTAGACTTTAAAAGTGGGTTGTTACACTTGGCTATCTATTTGTATATCAAAACTTCATGTTGTACATCTTAAATTTATACTGTAAGAACTTCTCCAAAATTCAAAATAAGGTGGATCATTAGTACTTGTAGTAAACTCTATGTAGGTACTGAAATCACTCTGTCAAAACAAATTACTGAACAAACAACCAAATTGTATATTAATTTTTTTCTTTTAAATGTTATTTAGAGTATTCAGAGGGGCCATTGAATATCATAGAATTGTGCAAAATTAGTGCATTAGAAAATATTTCAAATTGTTTCATGTGTCCACCACTATATAATAGGTATTGTAAGGTCCTATTTTAGGACTTAAATTAAGAATTAATATAAATATTAGGTAAGATGACATTAATTTACTCATGTGTGGATTGTTTTCCAAATTTATGGTGCGTTTTATTCATTGGAGCAGATTCTTAAAAAATTGAAAGTTTAAAATCCCAAATGCTATCATGAAGTACATGTATATTTTAAGAATGACTTTTTAAAGTACATTTAATTAAAGCACATACATTGATTCAGTTTATTGCTGTGATGGTGAACTCTGCATAATAATTAACGAATTTTTGAAAATATATTATGATAGGAAGAATAAAATCAATAAGCATGATTTAAGTTTTTTTTTTTTTTTTTTTTAAACAGCAAGTAATGCCTCAGCATCTATACTTCTAAATCATAATCACATTTCAGGTGACTTGAATTATGAAAATACAAGAAGACAACTAGTTGCCATTCTTTTATTTTTCATGTAAATGTTGAACAATATCATTTTAAATATAGGCCCCAAATATTTCTCACCAGGTTTTCTGATAGATGAGTCACAAGCCAAACCTCACTATATAATTTAATTATCCTCAGAGTTTTTTCTTTTGAAATATTTAATGTATTTGTTGATGTGAAACAAAATGAATTTTTTTCATTTATAGGTTTGATTTCCTAATTTATTACATTTTTCTTAAATCAAAGAAGGGCTTAAAATATACAATGTCCTTTTAAAAGTATTGTGCCTACGTAAATAGCTTAGTGTTTGGTTCAAGGTAGTTGCCTTTGATATGTGCATATTTTCTGAAGAATATTTTCCTCTAAATTGACAGAAAAGAAGAAATAATAATTGTGTTTTTTTTACATGACTACTAAAATAATAGGTAATGATAGTCTGAGAGGTATGTATTTCCTTTGTAACTAAGTAAATAGGAATAGCATTTAGTAAGTGTGTTCCAGTTGATGAGCTTAGAATTTCAATGCAGAAGATGGTCATTTGCATCTTCTCATGTAGTGTGTATGTAAATCCTGAGGGCCAAGTAAAAGGGGGAAATATGAGTGCCCATAACTTGAAGGCAAGGCTTTGCAAACAGATTGTCATTTATTCAGGAGCCAGATTGAACAAATTTCAGTTTATCTAGTGCCTTTTCTGTGCCAGCCACTGTGCTTTGCATCCTATTATATTTGTGTGTGCATAAAACAATCATATATTATTATATTTAGGTCAAAATATTTATAAATATACTTAAAATCCTGTGTGTTCTCATTACCCTAATTACAAGCAAGATACTGGAGCTTATTAGGATTAAATAACTTTTCCAACATGTAAGAGTTAAAATTCTGCTAGATCTCCCTGTCCAACATGCCCATGTTCTTTCCTTTATTATTTTGGGTTCCCCAAGAAGACATGAGTGGGTTGTATAAAGGTAGATAAGTGTGATTCATTCAGTTGGTTCAGAAGAAAGAGAAATCTATATTATCACTATCTTCTATTATAAAATAATCTGCTATAAATTAAACCAAATATTTGAGAAGGGCCAGTGTTTTAAAGACGGCTTACTTTCTGTCATCTAGACTTATAATTTTTTGTAGGTTTACTTACTCTCTTGCAGTATCAAAGTGGAATCTGTTGTCTCTGCCTACATACTTACTCTTAAGTTTTGTTATCATGAACTTTCTGGATTATCTCATGGATGCAGAGTTGCCTTTTTAGAAAACTTCAAATAACAGTGTCTTACTAAAGCATGGAGAAAAGTACCAGAAAAGATTGTTTAGTCCAAGATGTGGGCAGATTGAGGGATGAATGTAGAGCAGAATGAAAATGAAGTTTAGGTGAAAACTATTAGATGGATATTAATACACCAAACCAAATTACAGTGAATGAATGTTTAAATATCATGGTTTCATTTGGATATGGAATGCCTATGACCTTTTTACATTTCATTATTATTGAATTTCCATGTACATCTGCAAAGATAATCACACTATATTAATGTGAAATGGAAATTTAGTCCTCATTCTTTACAGAAAAAGGAAGTCCCTAGCTGACACTGGAGAAACAAGAAATTCTTTCCTATTCTATTTGGGCCAGTTCTTCAAGATTTTACCTCACTTCTAAAAAGGAAAGTGAGAGGGGAATTAACCTATTTTACAAACTTTTGTGGTGTAAGAATGGATTTTTTGATTTTAATTCTTGTGCTATAGGAGTCTTATTAAGGAGGTAGGGGCCTAATCCAATGTGATGGAGATTGAGGCCTACTTTTCTTCTATTAGATGCAGGGTCTCTGGTTTAATTTCTAGGTCCTTGATTCACTTTGAGTTGAGTTTTGTGCATGGTGAGAGATAGGGGTTTAATTTTATTTTGTTGCATATGGATTTCCAATTTTCCCTGTACCATTTGTTGAAGAGGCTATCTTTTCTCCAATATATGTTTTTGGTGCCTTTGTCTAATATAAGATAACTATAATTATGTGGGTTAGTCTCTGTGTCCTTTATTCTGTACCATTGGTCTACCAGTCTGTTTTGGTGCCAGTACCATGTTGTTTTTGTTGCTATTGCTCTGTAGTATAATTTAAGGTCTGGTATAGTGATGCCATCTGCTTCACTTTTCTTGCTAAGGATTGCTTTAGCTATTCTGGGTCTCTTATTCTTCCAGGTGAATTTCATAATGACTTTTTCTATTTCTATGAGGAATGTCATTGGGATTTTGATTGGAATTGCATTAAATCTGTATAGTGATTTTGGTAGTATGGTCATTTTGACAATATTAATAAAATAAAAAATTAATAAATGGGATGGATTCAAACTAAAAAGCTTCTTAGCAAAAGAAATACTTAGTGAGTTGAATAGAGAGCTACAGCTTGGGAGCAAATTTTTACAACTTGCACATCAGATAGAGCACTAATCTCTAGGGTATATAAAGAACTCAAAAAGCTAAACACCAAAATAGCAAATAACCCAATCAATAAATGGGCTAAGGAACTGAGTAGACACTTCTCAGAAGGTGATATGCAATCAATCAACAAATATATGAAAAAATGTTCAACATCTCTAGCTATTAGAGAAATGCAAATCAAAACTATTCTAAGATTTCATCTCATTCCAGTCAGAATGACTGCCATTAAGAATACAAACAACAATAAGTATTAGCAAGGATGTTGGGAAAAAGATACACTCATACATTGCTGGTGGGACTGCAAAGTGGTGCAGCCAATATGGAAAGCAGTATGGAGATTCCTTGGAAAACTTGGAATGGAGCCACCATTTGACTCAGCTATCCCATTCCTTGGTCTATACCCCAAGGACTTAAAAACAGCAAACTATAGGGACACAGCTACATCAATGTTTATTGCAGAACAATTCACAATAGCTACACTGTGGAACCAACCTAGATGCCCATCAGTAGATAAATGGATAAAGAAAAAAAAAAAAAATATATATATATATATATATATATATATATATGCGCAATGGAATATTACTCAGCAATAAAAGAGAAAAAAATCATGACATTTGCAGGTAAATGGATGAAATTAGAGAATATAATGCTAAATGACGTTCGCCAATCCCCCCCAAAACAAATGCCCAATGTTTTCTCTGATATAAGGAGGCTGATTACATAGTGGTGTTGGGAGGGGAAGCATGGAAAGATAAGATGAACTCTAGATAGGGTAAAGGGGAGGGAGGGAAAGGAAAGGGGAAAGGGATGTAAAAAAAATGGTGGAATAAGATGCACATCATTACCCTAAGTACATGTATGAAGACACGAATGGTGTGAATATACTTTGTATATAACCAGAGATATGAAAAAATGTGCTCTATATGTGTAATATGAATTGTAATGCATTGTGCTGTCACATATAACAAATTAGAATAAAAATTTTAATTAAAAAATAAAAGAAAAAATGGTTTTCCACTGGGCATGGTGCTGCGTAACTGTAATCTCAGCTCCTGGAAGGCTGAAGCAGGAGGATCACAAGTTCATGGCCATCTCAGAAACTTGGTGAGATCCTGTCTCAAAAAAAAAAAAAAAAAAAAAAAAAAAATATATATATATATATATATATATATATTTTATACATATATAGGTGTGTGTGTGTGTGTGTGTGTGTGTGTGTGTATAAAGAAGCAAAGTGTGGCTCAGTGCTAAATTGCTCTGAGTTCAATCTTCAGTAGCAATAAAAGAAAAATACATTTTCATTTCTACTCCTTGTAGTCCAAGAAGTTAAGGATTTATCACAATTCCCCGCTGCCTTCTAAGCTTGTATTGGCACAGGAAATTTCTCTCTTGATCATAGAATTCCAAGAAGAAAATATATTTTTATATATATTTTATATATTCATTCCCAAGGAATGAATTTCCTTGGGACTGCTCCTTACACAATTCACTGCATTTAAAAAGTTTTCTTGTATTCTTGTATTTATTAAAGGTTGTCCATCATTTCTCTCTTTTTTTCCCACCATTACTTAATTTAGTTCAGATAACCCATCTTAATAGGTTACTCCATTACCAAGATACTGTAGCATGTGAAGATTAAATCTTTGTTATTTGGAATTTAAAAGATTGTCAGTGTTTTTGCTTATTGATTTACAGTTTTATTTTGAGATAATATTTATGTACATTGGGATGCAAGATTTTTAAAGTATTTTAGTTGACAAATAATAATTGTGTATATTTATGGGCTACAATGTGATATTCTGATATTTGTATATATTACAGAAAAATTCACCAAGCTAATTAGTACATCTCTTAATTTACCAGTTTGTGATTTTTTGTGCTGACAATGTTTAAAATGTATTTTATTACATTTGAATTATATAACACATCACTATTAACTATTGTAGTAGATCACTAGAACATTCCTGCCATCAAACATAAACTTTGTACCCTTGATTTTCCTCTTCCATACTTTTCTCCTTCCCCACTAGCCTCTGGTAACCACTTTCCTATTATTTATAGGAGTTTGAATTTTTTAGGTTTACCATATAAGTGAGCTCAAACAGTATATGTCATTCTGTGCCTGGCTTATTATATGTAAAATAATGTCCTACAACTCTATCCATGTCACAAATGACAGAATTTTCTTTTTTATTGAGGCTGTGTAGTATTCCATTGTGCATACTACCACATTTTCTTTATCTGTTCATCTAATGAAGGACACCTCTACATCTTAGCTATTGTGAATAATGCTAAAATGAGCATCAGAGTATAGACAATCTCTTTTAACATTCCAATTTCAGTTCCTTTGTATGTGTACCCATGCTACAGTTTGGATCTAGACTATTCCCCAAAGACTATTAAATGCTCATCCTCATGAGAATTCAGATATTTCTTTGACACACCAATTTCAATTCCTTTGGATATGTGTCCATGATTAAGTTTGGATCTGCAATGTCCTTCAAAGGCCCAGGTGTTAAAGGCATTGTCCTCAGTTGCTGCTATTCAGAGTTGGTGGGACCTTTGAGAGGTGGGGCTTAGTGGCAAGTTTTCCAGACATTAGAGAAGTATTAGAGCTTGTGGGACCCTGACCCCATTTTCTTCCCATCTTTCACTCCCTGGCCATGAGGTGAATGATTCTGCTTTGCCACACACTGCTTCCATGGTGTGCTGCAACAGGCGAACTACATCATGGACTGAAACCTCCCAAACCATGTGTCAAAATAAACCCTTTTTCACTGTAAGTAATTTATCTCAGGTATTTGTTATAGTAGTGAAAAACTGACCAATAAAACCCCAAAGAGGAATTACTGAATTATAAAGTTTCTTGATGAAATTCCATACTGCTTTTCAAAAATGGAATTATAAAGATTTCCAAAATGGCCATACTAATTACTTTTCCACCAACAGTGTGCAAGGGTTCCCTTTTCTCCTCATCCTTGGCAATATTTATTGTCATTGATCTTTCTGATCATTGGTATTCTAACAAGCATGAGGTAATAACTCACTATAGTTTTAATTTGTATTTCCCTAAAGACTGGAGATATTGAGCAATTTTGTTCGTATACCCTTTGACCATTCAGATTTCTTCTTTTGAGAGATAGCTGTTTATATCCTTTGTCAATTTTTTTAATTGAGTTATTTGTTTTTATGGTATTGAGTTCTTGGAGTTACTTATGTATTTTTGGATATGAGACCCTTATCAGATGTATGGTTTACAAGTATTTTCTCCAAATCCATAGATGAGCTCTTCATTCTGTTTTGTGTTTCCTTTGCTGTGTAGTAGCTTTTTAGTTTGGTTCAGTCCCACTTGCCTGTCTTTGTTTGTGCTCAGGCAGTTAGTTATGCTGGCCCTCGTAGAGCATGCTGAGAATTGTTCTTTTCTCCTCTATTTTCTGAATGACTTTTGTTGTAACATTTGTGTATTTTGTTTTTTTATTTAATAAGATACTGGAGCCTATAGTTTTCTTTGTGTAAATTTTAATGACAAATTCAATTTCTTTGATATAGTAACCTTTTTATATCTATCACTATTCATCTATGAATCTTTATCTTTCCATTTTCCTTTAATATATATTATTAGGCTGAATTAGTCCCAGGAGGTATCCATAGTATAACTCTGGAACATGTAAATTAACTACATTATATACCCAAAAGCTCTTAACAGATATAATTAATATAATGGAGTTTAAAATAGGGAATGAACCCAGTTTATCAAATGGGTCCCATTTAATCACATGAGCTGTTAAGAGCAGAGAACTACCTTTGGTTGGAGTCAGAGAGATATGGCCTAAATAGAGTTTCAAGACATGAGAGATATAGTTGACTTGAAGATGAAGAAGACCTTTTATCAAGGAACCAGGACCTCAGTCCTGTCATCACAAGTGACTTAATTATGCTGACAGCTTAGTTTGGTAGTGGAATTTTCCCTAGAGCATCCAGATGAAAAGCCAGCCCAGCCAATACCTTGGCTGAAGCCTTATAGGGTCTTAGAATAATGAACACAGAACCCAGCGAAGTCAGGCCATGTCCAAAAGTCTGGTTCAAAAAATAATAAATGGATGTGGTTTTAAACAGCCATTATGGTAGCTATAGAAAACTAAAGATGCATTTATACATTTTTCTATTTTATTGTAAGTTGGTTTTGTAGGTTATCTTTTTTCTTAACTTTCTAATTAAGTTGTTCAAAGTATTTTTATTACCCTCTTAATTTCTTTAGGATCTGTAATAAAATCTTCTTTCTAATTCTTATTACTGCTAATTTAATTTTCTCCCTCTTTCAGTTGTTAGTTTTATTATATGTCTATCAAAATTATTAACATTTTCAAATAACAAACTTTTGCCTTTAACTTTTCTGTTGTTTATTTTGTATTTGTATTTTTTTAAATAATTGAGTTCTTTACCCTGACTTTACTAGAACTTTATTTAGCTTTTCAAGTAAAAATTTAGACCACTGATTTTAAATATTTCTTTTCTTCTAATAAATATGAGCATTTTAAATGATCAGTTTACCTCTATATACTACTTTATTTGATTCCCAAATATCTAAATGTAGTATTTGATTATACTTCCCTTCAAATTATATGCTCGTTTCCTTGGGATTTTTTTTTAATGCATGGGTTTATACCTGTGGTTAATTTCAAAATACGTGAGTATTTCCAATTTTATTGCTACTAGAGAACATACTCTGTAGGATTTCAATATATTGGAAATTTTAAGCATGTTTTTTAGTCAGTGTGTGGTCTCATGTCATGCAGTCTGTGTGCACTCATGTGGGCCACAGTTGTGAGGTGTAGTGGCCTTTAAATGTCAATTAGGTCACGCTGTTGTGTGCTGTTGCTAAGATCCTCTATATCTGGATTAATTTTTAGTCTATCTATTCTCTTACTGAGAAAAAGGTTTTCAAATTTTAAACTATATCAATTTTTATGTTTCTCCTATTGATTCTTTTGTTTTTTTGCTTCTTCTATTTAGAAGCTCTGTTAGCAGGTGTACACTCATTTGTAATTGTTGTGTCTTCCTGAAGGATTTTCCTTTTTGTTATTGTGAAATATCTTTCTTTATATCCGGAATCTCTTCTTTACCTTAAGTCTACTGGGTTTGACATTGATAGATACCCTAGCTTTCATAATACTGTTTTCATGGTATACATAAATTTTCATAATTTACTTTCAATTTGTATGTGCCTTTAGGTGTGAAGTATATAAGTCTTATGATCAATGTATAGTTGAACCTTGTATTTTTAATCTAGTCTGGAGAACTTCAGTCTTTCAATTAAAATTTTGATTCAATTTTATATATTACAATAGTCATTGAGGTTGGATTTAAATCTACCATTTTGCTATTTGTTTAAAATTTATTTTATTTGATATTTTTCCCTCTGTTATTTCTTTCCTCTCTTCATTTTGCTTAGTTAAATATTTGTGAATATTTTAGTTCCTGTTGGCTGTTTTTAATATATGCCTTTGCATTTTAAGTGTTTATTCAAAGGATTATTATATGCATCTTCAAGTTGTTATGCTGTCTATCTAGACTTAATGTTATATTAGTCATATAAAATAAAGTGACATTGCTATGATATTATTTCATGTAGCTCATCCTTTCTGGAATTGTTGTAGATTTACACTGGCATTTATTATAATTCCCCAAAACAGTTTCATAATTCTAACTTTAAACAGTAATGTGTATTTCCTATTAAGAAAAGAAATATATATGCATACATATTTATTTATATTTGCCTACTTCCTGTTTTTCCTATTTACTCTTCCGTTGATCTGAGTTTCTGTATAATGTCATTTTTCTTCAACCTAACCTACTTTGCTTAACTATTCCCATAGTACAGATCTGCTGCCAACATATTCTCTCAGTTTTGGTTTATTGGATAATTTTTAAAAAAATTTTGCATCTGATTTTGAGTAAAAGTGTTATTGCATATAAATCTTCTCCTGATTTTTTTCTTCCAGTACTTTAAATACATAATTGTATTGTTTGCAGGCCTCTGTTGTATTGCAAAAGCTTCTGCTCTACTTATTATTCATAATACTATGTCACTTTTTTCCCCTCTGTTTTCAAGATTTTCTAACTTTGAATTTTAGTGCTTGGACTGTGATATGGCTAGATACAGTTTTCTTTAATATTTAGTTATCTTGGAGGGTTGAATGAGCTTCTCAGACATGTAAGTTCATCCTTTTTTTGCCAGCTTTGAAGCACATTTAATTACTATATTTTTAAGTAATTTTTCATCCCAGTATTCCCTTCTTATCCTTCAGAGACTCCAGCTGCATATGTATTAGAGTTCTGATGTTATTCCACAAAACACTGAGGCTCTGATCACTTCCTCTAGGTTTTTCTTTCTGTTAAGTTGTATGATTTCTATTGATTTGTCTTCAAGTGCAGTGAATCTTTGGCCTTCTGCAGTCTTTTGTTAAGCCTATCCAGGGATTATTTATTTCAGGTATTTTACTTTTCCTTTTAGGCTCATTATTAGCTCCTTTTACAATAGAAACATGTTGCCAAGAAAAGATAGATATTAGCTCTTGGAATGAGAGATTTGAATATTGGAAAAGTTTAATGATACCCATTTATAGTATTGTGCAGAAACCAAGAAGACAAATGATTAACTAAGCTTCTTATAGGAAAGGCAAAATAGAAATGTAAATAATAATTCTAGTGCTTTGTTTAGTCCTTATAGATTTTCTTTGGCAATGTTTATGTTTGCATTCAAATCTATCATTTAATTATATTTCTATTGATTATTTTTTCTGTGATACTTTTGTGCCTTTAAAATAAAAATTGTGAGCCTTCAAAGGAAACAATGAAGAACATGAAGAGAAAGCCTACAGAATGGGAGAAAATCTTTGCCAGCTGCACCTCAGATACAGCTTTAATCTCTAGGCTATATAAAGAACTCAGAAAACTTAACATTAAAATAAGAAATAACAAATAAATTGGCAAAGGAACTGAACAGGTACTTCACAAAAGAAGAAATACCATCTGTCAACAAATTATGAAAAAATGTTCAGCATCTCTAGCAATTAGAGAAATGCAAATTAAAACTACACTGAAATTTCATTTCACTCCAGTCAGAATGGCAAATATCAGGTATACACAAAACAAGAAATGTTGGTGGAGGATTTGGGGAAAAAGGTACACTCATATTGTTGGTGGGACTACAAATTGATGCAACCACTATGGAAAGCAGTATGGAGATTCCTTGGAAAACTTGGAGTGGAACCACGATTTGATCCAGTTATCCCACTCCTCAGCATATACCTAAAGGACTTAAAATCAGTATAGTATAGTGACTCGGCCATATCGATGTTTAGAGCAGCTCAATTCATAATAGCTAAATTATAGAATCAACCTAGATGCCCTTCAACAGATGAATGGATAAAGAAAATGTGGTACGTATACACAATGGATTATTACTCAGCCATAAACTAGAAAATTATGGCATTTTCTGGTAAATGGATAGAACTAGAGACTATCATGCTAAATGAAATAGGCAATCCTCTAAAACCAAAGCCAAAATATTTTCTCTAATATGTGAATGCTAACACACAATAAAGGGTGGGAGGTTAGGGAAGAATAGAAGTACTTTGGATTAGACAAAGGGGGAATGAAGAGAAAGTAGGAGGTTGTGAATAGGAAAGAGAGTAGAATAAATTGGACATTACTTTCCTGTGATCATATATGAATACATGACTAGTGTAACTCCACATCATGTACAACCACAAGAGTGGGAAGTTATACTCCATGTTTGTATAGTATGTCAAAATACATTTTACTGTCATATGTAACTAAAAAGAACAAATTAAAAAAAAAACATTCTGAGCTTTAATGCCTTTTTTGAAATTTGAGCAAGTTGCAAAATTGTAAAAGTAAAATAATTTTAATAATTATTATCGCTTGCCAACTTGTATCTTTCTTAGTAGTTTTAACTCTGCAGAATTCAAATGCCTATCCAACACTATTAGTTTGAAGTGTTGTGCTAGTTCAATGAAGTTATAAAGTATTTTTCTAGACTCTAAACATTGAAGCCATAGAAGCTTCTAAACGGCCTCTAAATAATGGTAAAAAGATTAGATCAGTAGCTTCCTGAAGCACTTTCCAGCCAACTGATTGGATTAGTATGGCATTAGGAACTTAGGTCAACCCCCATGCTTTGTGTGATTGGGTTCCTGAGAAAAATCTGGAACGATAGCCACTTAGCTCCCAAAATCTCAGCTTTTTATGTCTAGAAAGAAAAATTATACTCTAACCTTAAGAGATAAGGCCATGTGGCTCCCATCAATTCTTTGCTGCTCTTAGTTTAACTCTAGTCCAGTGTAGATTCATGTCTGTTGTTAGTCACCCAGTGACTCAGATGCTCATCTGGTCTTGAACTAGAGAAACCTGTAAACCACCACTGATGAATAATTTCTGCTTATATGGTTATAGCCCTAGGAGCCTTAAAGAGCTTGAAGAAAGGTTTCATTAAGTACCAACTGGCAAACCATGATTCTTCAATGACACTCGTCTATTGCACTAGAAATAAAAGACGGATGTTCTTTTGAATGTTTGAGTCACTGAACACCTGTCTGAGTGGCGGGACTGATGAAAAGGAGTAACAGAAACAGCACACCTGTGGATGTGAATGTTCTTTATAAACCCATGGCTGAGTTTTTTGGTTTTTTTTTTGTAGTAAATAATTGTAGCAGTAGTTTTTAAATGAAAAGCAGGGATGATTATACCTAGAAAATTGGCTCTGAAAGTCTAATTTGTAGACTCATACAATCTGGAGACATAAATGCAGATACGTGGACTAAAAAGCACCAAGTTCCCTATAAGTGGTCTAGATATCTACTTTTCTCATAAATGTGTGGACAACTGGTTCTTGCCCTGATGAATAGAAAAAAGAGGAGAGATATCAAGATCCAGAAGAAGTGTTCATAGAAAATTCTTAGAAGTATTTTTCAGGGGTTCACATATTTTTAAAACATGTTTTAAAGTGTAAAACTTAATGTTTTGAAAATATCTAAAAATAAAAGTGTTTGGGGAAACAAATATATCAGTAATGAAATTTAGGGTTATTTTCTCCTCAGTAGGAACTTGCAGAGTAATTTTAATAGGTTTTTTTTTTCCCCTTTCTTTCTTTTTGTACCAGAGATTGAACCCAGGAGCCCTCAACTACTGAGCCGCATCTCCAGTACTTTAATTTTAAAAAATTTTTGAGACAGGGTCTCATTACGTTGCTGTGGCTGACTGAACTTGCAATCCTTCTGCCTCAGCTTCTCGAGCCCCTGGGATTACAGGAGTGTGTCATCCTCACTATGTATGTTTAGAAGAGGTTTTGCTCATATTGTTGACATCTTATTTTCTTCTCAAAGATATTCTTATAAGACATTTTCATCATTTTGTGGTTGGTCTCAGTGTGAATACTCGCCTCCTTCAGTTGTGCTTTCTAATGAAGTAAAGGAAAGTAAAATACAATTCTGTTATTGAAAAAAAATAGACTGCTGATAAGTCAAAGCCACTTTCTGCAGAGTTAAGCAGAGCAGAGTTGCATATGCTTTTAGAACATGATGACTATGTCTTTCTTGATCATATCTTCTCCTAGTCTGATAAGGTGCTACACGGGTCCTCAGAAGGTTGTCTCTTACCAGAAAGGAGGTAACTGATGAAACATGTTTCACAGAATTCAGCTCCTCTAGCAGGGGGGGCACTGTAGGGTGTAGCATTTTCCTGCTAGCGTCCACATGATGATGGTGAGCTCTGCTGTCACTATGCTGAATACAGCACTTTAGGATCCCATTTCCATTACCCCAGGACCTTGGTTTAAATGTCAGATTACTCACTCTCCTCACATATAGATCCCTGAGCATTGACCTACCCTGGCCTACATGTGGATGTTTGTGAATTCCAAGCCTGATTGATCAAAAGGAGCTTTGAAAATTACTGATTCCTGGCTCCATCCAGAATATTTCACTCTGCAGAATTTGGGTAGCATTTTTAATGTTTGGGAATCTTGGATCAAGTATCCCCTAAAAGCATTTAGTTTTGTATTCCTGAAAAAAAAAATCAAACTAGAAAAACAGGTACTTGGGAACATGATGTCTGATATTTCTTGCTGCCAAGAAATGGTGAGGAAGCTTCTGTGTATTTTATCCTTATCCACAGGAAAAGTTTGGAGGGATTCTTTCCATTTTGATGCTGAGAGAGGCCCTTTCATTTTATAAATTGGCATATGCATAAAGAAAGTGTGAATGTCAAATATGTTTGATGGTTTTTCTTGTGTTTTAAATTTAATTTTGTTTTTTCAAAGTCACATATGGAGAAAATGGTTGCTTGGCTTTTGGGAGGGATGTGGGAGTTGGACTTTCAATCAATCTCCAGTAATGTCTGCAGCAGACACAGCTGGGATGACCAAGCATTCCATCCAGCTCTTTAGTTTTAGCACTGGAAGACCGGATGTGAAATCCTCAGCCCCAGGAGAACTAGGATTCTTGGCCATCCTAGCCACACCCTGTTGCTGAGGCACTTAGTGTCTCCAATTACAAAGCCCTTCAAGGTTCTGCAGAATCAGGGTTCCTATGGGCTTCTGCAGCAGATTTAGGATTTCACTTTTTCTAGTTCATTCAATTCTAGATCCCAACTCTCGTTGACCTCTCTTTTCTGCTCTATCTAATATTTGTCCACAAGGATTTCTGCTTTTATGAAAAACCATTTATCAGGGTTGTAGCTCGGTGGTTGAGTGCTTTGATTAGCACATGTGAGGCACTGGGTTTGATTCTCAGTACCACATATAAATAAACAGATAGATAGATAGATAAAGGTTTTGTGTCCACCTACATCTAAAAGTATATTTAAAAAACAATTTATCATTGTTTTTGAGGGATTTGGAGAAAGAATGAAGATAACCACCATGAATGTTAGATTATATAAATATGTATGTATATATGCACACACATATACTTTATATATACATATAAAATCATATATATGAGTTCTAATTTTGAAATACGGATATAGTTGATTTTGGTGATTTGCTGAATTATCAGAGGTTGGGTTAAATTTTACCTAAAATCAACTCCAGGGCTTTATGAGAGGACAGTGTCTCTCAGTACTGTGAGTTTCTAGGGATCCTTTTCTCATCATATATTACCTGGATTCTTTCTCTTATTACTGCAAACATAAAACTCAGGTCTTTTTCAATTTTTACACTTAAACTCATGGGTTTCATGAGTTTAGTAGGTTTTATGGTTTAGATATGAAGTGTTCCCCAAAAGTTCATGTGTGAAATAATGCAAGAAACCCAGAGGTGAAATGCTTGGGCTTGATAGCCCAAACCTAATCAGTGCATTAATCCCTGATAGGGATTAACTGGGCAGTAACTGTAGTCACGTCGGGTGAGGCTAGAGGATATTGGTCACTGGGGTATGCCTTTGGGTTATATATTTTGTCCCTGATGAGCAGAATGTTCTCTCTGCTTCCTTGTTGCCACATCCTGAGCTGCTTTCCTCTCTCAAACTCTCTGCCATGATGGTCTGCCACACCTTGAGCTTAGAGCAATAGAGTTGTCTCTCTATGGAGTGAGACCTCTAAAACTGTGGGCCAAAAGAACTTTTCCTACTCTAATTGTTCTTGTTGGGTCTTTTGGTCACAGCAATGAACAGCTGACTAAAGCAATAGGTTTTACTACTAGGTTCAGGCAATGCCATAGGAGAGCATCCCTCCCTCCTCTATGGCCTTTGCCATATTCTCCTTCCCTTAGCCTCTCTCGATCACAGAACATGTCTGTCTGCACATTGATCTTCCAGTGTCTCAGCTTCTGCCCTGGGAAGTATATTGATGAATGGTCTTTGTTGTCTATCATAGTATTTGAAGTTAAAGTATTAATTTCAGTAATTACAAAAGTCTACAGAATGGAAGTATTGGATGTCAAAACCCCTTGCCCTCTGAAATTAGGAACTTAGGAGAAATATTTTCTGCAAAGCTGACCATTCTGTTTCAGAGAACAGCATTGGTGGGAGTTAGGACAAAAATAGATCCCCTGTGCATAATTTCAAGAGAAATAAGAAAGAATAATCAAAGATGATGATGAGACCTTTAATGAAGCATTTAACACAAACCAACAATTTTACTTTGATGATTTGCAGAAAAGTGCAGCCTAGAATACAAGATAAACAAACATGCTTAGGTTTACACAAGTAGCAACATAGCAAATATCAAAACTGGGATTCCTTTTCAGCCAGCCTGAGTGCAGAGTATGCACTCTTTACCCATACTCACATCACACAAGAATATGGTGTGCTCTTTTTCACAGGTGTGTCTGCATGCATAAAATTTTAGAACTGCTAGAAAACAGATGGAATATTTTATTTGTTTTGAACTTCTTTTCATTCTGATTTACAAGGCCTAGGTGATGCTCACCAGCATCCCAGGACTGGAATTACGACCTTCTGGCTTTAGCATATGAGTATGTATAGAAGCTGGTGGAATAAGGGCCATATGTCATCACTGTCATAAGAACTGCATTGTCACCATCCTGGGACTCTCCTAGCCACTGTGCTTCCCTTCCAAGCAGTCTTTACTTACTGCTTTCTCTCTGAGGTCTGGATGCCCTTTTACCCTATTGCTGCTCAGCCCCAGTGCAGACTCTTTCCCAGTCTGAAAACTCTGTAGAGCCAGACCAGGAGTGAGCTATAGTATGTACTGAGAAAATACTAGTCTTTGATATTAATAGGAAGGGTTTTTACATGGTTTGTAAACTTTATTTTTTTCTTGACACTCTTGAAGTATACATCTACAGATTTCAAAGCAGATCAGTAACCATTATAATACATTAAAACACACACACACACACACACACACACACACACACACGGTCCCTAACTTATGATGGTGTGATTTACATTTTTTTTTTTTTTTTACTTCATGATAGTACAAAAACAACATGCATTGATAGGAACTGTACTGCAAAACTTGACTTTTGATCTTTTCTTGGGCCAGTGACTCATGATGCTGGGCAGCAGTAGCAGTGAGCCCCGGTCCCCAATCATGAGGGTAAAATTACTCCACATTGTACTGCATTGCCAAGTAGGTTCAGTGTGCTAAATGCATTTTCAGGTGTATCAGGACATGTTAACTTGAGGAGCATCTCTCTCCCTCTTTCCATACACACACATGTATGCCTGTTCACACATAAGCACACACACATATTATTTAGATCATGTCTCTTCAACAAAAGAAATGAAGGCTTTCTAGAAGCAAAAAGAATTTCTCTTGTCCCTTCCAATATTATCCTCTGTGCTGTGAGTTTCAGACTTGTTAATCTGTTGAAGGGCAGAATGGACTAGCTGAGACTGTCTGTGGCTAACTCTTATAGAACACACAGAGTTCAGGCTGTGAAGGCTCAGTACACAGGCTGAGAGGAATGAAGATAGTGTATTGAAAAACAAGGACCATTTTCTTTTAGTGTCCTCTCCAAGTCCTTTAACTTCTTTAAAGTGGGGATGATGACTCGAGTTTGTATCTAAGGAACGCAAAAGTCACTTCTGTCCTCATGTAAGAAAAAAGCTGAACAAACTGAAAAGCAAAATTCTTAGAGCGATCAGAGAACTGAAGTCTTCAGGCAAAAAGCTGCCCCCTCAAAAAAAAATTTTTTTTTTTTTTTTGGAGAGACAAGAAGATAAAGAGAACCACATTGAACAGAACAGAAACTTCCATGTGAACCATTCTCAGGTTAGGAAATCTTAAATTATAGTTGATGAATCACTTGGTGATCATGGTGGGCAAGTCTGTGATGGAAAAATTCCAAAGCTGTTCCAATATTAGGGGGCCCCTATACACTTTTGCGAATTTTACCTTTACGGACCTCACCAGGTTCCCAGAGTGAAGACCAGAGAAAAGTCTCCTCATGGTTCCAACAGAGAGAAAGGGAAGAGTAGCCAGTTTCAAATATGCTAGAGCACTCAAAATGTGAATCCCATTCATTAGACCTGTTAGGGTAGTGAAAGGATTGGGCGTGACATATGTATCAAGCCCAGTGCCTGTGAGAGCTGTGTTGCTTTTATAATTTAACCATTTTCTGTATTAACTATAACTTATCCACATCTACTAAAGAAGATATACATAAGATAGAGGTCCACAGAGAGGCTTAACGGACAACTATGAAAGGGGAGCTTTAGGAATACTTTTAAAGGTGTGATGATTTGCATGTTGGAAGAATTACCATAATTTGGCACACCATCCATCATGTGCAGTCTCCTGGGAGTCCTGTGAGATTCTTACTTATTCTC
Source organism: Marmota flaviventris (assembly GCF_047511675.1). Lineage (NCBI taxonomy): Eukaryota > Metazoa > Chordata > Mammalia > Rodentia > Sciuridae > Marmota > Marmota flaviventris. The sequence goes on along the minus strand of NC_092502.1, from coordinate 120,429,094 downwards.
TGAGAAAGAAGCAAAGGTGATTTCTGAAGTCTGCCCTACTTTTTCAGGCCATTTACTTCAGAAGTCAGGGTTATAGTTTAAATCTTCCAAGTCTTGGCCACTTCCCCTTCTTGGGAATGCATCCTCTCAGCTGGATGGTGACTTGTTAACTGTGATCTTAGTAGGTCTTATTGCTTCTCAGCTGGCTCCTGCCAGAGCAGACAGTAGCAGACACATTGAGACATTGCTGGCTGAAGACTGCAGAGAGCACTCCAAGGTTTCAATCCATCTCAGAGACACAGAGGGAGGCAGGCAAACCTGTGTGCAGATGAGGACTTTGCCAGAAGAAACCACCTGGGGTCCAGATGACAGGTGTTTGGAAGTCCTACTATTAATATTTTCCTTCTTGGCTTTAAAACTTTAGTGTTTGGATCTCTCAGGAATAATTATTATATTTTTCTTCTTCCCCAGATGTTAATGATTGAGATTTAAAACTACTATGTGTCTAAACTTCTAATACATATGTCTCATTTTTACTTTGATCCTTGTAATTTTAAAGAATTACACTTTTTTTTTCATATTTTTTCTCCCTTTGTATAATTTACCCTTGTTCTTCCTCCTACTCATCCTCAGGCTGTTGTCTGTAGTCATAGCTGAACATAGTAACTTTCAAATGACTTCTTTTTCTTATTAGATCCACAAAATGGCTTAGTATAGTTTAGATGCCTTTCCACCCACTGGACCCTATACTGAGGATGGAACCCAAGGCCTCATGTGTGCTAGGAAAGTGCCCTACCACTGACCTATATCCCTAGTACTTTAGATTTTTAAGTACCCAAGTGAATTCCTTAAATTAATCATTTCCCCTTAGTTTCAAAAGCAAATGTCAAAGTAGACTTTGGTTGTATGCATTAGTCAGAGGCGATCTCTGGTCAGTAGGACTTCATCAGTATGACTTCTGGAGAAATTAGAATTGAAATTTAAAATGGCACTTCAGTAAGATCCCTGACCTGTTAATGAACCTAAAACAACTGCACAGTTGCTTTCCAAGGCAGTGAGTGACTCTCACAAGTTAAGGATGAGCTGCAAACATTCTGAATTCTGAAATGACATATTGTGGAACTCTCATCTATAGGTTCATATATTCAACAGATTAAAAAGTTGATTAAAATGATTACCATTTTTGATGAAGGTCTTAGATGAATCTATAAAATACATACCAATAAAATTTAGGAATGATACAAATATGAAAGGGCTAATTAATATTTTTGATGAAAAGGCATGAAATTATGAGATCAGAATTGAATTTTAAATTTAAAAGCAGGCATAAATATAATAGGTTACATATAAAGGTCAACACTTCCATACGAACAGTAACTTTCCAGTTGTGACATGAGAAATGAGGAGACCTGTGTTCATAGCAATTAACATGAAAAATGAGCTGTCACTTTAGGAGACTTTACTGTCAATCCAAGGGTGGTGAGTACTCATTGTACTCTGCGTTGACCAGATAAATACCTGGAATATTGTGACCAGTCATGGATGCCACACAGGGGAGTTGGACACTCTGGAGAGATGTCAGTTTTAACCTGGTGGGATGTGTGGTAGTTTTCAGATACACCCTGTGTGGGGAGAATAGCTAATGTAGTTGGTGTCATCTAAGCAGGAGGAGGGAAAGCTTATGGAACCATGATTGGTTCAACAGATCCCTGATGGTCTCTAGGTGTCAAAGGAATTGACTCTCTTAAGTCAGAAGGCAGAATCTAGAACACATTGGTGGAGGATACAAGGAAGTCTATTTTTACTATAAGAAAGAACTTTGTCATAGTGGTAGCTGTTCAGCAGGCTGCTTCTCAACATCGTGAAGCTCCTATCACTCAGTATGGAGGGCTGGCTAGCACTCTCATTTGAGATGCTAAGATGCTGTGAAAGAGCCTCTTTGGTAAGGCTTTGTACTCCCCTGAAGATCTTTCACAGATCAAACTCCGTGATAACTTTCATTTTTGAAATTCAAGATTAATGTTATTTCAAGAATTACTTTTATTGATCTTTTATGAAATGTGATTTGCTCTCTGTGAGATGACTTTATGCCTATTCATGTTTTCACATTTCAGCTATATTTTCCCATAAAACTTTGATAATGTTCACATAACCTAGTATTGAGAGGTTGCAGTAAGTTTGCATTGTGACTATCCTTGAGCCCCTTTGACATTCATATGCTGTCAAATTGCTTCATTTGTATTCTCAGCAAGATCATGACTGTCTCTCCATTTTCTGGGTGAGGATTTATTTCATTATTCTGAAATTTACAAAATGAGCATACATTCCCAATTCACATTTTTGGCCACTAGTGCATCTTATTAGGGATACAAATTCATTTTCAAAAAGTGAAAACAAACAAACCAATCTACAAAAATGGTCTTCAAGAATAAGTGGGTTAGTAAATTCTTCTAATTAATCCTTCAAAGGCTCTTCCCCAAAGAGGATTCCTCTGGATACACATCTCCAACTGTTCCATCTCCCTCATCTTGGACACCCTCTTATGCTCCTATCACATGATTTTCTACCAATACAGAAAGGTATATTAGCTCTCAAAATTGCTGATTTTGCTTTTCTAGTATGTTTCTCTCCATCTGTATCCCCACAATTATATTTTAAAAAGTCTATATATTGATGATACCTGTATGTCTTCAGCTTGGGAATCAATCTAATTTTTGAACAGAACCTGGTTAAGAGCAACAGTCTTCATCACATTTTTTAAAAAAGCCACCTGGAAATCCACAGGCCTCAGTTGGAATATCACCTCAGGGTCATGAAGTGCAGCCTATCACAGGCTGAGTACATGAGCAGCCCTAAGAAATTCAAGCATTATCTTTTCTGACTGCAGCTTAACTGAACATTCTGAATCCAGAATCTGGAATTTAGGCTGAAAAAAATGTAAAAGGACCTTCTTAATGAAGTCCATCTGCAGGCCTGTTGATTTAGTTACTAGCTCCTGCAGTGAGTATTAATTGGTAAAATGGATATATCTGCAGGAATGACAATGACAAACGAAGTAAGTATCTGGCTTTCAGGGCATCAGAAGTCATCAGAGTAAAACTCATTGTTCAGACTGATAGTCAAGCATTGTAGCTGCATTTGCCCTTGTTTGGCTACCTATGCTGGAGGAGTTTACCTTAGCATATGGGCTGCTGTTATGGCAAAGAAGGGTGTAATATCTGTCTGTTTTAGATGCCATTTTTGCCCACTAGCAAACACTCCTCACAAGTTGTCATAATTATTGGATATACTCATGATTGCGTGGACTTAAAAAGAGAAATACTTAAGCTTATATTTAATAAGAAAATGTAAATCAATCAAAATGTATTCTTTCTCTCATACATGCACACACACACACACACACACACACGTATACCACTGATTTCAGACAGTTGCTGTTATCTTAGATGAGCCAGCCTGAGTACTATTAACTGTTCCTAGTCTTCTAGGGCTTCTTTTGCCTTCCTACTCCCTGTATTAGTCCATTTTTTTAAAATTTTTTAAAAATATTTTTAGTTGTAGATGTACACAATACATTTATTTATTTATTTGTTTATTTTTGTGGTTCCAAGGGCCCAACCCAGTGCCTCCCATATGCTAGGCAAGCATTCTACCACTGAGCTAAAACCCTAGCCCCTAATAGTTCCTCTTCTGTTACTATAATAAAATTCCTGATGCTCCGTACTTTATTTACAAAGTGGTTTCTGTATACTACCAGTTTGGAGGTCCAAGAGATAGCTTCAGCATCTGCTTAGCTCTGGGGAGGGCATTTTGGCAACATCAGAACATGGTGGATGAACCATGGTAGGAGTGCGTGCCGGAATGAGAAATCACATTGTGAAACAGGAGGCCAGAACAATTTAGGGATCCAGTTTGTTCTCCTGGAAACTAGTCAATGTCCCTTGAGAACTACATTATTCCCTTCTGAGGGTCGTGATTTCAATGACTAATTGAAATCTCCCGCATCTTAGAGAATTTACCATCTCAACTCTGCCACTTGGAGGACTAAGCTTCCAGCACACGACATTTGTGTAAACACTCAAATCATATCCAATCCATAGCTCTCCTCAAGAGAAGGACATAATTATTAATTAACTTTTAAAGAAATGAAAAATAGATGTCTAGCTTGACATAATTCAATAAAATTGTCTGCGACTATGCCAACATTTTGTACTTATATCTGACATAGTAGTTAACAGCCACATGTGGCTATCGGGTACTTAAAATGTGGCTAATGTGATTAGGAAGTAAATTTTAAAATTTATTTAATTTCAACATAATTTAAATAGCCGTATGTGACTAGTGGCTATCACACTGAATAGTACAGCAATCCTCGAAAAACTCACAGCATCAGAAAATGTACTGAGGAAATGCATTAATTACTCAGTGCGATTCACCGTTTTGAATTTCTACATTGAATTCAATGATACTCAAATGTTATATCAGTTTTTCTAGATGTTAAAATCATTATTAATAAAGAAAAATAACCAAATTAACTGAAGTATTTATAGTTAGTAAAAGACCATTCTCTATTGTATGCTGATTTGAAGATCTGCATAACAAATCTATCATCTATGATTTTCATAAGCATTTAAAATTAGATTTTTTCCCCATATCTTGCAAGAGAGGAAAATGGTATGCCAGTTTAATAAGAAAGCCAAAGTCTTAAGCCAGTAAGTGGTAGAGCCAATGACTGGAGTCCAGGGAAGATTCAACACTAATGCTTTTCACAATGAATATTCCTCAACTGGTCTGGTAGAGCATGGTGCTCAGCAGAGTCAGAAACATGAACTCTGGCACCAGCTGCCTGATTTGAATCCTGCATCTACCACATAAGCCTCAATTTTCTCATTTTAATATAGAAATAAGAAAGGCATCCACCTCACTGGTTTGTTATGAGGGTAAAGTAAGTTAACAACATCTGGCACATTGTTTAAACCATCAGAATTGCCTATCATCATTATTTTTAATTTGAAAGAGACTGTCCTTTGTAAAGATGCTGATTTGATATGATACTAATAGATGGAATACTTTGGGTGTATTTTCCTAAGAAATAAGAGAGACTAATAATTTAGATAATTCAAGAAGAAACACCCTGCTGTTTAGTCACTTTGGTGTCTTCATCACTGAGATTGCAAGTTTCAGAGCACTCATGGTCTGACCAATTCCTCACATCTTTGCTTTTCATGTTACCCTTAGAGATGTCTCCTTTGGTGTCTTTGATTGGTTTTGAATGCTGAGCAGTGACAAGCACCAACACAGCTGGAAAGAGCTGTAAGGTTTGCAGTTCTGTCTTCCAGCAGGGAATTATTGCCATGGATACCAGCATCAGAGAAAGACTGGGGAGCACTATCCACTTGCCTCCTGAGTGTCTGACATCTGTTTCTGGCAAGGCCAATAACGAATGTGCTAGTAGTTTATATCAAATGGAAGACTGATGCACACCTGTTTTCCCTCCACAGATGGCCTCCGCCCAAGATGCCAGATATGGTCAGAAAGACTCCTCTGACCAGAACTTTGACTACATGTTCAAATTGCTGATCATTGGCAATAGCAGTGTGGGGAAGACATCTTTTTTGTTCCGTTATGCGGATGACTCCTTTACATCTGCATTCGTCAGCACAGTTGGGATCGATTTCAAAGTAAAAACTGTATTCAAAAATGAAAAGAGAATCAAGCTCCAGATTTGGGTAAGTGACTTTGAACTGACAGTGTTCTTCAATCTGGGGTGGTGGACATATAAGTGTGTCAGGGAAAAACTTTCTGCCTTTTTCTGTCTCCATGGGATCTGCGAGCTTTGATTTCTAGTTGCTTTGCGGTAGAACATTCTGTTTCAAAGACAGTAGGGTGACACCTTTTGAAGTCATGGAGAACAAATTATGCTTTGTTGTCAAGTAATGCTCCTTAACAGTTTTAAGAAGGAGAAAAAAGCTAAACTTCTGTTGTCTTGTGGCAGAAGGAACACTCAGTGAGAAGTCCAGCTCCGCCTTTTATGAACTGTGTGACCTCAAACAAATCTGTGAGTTTTTCTGTGACATTTCTACAGTCTATAAAATGGGCAATGCAGATCTGACTTTTTAGGACCCAGGAAGTAGCCTGCCCTGGACATTGTAAAACAGAAGGTTAACAATCAAATTATAAGAAAAGCTGGGATCTGATCCTTCATAAAGTTCCAGCTCTGACTTTGTACATGGTCTATTTGTAGTTCACAAACTTTGTGTCTTCAACTCTAAAAACTATGTTTATACCCTCAAATGAAACAAACTAGTTATTTGAAATGGGTCATCTCTAGGTAGAAAATAGCCCACAAATTTTGAGAGCATTTGGCTAGATTTCTGCCTCCTTCCACTGCCTGAAGAAGATCAGATGTTTCTTAATTAAATTGTTGAACTAAATTTAGGAGACTCATGAGCAAAAAAACAAAACAAAACAAAACAAAACAGAATAAAAATGTATTTGGGTAATAAGTCCAAGGTAATATAAGAGATGAAGTAAGACCAGATCGGTGACAACACGAGGGGTTTAAGTAGTAAATATTTTATGGACTCCAAAGTAAGTACTTAGACAAAATGTTTTTGCAGTCAATTTTGGACCCCTTTTCCTGTTCACATGTCCCTGTATCACTCAGATGATTCCAACTATAAATAGGCATTTCCTAAGAGGTGTTTACTCCCTCCTTCCAAGATACTTCTGACAGCTACTACCATTTGGTGCTGGTTCCATGATGTAGGACTGATGGTAATTCTTCTTTCTTCAATATGGAAAGCTGAAAGAGAGACAAATCCTAGAGCATGATACTTAAACTTTTTTTTAAAATAAAACAGCCATTTATAAAAATATTTATATAACAGAATGACCTTCAAATTTAAACACTAACTCTTTGTTAGTGTTTTACTTATTCTGACTCTGAAGTCTTGCAAGTCTAACTGGAACTCATAAGAACTTGGACAATTAGGTCTCAGAGAGAGCACCTTCAAAGCTCTACCATCTCCTAAAGTCATTTTGTTTGAGAGGGTGCGTGCTTAGGAGCTTGACTTCAATCAAAGTAGACACCAGCCATACTATACACCCCTGTGTATGGAGATGAAAAGAGCCTTGGGACCTCTTTTTTCTTCCTTTTGAGCTTTAGGCAACCAAACATCATATGATAAATTTCATGATCAGGTTTAAGAAAGGCCCTTTACTCTCAGTATCTTTGGTGTATTTGGCAGCCACACATCTCTTAATCCATTACAGTGTTCTTTCTACTAATATGAAAGAACAGTCATTCCTCTGGCTGAAAGCTTCTCTTTTTCTCCTCTCTTGTTTGTCTTAGAGATATTTTAAAATGTTTGTTGTAATCATTTAGACAAAACAACAACATGATGTGTTCAACCAGTCTTATAATTGTTAGTAATTTTTCAATCTAGATTTTTTTAAAGGTATGGGGCTTTTTGTTTATTTAGTTTTTTTATGTGGTGCTGTTGATTGAGCACAGTGCCTCACACATGCTAAGCAAGCACTGTATCACTGAGCCACAACCCCAGTCCTCAATCTAGATTTTTTTTTAAATTTTTTATTGTTGGTTGTTCAAAACATTACAAATTTCTTGATATATCATATTTCACACTTTGATTCAAGTGGGTTATGAGCTCCCATTTTTACCCATCCATTGGTTTTACATATTGGAAGTTACACATCCATTGATTTACATATTGCCATACTAGTGTCTGTTGTGTTCTGCTGCCTTTCCTATCCTCTACTATCCCCCCTCCCCTCCCCTCCCCTCCCCTCCCCTTTTCTCTCTCTACCCCCTCTACTGTCATTCATTTCTCCCCCTTGTATTATTTTTCCCTTTCCCCTCACTTCCTCTTGTATGTACTTTTGTATAACTCTGAGGGTCTCCTTCCATTTCCATGCAATTTCCCTTCTCTCTCCCTTTCCCTCCCACCTCTCATCCCTGTTTAATGTTAATCTTCTTCTCATGCTCTTCGACCCTACTCTGTTCTTAGTTACTCTCCTTATATCAAAGAAGACATTTGGCATTTGTTTTTTAGGGATTGGCTAGCTTCACTTAGCATAATCTGCTCTAATGCCATCCATTTCCCTGCAAATTCTATGATTTTGTCATTTTTTAATGCAGAGTAATACTCCATTGTGTATAAATGCCACATTTTTTTTTATCCATTCATCTATTGAAGGGCATCTAGGTTGGTTCCACAGTCTTGCTATTGTGAATTGTGCTGCTATGAACATCGATGTAGCAGTGTCCCTGTAGCATGCTCTTTTTAGGTCTTTAGGGAATAGACCGAGAAGGGGAATAGCTGGGTCAAATGGTGGCTCCATTCCCAGCTTTCCAAGAAATCTCCATACTGCTTTCCAAATTGGCTGCACCAATTTGCAGTCCCACCAGCAATGTACAAGTGTACCCTTTTCCCCACATCCTCGCCAGCACTTATTGTTGTTTGACTTCATATTGGCTGCCAATCTTACTGGAGTGAGATGGTATCTTAGGGTGGTTTTGATTTGCATTTCTCTGACTGCTAGAGATGGTGAGCATTTTTTCATGTACTTGTTGATTGACTGTATGTCCTCCTCTGAGAAGTGTCTGTTCAGGTCCTTGGCCCATTTGTTGATTGGGTTGTTTGTTATCTTATAGTCTAATTTTTTGAGTTCTTTGTATACTCTGGATATTAGGGCTCTATCTGAAGTGTGAGGAGTAAAGATTTGTTCCCAGGATGTAGGCTCTCTATTTACCTCTCTTACTGTCTCTTTTGCTGAGAAAAAACTTTTTAGTTTGAGTAAGTCCCATTGGTTGATTCTAGTTATTAACTTTTGTGCTATGGGTGTCCTATTGAGGAATTTGGAGCCTGACCTCACAGTATGTAGATCGTAGCCAACTTTTTCTTCTATCAGACGGCGTGTCTCTGATTTGATATCAAGCTCCTTGATCCATTTTGAATTAACTTTTGTGCATGGCGAGAGAAAGGGATTCAGTTTCATTTTGTTGCATATGGATTTCCAGTTTTCCCAGCACCATTTGTTGAAGATGCTATCCTTCCTCCATTGCATGCTTTTAGCCCCTTTATCAAATATAAGGTAGTTGTAGTTTTGTGGATTGGTTTCTGTGTCCTCTATTCTGTACCATTGGTCCACCCGCCTGTTTTGGTACCAGTACCATGCTGTTTTTGTTACTATTGCTCTGTAGTATAGTTTGAAGTCTGGTATCGCTATACCGCCTGATTCACACTTCCTGCTTAGCATTGTTTTTGCTATTCTGGGTCTTTTATTTTTCCATATGAATTTCATGATTGCTTTCTCTATTTCTACAAGAAATGCCATTGGGATTTTGATTGGCATTGCATTAAACCTATAGAGAACTTTTGGTAATATCGCCATTTTGATGATGTTAGTTCTGCCTATCCATGAACAGGGTATATTTTTCCATCTTCTAAGATCTTCTTCTATTTCTCTCTTTAGGGTTCTGTAGTTTTCATTGTATAAATCTTTCACCTCTTTTGTTAGGTTGATTCCGAAGTATTTTATTTTTTTTGAAGATATTGTGAATGGAGTGGTTGTCCTCATTTCCATTTCAGAGGGTTTGTCGCTGATATACAGGAATGCCTTTGATTTATGCATGTTGATTTTATATCCTGCCACTTTGCTGAATTCATTTATTAGCTCTAATAGTTTCTTTGTAGACCCTTTTGGGTCTGCTAGGTATAGAATCATGTCACCTGCAAATAGTGATAATTTAAGTTCTTCTTTTCCTATTTTGATGCCTTTAATTTCTTTCGTCTGTCTAATTGCTCTGGCCAGTGTTTCGAGAACTATGTTGAACAGAAGTGGAGAGAGAGGGCATCCAGATTTTAGAGGGAATGCCTTCAATTTTTCTCCATTCAGAATGATGCTAGCCTGAGGCTTAGCATAGATTGCTTTTACAATATTGAGGTATGTTCCTGTTATCCCTAGTTTTTCTAGAGTTTTGAACATAAAGGGATACTGTACTTTGTCGATTGCTTTTTCCGCATCTATCGAGATGATCCTATGGTTCTTATTTTTAAGTCTATTGATGTGGTGAATAACATTTATTGATTTCCGTATATTGAACCAGCCTTGCATCCCAGGGATGAATCCTACTTGATCATGGTGCACAATTTTTTTGATATGTTTTTGTATCCGATTCACCAGAATTTTATTGAGGATTTTTGCATCTAGGTTCATTAGAGATATTGGTCTGTAGTTTTCTTTCTTTGAGGTGTCTTTGTCTGGTTTAGGTATCAGGGTGATGTTGGCCTTGTAGAATGAATTTGGAAGTTCTCCCTCTTTTTCTATTTCCTGAAGTAGCTTGAAAAGTATTGGTATTCGTTCTTCTTTAAAGGTTTTGTAAAACTCTGCTGTATACCCATCCGGTCCTGGGCTTTTCTTAGTTGGTAGTCTTTTGATGGTTTCTTCTATTTCCTTAATTGATATTGGTCTGTTTAGGTTGTCTATATCCTCCTGACTCAATCTGGGCAGATCATATGACTTAAGAAATTTATCTATGCCTTCACTCTCTTCTAATTTATTGGAGTATAAGGATTCAAAATAATTTTTGATTATCTTCTGTATTTCTGAAGTGTCTGTTGTGATATTGCCTTTTTCATCCCGTATGCTAGTAATTTGAGTTCTCTCTCTTCTTCTCTTCGCTAGCATGGCTAAGGGTCTGTCGATTTTGTTTATTTTTTCAATGAACCAACTTTTAGTTTTGTCAATTTTTTCAATTGTTTCTTTTGTTTCGATTTCATTAATTTCAGCTCTGATTTTAATTATTTCTTGCCTTCTACTTCTTTTGCTGTTGTTTTGCTCTTCTTTTTCTAGGATTTTGAGATGAAGTATGAGATCATTTATTTGTTGGTTTTTTCTTTTTTTAAGGAATGAACTCCAAGCAATGAATTTTCCTCTTAGAACTGCTTTCAATGTGTCCCATAGATTCCGATATGTTGTGTCTGTGTTTTCATTTATCTCTAAGAATTTTTTAATTTCCTCCTTGATGTCTTCTATAACCCATTGATCATTCAGTAACCTATTGTTCATTCTCCAAGTGATGTATGCTTTTTCCTTCCTTCTTTTATCGTTGATTTTCAGTTTCATTCCATTATGATCAGATAAGATGCATGGTATTATCTCTACTCCTTTATATTGTCTAAGAGTTGCCCTGTGACATAATATATGATCTATTTTTGAGAAGGATCCATGTGCTGCTGAGAAAAAAGTGTAACTGCTTGATGTTGGGTGGTATATTCTATATATGTCAATTAAGTCTAGGTTATTAATTGTGTTATTGAGTTCTATAGTTTCCTTATTCAACTTTTGTTTGGAAGATCTGTCCAGTGGCGAGAGAGGTGTGTTGAAGTCTCCCATGATTATTGTATGGTGGTCTATTAGACTCTTGAACTTGAGAAGATTTTGTTTGATGAACATAGCTGCACCATTGTTTGGGGCATATATATTTATGATTGTTATGTCTTGTTGGTGTATGGTTCCCTTAAGCAGTATGTAGTGTCCCTCTTTATCCCTTTTGATTAACTTTGGCTTGAAATCTATTTTATTTGATATGAGTATGGACACTCCTGCTTGTTTCTGAAGTCCATATGAGTGGTATGATTTTTCCCAACCTTTCACCTTCAGCCTATGTATGTCTTTTCCTATCAAATGCGTCTCCTGTAGGCAGCATATTGTTGGGTCTTGTTTTGTGATCCATTCTACTAGCCTGTGTCTCTTAATTGGTGAGTTTAAGCCATTAACATTTAGGGTTATTATTGAGATATGGGTTGTTCTTCCAGCCATATTTGTTTATTTCTGTTACTAAACATGGTTTGTTTTCCTCTTTGATTATTTCCCCCCCGCTTTACTGTCCTACCTCCCACTGTTGATTTTCATTGTTATTTTCCATTTCCTCTTCCTGTAATGTTTTGCCGAGGATGTTTTGAAGAGATGGTTTTCTAGCTGCAAATTCTTTTAACTTTTGTTTATCGTGGAAGGTTTTATTTTCATCTTCCATCCTGAAGCTTAATTTCGCTGGATACAAAATTCTTGGTTGGAACCCATTTTCTTTCAGTGTTTGAAATACATTATTCCAGGATCTTCTAGCTTTCAGAGTCTGTGTTGAAAGATCAGCTGTTATCCTGATTGGCTTGCCCCTAAATGTAATCTGCTTCCTTTCTCTTGTAGCTTTTAAAATTCTCTCCTTATTCTGTATGTTGGGCATCTTCATTATAATGTGTCTAGGTGTGGATCTCTTATGATTTTGCACATTCGGCGTCCTGTAGGCTTCTAGGATTTGGGATTCTGTCTCATTCTTCAAGTCTGGGGAGTTTTCTCGTATTATTTCATTGAATAGATTGCTCATTCCTTTGGTTTGGAGTTCTGTACATTCCTGTATCCCAATGACTCTTAAGTTTGGTCTCTTAATGTTATCCCTTATTTCTTGGATGTTCTGCTCATGGTTTCTTAACAGTCTTGCTGAGCTGTCTATGTTCTTTTCAAGTTGAAATACTTTGTCTTCATTGTCTGATGTTCTATCTTCTAAGTGTTCTACTCTGCTGGTAGTATTCTCCATTGAGTTTTTAAGTTGGTTTATTGCTTCCTGCATTTCTAGGATTTCTGTTTGTTTGTTTTTTATAACCTCTATCTCCCTGTATAGTTGATCCTTTGCTTCCTGGATTTGTTTGTGTAATTCATTGTCGAAGTGATCTTTCATTGTCTGATTTTGCTGTCTCATGTCTTCCTTGATACTCCAGATCATCTGAAGCATGTATATCCTGAATTCTTTATCTGACATTCCATCTGCTGCAGCTGTTACCTCTTCTAAAGTTGAGTTGACCTGCATTGCTTGTGGTCCTTTCTTTCCTTGTCTTTTCATACTGCTTGTGTTTCTTTCTGCTTGGTGAAACTGTTGTGTTTTTGAAATGTTTTTTTCCCCTATATATTTATATTGCTCTTGTATAGTTGAAAAGTCTCCCTTGCAGGGTCGGGCGGCGGTCTGCCTACCCTGCAGGTGGGGGCGGCGGCTCTGCTCTGCCCCTACTCCAATTGGGGTGACGTGTGTACCACGCCGGCAGGCTGCTGGGCCTGATCCGCCGGTCTGTCGCAGGTCTGCCTTCCTTGCAGGCGCAGGCGGCGGCTCTGCCCTGCCCCTCCTACCACGCCCGCGGACCGCTGGGCCTGATCTGCAGGTTGGTCGCAGGTCTGCCCACCCTGCAGGCACGGGTGGCGGCTCCGCTCCACCCCCTCTCCAATTGGGGTCACGTGACCACCACGCCGGCAAGCCGCTGGGCCTGCTCCGGGCGCGGGCGGCGGCCCGGCTCCTCCCCTCTGGCTCGACGACAAAGCGAGAGACACTCGGGTGTCCGTGACTCACCCTCCCTACCAGGAGACCAACTGTTTCTGTCGCCGCTGGTATTGATGAAGTTCTCTCCTCCGCCGCTTTCTGATGACATCAGATCTCTGCCATGTTGGTATCCTATGCGAATGGCAGCATTTCGTTCCCTTTGCCAGGTAACCAAAGCAACGGGTGAGTCCTGACCGGCCATCACAGGCCCCGTCTCAGTCCTGTTGCCACTGCCCACGAAGGCTCGGTTGGTATTTACCTCCACAGTACTCAGCAGGACCCGGACCGAGAAGCAGTTTCCGCGGGCTCCTTAGCCCTGGGCCAGAGCAGTTCCGGGAGCCGGAACTCGGCCGCTCCGTGCTCGGTGTATGCTCTGATAAGAGCAGGCTCCAAGAAGCAGTTTCCGCGGGTTATTTAGCACTGAGCCTGAGTAATCTGTCTGCAAGCCGCAGGTGAATGGCAGCCAGAAATTACCTGTTCTATAGCTGAATGAGCTGCTGTCAGTCCAAAACAGGGATGGTGATGTCAGCTCTCCAAGATGGTGGCCGCTGGCCTCCCCTGTGGTCTGACCGGTGTGGAGAACCAAATTGGACTGCTTCCTTCCCCCGTCTCGAACCCAGAATTCAGCACTGAGTACGGTGCTTGCACGGCTGGCAGAAATTGCAGTGCTGTATCCCTGCGTCGCTATCTCCTCGTTTCCCAGGGCGCGCTGCAGACTCTAGCCGCGGGGCGATTTGCTGAATAAGCAGTGTTACCCTCCGTGCCACAAATCTCTCGCGTTTGAGTCCCCGTAGCCGATCCTCGTGCGATGGAAATCCTTCCTCCAAGTTCCGGAGCACCCCACTATTGCTGGAAATTCCTAACAAGATAGCCTTTAGCTGTCCTGACTCGTCATACTCCCACACAGTGACGCGGCACACAGGGGCAATGCACTCCCCTCGCCGCCATCTTTTTCCCCCCTCAATCTAGATTTTTGACAGAAATCTTTGTTGTGATGCAAAATCTTCTATCCTTAATGTAAAGCAGATTATTTATCTTAGTTATGAAAATATTTTTTTTTAAAAAACATAGTCCTGAGCCAGACCAGGGCTACTTTCATTCACTATTTTGACATTGAGGTTCAGGGATTTCAATCAGTGTCTTCCTTCTAGATGAATGCTGCTCTTCTCTGAGCTAACCATAGCCCAACTGGGACCCTCCAATTTCTTTTATTCTGTTACTTTCTCATGCTTTCTAGTTTCTGTAACTTCACACAATGCCTCTGATATATCATTCTCTTCTCATTTGTCTTGAATCCTCTATTTAACATTTTTTTCTAAAACCTCTGTGTTTCTTCATAACCTGGGACCTCATTCCAGGATTCCTTCCCTTTTTCTGGGGATACCCCCCACCCTGCCTCACTCAGGGTCAGTCACACACAAAGCTCTTAATGCACATGGGTCTAGGGGTGTAAAAATTACTTTTATACTACTATCATCTGCTCTACTAGATTGTGAAATATTCAAAACAAGTATTATACAAAGATTTTGGGATTACTGACCTTATAGCATAGTTAGAAGGAAAGATTAATGTTTATATAACAATTACATATTTCTACAAAAAGATGCCAAATTGCAGCAACAGTGTACACATCTATCAATTATTGAATAAACATTCTCCATGCCTTATTTCTTAATTCTCACAACAACCCAACTTTGTATTTATTATAATTCCTATTTTGCCTAAGAAATCTGAAGGTGGGACAAATTAAATAACTTGTTTAGGGTCATATCCTATGAATGGTAAGAGGAAATTCCGGGATAGATCCATCATCATATGCCAGTTTGGGGTATGTGCCCTTCACCACTATGCTGATATGATTAAGAAGCCTTGAATACAGTAGTGTTTTGTGAAGAGCACTTGATCAGAGTATCCTGGGATACTGAAAATATTTTTTGAAAGAGTCTGACTCTCTCAATGAATTGCAGCATTCAAGAGGAAATATAATAAGAAGTTGACACAGTGGTGTGCTTGCTTTTTGTTCTAATGCATTTGTGCTGAAAAATATTTAGTTGAGTATAGTTATTAGTGCTTAACAAGTTTGACAAATCATTTCCTTGGGAACATATTTAACGCTGATGATTTGTTATCTCATTGTTTTATGAACCAACTAACTTCCCTTCCAAGCCTATAGTACTTTTATGCACTTATATTTTATTGTGTATCTAAGCTTTGTTAAGATGGTCACATCATTTTAGCCTATTATATATTCTCTCTATATAAACTATTTTGCTTCAATCAAGCAAAACAGTTTCACAGTATGGAAACCATCATGGATTAGTTCACTGTCTTTACCAAGATAGATTGTAGATATTGATGTGATTTTTATAGCTCTATTAATGTTTAATTAACTATAAATAGAACCAAGCTGGGCTGAGATTGTGGCTCAGTGGTAGAGCACTTGCCTAGCACATGTGAGGCACTGGGTTCGATCCTCAGCATCACATAAAAAATAAAATAAAGGTATTATGTCCATTTATAACTAAAAAAAAAAATAAAAATAAAAAATAGAACCATGCTAGGAAACCAAGCTCTAGAGAGGTTAAGATGTTGAGAGCCACAGCCGAAGGGGCCCCAGCAAACTTCCAGCTGCCAGCAATCCAGCTGCCGGCTGATGATTGGCTCACAGCGGCCCCAGCAACATCTAGCTGATTGGCTCCTCGGCCCCAGCAACATCTAGCTGATTGGCTCCTCTGCGGTGATGCTCATTGGACTGTTTCCCTGCCCTTTCAGACCACGGAGCTGCTCATTGGGGGACTTTTTGGCTATGCCCACGTGACCCAGCCAATCGGCCTCAAGAGCAGGAGGATTGTGGGAGGTGAAAAGAAGCTTGTAGGGGGAGAGACAGGCTTGTGGAAAGCCGGTGGTGGCAGTTGAGGCTCTGAGGGGTTTTTCCTGAGAGGCTGTTTGTTTGGCGTGTTTGGTTCTAAAAATAAAGTTAGTTTCTTTTGACAAGTGGCTCCTGATTGTGCCCAGCCAGACTGCGGCATTTGGTGGCCCGCACGGGGAGCGACTGAGGGTAAGTGAAACTGCTCGCCCCTGAGGGCAGGGCGAGAGGATGGGTAGCCATTTTAAGATTC
This sequence comes from Marmota flaviventris, assembly GCF_047511675.1. NCBI lineage: Eukaryota > Metazoa > Chordata > Mammalia > Rodentia > Sciuridae > Marmota > Marmota flaviventris. The sequence continues at coordinate 120,412,606 of NC_092502.1, read as the reverse complement.
TTCTTTTGTTATTTTGTTTCACTTTTGTTTTAAGTTGCCTGTCCCTGGAGATGAGTGAGACGGAAGAAAAACCGCTCACATCTGAGGAAAAACTATTTACGTCTGAGGAACAGATAGGGAGAAAGGACGGATGCACATGTCAGGAGGATAGAAAGGCTATAATGACTTTTTGTTGTTCCCTTTTTATCTCATTCTGTCTCGGTTTTGTTTGGCGTCATCTTGTTGGGTTGTATTATAGTAGAAATACGGGATCAGAAATTAGTAAAAAACAAACTGAAAGAGTGTTAAGTAAATTGTTAGAGGAAGGAGGCATCTCAGTAAAATCAAGAACAGTCAGGGCATACGTTGATACAATACAAAAATGTAGCCCATGGCTTTTTAAGGAGGAGTTGTTAAATATATCACAATGGAACCATCATGGTGAAGATTTAAAAAGAATAGAAAAGAAAAGCCCAGGGACTCTGCCAGTTGGCACATTGCCATTGTGGACGTTCGTATCTTGTTTGCTTAGTCCAAAGCCTTCAGTTCAGACAATGGTAGAGGAAGGAGAAGACATAATGATTCAAGTAAAAGAGAAGGTCTCTCAAGTTAGTCAGACAGAGGAAAAGATTCAAGTAAAAAAGAAGGTCTCTCAAGTTAGTCAGACAGAGGAAAAGATTCAAGTAAAAGAGAAGGCCTCTCAAGTTAGTCAGACAGAGAAAGAAAGTGTAAAACAGAAAAAGCCATCAGGGGAAAAGTTACAACAGGAGATTGCTACTAACACCTTTCTATCACCAGAGGGTGTAAGTGTCCAACCAACAGCACCACCTCTACAGGAGACTGCTACTAACACCTTTCTATCACCAGAGGACGTAAGTGTCCAACTAACAAGGCCACCTCCATATGCTGGGAGGTCCCCAACCCCCGCAGTTGATAGTTGGGATCCTGAGACAAGATCTCAAATATTAACATGCCCTGTATTTGAGGCAGGAGGGCAGCGATTTTACCAAGTTTTAAATTTCAAAACAGTGAAGCAGCTAAAAGAGGCTGTAACAACCTATGGTCCTCAAGCACCCTTCACTGTAAGCTTGGTCGAATCCATTAACAACTTGAACATGACGCCAGCAGATTGGGCTAATATGTGTAAAGCTGTGCTAAATGGAGGACAATACCTGTTATGGAAGGTTGCCAATGAGGAATTTTGCAAGGAGACGGCTAGGCGAAATGCAGCAGCTGGTTATCCTCAGAGAAATCTAGATATGTTGTTAGGAAAGGGACCTTATGAGGATCAGCAGCAACAAATTGCATATGATCCTGGCGTATACGCACAAATTGCTGCAGATGCAATTAAGGCATGGAAGACTTTACAAGGACATGGAGGTTTACAAGGTCAATTATCTAAGGTAATACAAGGAGCTAATGAACCTTATGCTGAATTTGTAGATAGGCTTATTCAAACAGCTACCAGAGTTTTTGGGAATACAGAACAAGCAATGCCATTACTAAAACACCTGGCTTATGAGCAAGCGAATCGTTGGTGCAGAGATATCATTAGACCATGGAAACATGAAGATTTAAACACATATATTAAATTATGTAGAGACATTAATGAACAAGAGCAAGTCGTGGCAGCTGCAGTAAAACAGGCTTTAGATGCCAGAGACATTAATGAACAAGGGCAAATTGTGGCAGCTGCAGTAAAACAGGCTTTAGATGCCAGGCCAAGAACATGCTACAATTGTGAACAAACAGGACATTTTAAAAGGAATTGCCCCATTGGAGGAGGGTTTAACAAAACTAGGTATCCAAGGAGTAGAATACCAGGTATTTGCCCACGATGCCGTAGAGGGAGACATTGGGCTAATGAATGCCGTTCTCAAACCACCATAGAGGGTACTCCATTATCAAAAAACGAACAAGGACCAGGTGTTTATCCACGATATCGTGGAGAAAGGCATCAGGCTCCATTGCCAAAAAATGGACAAGGGGGCCCAATGCTCCGGGGCCCAAAACCACAAATATACGGAGCACTGGAGGAACCCAGCAACCCCATCAGGGTAGTGCCCAGGACACATTGTCCATCAGATCCCTCATCAGACAAACCAGAGGGAGCGCAGGGTTGGACATCTGCGCCTCCGCCAGAGCAGTACTAACTCCAGAGATGGGAGTTCAAATCATTCCCACAGGGGTGAAAGGACCTCTTCCCAAAGGAACAGTAGGCTTATTATTGGGACGCAGCTCTTCTACTCTAAAAGGACTTATGATAAGTCCTGGGGTAATTGATCCCGATTATGAAGGTGAAATAAAAATTATAGCCAGTTCTCCAAAGGGTATATCAGTAATTTCACCAGGAGATAGAATAGCACAGTTACTAATAATACCCAGCCTACATGATAAATTTTCCAGTCGTACTGTAGAAAGAGGTTCCAAGGGATTAGGCTCCACAGGTGTAGATTGGGCTATGCTTTCTTTAAATTTAGATTCTCGCCCCATGCTAAAACTAAATATTCAAGGACATGAATTTAATGGGCTACTGGATACAGGTGCAGACCTTAGCATCATCTCTCGTCAAGAATGGCCAAAACATTGGCCATTACAACAAGCCACTCAAACGCTTCGAGGCCTAGGAGTGGCGACTAATCCCCATAGAAGTGCAATGGTATTAGATTGGAAGGATCCTGAAGGATGTGAAGGAACTATACAGCCATATGTATTGGATCATCTTCCCGTAAATTTATGGGGATGAGATGTCCTAGATCAATTAGGTTTGACATTAACAAATAACATCAACCAAAATGCACCCACTATTATGACTAGACAAGGTTTTAGGAAAGGAAAAAGATTAGAAAAACAAGAACAAGGTATAGCAGCACCAATACAAATAGATCAAGGAACAGACAGACATGGGTTGGATTTTCAGAAAGGGCCACTGAGACAATAAAAATTACTTGGAAATCAGAAAGACCAGTATGGGTTCCTCAGTGGCCCCTGACTAAAGAAAAGATACAAGCAGCCCATGACCTGGTCAAACAGCAATTAGCGGAAGGACATATACAACCTTCTGTATCCCCCCACTAGCTTCTTCTAGTGTAGAGAAAATATGTATGTCATGTGTAGTTTTATCTGCTAAATCATTGCCCAAACTAAGGGCTCCAGGCAATCCTGTATGTGCCCTGATATGTCCTATAAAGAATGGATCTTTTCTGTCCCAGATTAGACTTTGTATAGTGGAAAGCAAAGAGAAAACAGTAGAAGAAGGGGAAATCCTACCAGCATCTTCAAGAGATACTATAGCATTAACTACATACTGACTATCAGAAAATAAATTAAATACAGAATCTTTAAACATCACAAAAGCTTGTAAAACTGCATTAAGCTCTACCTTTTGAGCTGATTGTTTGGGTACTAAAAATGTAAAAGTTTGATCAGGGGTAACTACTGCTGCTGTACCATTATTTGACCCATCAGTGAATATATTTGGAGCATTCATGATAGGTGTTTTTCTTGTCATTTTTGGAAAAATTACAGGATGCAATGACCAAAAAGACAATAAAGGATTAGATGGTAAGTGGTTATCAAATGAAACATTAGATTTGCACATGATTATTGCCCAAGTATTTAACTCATTAGCTAACTCATCAATTTGATTCATAGTATATGGAGTAATAATTTTATTGGGAGAAATTCCAAACACTCCCTTTGCTGCTTTTATTCCTTTGAGTATTAATTGTCCTACAGCCTCAGGATACCTAGTAAGAATAGTGTTAGGAGAATAAGATAAATGTATCCATAATAATGGACCTTCTTGCCAAAATACTCCTGTAGGAATATTTTTTGTTGGTAGTACAATAAATAATAAAGGCAAACTTATATCAATTCTATCCAAATGCATATTTTCCATATATGTTTCAATGATTTTTAATGCCTTTCTTGCTTCAGGCGTTAACATTCGGGGTGAATTTGGATCTGATGGACCTTTTAGGATATCAAATAAAGGTCCCAACTCTCCTGTTGGTATACCTAAATAAGGCCTTATCCAATTTATGTCTCCTAATAACTTTTGAAAGTCATTAAGTGATTTGAGTTGATCTACTCGTATTTGAATTTTTGGTGGACGGACCATGGTTGAGGATAATAGAACTCCTAAATAATTAATTGGAAAATTTAATTGTACTTTATCTATTGCTATCTCTAGATTATAATTTTTTAATAAGTTTGTAAGTGTGGCATAACATTCTAGCAATGTGTTTTTATCTTTGTGTGCTAATAATACATCATCCATATAGTGAAATATTTGTAGTTCAGGATTTTGATTTCTAAGTGGCTGGATTGCTTTGTTAACATAAATTTGACACATAGTTGGGCTGTTAGCCATCCCTTGAGGGAGTACTTTCCATTCATCTCTCTGATCAGGACCTTCATGATTCAGTGCAGGGATAGTAAATGCAAAACGTGGACTATCCTCAGGATGAATTGGAATTGAAAAAAAACAATCTTTAATATCTATAACTAAAACATACCAGGTTTTTGGCAAAGCAGACAACTGAGGAATCCCTGATTGAGCAGGTCCCATAATAACCATCTCATTATTAATGGCTCTTAAATCTTGCAATAATCTCCATTTACCAGATTTCTTTTTGATGACAAAAATGGGAGTATTATGGGGAGTGCCCAGCCAGACTGCGGCATTAAGTGATTTGATTTTATAGTTAGTGCCAGAGCAAAATTTAAAATCTAGGCTTTTTGCTAAGTGGGCCAGTCTCATTTCTTCTACACCAAGATGACTCTCAAGGTAAATGCTATTCCTGAGAATTGATAAATCTCACATCCAGTTGCCAGTGGAATCTACTGGGCATAGAAAAATTAAACTTGAGGCCAGATTTCTTATAGTATTTTAACATGTCAGAAAGGGAGAGCCTTTGGGAATACTCCCCTGGTAATTCTACCTTGATGGTTTGGTTTTTCTTCATGTGCTGCATAGAGATTTTCTGATTCTACAAACTGAACTACTGGAGTTTTCACCAGTCTGCCTTCCAACTAAAGCATTTTAACTGCTAGAAACATTTACATCTCTTCCTGGACATGTTATACCTCCTCTCTATGGTAGTTCATTACTACCTTGGAATAAACTTGTTTAGAGAAAGGTCATCCTTCATTTGTACTTTGTTATTATCCTTGTATCCCTACATGTTTATGATCCCTCTGTCCTTTGCCATATTAACATTTCTTATCACATTTCTAACTTGTTATCATTTTTATGATTCACAGATCAAACATTTTTAAAATTTTAGATTCCAGTGTTTGGGCTAGTTCTTTATTGTGTGTATTTTTATGTGTGCGCGCATGTGCACTTCTTGCTGCTAGGAATGTATTAGAAATTTATGATGACTTTTCACTTTAATTATATAAAATATATAGCTTGTATCTATAATATTTTGCTTGTAATTTAAGAAACAATTTAATAAAAGCTATGTGGAGTTGATTTCTTCCCAGAGAAAAGATTGAAAAACAGTATAGTAGTCATTGCTGAGAAGAATATCACCTGTATTTATTTTCAGTGTCTAGATCAATAGCACAAGAACATTGAGGCTTAGAGAAATGCTTGCAAACTATGGCAGTTATTGAAATTTGACTTTCTAGATGGCCAGATGTGACATTGTGGGTCCCTTGAATGAAATGACAATTTCCTTTGCTTAAAGAAAGGATGGATTTTTTTTCTTTTTTCCTGTTTCATTGGGTTTATGCTCTTCAAATTCAAAACTCAGGGTTAACTCTAACTAATAGAAAGTTCAGCCTGCAAAATATATAGTTCAGTTAGAGAAACTAGGTTTAAAATAGGCAGGGGCAGGTCAGCAAAGGGAATTATCATTTTCTTAAAAAATTAGAACAAGTTTTTATTGCTTTTGCTTTTTCCCATTCTTACTCTTTGCCGCTTCTTGTCTTTTGTCTTCTTCTTTCCCTCTTCCCCCTTCTTCCCCTCATTTGTGAGCTCTGATCAGGATGAGTTATTGGGAAACTCACCCTCAGGATGTTCAGAGGTCAGAGCCATCTGATAGAGATGTTCACATTGTACACTGGACAAGAGCACCAACCAAGGAGTCCAGTGGGGCAGCTCTCCAGCCAGAACTCCACCTGCTGAGCCTCTAGCACTTGTTTAGAGCTGTGCCTGTCTCCAGAAAGGGGTGCCTTTTCCTTTTCATAAAGGTGTTGTCTGTTCATTAGTTATGTGCTGACGGCTCTGCATATAACCAAAAGTGATTTAGATTCATGTAGCAAGTACATATGAAAGCAGGGACTGTGTTAGAATCTAGTGAAAGAGACAGTATAAATTCACTCAGCAGAGAATAACAGCTTTGCTTCCCTAGTGGAGGCCTAGAGAAAGAGGGTATTTAAAAAATATGTTTTATTTCTCTTTAGGTATGGCAAGCCAAACAGATCAGGAAATAACGGTCATTGAAATGATAATTTGTTATATTCACAGATTGCAAAAGAAAGGTGCATGGTTAGGGTGCACACAGGTGATCAGAAATTCCATGATGGTCGGAGGCAGGAACTGTGGAAAGGGGCTTCTGCTTTAGTCGGATTTTGTGTTGCTGTGACCAAAGGAACTAACAAGAACAACATAGAAGGAAAACAATTTTTTCTTAGGCTTGTGGTTTCAGAAATTCAACCCATGGTTAACTGACTTCATACATTTGGGCCCAAGATGAGTCAGGACATCCTGGTAGAAGAGCATGGCATAGGAAATCCACTCAGGACATGGCAAGAGCAAGCAGAGAAAGAGAGCATTTCAGTCAAAATATAAACACCAAAGGCACACACCCAGTGACCTACCACCTCCAGCCACACCCTGCTTGGCTAACAGGACCCAGTTAATCCATATCAGTGGTTTCATCCACTGATTAGGTTCTACCTCTCATAATCTGATCATTTCACCTCTGACAACTCTTACGTTGTCTCACACATTAGCTTTTAGGGGCCACCTCCTATCTAAGCCATAATAATCTCATTTGTGATTTCTATAGGAAAGAATGGGAAAGGCAGGAAAGCAGGCTCAGGATTGGCTAGTTCGGCTGTCCCTAGTTGTCTAGTACATGGCCCTGGGGTGATAGGGCAAGTGAACAATAGCCCAGAGTATGAGAGCCGCACAGGGAGATGGTTTGGTTGGTTTGCTTTTGAAAAGCAGACACTAATGAATTGTTTACTGTCTTTAGAATGACTAACCCAGAGAGAGCACTTTACCTAGGTCAGTAAGGCCTCAGTGTCAAAGCCTCAGAATAAAAAGTAAACAAATGGAAGATAAGATTAATACAGAAAAAAAGGTTTTCAGATCCCTGGGTCACTGACTCTACCCTGAAAGATGCTGTAATTCTGAACACTGTCATCACAGGTCCTGTATATTTCTGTGTCTCAGTATTTGGGGTCCTAGAACCTTGGGTCAGGAAAAGATCTTACAAATTTGCTGGTCCAGTCCTGCCATTGAGTATCAATGATACTTAGAGAATCATTAATACTGGCAATGTTTATTGACCCATAAAGAATGTTCTTTATATGCATTTTTTTTTAGAATTTATTTTTTTGGCACAACCAAATGGTGTTATAGGTATGTTTTATAGATGAGGAAAAAGAGAATCAGAAAGGGTACAAATGTTGTCCAAGGTCATAGCCAAAATATCAACAGCAGGTTCCCAACCATCATGCTGTGTGCAAAGCCCCTGTACTTGATCATAGTACATTTGTCCAGGGAGGCCAAGATTTGTTGGACTCTTCAGGGGATCTGATATTAAATCCTGAACAATTTAATCCTAAGCAAATGCTTTTTCCACACTATGTAATTGCTCATTAGCTTTCAGTATTCCCTTATTATCTGTTCCAAGAAATTATTTATAGTTTGAGAAAAAAAGTCAGTTGGAGCTTACTCTCTGCCAGCAGGAGCACTTCATGCATTATCTGTTTTGTGTTTAAAACACATAGATAGCCCAGTAGGATGGCCTCAAAAATTCTTCCTGTACATTCTGGAATGCCTATTTCCACTGTTGAGGAACTTGCAAAAAAACCAAGAGTGTGGAGTAAATGCAGGTGGGAAGATATTCCTGCTTGTAACCTTTGCATTCTGAGCTCATTTAGCTCCTGTCCACTAATTTCAGGGTGGTGTTCAAATCCTCCAGACTGTTTATAAGGAACCAACATGCTCTGCCCAGTCTAGCTCCTTAAGAGAACCAGCGGAGCCAGTGACAGCTGCCAGGGCCATTCTCAGTGCTGTCATTTGTATGCTCTGTTTCCCATCACGTTTCCTCTAACTTACCATCTGCTTCTCCTGAGAGGTTGAGAAAGGCAAGATTTCTTTTCCCTTCTGAGAAGAAGCTGATACTGTGTGCAAAATATCAAGATGCATGAAACTACTCACTCCGCCAGGCAGCTGAAAGCTGCAGCTCTTGCATCTCATTGTGTTGAAGCCACTCTCCTCAGCACGGACAAAATAGAGAGGATCTTGAGGGCTTTGTTGTGGGACTAATAGAGCTTCCCAACTGTGTGAGAAGACGGGAAAACAAATGTGATAGAAAGGATCACCCAGTGGATCAGTAACCTTATTCTGCCAAGGAATAGAGAGGCAAAGCGGCTAGAGCAAGGACTTAGGAGTCTGGTGATCCAGGGTCCAAATGCTGTCCCTGATTTTCACTAGTTGGGTGACCGCAAGCCCTAACTTCTTGTTTTAGTTCGCCTTTTCAGTGCGGTGATGAAAGGATCTGACCAGAACAACTGTAAAGGAGGGAAAAATTTATTTTGGGGTTTCACGGTTTCAGAGGTCTTAGTCCATAGAAGGCCGGCTTCATTCTTCAGGGCTCCAGGTGAGGCAGATCTTCATGGTGGAAGAGTGTGGCGGAGGGAAGCAGCTCAATGGTGAACAGGAAGCCCAGAGAGAGACTCTACTCACCAGATACAAATATATACCCAAAGCCATGTCCCAATCCCCACCCACTCCAACCACAACCTACCACTTCAGTTACTACTGAGTTAATCCCTATCAGGGAATTAAATCACTGATTCACTTAAGATTCTTACAACCCAATCATTTCTCCTTTGAACCTTCTTGCACTGTCTCACACATGAGTTTTCGGGGATACCACAGCTATACCATAACACTTCCCCATACTTCTATTTACTGATTTGTGAAATGGGGAGGATATAACACCTACCCCATAGCTACTAAGTATTTGCTGTTATAAATAATTACACTTAGTATAGTACTAGTCACAATATAGGCAATCAACAAATGCTTACTTTCTTCTTTTCTCAAAATAGTTTCCCAATGGTAAGTCTTTAGTACTCAGTTTAGCAGTTAAATTGAATCAAATGCTTGTTGGGTGCCAGGCACAGTGGTAAGTGTTGGGGACACAACAGTGAATGTGCTGGGTCTGCTGTTGGAGCCCACCATCCCATAGGGAAATTGAATTCCAGCTGCTGTTGTAAATGATCCAGAGTACCTGAGCACTGGATGTGCAGGAAAAGATGCCCATCCTGTCCTGACTCAGGCATATTTCCCAGGGCATCCATATCTAAGCCAAGAACTGACCAATGAAAATGAACTATTTGCTCATTCAGTCAGCATTTATTGAGTTTTCATTGTATGTCAGATCCTGTGAAGGAATTTGGAATTGAAATTAAAACAAACAAACAAACAACAACAACAAAACAGGGCTAGGGTTGTGGCTCAGTGGTAGAGCACTTTCCTAGCACATGTGAGGCACTGGATTAAATCCTCAGCACCACATAAGTAAGTAAGTAAGTAAATAAATAAATAAATAAATAAATAAGATAAAGTTATAAAACACACATGCACTAAGAAAGTAAATAAACAAAAACATACAGAGTGCCTAAGTACCATGGAGAAATAATCTGTGCACTCTCATAATTGAAAAACAAGAGTATGGAAGGGAAGAGCTGTCTTAGCTGATCAAGGGGGTTCACACAAGATGATACCTGAGATGAGACCTGGAAGATAAGGAGTGAGGCTGTGTAGAGTTGGGGTGAGCTGTTCTCTTGAATGGAGGGGAGAGGTTTTCTTTTTGCCCATGAGAGTCACCTATGAGCACTTATTGTCTACAAGCACTTGCTTGTCAATTCCTGGCTTTCCTCCCATATTTCCATCCTTTTGAGCATGAGTAGATTTAGAACTACTGGGAGCTGAAGCTTTTACAGTTTGTTGATTCATTTTAAGGAAAGAAATACAAAGATATCTTTGGTAAAAGTGTCCAAAAGCAGATGACCATGTGAACATATTGTTGGGGCTCACTTAAAAGTCGCCTCAATCCCAATCTTCCCTTAGTTTCTTGGTAATTCATCTTCACTTTTGTGGAAAATGCCTGTATGTCTGTGGGAACTGAAGAACATAGTGGGTGATGAGAAGCACTGGAATGTACAGGAATGTACAGTGGGAGTGTGCAGGCAAAGGTGTCCACACAGTTGGACAAAGGAAGAGCACTGTGGCAGGAAACTGGACTCCAGGACTGTGGAGGAACTTATTTCATATCTTGAGGTATTGGTTATCCAATCTGTAAAATGAAAGGGATGGATTAAATGAAAACACAACAGAAACAAAAACTGTCATTCAGCCATACCTTCTGATCCAGGTAGAGTTGTATGTGCTTTCTAGGTAGTAAACATTTACTCCTCATAAAAATCCTATGAGATACATGCTACTCTTATCTTCAGTATGCAGATAAGGAAGCCGAAGCACAGAGCATGAATACCTTGCCCATGTCATACATGTTAAGAACCGTCAGCAGATCTGAGGGTGATCCCCTCCCGGTGGTGGGGCTTTTTTCTCCTTAACCCATTCTGCTACACTCTTGCTCTGGACAAGACTTACGATGCTTGCAACAGCCAGGAAATATTGTTACTAATACTGCTCTTTTGAAAGATATGAGGAAACTAAGACTCAGGAAGATTAGTAATAAATAGAATAATGTTAAAGTTTATAACTGGTTAAAAAAAATCGGAAGTGCCAACAATCCATGGAGAAACAATTTTTCCAGAAATGTATGTGATAAAAATGAAGAAATTGGGACATTATGTTATATCCAGACTGATATTCTTTATGATACTCTACTTAGCTGAGTTCTTATAGGATTTCTATGGCAAAACCCCCAAGCAGCTCTCTAACCTTCTAACAACTGGTGTACCATCTTTGGTAACATAGAGTGGAAATTTTACACAACTGAAGTTTCATATAATTGAAGCTTTAAATTGCCAGAACTTTAAATAAATTACATATTTGAATGAAAATCCTCTCATCTAACACGTGTTGGACATTTTCTTACCATAGGAGGATTAGGAAAAAAGAAGTAAATGAACACTAAGTATGAGTGAATCCCTTGGGGATGACTTCTGCGCTTGGTGGAGGTCCTGTGATGTTATCTGTTTTTTTAGATCAATTTATATGTTTGCTTCTCTTTCTTCAGAGTCATGTCTCTAGCTGTGTTCCTCTATTTTTCTGATATTTTCTTTTTTACCTCCATTATATTGTTTTCTCATAAATCAAGTTCCTTGTCCTTGTTAGTCAAATTGAAGTGCTTGGAGTACAGTATGAGAATCTTTTTTCTTTTTTAATTGATATGCATGGATGTTGCTGTCTAGGTACTAAGAAGTCTAAGTTGGCCCATAGAAGCCTCTCTTTGCTACTCTCTCTGCATTTATACCAACCAAACTATTTAGCCTGTCTGAACACATTGGTGTGAGTTTGGCCTTAGGCTTATTCTAGAATTGCTTGGATCTAAATCCCCCTAAGACAGTAATAGCACACTGTGGATGGACTCCAAAGCTATTCTGTCAGAGTTCAAATCTTTGTTCTATTAACTTTAATGAGTTAATTAACTTTACCATGTCTCAGTTTTCCATCTGGAAACTGGGGGCAATAATAATATTTTGCTTACTGTCTTATTAAAAAAAGGTTAAATAAAATAATGGTGATATTTTCAACATAATACCTGGCAAAAAAATAAGTACTCAATTAAAAAGCCATTATTATTTCTCATGTCTTTTATTTTACCATCATGAGCATCACATATCTAACTATATTTTCTGGAACTGAAAATGGACGTCTTGGGCCATAAATTTCCAGGTCTAATACAGGCAGGTATTTTTGTAAAGAACTTTATTTCCGATACTCCCATGTGATAATGAAATACATAAGCATACTGATAAGGCGAAACATCTTCTGGTCACCCTGGCATCTCTCACTGGCCACTGGTAGATTCTAATATGCCCAAGTTCAGTCAGCTATGTTGTGGAGGTTTTTCCTGGTGTTTTGGAGCCATCTGTGCATTTAAATAGAGTCATCAACTGCACAGGGAAGGCAAACCTATACTGTTGTTCATTAAATGCTCTTAAAAATGATGTCCTGTCCTAGAACAAAGCAATTATAAATTATTGGATCCATAGAGATATGTTATTAAAATGCTAGGATATAATTTCCTCAGATACTGCCTACTGATGCTGGCAGCTTCCAGTCTATAACATGTGAGCCGAGCTGTGCCTATGCCATTGAGTCTATTGATATTTCTATTGATATGTTTAAAGTTATACACAGCCAACCAGTTATTTTGGTCATAAGTAAACACAGCTTAAATTGTGGTGCATATTAAGCATTATTACTTCATATATTTATTTTTTAAGTCAGATTTAAGGAAAAAAATATAGCATTTCCCTAGTTGGATTGCAGTTATTTTCAGTAGTAGCAATATCTATTTTTCCCCTTTTGCTCCCATAGCACTAATAATGCCATCTGCATTATCATTGTGGTGATTGAACCGGTAAGATAAAAGAGATGGCAAATGTAGCATCAACTGATAGCAATCAGTTTGCTCAAGCTGCAGATGGTTATGGAGCAATAGAAGGAAGTTGACCATTGTTGAAAGCAACTGAATACTTAAAAAGCATCATGTGAAAAGCAGCAGGGTATAAATTAAATATAAAAGTACAAAGACATGAAATTAAAAATTGAAGCAGATAAAGTATCAAGCAGGGTTATGGGGAGAGACACAGGGCAATTTAGGAGAGTTTAATAATTTTGCAAAAGTGTGTGCAGGATTAAGGGGATAAGGGAAGGTGCAGACCCCAGAGTTAACATCAAAGAATCATTGCCACCTTTTAGGAATGAAGGGAAGTGGGGGAAAATCTGTTACTGGGGCCAGGAGAGACCTGTAGTTGCAAGAGTAGGGACATTAGATGGGAGCTTCGGCCTTTTTGAACACAACCACTGCCACTTAATGGCCAAATAGGGAAGGGGACGTGGTAATAGATGCCTCACCTCTCACCATCCCACTCTCTGGTTTCTTGCTTGTGCCTCTACTTGGATGACTCCCATCTAGGGTAGCTATCAAGGATGGGAACTGGGGCACGGCGCCAGGTGGGGTTGATACACAGTGGGTCTAGGAGGCAAAGGATCATATTTGGTAGAATGAAGAAGATAATTTTTTATTAATTGTTTTATACAAAATTTTCAATTATTAAATAAGAAGCATTGAGGCAAATAACATTTTAGGGAAATAAGATCATGGATTTAATTTTTTATATTTATACCCTTATTTGAAAAATACAATAAATTGTATAATTTGTATTTTGTTTTTCATTGACTGGCCACATGATCCTCCCTAACTTCCAGAGGGTATTCACTGGGTAATTCAATCACACTCTCAAGATATTGATAATTAGTTGGCACTTTGAATGAATATATAGCCATTGATGGCTCCTTCATAAAAATGTAGATTGATTTTTATTCAAAACTAGGTGAGTGTCCTCGTGGAAAAAAATACAAAAGTGTCCCCAGAAATACCTTCATCTCAGAGATGCCCTCTCTGAAATGTTCTAGTTGCTCTCTCTGAAATGTTCTAGTAACCTCTTTAAAAAGAAAAAAAAATGGCCCAAGAAGTTAAGCAACAAAAGCCATGAGGATTATAGGCTTTATTAGAGACCAGGAGAGCCCAGTGTGCTATGCAAGGATGGGGATTCAGGGCCAGCCTTTACTCTGGGAAGACCAGCGCATTCCCTGCCACCTGAGCTATGTTCCCAAACACCACCCACTCATCCGCGGTGAGCTCTGACAAATGTGAACCCACAGGCAGAGTAGCACAATGCTTTTTTTCATTTCCATAAAACTAAATGTATTCCATTTTATGAAACATTTTTAATTAAGATAGTATAATATTACTTATTTTTTTAATTCCTTCTCATCCTTTGGTAATCTAGTAGATTTAAAAAAATATTTCTCACAGAAAGATAAATGGAAATCCTCTTTCTTTTTTTTTTTTAAAGAGAGAGAGAGAGAGAGAGAGAGAGAGAGAGAGAGAGAGAATATTTCAGTATTTATTTTTCAGTTTTTGGTGGACACAACATCTTTGTTTGTATGTGGTGCTAAGGATCGAACCCGGGCCCCACGCATGCCAGGCGAGCGCGCTACCACTTGAGCCACATCCCCAGCCCCTGGAAATCCTCTTTCAATTGCCCATTTATATTTATCTATTCTTAACATTATTTATTTATTTATTTATTTATTTATTTTTAGTTGTAGTTGGGCACTTTATTTATTTATTTATTTATTTATTTATTTATTTATGATGTGATTTATTTTTTTATATGAAGATGGAACCCAGCACCTCACATGTGCTAGGCGAGTGCTCTACTGCTGAGCCACAACTGCAGCCCCTCTTAACATTATTTTGATCTTGGAAGTCCAAATGTCTGGGAACCAGTGACAAGGAGGGGTTAGGGATAGTGACCCCTATGAGCCAGACGGTATGGAGAAGATACCCAGAGAGCCTCACAGTGATGTGTTTTAGTCAAACAGCTACCAACACAGCTTTCTTAAAGTGTCAGGTATTTCTTTTTTAAAATTTTTTAATTGATTTGTTAAAAAATAAATGACAGCAGAATGCATTACAATTCTTATTACACATATACAGCACAATTTTTCATACCTCTGGTTGTATATAAAGTATGTTGACACCAATTCGTGTCTTCATATATGTACTTTGGATAATAATGTCCATCACATTCCACCATCCTTGCTAATCCTCTGCCCCCACCCTTTCCTTCCCACCCTTCTGCCCTATCTAGAGTTCCTCTATTCCTCCCATGCTCCCCCTCCCTACCCCACTATGAATCAACCTCCTTATATCAGAGAAAACATTCAGAATTTTTTTGGGGGGGGATTGGCTAACTTCACTTAGCATTATCTTCTCCAACACCATCCCTTTGCCCGAAAATGCCATGATTTTATTCTCTTTTATTGCTGAGTAAAATTCCATTGTATATATATGCCACATTTTTTTAATCCACTCATCTACTGAAGGTCATCTAGGTTGGCTCCACAGTTTAACTATTGTGAATTGTACTGTTATAAACATTGATGTGGCTGTTTTCCAGCATCAGGTATTTCTGAGTGATTTCTACGTTCTGTGCAAAGTACCAGGCTCTAGAGCCAGGGAGCCAAAAGTATTTCAGTTTCTTATCTTCCAGTGACCTATAGGATAATAGCACCAAAACAAGTGTGGAAATAAAGACCAACCAAGTGAGACTAAGCCTGCTGTAGCAAAGGAATCAGCCACCATCACTTACTTGCATTTGGCAGTCTTAAAAGCAGCCACTGCAATGGGAGAGCTTTGGAGGTGCAGGGTACGGGGAGTGAGGAGGTAGACCTTCAGGTGTGTCCTGATCAGAAATTGTTGTCATTGAGAAGCTGTGGAGGGCCAGCTAGATGTGGGTGTCCTATGAAATTGGTTAGGGGTGCATATTTGGCTTTCTTTGGCCCTAAGTTGGAAGAAGGGACAAAACTTAGAGAGGCTGCTAGTTAATTTTTAAGTCCTGGTCTGTTTGTGCTGATTGCTACAGAAGCTTTTGTTCAGCTTCTTGGATTGTCACTGGAGGGAATAGTGTGACTTATACCAGGCTGGCTTCCTGGGTTGTTTATTATAGATAAGGAGGTTGGTTTCCTGGGCAGTTTGCTACATGTTGTGGGTCAAAGTTCTATTTTTATATTTTGTCTGGCTGTTATCCAGGTGTATATTTAGTCTCACACGCGTAAGCTAAACCCAAGGGCAACTTAAGAGCAGGGAGAAAGACAGTACAAGGAAAAGTAAGGGGTTTTCAGTGTCTGATAATTAGATGCTGGGCAAATTGTTTAAATCTATTATGCTTTGATTCTAATTTTCTATAAAATGAAGATAATAACATTTGCCTTGTAAGATTGTTTTGAGAAATAATACAATATGTGTAATGTGTCTCTGATAGCATTGACATACTTTTTGGATCCATTTACACCCATAAAAATTATTGAGGACATCCATTCAGGACTTTGTGTGTACATGCTTATGACTCTTAATACACCTCTGGATAGTCCTGTATTAAAGATCAAAACTGAAAAAAAGTAAACTGTTTATTACTTCACTTAAAATAACAACAATAAATTCATTGCATATAAACAAAAATAAGGTATATTTAGCAAAAAATGACTACAGTTTGAAAATCAGTAACAGTGAGAAAAGAGGCACTGTAACATTTTTGCAAATCTCTTTGATAAAGATGTGGATTTTTACATCTGCTTCCTCATTTGATCTGTTGCTGTAGCCTCTGGAAAACTCCACTGTATACTTGTGGAAGACTGAGAATGAAAAAGGAAAATGATAACTTCACTTTGTTGGAAAGTGGTTTGGACCTCAGAGGATCTCTGAAAGGGTTTCAAGTCCCTCAGACCATAAACCCTTATGCCATGAAGTGTGCTCAAATTTCCCAGATGATTCACACAAGAGACACTTGGTTTCTGGAAAAGCCATGGTTTCTGGGCTAGTCATTGACCAGACAGTCCTCTGAGAAATAATGGTGCTGAAAATCCCCTGTGGAACTCTGCTCGAGGCCATAGAATGTGCTGAAATAAATTATTAATAATGTTCGCAGAGGATCTCAGCAGTGGTGGCATATGTCACCTGGACACTTCTTTATAGAGAGGACTTGTGTCCATGTTTGGAAAACTCCCATATGCTGACAGATCAGACAGGTGATCTTAAAACAATAAGTGTCTTTCCTGGAAGCCAGGATTGAGGATCAGGGCATAGTGTGTTTTACAGATAGAGGCAGAACCAGAGGAGTATTTTACTTTCGGCATTTTACTGTCTGAATGAGAGAATGAGTTATTGAAAGCACATGCCCAGGGCTCTTTATGCCTGGCAATTACCAGCCATAAGGTACTGGCCAATGGAAACGACTAGAAAATAGGTTCTTGACCCACCTTCACTGTCAAATCTGGCCCGTCGGAGCAAGTGTCTCCCTAATTCTAGGAAGTGAGGCAGGTGATGGGTTATAAGGGATCCTCCTTCCACCCCCACTTAGTTTACAAACTGGGAATTGGGGTGGAAGAGCCACTGGGTTTCCTGGCAGAATTCCGAGAGATAAGCATAGCTAGGAAGAACAAACTCCTGGATCCTGAAATCCTTGTTTTTCAGAGTTTATCAGAAGCTAAATGTCAATTTTTATGAAGTTCTGCACAACTAGAAGATTAATGTCTTAGATATTCTAATGATATTCAAATCTTAAAATAGCAGATTGTTAACCCAAGGAGTAAATGAGCTTTAGCAGCAAGTTGAATGGTGGGGTCACCTTTCCTGGACTCTTTAAATTTGACCACCTAGGAAGAACCCTGACCCAGACTCCTGGCATATTATTGACACTTTACCCTCAATGAAGGGGAGAAATGCATGGATAGAAATAATTTCATTTTGGTTAAGCTGATATGGATCTATCTCTGGCTCTTCCTCTCCTTCTCTCTCACAGTTCTAGGGCCTTGGGCATACTAAGTGCTCTAACAATGAGCTACAGCCACAGCATCTTATCCTTCCCTTTTAAGGAGAGGAAATGTCTAAAGGTCCTTCCCATTCCCTTCAATTTTTTTCAAAGCAATTAACCTTTGCGTCAAGACAAAACTCCAAGGATTTCATTTCTACCCTTTAATGCATCACACTTTTATAATCAATTGGAAACAAGAGAGTGAGAATCGGCAGCATTCATTTATTTATTTGTTCATTCATTGATTTTACTGTATGGCCAGGTTTTGTGAGTGCTGTAATGAGGTCTGTATCTGTGATTCTGAGAATTAATTTCAAAACTGAAGTTTTGCAATAACTTAGCTACAAAAGGTTGATAACAGAGATTAAGGGAGAGAGGCTTCTTGCTCAGGGACTGGTAAAAATCAAGACTAACTGACACGTTTTAGCATGATCTTGACACAGGACTGGAGCAGAGTGAAGGCCATTGGTTAGGAGGCACTGGACTTTGCAGATGGGTTCATTTCAGAGTGTAAAGAAGAGTGGTGTGTGAAAGCAACCAAAGAAGGCTGGAGAAAGTAGGGTCCTGGATAGACAGTTTTATTCCACTGGGGCTTTATCAGTATTGTTGTTTCCCAGAAGAGGGTCTGGTCAGTGATTCTGGCCCTTCCCAACAACAAAAATCTTTTGTAAGATTATTTAGGGAATTTGTTAAAAATGTAGACATTAGGTCTTATCCAAGGTCTTGGGAATCTGAATCTCACTGTGAACAGAATCAGGGATTCTGGATTTCTCATAAGTGTCCAACAATAACTACCCTTTTAAGGAACAGGTCCCAGGTGTTCTGACATACCTATTGTTACATTCTGTCTGCTCATGCTGAGCTGAAGGTAAGTCTGCTTTAGTCTATTAAGATCAAGGATAGATATGGAGGAGGGCAGACTCAGGTATTCTTTGCAGACTTCCTCTTCATTTATGGAGCCAGAGAATAGCCATAGGTTGGCCGAAATGAGTCTGCTGGCTGGAGGCCTATTCTTTGGAGTACAGAGGCCTATTCTTTGGGCACAGAGAGAACATAGCCTGGAAGAATAACCTCAAAGTATCAGGACTTCCAGCATATTCTGTCTGACAAAAGGTCTACTTGTTCCTTCATCTCCTATTCTTTCCCTACCAGTCTATCACCCTTTCCTCTCTTTAAGGCCAAATATGGTTTTACTCCCACTAGTTGTTAAGTTTCTCTTTGGTTTCTTATTTTCTCCTCTATTCACGATATTTTTGGATATTAAAGGCTAGAAGCATTTTTCTTCTATTCCCCTTCAGCTTAGTTTTTAATTTTGTGTCTGAGAACATGCCCTGAATCAGAATGGGGAGGTTCCAGAACTACCTGTATCTTCAGCAAGGACAGGTTTGTTTCCTCAAGCTCTGGAATTTGCTATAGTGATACTCAAATGCCCCTCTTTTTAAATTTAAGTCATAGAGTCACATTGTCAAAGTCTCAATGACTTGAGGAAACTGACCTCTTTTGAGCAGGGCAGGGTAAGGAGTCCAGAGTATCATTAGTTCAGTTTCCCAATCTCTCACCCAGGTGGAGAGGACTTGGCTTAGAAAACTCGTATTGTATAATATCTCTTAGAATGTGGGCTGGTAAGCATAGGACGCATCTATCCTTAGCTCTTTCCATGAAGTAACCCCCCCGGGAGATGACAGATCCTATGGAGATCTATCTGCCCCTGCCCCCAGGATCTCTTAAAATTAAGTGATAGGAAAAAAAGTGGAGGGGAGACATCAGCTTAAGACATTTCACCCATAGTGGAATCGGCCATGACCGTGGTATTTTCTGTATATGTGTGATGAGGATTCAGTAGTGCCAGGAAAAATATTTAATATGGACATTCTTTCCAGGTAAAGAAGAGGAACAAATCAAGATGAGACCAATAGTTAATACTTGCCATATATGAATAAAAGTCATTAACAGATACTTGAACAATTTGTCATTTAGATATTGACTTTCTAATGTGTGTTTTTTTTCCCCCCACTTTGTCCCTGGGAGATACTAGTACACCCTGAATGCCTGAATAAGCATGATTTTGTTAACTGGGTTATGATTGTGCTCATTTATTCTATAAACATTTAGTTGGGAAGCCTGTGTGGTTGTACCTCTAAATTTTATTCACATTGTTTTAGTTAGCTTTTCTTCACTGTGAGCAAAATACCTGAAAACAATTTAGAAGAGGAAAAATTTATTTTGGTTCATGCTTTTAGAAGATCAGTTCATGATCTACCAACTCCCTAGCGCTGGGCCCAAGAGGAGGCTGACCATCATGGCAGAAGAGCCTGGCAGAGGAAAGCCGCTCAAGACATGGCAACCATGAGTCAGAGACGGGGAGGGGGGATGGAAGAGGGCGGGAGGGAGAGAGAGAGAGAAAGAACGAACAGAGCTCTGCTTGCTATGCACAGATAGGGACAGAGTATCGACCCCAAAGACAAGCCCCCAGTGACCTCCCTACTTGCCTACGGTTACTAGGCAAGTTAATCTATGCCAGTGGATTATCCATTGATTAAGTTAAAGATCTCATAATCTAATCATTTCACCTCTGAACATTCTTGCATTTTCTCACATATGAGCTTTTGGGGGACACCTCATATCTACATCATAACACACATCATTTCCATTCTCAAAATTATCACAATTCTTCCTTTTCATTATTTCAGTTGTTCAGGTTGAGGGATATTTATTCAGGCCTTTGAAGTGCTGGAGGGAAAGATTTCCCAGAAGAACTCTGCCCCCCAGCATTCTGCTTAGGAGCATGGGCTGGACATTACCTGTCTGGATTCAAATCCTGAATTGGCTCCATTCTATAGCCTTCTTCACTTGTCTCACATCCAGTTTGTTCATCTGTAAAATGGACACAATTAGAATATCTATCTACTTATGAGGAATAATTAGCGTAAAACATGTAGTTCACTTAACCCAGCACTTTATAGAGAATAAGACTCAAGAAATATTATTTGGTCCACAACCAGTTATTATTTGTGGCTTGGACCAAATGAAAACACAGCAAAGTTATGCTTTGTCACTATGAAACTTTCCCTTGTTAATAAAAGATTACTATGTTAGATTGTACCCATATTACTACTCAGGAACATACCTCTCTGATTCCCTACCCACAACAAACTTGTTCTGCCAGATAGTGGGCACCCTCCAGTTGTATAAACTATGAGATCCACAAAACTTGGGTCTGTCCCTTGCTCCAGATCAGTGGGTAAAAAGCTGAGACTGTACAGTAACAATAGGTTGGAGATTGTTGATCCTCATTACAGAAAAAGAACAGTCTTTCAAAACAAAGACTCACAGTTGCACTAAAAGAGCCGTGTTCTACAGTTACCACCCAATTAATCATTAGTGAGGAGGGACAGAATGTGAGACAATTTATGTAAAATGCAACAATTTTTGGTAACAGTACATTTTTTAAATTCAGTTTGAGTGTCACAGTAAGGCAAATGTTTGTCTTAAGAACATTCTGAGAGACACAAAGGAAGCTTGCTGTCCCCATGTTCCAAATGAGTTAAAGGAATGAGACATCCTAGCCACCTAAGAGACAATCAGCCCTTACTAACCAAGGATTCTGCATCCTCTGATTCAACTAACTGGGGTTTAAAATATTTGAAAGAAAAATTTTATCTGTAATGAACATGTATAAATTTTTTTCTTATCAATATCCCCTAAATAATAAAACTATTTGCATAGTGTTTTATCTCATTAGGTATTATAAATAATTTGGAGGAGAATTAAAGTAGATGTGAGGATGTGCCTGAGTTTTATGCAACTATGACACCGTGTTATGGGTCTTGAGCACTGGCAGACTTTGGTATCCAGAGTCTTTGGTCCTGAATCAGTTCTCTCTTGGTACCTAGCTTCACTGTTTGTAAAAGTAGGCAAAAGATCATCTATATGTAAAGTTGATCAAGTGTTCTCTCTTTTCAGAGGACAAAGTAGGAATATATGTGTTAAAGTAGGGTGGGGAAAAAGGTACACTCATACATTGCTGGTGGGACTGCAAATTGGTGCAACCAATATGGAAAGCTGTATGGAGATTCCTCAGAAAACTTGGAATGGAACCACCATTTGACATAGCTATCCCACTCCTCGGTTTGTACCCAAAGGATTTAAAATCAGCATACTACAGTGATGTAGTCACATCAATGGTTATAGCAGCTCAATTCACAATAGTTAACCTATGGAACCTACCCAGATTCCCTTCAACATATGAATGGATAAAAAAAAAATGTGGTATATATACAATGGAATATTACTCAGCCTTAAAGAAGAATGAAATTATGGCATTTGCAGGTAAATGGATGGAACTAGAGAACCTCATGCTAAATGAAATAAGCCAATCCCCCCAAATCAAAAGCAGAATGTTTTGTCTGATAAAGGGATGCTGATCCATAGTGGGGTGTGGGGGTAGGGAAGAATGAAGAAACTTTGGACTGTTGCAGAGGGGAGTGAGGGGTAGGGTGTGCTGTGGAATGAGACAGAAGTTATTACCCATATGTACATGTATGATTACACCACTGGTGTGACTCTGCACCATATACAGCCAGAGGAATGGTAAGTAGTGCTCCATTTGTGTACAATGTGTCAATATGCATTCTACTGTCATGTATGACTAATTAGAATAAATAAAAAAAATAGAAGGGAGACCAGCAGAATAGAAGAGGAGGATCAAGGGAGAGAGGGAAGGGCAAAGGATGGGAAAGGGGAAGTACTGAGGAATGAAATTGATCAGATTATATGGTTTTATTGTGTGCATGTGTGAACATATTATAACAAATCCCACTGTTATGTATAGTTATAATGTGCCAACGAAAAGCGGGGGTAGGGGGTGGGGGGAAGCTTATGGCCAGACACCCAAGGAAGCATGTCTTTTGTGAAACACAGTATGGTTACAGTCCAACCTTAATGAAAACTTTCTAAATGAGTCCATCTTAATCTGAATATAATAATTTAAAGGAAGCAGAGTAGTAAATTGATGACTTATAAAGATTCTTGCCTCCAATAAATTTATTTTTCCCCGTGGGGGCAGTATTGTCTGGCATGCAGAATAGATCCCTAAGCTCACAAGAACAATTTCTAGAGAATTGAAATTGAATATTTTTAACCCAGACAGCGAATTGTCATCCTGGGGATCAAGTTCAGACTAATTGTGTCTAGACCTAGAAATCTTCTGGGACGTGTTTGGTCAGGAGAGTGGGTTGCACATCCTCATATTCTTCCTGGCTGCTGCTTCTAGTCCCTGAAGCTGCACTCTAGAGCATTCTTTACCTCCAAAACAGTGGTCCTCAAGCTTTTGCTTCTATTTCTGACACAGAAAGGAAAATAAATTACCCCTCTATTACCTTTTGAGAAGGCAGGACATGACCATGACTTCTCTGAAATAACATGAAGGAACACGAGTTACATTTTGTTAATGTATTATTTAATTCTGATTATCTAATGTATAGCTGTGTTTGAGGAGTGCATTAAAAGACATTGGAATAGAGTAGAGAAAGGGGATGGAGAGGACGGGAGTAGGAGAGAGCTTGGGAAAGTACCAGGGGAAAAAAACTACCAATGTATGCTGTGTCCATATGAATATACCACAATGAATCCTGCTATTAAATGTAATTAGTAATAATAAAACAATTAAAATAATAACAATAATAGAAGAGAGATCGGTAGAGTACAACAAGGAGATCCAGTGATGGATGAAGAGAGGAAAAGGAAATGTACTAGGGAATGAGGTTGATCAAATTATGTTCTGTGCATAAACAAATACGACTTTATGATTCCTACTATTATGTATAATTATAAGCACCAATAAAAATAGAAGATATTAGACATTTCCAAGTACATTAAAAATAAAATGTCATTAAATTAAAAAAACTTAGAAGACCAAAGAGAACATCGCATTATATTAATCATCTGTTTGGCTCATTGTTCTCAAAACTGGAAACTCGGGATAGCTGAAATAATGACTTCCGATTTTGCCTCAACCTTCTAACTTGGAGACCAGCTCTTCTTTGATGAAGCAAATATATGGAATCAAAACTTACTTCATCACCTCTTCAGTTTCAAGTAGGTCTTCCTGGTATCTCACATTCCTGTTCTTCTTTATCCTCCATCCCATTTCCTTTTAGAAAGTACACTTCTGCCCTGATTGCTAATCTCAACAAATAGTATGGGTTCTGATCAAGCACCCAAAATACCTTGACCTCTGAATGTATCTTTTGACTCTTGTCTTACTCTGTTCTCTTGATGCACCATCACCTTGCTTTGACACTCCTGTCCCTGTATTTTACTTGGCTTTATTGATCTTCTTGCACTCATTTTCTTGGGTTTTCTGATTTGACTTCCCATGCCCCAGCCCATTTTTTGGACTCCACAGCCGCCAAAGTGCTTCTTCCAGTCTAGTTTCAATCATGTTGAGATAATTTTGCCATCCTTCCCTAGTGATGAAAAATAAAACAAACAAACAAACAAACAAAAAAAGGGCCAAACCAGAATCAAAAATGGATTTTCCACAAATTGGTGGATCACAGTCCTTGGAGTTGTCTCCTTTCAGTTTAAAGGGGGTCCCTGTTGCATTGAGATGTCAGTGAGGGACCACCAGATAGAATGGAATTCAGGGAACTTTTCAATATTTTTTAAAATTTTTGTGGAAATATATTCAAAAAAAATAAAATACTTGGGAATCAACCTAACAAAAGAGGTGAAAGACTTATACAATGAAAACTACAGAACCCTAAAGAGAGAAATAGAAGAAGATCTTAGAAGATGGAAAAATATACCCTGTTCATGGATAGGCAGAACTAACATCATCAAAATGGCGATATTACCAAAAGTTCTCTATAGGTTTAATGCAATGCCAATCAAAATCCCAACAGCATTTCTTGTAGAAATAGAGAAAGCAATCATGAAATTCATATGGAAAAATAAAAGACCCAGAATAGCAAAAACAATGCTAAGCAGGAAGTGTGAATCAGGCGGTATAGCGATACCAGACTTCAAACTATACTACAGAGCAATAGTAACAAAAACAGCATGGTACTGGTACCAAAACAGGCGGGTTGACCAATGGTACAGAATAGAGGACACAGAAACCAATCCACAAAACTACAACTACCTTATATTTGATAAAGGGGCTAAAAGCATGCAATGGAGGAAGGATAGCATCTTCAACAAATGGTGCTGGGAAAACTGGAAATCCATATGCAACAAAATGAAACTGAATCCCTTTCTCTCGCCATGCACAAAAGTTAATTCAAAATGGATCAAGGAGCTTGATATCAAATCAGAGACACGCCATCTGATAGAAGAAAAAGTTGGCTACGATCTACATACTGTGGGGTCGGGCTCCAAATTCCTCAATAGGACACCCATAGCACAAAAGTTAATAACTAGAATCAACAAATGGGACTTACTCAAACTAAAAAGTTTTTTCTCAGCAAAAGAAACAATAAGAGAGGTAAATAGAGAGCCTACATCCTGGGAACAAATCTTTACTCCTCACACTTCAGATAGAGCCCTAATATCCAGAGTATACAAAGAACTCAAAAAATTAGACAATAAGAGAACAAACAACCCAATCAACAAATGGGCCAAGGACCTGAACAGACACTTCTCAGAGGAGGACATACAATCAATCAACAAGTACATGAAAAAATGCTCACCATCTCTAGCAGTCAGAGAAATGCAAATCAAAACCACCCTAAGATACCATCTCACTCCAGTTAGATTGGCAGCCATTATGAAGTCAAACAACAACAAGTGCTGGTGAGGATGTGGGGAAAAGGGTACACTTGTACATTGCTGGTGGGACTGCAAATTGGTGCAGCCAATTTGGAAAGCAGTATGGAGATTTCTTGGAAAGCTGGGAATGGAACCACCATTTGACCCAGCTATTCCCCTTCTCGGTCTATTCCCTAAAGACCTAAAAAGAGCATGCTACAGGGACACTGCTACATCGATGTTCATAGCAGCACAATTCACAATAGCAAGACTGTGGAACCAACCTAGATGCCCTTCAATAGATGAATGGATAAAAAAAAATGTGGCATTTATACACAATGGAGTATTACTCTGCATTAAAAAATGACAAAATCATAGAATTTGCAGGGAAATGGATGGCATTAGAGCAGATTATGCTAAGTGAAGCTAGCCAATCCCTAAAAAACAAATGCCAAATGTCTTCTTTGATATAAGGAGAGTAACTAAGAACAGAGTAGGGTCGAAGAGCATGAGAAGAAGATTAACATTAAACAGGGATGAGAGGTGGGAGGGAAAGGGAGAGAGAAGGGAAATTGCATGGAAATGGAAGGAGACCCTCAGAGTTATACAAAAGTACATACAAGAGGAAGTGAGGGGAAAGGGAAAAATAATACAAGGGGGACAAATGAATGCCAGTAGAGGGGGCAGAGAGAGAAGAGGGGAGGGGAGGGGAGGGGGGATAGTAGAGGATAGGAAAGGAAGCAGAACACAACAGACACTAGTATGGCAATATGTAAATCAATAGATGTGTAACTGATGTGATTCTGCAATCTGTATATGGGGTAAAAATGGGAGCTCATAACCCACTTGAATCAAAATGTGAAATATGATATATCAAGAACTATGTAATGTTTTGAACAGCCAACAATAAAAAATTAAAAAATAAATAAATAAAAAAAATTTGTTTGTGTCAATTTTTTTCATTAGAGTTTTTATTAAGTTTATATCTTTGCATAATTTTTGCATATTCACCATATCATCTTAAAATGCTGAAAAAAACAGATTTGGGGCATGTGGGAATCAGAACTAATATTAGGACAGGAACTTTTGTTAATAGATCAGGTTACTATTTTGTCAACTACATACCTAGTGGGTAGTAGCCATTGAAGCATTATCATCCTTTTTTTATTCTTTTAAGTTCAGAGAACAATTTTTTTTTCCATTTTTACTTTCCAATTCTAATAAATTTTAATACTTATCTTCTTCTGATATTTTATTATACACAAAGGTGTCATATTTAGAAAACCAAAAGCTTTATCAATCTTCAGACTTTCTGATTACTTAAGACTCAAGAAGGAAAACAAAACAAGTGGTAAATATGCCAGATCCACTCTCATTCTGTGCTTGCCTTTCTTTCTCTTTGTCTCGATGTCTTCCTCTGTCTCTTTGTTCTCTTGGTCTTTGTCTCTCTAAATGACTACATATTTATTATACCTGTGTATTCTGCTAGAACCATAAAACCTCCGTGCTTTCTATCCCTGATACCTCTGAATTCTTTCTGGAATTTTTCCTACAAAAGGATTTAGCTGAAAAAGAGGAGCAGAGTTTGGAGGAATTAAATTCTAGATATACTTCAAACTTCAAAAAATTCCTTTAAAAGATGAAAATTCTGCAAAAGGACTGATGGGAATTAAGAAGAAATACTTGTAGCTACTCACTAATGACTTAGTTATAATATCTTTAATATTGAAGTAAAATTTTGGAGGAGTGCTGGGGATAGAACCCCAGGCTTCAAGCATTTTAGACAAATGCTAACCACTGGAAAACACCCCCAGACTCCTGAAATCAATTAAAACAAATTTGCTTTTATTAGAATTTTAAAAGTACATGTTAACTGAAGAAAATCTGCAAATACATACAAACAGAAAGAAAAAGAAATCACCAAAAATATTGCTAACAAAAAAATACTATAAATACCTTGGCATATAAGTTTGTGTTTTTATTCTACATGTATATTTTATATTTTAGTGACAAAATACTGGCTATATCACTAAGTGCATTTTTTTATATGTTATGAATATTTTCTAAAATATTTGAACATACCTTGGAAGCCTGGCTGTAAGTGGTAATATAGAAATTATTTGTTTTACCAATCTGTTATCTCTGGCTTCTCTCTCTCTCTCTCTCCCTCCCTCTCCCCTCCCACCCCTCTTTCTCCCCCTCCCTCCTTTTTATTGTTATTGAGAAGGGGTCTTGCTAGGTGGCTTAGGGCCTTGCTAAATTGCGAAGGCAGGCCTTGAATTTGCTTCCCAGGTTGCTGGGATTATAGGTGTAGGACACTATGCCTGGTTGCTATTATAAATAATGAGAATTTTTCAATGGTATGAATACCTCTTGGAATGGATAAATTCCAAGTAATAGAATTTGGGGGATCTCACAATTATGTTGCCAAGTAGACATCGTGAGTATCGATTTATACTTCTGACAAGATCAAGAGATGCCATCTCATTGAACCCTGCAAGCGTTGCCATGATCATTCTCTTGATTGACAATTTCAAATACAGTTTATTTTCCTTTTCATCTTCTGTGTGTCTTTTTCACATTGTTTTTGCCATTTGCAATTTTTCTTACATAAACTATTAACTTTTCTTATTGATGTGTCACAGTTTTCCTTTGTACAAATAAGGTTGTGTTTTCTGCAAATAAGTTTTCCTAATTATTTATCTTCAATTTTATAACATATTTTGGACATCCTTTTTTAAAGAAACTTATAAAGTCACATCTATCAATTATTTCCTTTAAAAAATTAGTACTTTCAAAAAAGAAGCCATACTAATATCAAAACCATCATGAAATAACAAATACATACTGCTTCTTTTAAAATTACCATCCACTTTACAATGTAATTAAAATGTTAGATATAAGTATAATGGAAACTTCAGCAGGTTAGAAACCTGTATGACAACAATGTCAGAACAAGGACACAAATTTTAGAATTGAAAATGCAGGAAATAGGTTTTATACATCACCTTGACTATCTAAAACATATAAACCTTTCAATGGAGGAATATGGAACACTGTTATAAATTCTTAGAGAAGTTGACCTTATTTGAAAATCTTTCTTCATTCAGTAGATGTCTATAAGTAGGTGCCTCCAAGGCCCTCCTAGGGTTGCACGGCCTGCTTCTAAGGTAACCCCAGCTGTAGTGGGCAGATGTGTGCATGCTCAGTGTCCCCCTTAAGCACACTACACTTGCCCTTCTGCAATCTACCATTGTCTGACAGCTCAGCTGAACAGATCCGTTCTTGCAGTTATGGTCTGGACTGCAGGACTATAAATCTCCTTCCCCCAATCCTCTAATAACGCTCAATTAATCAAGGATAGGAGCAAGTGGATAAATCCTCTAGCCTTCTGTCTTACAGTTGGACAATTCTAAAACATTTTTTTATACTTTTAAGGAGATTGTAGCAGTAATGAGATATCCTTGTTCAGCAGAAAGAGTGAAACAAGAAAATGGGGAAAAGATAACGTGAAGATATATTTTCTATGATCTTCATGAAAAAAATATCAAGGTCATGGAATATATGTCCTTACGTTATCTTCTCTTTTCCTGTCTCACTTCCCTGTTTTAGTCTCTTAGTAGCTTGGGTCTCTCTTCTTATAAGCGTGCTAATCTCATTATCTCATTATGGGTGCTACTTTCTCATAATCTCATCTAAATCTAATTACCTCCCAGAGGCCCCACTTCCAAATACAATCTCATTGGGAATTAGGGCTGCAGTGTGTGGATTGGGGAGAGGCACAAAGCATTCAGCACATAATATTCCCTGTTACTTCACTTTTTTTCCAGGATCACCTACCAAATAAACCACTTACTCCCTAGTTCTTCTCTAAGACTCTATTTGTGGAGAACTCAGATTCAAACAAGGTCTTCTTACAAGCCTATATTTTAATGGCATTTGGATGATATAAAAATCATATTTTCTCAAAGATCTATTTTATGATTGCAAAGACATTCACTCTTTCTTCCCCAATAATTGCTCATTGTCAGGGATTCCTAGTATTTCTAATCTTTGTATCCTGACATTCTGCCCAATAATCTATGATCTTTAAATGTATTAAATAAACTCACTACGTAAAGAGAAACTATGATACATGTAGGCATAATGTACATGTTTGCTCGTGCTGGGTATTCTTTTTGCAAAGACACATTCCATTCTTAGTACCTTCTGACAATGTTTGATTTCTTCCCCACCCCTTTTCCAGCCAACTGTGAATAATTCTCCTGTGTCTGTTGTCGTAGTCAAGCCATTCCTGGCTCTTGGAATGAATGACCCTCCAGCTGCTGGCAGTAAATTTGTCTGCCTGCCCTGGAGCTGTTTTGCACTGACCTATATCTCTGCCAGGCAGAAAAATATCAGGAGTCACTGCATACACACCAGAACTTCCAAAGTACGGTAGCCAACACCGCTCCCATTTCCCCAGATCCTATGTCTTTAAAATAACCTCTAGTGTAGAGTTACAAAGGTAAGATTCAGGTTATGAAATCACTGTGGACTATATTATTCTTGCTTGGATAAACATTTATCCCACAAATGCCAGGAAGGTTGGCAATCACCGTTGCAGAGAGTGCTCCATTAAAATTTATGAGCCAACATACCGTGAGGAAGTAATTATAAATAATAATTACTTCCATGATGCTTAATGGTGTTTCTATTTGAAGTTGCCTTGCTTCAGGTAGTATGTAAGATGTAGCTGAAATAGCGGACTCTAAAACACTTTCATAAGCATGGCCAAAGGATGCTGAAATGAAAGAAGAGAATAAAAACTCAAATGTCTTTCAGGGACAGTGTTTTCAGAGAAGGTGCCCTTTCCTACAGGATGCTAACCACATTTCACAGCATTAAAGAATGAGGACAGAGATTTTGTTGTTGTTGTTGTATGTAAATTATAACTCTAGTGCAATATCATAATCATATTGAATTTCTAATCATAAGACAGAGTAGGCTTCCAAAAAGAAATGTTAGTTGAGTTACATGGTTGGTATTTTGCACTCTTGTTCTAGGAACAAGAAAATATAGGTTCTGTTCATCAGATCTTTCCTTGGATTTTGATTTATCCCATCAAATGAAGGATCCTAGAGTCATGTTAGTGCTTTTGATCTCCCCAGCAGGCTGACTATCATCAACTATAATCAACTTCATATAATAGATTCTGATACGATTGGGAAACTTCTTATAGTAAAATGAATTGACACCTAAAAGTATGGAGGCTGGATGCTGCTGACTCAGTCTATACTCAGTAGTCAATAGAATGTAGAGGTGGTGGGGCACTTGAGCACTTTTCTGTCCATCAAACTCTCTTATCTGAGAATAATAAAAATCAACCATGCTAATTATAGCGCAAATAAGACCAGGAAGAGAAGTCATTAGAAAAAGTGGGGATCCATCTGGACACAGCAATAGAAGAGATTATGTGATTGTGCCCTAATTTTTCTCCATTTTAGTATATGTATATATTATTCTCAGAACCCTTAGTAAACCCAAAACACCAATATCCTCACAATATAATATGCCAGAATTTTTAGAACAATCCTATGCATTTTCCTTATATGCAATCTCTGGCTTAAAAATGTACACAGACTTCAGAGTGTTATTTTTTGCATCATTTGGAATTTAGAACACATTTCCCCACTTAAAAATGTTACAGAGAATGATTAATTTCCCAGTGGCACTACAAATGCCTATAATTCATTCATTATACATTTATCATTTATTTGGGGGAATTGTATTGCCATAGAAACCAGAGGCCTGCCCCCCATACCTAAAAACCTTGTGACTTTTTGACAATTCTTGATACTAGCAAAGAGTGGGAAGCCAAAGCTGTGCATTTCCCAAGGTGGGCATACTTCCCAGTGCCAACATAGATGAAGCCATGAGCTCTGAGGACAAAGAAAACGGCCGGGGGTGGAGCCAGTGCCTATATTGGAACAGTGGAGTAGGGCACGCCTTTTGGAGATCTTAGAAAAGGTACATCTACTTTTAAAAAATGTTGCCCAAAATTGGTACACATTTTTTTTAAATATTTTTTTTAGTTATAGCTGGACATAATGCCTTATTTTATTTTGTTTATTTATTTTTATGAGGTGCTGAGGATTGAACCCAGCACCTTGCATGTGTTAGGCGAGCGCTCTATCTTTGAGCCACAACCCCAGCCCTTGGTATACATTTTTAACTTACATTCCTTTTAACAAGAATAAGCAAAATGGCCACACCAAATAGTAAAAGCTGGGAAATAGTGTCTGCCTGTGCAGGTTTTGGTCAATCACACTAGACTGTGTGCTTTCCCCTCCCAGGTTCTCTGCCCTCACTTCTTTCTTTTCTTCCTGACAGAATGCTTGAAAGCAGCCACCATCTCCTCTCCTGGGCATGCAGTCAGTATTCACCTCAGTTTGGCTTCTGTCCCCTCTGGACAGGGAAACTGTTCACCTTAAGGCTATAAATTACATCCTACTTATCAGTACAAAGAGCTGTTCTGATCTCATGTACTCCCTCTCAGCCAGTTTCTGCTTAGATCTCCTTTAGATTCCATGGCATGAAGATTTCCTGGATCTTTCAGGATTCTGCCCACTTTTTTTTTTCTAGTTCTCTTTTATTGTTTCCTTCTGCTCATTTTATTCGTATTTGGACTTTCTGGGGTTTTTCTTTGATCTTTTTTTTTCAGCCTTTACTTGGTTTTCCTATATTTGACCTATTTATATCTCCAAAACCTTAACTCTGATCCTGACCTCTGAACCATGCATGAGACCCACTTGATGACTCTATACCACAGCCATTCAAATTTAAATTCTAATATGGAACTAAGTTTCATTAAAAATGATGGACTTTTCCTCTCTGATCCTGATGGCCTCAGATGTTAAAAGGATGACTCAAATGTCTTCGACCTACCAAGCACTGGGCTAGCATCTTACACACCTCCTACCATTTAATCCTCACAGCACTCTCTGAAGTCAATATCACTATCCCTGTAAGGGAAGACTGAAGCTCGGGAAATACAAGTGCCCTATAGTCACCTAGTTAGTATGTGGCAGAGCTGGGATTGAAATCCTACCGTCATGTATAACTAAAAAGAATCAATAAAAAACAACAAAAAGCTAATATTGCTTTGATAATTTAAACATTTTGGTATAGATGAAACTTAGTAAAAATCATCTTATATTTGCAATCTGCATTCAGTCAGCTTTTTGACTTGGTAACACTGTGGCCAATTTAACTTGCTCCCAGCTTCTATAAACAAGTAGAAGAACAACTCCTCAAGTTATGTAGAAAGAGAAAGCAGGTTATTCGTTGTTTGGGTTCTAAAAACAGCTGCACATGTCACCAGAAGCTGAATGTAACTTAAAATAAGCTGGCTGACTGTTATTTGTGTTATTATCTTAAACTCACTAAAAAAGGAGTATTCCATATTGAAGTAATATTAAGGGCTTTAAAAGGACAATGCCCCATTAGTTATTAGGACTCTAATTATCTCTTAGTGTGCTCAACCACATGCCCATACTGGGAAATCTAAGGTTCCAACTCAACAGGTATCAAATTCTTAATGATATATAAGTGGTAATTAGCTGTACAGACAGACTACTGGCAAAGTATCATATTTTCCTTTTTGAAACTTAGGCAAATTGTACTCAGTTGAAAACATACATTAAAGTGTCTGATTTGGCTTTCAGACTGATGTATGATTGAAAGTAATGCTTTTCTACTTTTCAGGTCATTACATATGACCTTCTAAATTCTCTATTGTAAATTGCCTGTTTCTGAAATCACACCTTTGTGTGGCCACATCTAATTAATTTTGATACCATTTCTGAAAAGATTTCCTGCTTCACTTTCCATAAAATAGTTAATTAACTATGCAGGGATTTTACTTTAATACTACATTTAGTTTTCACCCCTGGGGATATTGCACACAGCAGAGTGAGTTCCCCAGGGAGGAAGCAGTGAGGTTTTAAGAACAATCTTCTTGGTTGCAAATAACAATGCAGTTCAGTGATACTAGAAAGTCAACAGCACCGTTCTTCTAGGCTTTTTTCTTCCTGTTTTTTAAATGTGATTATTCTAGGCAAGTCTCACCTAAGTTTTCTCTAACAGGAAAATACACAGTGAACCTCAGGGAGCAATATCTGTTATTGTTAGAATGCTTAAAATTTTATTGAGGCTTGGTATTGAATCCTGGGAGGTACAATGAAGTTTGTAATTAGATTTAATAACTGCATTCAATAGGCAAATGGAACAAATATGAGAAGAGCAGTAAACAAAGATCATTGTTACAAAAGAGGAAGCTAAGGTAGAGGAAAATCAGTGAGTCTGGAATCCAGCCGTGGTACCACCAAGTAAAACCTCATTCTCCATTCGACTAGAATCTAAAGCTGAGATTTCCCAAGTCCCTTTTGGTTCTAGTATTCTATGACTCAGTAGCAATGGCTCAAGTTAAACTATTCATCATGTTTAGAATCAAAATTAAGCTGACAGCCAAAAGATCCCACCAGCAAATGGTGTGACTTTATAATCCAAAATGGCCCATAGAAAGATCTGTTAGGCTAGATCGGGGCAGTGAGCTTCCTATCACCCTATCAGTACCATTACTTTCTTTCCCAATTTCTAGAGAGGAACTGAGACACAGAGAAGTTAAGCCATATGCCCAAGAACACATAACTGATGAATGGAAGAGCCAGGATATGAACTGAGGAACCCTGTGCTTTTAATGACCACACTTCCCACAAGCCGGCATGGATCAGATATATTCTAGAAAATTTAAAATGTAAAAAACAAAGGTAATAATTCTCTTCTCTATTTGAGTTTTGGAAAACAAAACAATAACAAACAAAACCCCCTCAAACTCCAAACAGTTAATAGGTGGAGTTTTGAAAACCACTTTCCTTAAATAGAGATGGTGGCCTAGGTGTGAACCCCAGAGAAGACACTGTCCTCCTCTGGCCATCCTGAAGCAGCAGCTTTTCATGAAGCCTACATCCCTGAGGACCAGAGCGGAAGACCAAGTCCTGCAGCACTCCTGATGTATGCTGGTTTTTGTTTTCTCCCCTGTCTCACTAACTGGATGAGTCATTCAGGGTGGTATTGAGTGAGGAGTAGAGAGATGCCAGGAGTGTCCGGGTCACTAATGGCCCCCAGCTGGAAAATAAGATCAGGGATTGAAAAGAAATGTTTCCAGCCTGTTTCTCTTGGTTCTTCTAATTTATTTCCTCATTTTCATGTTATTTCTGGTATTAAAAATATACATAATATTTTGATCAATATGAAAAGAAATCATTGCAAATTGTGCAGGTAGAGTCCTTGTTGCAGGCTTCTGTGTCTTTTTTTTCACATTACTACGTGGGTCACTGCAGGAGGGTTAGGCCAACTCAACAGGAGCATACAGCATGGGGGAAAGGCTGTCCCAGGAACCACGATGTTAACTAAGTGTTGATTTACTATTTGTTGGTTAATAACCACTAAGTAATTCAGGGACCAAGTAATATTTATGAGAAAATGATTAAAACCAGCTGTCATTTGAGGAACTTAATTTCCAAGAGAGTGTCCCAGGCAGTGGACACATCAGACAAGAAGAGAGGTGAAGACAAGATAGC
The DNA here is from genome assembly GCF_047511675.1 of Marmota flaviventris. Classification (NCBI taxonomy): domain Eukaryota; kingdom Metazoa; phylum Chordata; class Mammalia; order Rodentia; family Sciuridae; genus Marmota; species Marmota flaviventris. The sequence goes on along the minus strand of NC_092502.1, from coordinate 120,377,420 downwards.
CAGTCGACATATGAGGCTGCAGTGAAATCGAATAGGTCTCCTTTTGTGGTGTTTGCAGCACATCAGCAAGTGCTGTGTACTGATTATTAATGCCACAGCATACAAATTGAGAGATCACTGAATTTTAATTTTCTCTTGTAGCTTTCCTTAATGGATGTGTAGAGCATATATTTCCATGACCAATCATGTGTCTCACTTCTAATAGGAAAAAAATATGTTTCAGATTCACAGATGCATGAAATACACTTAGCTGGAAGCCTGGAAAAAGAAACAGAGCACCAGTAACCCTTTGTGTTGGGGCTCTTTAAAGGTGACAGAAAAATGAAGGCACAACATTCATATCATCCATCCATCCACCTACCACCAATCCAACCTACAAATTTGTGTTATGAGCATCCACTGATTTCTAGGGACTATGGTCAAAGGAAAAGAATATGTAGATCTGTTTTCCTGAACAGGTCAAGAGTGAAAATATGAAACAGAGTTATTAGTGTAATTTGCAAAGAACTAGAAGGAGCCAGGCAGGGGTGTTATGGGAGCACTTCTGTGCGACCAGTGTAAGAACTTTTCCGGAAGAACTAATAACTTCCCTGAGCCCTTAGGTCCAGCAGAAATTAATTGGGAGTGAGCGGGCAGAGGGAGGGTCAGGAAATTGCAGGCGGAAGGAACAGAAGGAGGTCCAGGTGGGCTTGGTTCCAAGTAGTGGATACTGTCGACAAGAGTGGTCAAGCAAGAACTGAAAGTGACACAGGCTATTTGATCCACCCAGGAGAAGGGAGAGTGATTCCAAAGCAAACTTCCTTCACCCTCACTTCCCCCTATTGCAATTTGAGCAGGGCCATGGAGAGTCTGCAGCCTATGGGAAATTCAACCAGCTTAAAATCTCACTAAGGCCACTTTGTTATAGGTTTCACAGAAAAGATAAGAGCCTACTGATTTTCCCATTATGGAGCATTATGCTCCATGACTGTTTTAGATTTTTTCTGTAAGTGGAGAAGCCTTAGGGCCCATCAGTCCCTCTCCAGAGCTGTTCTCATGCCACCTTCTCTCATTGCATCTAGCACCATATGTGTTGTAACTGGTGCTTCAAAACAGCTTCTGTCTGAGTTTCTTGAAGGGCTTGAAAGGATGTGTTTATTCATTACCTTTGTGTCCTTAATACCTGGCCCAGTGCCTAGCACATGTTAGCACTTGGTCATGAGTTAGTTGTTCTGATGAATTTAAAGAAAATTGGTTATATGTGAGGTTTCCAAGGAAAACCCCTGTTAACAGGGCAAGTTTCACACATAAACCATAGAGCAAAGCAGATACAATGGTCTCATGGGTGCCAAGCAGACTTCCAGACCTGGGGGAAGAGAGAGCACAAGCCTTTCACTAGTGTGTGCCAAGCTGTTGAACCTGGGTGGGAAGTGCTATAAATAGGAGGGCAGGTTGTGCGGTGGAAGTAGAAGGCATCAAAATAAATTTTCCTCCAGCCTCCCATGGTCATCCCCCTCACCACTTGTCTGGGCGGTAAAAGTTGGTCTCAGTAGCCTGGGTTTTACTGCCTTCATTAAATAGTGAGACCTGCGATCAATCATGGCCAACACATTCAATTAGGATCATGATCTCCACTAGCTGCCCCCTGGCACCTCTGCTGTTATCATTTTAAAGTGTGAAGAATCAGCTAAGGAGAATAATGATCACGTTCTGTATTGCACATCCTACATTGCAGGCTGTGATTGGGAGCTTTAGGTCCACCCAGAAAGTATCCAGATGTAAAGGAGCAGTGTGTTCCTTGATCTAATATTCCTTTTTAGAAGCTGGATCTCAGGGCAATTCCAGACCTTTGAAGAACTATTGGATAAGGCATATAAGTCAATTAAATGAAAAGTCAGGCCTGAGGATGATAAAAATCCCTATTATCAGCTTTTTAGTTAATAAAATACTCCAGATATTTTAGGATGAACAGAATAATAGCTTCTAAACTTTGAGTTCTATACTTTGGCTGACAATTTATGCCTTCAGGCATCCTCACAAGAATATCTGAGAACAGATGGTATTGTATTGAGTCCAGGATAAATAAGTACCATAGGAATTTTTTTAATGACACAGTGAAGTTGAAGATAATCCCAACCCTCAGATTTAATTATCCACACAGCCTCGCATGTACCTGAATTGACTAAATAGATCTAAATTGACTAAATAAGTCTAGAGATTGAAGGTTACCGTGTTCCTTTGATATGAAGTGCAATATGATACTTCTAAATTACCTCATAGTTTCTTTATATCAGCTATTTGAGGTTAAATGAATATTATCTTCCATATTTTCATGGATGAAAAACAACCAAAAGTCAAAAATAATAAATGATGCAGTATGGGGAAAATAATTCTATTCTTGCATTATGAAAACCAGAAATTTCCTCTAAAGGTTGATACTAAATAGTTCCATGGGTCTCTGATCTACCATCCCTCATTGGAAATGTGGATTAAAATGAAAGCCACCAAAGTCCTTTAAAGAAATGAAGCCCAGTGGTTCATGGAGAATTCTGTATCATAATGAAATTATCAGAAGACCTGTGGTTCATCTCCATAATTGCCTTTTATTTATTTTATTTAAAAAAAATTTGTCATGTACTTAGTTGAAATATATATATTTCAATGCATTGTACACAAATGGAGTGTAGCATTTCAACATTTCTCTGGTTGTACACAGTATAGAGATGCACCATTCATGCAATCATACATGTATCTAGGGTAATGATGTCCATCTTATTCCCCCATCTTTCTTATCCTCATAATCCCTTCCCATCCTCCCCTTTGCTCAATCCAAAGTTCATCCATTCTTCCCATGGCCCCCTCCATCATAGATTAGCATCCACTAATCAGAGAAAACATGTAGCCTTTAGTTTTTTGGGATTGGCTTAATTTGCTTAGCATAATATTCTCCAACTCCATCCATTTACCTGCAAATGCTATAATTTTATTCTCTTTTAGTGCTGAGTAATATTCCATTATGTATATATACCACAATTTCTGTATCCATTCATTTATTGATGGGCATCTGGATTGGTTCCATAGTTTAGCTATTGTAAATTCAGCTCTTATAAACATTGGTGTGTTTATAGTATGCTGATTTTAAGTTCTTTGGGTATAGACCAAGGAGTGGGATAGCTGGGTCAAATGGTGGTTCCATTCCAAGTTTTCTGAAGACTCTCAACCCTGCTTTCCATAGTGGTTCCATCAATTTGCAGTGCTACCAGCAAGGTATGAGTGTACCTTTCCCCCCACATAATCTCCAATACTTATTATTGCTTGTATTCTTGATAATTGCCATTCTAATTGGAGTGAGGTGAACTCTTAGAGTAGTTTTGATTTGCATTTCTCTAATTACTAAAGATGTTGAGCACTTTTTCATATATTTGTTGATCATTTGTATATCTTCTTCTGAGAGATGTCTGTTCAGTTCCTTGGCCCATTTATTGATTGGGTTTTTTTTTTTTTTTAAAGAATTAAAGTTTTCTTTTGAGAGAGATAAAATTATGATTTATTATTGAATTACTATTCTAGACAACAGGGATTCAATTTCATTGTGCATCTTCTATACCATGACACATAAGAAATACTTCAGAAATTAACTTTTGAAGTATGGAAAGTCTGGGAGGTTTGTTTTTTGTTTGTTTGTTTGTTTGCAGTTTTGTGAAGATGAATTTATTTTTTAAATTTTATTTATTTTAGTTAGATTTATATGACAGCAGAATGCATTTTGATTCATTGTGTACAACTGCAGCACAACTTTACATTTCTTTGGTTGTACGTGATGTAGCATCATACCATATGTGCAGTCATATATATACATATATACCTAGCATAATGGTGTCCATCTCATTCCTCCATCTTTTCTGCCCCCATGAACCTTCCCCACCCTCCTTCCCCAGTCAAAGTTTCTACATTTTTCCCATGCCTCCCCACTATGGATCAGCATCCACTTATCAGAGACAACATTTGGCCTTTGGTTTTTTGGGATTGGCTTACTTCGCTTAGCATGATATTCTCCAACTCCATCCATTTACCTTCAAATGTCATAATTTTATTCTCTTTTAATGCAGAGTAATATTTCCTTGTGTATATATACCACAGTTTCTTTATCCATTCATCTATTGAAGGGCATCTAGGTTGATTCCACAATTTAGCTATTGTGAATTGAGCAGCTATGAACATTGATGGGGCTGCATTGCTATAGTATACTGATTTTAAGTCTTTGGATATTGACGATATGATTCTATACTTAGAAGATCCAAAAAACTCCACCAGAAAACTTCTAGAATTAATTAATTAATTCAACAAAGTAGCAGGATATAAAATCAATACCCATAAATCAATTGCAGTTCTGTATATCAGTGATGAATACTCTGAAAGAGAAATTAGGAAAACTACCCCATTCATTATAGGGTCAACAAAATAAAATATTTGGGAATCAACAAAAGAGGTGAAAGACCTCTACAATGAAAACTATAAAACACTAAAGAAAGAAATTGAAGAAGACCTTAGAAGATAGAAATATTTCCCATGCTCTTGGATATGCAAAATTAATATTGTCAAAATGGTCATACTGCCCAAAGCACTATACAGATTCAATGTGATTCCAGTTAAAATCCCAACACCATTCCTTATAGAAATAGAAAAAGCAATCATAAAATTCATTTGGAAAAATAAGAGACCCAGAATAGCCAAAGCAATCCTTAGCAAGAATAGTGAAATAGGAGGCATCACAATCCCAGACCTTAACCTATACTACAAAGCTATAGTAACAAAAACAGTTTGGTATTGGCACCAAAATAGACATGTAACCAATGGTACAGAATAGAAGACACAGAGACAAACCCACATAAATACAGTTATCTCATACTAGACAAAGGTGCCAAAAACATACATTGGAGAAAAGATAGCTTCTTCAACAAATGGTGCTGGGAGAACTGGAAATCTATATACAGCAAAATGAAAATAAACTCGTATCTCTCACCATGCACAAAACTCAACTCAAAGTGGATCAAGGACCTAAGAATTAGTCCAGAGACCCGGCACCTAATAAAGGAAAAAGTAGGCCCAAATCTTCATCATGTAGAATTAGGTATTAAGTTTTTTGAGTTCTTTATATATCCTGGAGATTAGTGCTCTGATGTATGTGAGGTAAAAATGTGCTCCCATACTGAAGGCTCTCTCTTCACCTCAATGATTATCTCTTTTGCTGAGAAGAAGCTTTTTAGTTTTAAAGAGTACTAAAGTGCAAGAAGTAAATTCAAGAACCATAATTGCCTTTTAATTTACCTTTCCTCAGTACATTGCTTTTCTAGTAGCAATGACTTCATTCATTCATTCTCTTAACCAACACTTATTAGATGAGTCCTATGGAATCTGTGCTGTGAATATAAAGATGAGCAAGACTCGTTTTCCTCTCTCCCTTACAGAGATCACAATGTGACACATGGTCATGTGGGTTTTGGATTTGAGAAATGAGCTTCTCAATACAAATTGAATCTCTCTATTTTCTGTAATAATAATGGAGTTCATCCTCTAGAATGCTGGAAAATTAAAACAAATAAAATCCTCTCCTATTTCTTAAAAAGATGTAGTTACAAGATCAAGAAACTTTTTATTTTAATCATTACCTAAAAATCTTTCTAGAATGTTTGACAACTTCTCAGGGAGACCAGTGAATCTGGAATCTGCTCGTATTTACCAATATGAAATGAATGCGTTAAATGCTAAAGTATTTTATGCCACATTTTTTTTTCTTTTTTCTTCTTTTGGCAGAGTATAAACATCCCAAATCTGGAAGTTGTTACAATAAAATTTAATTTCTTGGTCATGCAAAGTCCAATTATGATTTTCCTGGTAAGAGTTCTGACTTCTTTAAATTGTGACCCAAGGCCCCAGGGTGCTTCCATCTTATTGCTTCACCATCCAGTAGCCTCAAGCTTATCCTATCAACAGTGAGAAAATGATCTTATACTTAATGCTTAATCACCATGACTGTGAACAAAGTATCCCTTTCTTTCACATTTAGTTGGCAAGAATTAATCATATGGCCCACTTTGTTGAAAAGGGAATCTCGAAATGTCCTGGCTAGACAGCTACTTCTTAGCATATGTCTTTGTCATTCAGCCATACTGCTATGCTGTCTCAAGTTTCCCAAACATCTACCACCAGCTGCTCCACTGGGAGCTCCTGAACACCCCTATAGTCCAGGCACTAAACACCCAAAAGGAGATGAGCTCTAGGACATTATTCTAAAAGCTTTGCCTGGCATCCCTTCTGATTGGTGGGGGCTTATTTGTTACTGATTACTAAATATTTTGCATTAGTATTGTAGCCAAGTATCTTTCCAATTCCCCATTTCCAAACTCACTCTAACATGCTTGTATGGTCACTGTTCTCTTTTTCCATCTGGGACATCCTTTGGACTTTACAATTGGTACCTGTCTATAATTCTCCATTATCTCTTGCCAGGATACAGAACTACTTCTCTCAAACCCTCACTTAGTAACCATGGTTCACCCCCATCTTATTGTGTACTCACCTCCTTCCTGAGTCTCCTAATCACTGAAAAGAGGAATTGAACATGCCCACCTCCCCCTCACCCCCAAGGCACACAGGATCTTCATAATCTCCATCAGCTTTCTGAGTCTCTTACTGTCACACTCCACCAAGCCAGACACAGGCTCCTGGCCTCTCCTCCCTTATAATCTCTCTGTCAGTCTCCTTCCAACAAAGAGATTATTTCCATCCTCACCTCATCAAAAGCTATCTGGCCAATATTATGTTTCCTAGGAACTCTGAACTCTATTAGCCAAAGTAATGAACATGTCTCTGCTAATGTTTTAATGGTCTGCACATCCCAGACAGCACATTTGCCTGACAATTGGAGACAGCTAAAGATAAAGCCTCTGCTGCACTCTCTGTTGTTCTTTCAGGCACTACAGCAGTGTCAGGCTACACAATTCCTCCCTTGTCTATGACAGCCTCTGATTTCTTCTTTCTTTTCTGCATTTCTGACTTCCCTGCCTTTCTGTTTATAATTTACAATTTATATGCAAAGAATTTTCAGAATCTAATCATCATGATCCAAAAAAAGAAAAAGCCCTGAATAATGTCATCCTTGAAATACTAATTACCTGGATTTAAATAAAATCTCAACTCATGTAGCCAGGGACATTTTAAATGGACAAACATTAAATAGTGGCTTTGCACCAGATCATATTTTCTTAAATATGATATGGTTATTTCTAACTCTGATCTCTATTCATATTTAAGACATGGGATATATCTTGCCCTAGTGATTTAGCAGAGTCTCGGACAAAAGAGGGGAAATGAGGGAAATAAAATGAGAGAGCAAGAGAATGATGGAGAAAGAAGGCTGATATAGTTCGAGAATAGAGTAGCAATCAAGGAAGATTTAAAGAAACCCAATGAATATTCTGCATTTGAATGGAAAATGAGGAATAGTGAAGGAAATATTTAGCAAGTAATATAGTACCTACTTGAGTGGGTTGAAACCCTGAGAGTTTTTTGACACATGTCATAATTGGCATGTGTGTTAAACAATATTAATTCAGCATAATAGAGTCCTTTCATAATTCAATTCATCAACTTTCATAATTATAGTTGGAAATTATCATTAGGGAAGCTGCTTTTAGAAAAGAAAATATGGTCACATTTGCTGTTTCTATTTGTTATTACTTCTGAGTCCCTCATAGCTGAGTTTCTGCACATGGTTCGAGTATAGGCACCACCATCCATGATTCCCCTATGAATTATTAAGAACTGCCTAGGAAATTCCTCAGACACACTTAGAAAATAACTTCCACGATATTCTTAAACATGCCAGTCTAAAAGAAGCTGAACTTGAAGGCAAAGGAAAAAGGAAGGTTGAACTTGAAATATAGAATAGCTTTGAATGTTTAGATTAAGCAAGATCATTCATGATCTAGAGGAATCTCAATCCTCTGAAACTCTGTTGAAATGGACATTTAATTCCATAGGAGCTAATAATGTTTTCTTTATATAGCTCGCACTAACATTCAGAGCCTGTAGTGAAACCTGCAAGATATTGAATAGGAACAGCAACCCCAGACTGTGTCATAAACTGCATCTCAGTTATTACAGAGTTGTGAGAGGGAAATGTTGATCTCTTCCAACCATGGCACAAAATCATTGACCATTTGCTTAATCATGACTGATGATGACTGTATTTTCCTAGCTTCCTCTCTTGCATGTTTTCTGGCACTGCTGAGTGAGTCAATATGTGAGACTATTAGTGATTCCTTGGATTGGTTGTCTTGAAAGTGATGGTGGAGGTGATGGAAGTGGTAGAGGTGATAGTCATTCTAAGCCATGTACAGAGCATTAGCAGTGAATGTTTAAAAATGTATTTATACCCCTAAAATATATTTTATGTATGTTTCCCTATATATATTAGTATAGTAGTGTTGTATATAATTTGTCACATACATGTGTCAACCAAGTAGAACTATGCATTATGAAGACTTTTAATTTCAATCCCAATTCATTTATTTATTAATTTTTCAACATTTGGTACCTGTTTTTGTGCCAAGCACCCTGCCAGGCATTGAGAACAAAATGTAAATTAGATAAACAGAAGCCTTACACCCAAGGCTTACAGTCCACTTAGAATAGTATTTCTAGGGGGTGATGAATGTTATGTTCACTTAAAATAGGGCAACTGGCCTATTTTGGGAGTGGTAACAGTGAAGGAAGCCTTCTGATATATTATTATTCTCAGTTTTCCTTTGAAATTGGAATAGGTTTTATAATATTCTCTAATGAATTGCCCATAAAGAATAACTTCCATAACCAGTTTATATTCTCTAAATAAAGGAAGGTGATTTTTTTTCCTCATAAAACTTAATGAATTATATATGCCATTTTCTCCATTATCTATAGTAGAGATGAAATCATTATTATATGAACTGTAGTGTGACTTTTGCTCTGGTTAGAGCATGACCCAGAGGCTTCCATATTCTCTTGGGAAATAATAGGAGAGATGCTGTTAACTGTACATTCCAACTTGTAGTTCCAAACCTCTGGTATTGGCATCTATATACACATCTTTGTGTATAAGTTAAGGGTTTTTTTCCTTGATGAAAAAGAAAAAAGATGACATAAATTTATTGATGGCAGTTTATATGAACTTTTGCATATTAAACATGTAAGTCAGATAAAAATAATTAAGTTTTTAAATGAAAATTGTTTTTAATAAAATTTGTCCTTCAAAATGAGACTATTGCCAGGTATGCTGGTATACACCTGTAATCCCAGCAGCTCATGAGGCTGAGGCAGGTGGATGAAGAGTTCAACGGCAGCCTCAGCAAAAGCAAGGTGCTAAGCAACTCAGTGGGACCCTGTGTAAATAAAATATGAAATAGTGCTAGAGATGTGGCTCAGTGGTTAAGCACCCTTGGGTTCAATCCAGGGTAACCCATTCCCCCCAAACCCCCCCCCCACACACACACACACACAAAAAAGAAATAGAGAAGGAACAGATAAAGATAAAACTAAGATAAGCTATTTGCCATATGGGTAATAATTGGGAAGCAAAAGATTTAGTTTAAGCTTAACAAACCAAATAGAAAATTAAGAAAAAGGATTAAGTAATTATGAAAGGTGAAGAATAAAATTAATGTTTGGAACAAATGCAAACCCTGCTAAGTATCAACTATTTTTTTTAAAGAGTAAAGAAGCAGAGTATTTGGAGAATAGAACACAGTAAATAAAATAACCTAAAATATGACAGAATTGAGGTCAAGCATATCTGTCATATCACTGCTGTATTGTCACATCATCTATTTTAACAAGGGCTGATGAAGTAAAACCCGATTGTTATGTGGTCTGTAAGAGACACACCAAACAAAGGGATTTACAATGGTTCAATTGAGGGATCTGCAGAGATAGGTAAAGCACATGCAGACAAAAGGAAAACAGCAGTTTTGATATAGTTCCCACACAAAGCCCAATTCAGGCTCAAACCAAAAGAATGAGATAAAGAAAACACTTCACCATGCTAAAGACTTCTATCATACATCATGGCAACCATGTTAATAATAATGTGTTGTATATTCAAAAATTGGTAAGAGAATAGATTTAATTAATGTATTATAGTTATATATAATCATGTGGTTCATTTTGACATAATCATACATGCATGGAATATGATTTTCTCCAACTTCAGGTCCCAAAGTACTTTACCTTTCCCTCCCTTTACCCCTTCCTTTATCACCCTTCCTCTACTGCACTGGTCTCCCTTCTATTTTTTTACAGTTGTTTTTTAACTAGTGCTTTATAGATATACATAAAGGTGAAATTCGCTGTGATATGTTCATATTTTAAATGTTCTCACCAGATGATTATGTGAGGTGGCGATATGTTCATTATCTTGAATCAATTTTTCTTTTTTCTTATTTTTAATTTTTTTTAGTTGTAGTTGGACACAATACCTTTATTTTATTTATTTATTTTTATGTGGTGCTGAGGATCGAACCCAGGGCCTTGCATGTGCTAGGCAAGTGCTAAGCTACAACCCCAGCCCTTGAATCAATTTTTCTACAACATGTACATATAACCAAATATCACTTTGTACACCATAAATATAAACAATTTTTGTTTGTCAATAAAAATTAAAACAAATAAAATTTTAAAGTAAATTAAAAAATATAATGCTAAAGGCCAAAAATAACAATAAAGTTGTGAATATTTTTAATATCTCTACCTCAAATAATGCAACCCCTTTATAAAGTAGAAATGGGCAGAAACAGTATTTCTGTTCTTTTTTTTTTTTTTTTTTAATGCCAGGGATTGAACCCAGGGGCTCTTAACCACTGAGCCACATCCCCAGCCTTTTTTTATTGTTGAGATAGGGTCTCATAGAATTGCTTAGGGCCTCACTAAATTGCTGAGGCTGGCTTTGAACTCATGATTCTCTTGCTTCTGCCTCTGAGAGGCTGGGATTATAGGCATGCACCACCGCACCTGGTTTACTATTCTTAATCTAAGATTGATCCAGTGAGTAACAGTGAAATAAGCATATAAATATAAAGGAAACAATGGCACAACTGCTGGAATTGGACAGAGAGCAAATGTGGGAGGAAGTTTGGAAAGAGTCCTAGGGAAGAGATGACGTCCAGAGACATCTGAATGCTGGTGTGTGCACTGCGTGGATCAGGAAACAACACACAAACTAAGAAAACAGCAAGTACAGCAGCTCCCAGGTGAGAAAAAGCCCAGAGTTCCCACAGAACAGCAGGTTGCTGGTGTTCACACACAGTTTATGAGGGAAAGAATGGTAAACAAGGAGGTGGGAGCAGCAGGCAGGGGCCAGTCCTTTACATATAGGCTGTGGTGAGTTGCGATTTCATTCTCTGTAACAGGGGAAGAAGGGTGATAGGGTCTCACGGAATGCACCTTGGTACAAAATAACACCTAACCCTTCCCTTTTCTCTGCATTTGATCCAAAAGAAAAATTGTCATTTCATCATGATATGTACTTCCTCTAGTCGCCAGTTTTATTCTTAACATGAATTGTTGCAGTTTTTTAATGTAATGCACCTAATTTGTGGCAAGTATCATGAAAAACACTTTTTTTTTTTTTTACAAATGTAAGGAAAAATTAACTAGTCTTTTGTCTCAGAGTAATAGCTTTAGAACTAATAGTAACGAGATAGTGGGTATCATTGTACACTTAAAAGTAGAAGAAAAATGTTTAGGAAGAATAATAACTGCTTTTTGTTTCTCTTATATTGCAAGTATAGCATTAGACAAATTGCCTACATCAGCTCATTTAATCCTCACAACAGAACTCTGAAACACCATTATCCTCGTCTCATAGTAGGACAGACTAAAACCTGGAGAGGCTAAGGGACTTTCCCAAGATCCACCTAGTAAATAAGTAAGACCTTTGGAGCTTAAACTTAGTCTGTTTCTGTCTTCACTACGTGAGCAGTGGAGGAAAGGAGGATTGTGTTTTAGGAAGGAGAAAGAAAAACTACTTTTAAAAAATAAGTAGGGGGCTGGGATTGTGGCTCAGCGGTAGAGCACTCGCCTAGCACGGGTGAGACCCGGGTTTGATTCTCAGCACCACATAAAAATAAAGGCATTGTGTTGTGTCCATCTACAAAAAAGATTCTCTCCTTCTCTCTCTCTCTCTCTCTCTCTCTCTCTCTCTCTCTCTCTCTCTCTTAAAAAAAATAAGTAGGATGTTATTTGGCAGCCTACTAAGAATTATGCCATGATTAATGAAAAGATTAAAATGTCTTTTATTGTTTGCATCAGTTATCTCTTGCTGCTTAACAAACCATGCTAAAGGTTAGTAACTTTAAACAACAGTTTATTTAGCCTTCTATTCTGTGGATGAACAATTTGGACTGGTTTCAACTGGGTGGCTCTTCTGGTCTTAGTCAAATGCTCTAATCACTATGCATCTGTAGTCAGCAGCAGGGTGGCTCCATCTCTGAGAGTTGACTGGCTATTGGCTGGGCGATGAGGCAGAGACAGGGAGGCTACTGAGCCAGGTGTATCTCACCATCTAGCAGACTTCCCTGGATTTGTTTATATATGCATACTTGCTAGAATTGATATAGGGTTAACAGGAGAGAGGGGGGCAGAGAGAAACAGACAGAGACAGAGAGAGTACATGTAAGCTTTCTTGAGACCTTGACTCAGAACTGCCACATCATCACATCCATTGGCCAAAGCTAGTCTTAGGTCCAGCCCAAATTCCACACACTAGGGAAATGGCTGCCACCTCTTGATGGGAGAAGCTTCAGAGTGACATCATAAAAGAACCATGCAGACAGGTGGCTTTTGAGAATTGTACCTATTTTTTACACTTTAGCACATTAGCAAACAAAACAAAAGTTTGCAACACATAATCACATAGGAAAAAATAATTTTCAGTATTGCTATTTGAGGTAAACACATATGTACATGTATGCATACATATATGTATGTATAAACATATAATCATTATATAAGTTATATTTCTAGGTGATATATTTTATTTTAAATCAATAAATATACTGAACTTAAATGATATCACTTCTGCTAGATGAGGAATTGACTTCACTACATATATTTTCTTTGGTCCATATTGAGAATTTATACCTATCGCACAGTAAATTCTCAACAAATACTGTTGCATAATGTTTTGTAGGATTTATTGTAATCATTTTCTTCCCTTAGCTGCAGAAAGAAAGAAGAAGTCTTCTGTTCTTATACAACCCATGTTTTTCAGTGAAAGGAATAGACATGATTGCTTTTCTAGAGAACAGATATTGTACCCTCCAGAGACTACAGTGGGCAAGACTATTTAGTTATACTTTCAGTGCTCATACCTGAAAAATTAGTCTACTACATTCTCCTGGAAGATCCAAGATTCATTCCTCTGATAGCATTCTTAGAGAAAAAAAGTAATAAAAATTTGCCAACATTAGACTTTAAAAGAAATAATAAAATTAATTTTTATGTGGTTGAAAAATTATTCTAATCCACTAGCATTGATGTTATGATTAGCAGCTTTGCATTTAAATTTTGAATATGGTGATTACCTTGGGATGCAATAAACAGGCCAAAAATGTAATACTTAGAACTTACCACATAATCTTATCAAAAACTTTCCTAAACCAATAATATTTTAATGTTCTAACATGGAAATCTAATTGCTATACCTCACCTAGAATTTGAAAAGCAAGAGATGAAATAGTCCCTGAAACTGTTACTCTGCGGTGAACATCCTTTGTGGGAAGTGAAACGTTTATGCCTGTTACCATCCACCCCTACTTCACACCACACAGAAGTAACAATAGGAGAAGGAACCAAAAGGATCTGCAGATATCTTTATCCTGTTTGCTGAACTTGGAGCAGTAACTTGTATCCTAGGTGCACTCCACACTGTATGGTGTTGGGTTTTTCCCAAGGCCAAAAAGTTGGCAAACGGTCTCTATTTTGATCCATTACACCAGTTGCATTTACGTAATCAGATGTGGAAAGGAGCCTGCGTTTATCAGTGTAATTAATACTAACCCGATGGATGGACCAACCATAATCAGTGATTTGCGATTATTTCTTTTTCTTAAGAAGACTGACAAGCTCTTCTATGTGGTTCTCCTTGAAGCTCCAAGCCTCAGGCTTCTTCCATCTTATGAAAGTAGTGTCTTAGGTTTCTTGATTTTCAACTGCAAGGAAAAGGGATAGAGCACACCTACTCTTAGATTGGATGAAGATTAACCCCACTTCTCTGGCTTCCATTGGTAAGAGGAAGTTGTAGGAGCTATAGAGATTGGATATATAAGGATGAAGGCATATAACAGAGCACCTAGAGATTAGTTGAACACTAACAACCTTTGACACAGAGAGGTATTGGAGAAACTCGATTAATATGAACAGTATCAAAATTTAGATTGATAATGTTCATGCCCCTTCCCACGTTTATTTTTTATTTTAAGTTCCCATTAAAGTCTTAATTATAAGTTTTTCATTTCTATCATAAAATAAGCAATAGAACAATTGTAAGCATGTGAAAGAATAGAAACTAAAGTATACCTTAAAATATAGTCTTATCTAACAATGTCTTCATTAGAAATTTGTCATCTATGGTAAATATTATTATACTAAGTGCAATAAGCAAACTCAAGAGTTATAAATGATTGTGTCAAGTATCATGTGGAATCATGTGTCCATCTATATCCTACCTTTTTTTTTCCCACCATGGCATTTCTAATATACATGTCCATGTTAATAATTTGCCATCCATAGCAGAACAGTTGGTAAAAACTCAGGGGAATTGTTAATTTCCTGGAGCCAAACATTGGCTGTTTAAAACTGTTCTTTGTGCATATTTTTTCCACCTTTTCCTTTGCACGCCTAACAAGCCACTCCAATAATAAAAGTGTTAAAGACCCATCTGAGCAAATAGTTTGCACCTGAATGAATGAGTAGAGAAACCATAGATGAAACATTTAACTTGATCAGACACCTCAGATCTGTCTTTCACTTGGTAACCTGCCTGTGTCCAGTGTGTTAGGTATGCTTGAGCAGCCAGGAGCAGTAGAGAGGGGTCCTTAGCATGTTACAGCAGCATTAGTTACTGAATCCATTGATCCTATCCTGAGAGTTACTAATTGTTATTATCTCCCATCACCCAGTTTCCTCTGAATGGTTGTTCACATTATAATATCATGGAAGTACATCTGAGGAAAAGATGGACAGAGGGCTAAAGGAGCAAACTAGGAAGAGCAGTAGTAAATGCAAAAGGATGAATGTCAATCATTTTCTAGCATGAATAGAAAAAGATTTGGCAGAGGCAAGCAATCAGGAAGGGAATATGTAGCGCTTCCTCAGCTTTTCCTCTCTCACATCTCCGTTCTTCACTCAATGAAAATCAGGTCAGGAATGATGAGATCTCCTTTAGGAGAAAGGATGGGCTTTTTAATTTAGTTTTTTTGCATTGATCTTCTGCAGGACAGCTCCTTGAGTCCTTTGGTTCTGCTCTCCCATTGTGTCTTTTTCCAGGGGAGGAGAAAGAGGACATTGCGTCCTTTTCTTGGAAACTGTTTGGAATTATTAACTTCATGGAAATTATCTTTCTCTAAAAGAGTAAAAATGGAACCTAGGGCAGAGAACTCAAAGACAGCTGCCACCAATTTTCTGTATTTGCCATCAATTTTCCCAGGAGAACATTTTAGTTCAATAGTTAAAAACTAGGATTATAGAGTTTTCTTTGTGCTGATTCCTGTCATAGAACATGTTGCACTTGAATGTTGTTTGCAGCAGCTTCACAGTTATTCTTCACAGTTACTCTCTCCTTCCTTTGATAAGAAGATGAAGGGAAAATCCATAGTGATGTAAATTACATCGTTTGTGGTCGTTCTGATATAATTATTGAACACCACACCAGGCACCTTGATATCAATTCTCACAGCAGTCCCATTTCTCAGTGAAGAAAACAAGAGCAGAATAATTGGTCTAAATGTCACACAGCTTATAAAGGAGAGTTAGGATTCAAGTTCAAAGAGCCGGGTGATTCTCAAAACCTTATGCAGAGCAAACAAAGCCGGCCACAAAAGAGGCTTATTGAATGATTTCATTTATGTCAAATTTTAGCACAGAACCAGTCTAAGCTACCATGATAGGAATTAGATCAGCAATGGGCTGGGTGAAGAGGGGAAGGGACTGACCTCAATGGGGCTTGCTGGTACTTTTTGGAATGAAGAGTGTGCTCCATTTTTTTTTTTTTTAATTGTGGTGCTAGTTAACCAAGAGTGTGTTTCTCAAAACTCGTGGAACTATATGAGAAAAGAATGTATTTTACTCTTTGTAAATTTTACCAAATAAGGTTGATTTTTTTAAACTTAATGATCCTATCATTATAACACACTGTCCTCAAAAAGATGCTGTTACCAGGAAAGCAACTATCTGTGACTACATATGGAAGGATGGGGCAGAGAATTGCTTGCTTTTGAAGAAAAGCAAGTTCCTTTCATTCGAATTGTCCAAATTAGTACTTCTTTATTTTCTAGTTAACTACCAAATGTTTTACTGTGTGTAACTAATAGAGACAGTTACTAAAACTATGTCTAAATAGGCCCAGTGTGCAAAGGGAAGAATTCAAGCATGCTTTTGTTTTCTTTTAAAATTAAAAAGAAAGCATATTTTAGAGAACTAGAATTTTCAGATGACCGCTTTAATTTTCACTTACATCTAGAGATGATGCATTGTTGGCCACTGCTTAACTCAACCCCAGTAAGAAATATGGGTTATAAAATTCATATCAGTTTGGATCAAAGGGTTAGAATTAGTAGAGCCATTCTTGACATAGATATTCTGCCTTATAAACAACTTGGAAAAATGAGAAATTATACCCCATATGATTCAAATGTATGATATGTCAAGATCATTGTATTGTCATGAGCAACTAATAAAAAAAGCACATTTCACAGAGAAATATGAACAAAATTGCTTGATCATTTGTTTTAAAAATAATTTTCAAATAGATGAATCATCTTTTTTTCTAAGAATATTAAGTTTATGATATTAAAATGTAACTGAATTTATTTGGGTAAAATAGTGAAAGAATTACCCAATGTAACTATGAACTAAAAGTAAATATTACTTGGATCAAAGATCTAATGGACATTTCACCAAAGATGATATGCAGAGAGCCGATAAGGATGTGAAAATACTTGCCACCATTAGTTATTAGGGAAATTAAAATTAAAACCAAAATGGTGTACCGCCATGTACCTGTTAGAATGCTAAAGCAGAAAACAGAGATCAAAACATAACTAACACTGAAAATGCCTTGTGTTGGCAAGATGCAGGGCAGTGGTAACTCTCATGTTATGTTGGCAGAATGTGAAAGGTGCAGCTGCTCTGAGAAACAGTTTGGCAGTTCCTTATAAACTAAACAAGTATATGTCTTATATCTTCATGGTATCATCATTATGCCTTGGATGTTCCAGGCTTTCCATAAATGTAATTGAGAAAAAAGGAATGTATAAACAAAGGATATTGAATTTTGTTTCCCATATTCACGAATAGAGACATCTGATGAACTTATTTTCTTGGAAAACCCATGAACTCATAGAATACTACACTTCTAGAAACTCATGAAGTTGTGTTATTGAATGTACATCTGAGAGGAAGGAAAATGTATGTTCACAAAACTTACAGACTTGTGTTCATGGCAGCATCATTCTTAGTCTCAAACTGGAAGCAATCTAGATTTTCTTCAATGGGTGAATCATTAAACAAACTGGTAGAATATTAGTGGCCATTCCTACATTAAGACTTTTGTATTTAATGTCTCCAGCTTCTGGATCTTAGTATAGGTTACTCTCTCTCTTTTAAAGTTGCTCAAATGTCTTTTTATCTTATTAAAAACAGTTTTTTGAAAATTTTTAGTTGTGGATGGACATAATACTTTTATCTATCTATCTATCTATCTATCTATTTAATTTTATGTGGTGCTGAGGATGAAACCCAGTGCCTCAAGATAAAAATGTCTTTTTATCTTATTAAAAACAGTTTTTGAAAAATTTTAGTTGTGGATGGACATAATACTTTTATCTATTTATCTATTTAATTTTATGTGGTGCTGAGGATGAAACCCAGTGCCTCACTGGTACTGACTGGGTAAGTGCTCTACCACTGAGCTGCAACCCCCACCCTCAGTTATCTCTTTCTTAATCTCACTTGCTCACTTAACATTACTGCAAGTTGGAAGAGCCTTTATTCATACCTTTGAAGGAATCTGTGTGTGAAATCTAACACAAATTGATATCACTTCTTCCAATGAGAAAGGTGAGTGGATATGGTTTTCATGGGGGCATACTACATTCTGAGTAAGAGAAGAGATAAGTAGTACCTGTTGCCCATTAGTGTTGTAGGAGCTATGGGAGTAAGAGCTTAGGAAAAAGTATGGATTGCAAAGTTGATAGCAACTACTTTAAGTTGCAATTGATTTTTTTAGTTATTTCTTTTAAGCTTTACTACTGAGAAATTAGATACTGTGGACCTGTCCTTATCGTAATTCACCAAAGCTTGGGCCCTACTAATAAACGGAATATTGTTCATAATTTCCAAAAAATAGTACCAGTGAAGTAGTATATTAAGTCATCCACTAAATGCTCTTGAATCTATGTTCTTTCATTGCTTTGTTGTTACTTGTTTCATTGATGGACTCTCATTTTGGAAAAATCATGTCAATGTAGGTCCTCAGGATTGCTTCTCATTGAGTTAGTCAAACTCTCTATAATCTTATTCATTTTATATCTTCATGGCATCATTATAGTGCCTTGTTCAAACCATCCATCAGTTTATTTTTCTGAAACGCATGAAGTTATTGAACATTACACCTTTAGCAATTCTTAAAGAATGAAATTGCGAGGAAATATGCACATGCACTAAGAATCATGAAGGCCCTCAACCCCTCACAAAATTTTTGAGTGACAGAAAGAACCCTTTTTTATTTTTCTTTTATTTTTTTGCCTACATTGCCTACTCCACTGTGTTTGCCACAGTAGATTTTTATGAATAGATGATGAGCTGCACAATATTTTAATTCAATGCTTCTGGCAGATTCCAACAAACAGGAGAGAAAAGGTGAAACAATGAGCAGGCAGCTATGATTATTGTGTTAGGGATTTGAGGGTGACAGTTATTGTCCCTCAGTAAATCCACACAGCCCAATATGATTGACTTTACTTTATCATGGTTTTAATGTTCACATTTTCCCAAGTAAGATAGACTCTATCCAGCTGGAAGTAAGCCAAAAAATAGTTGAAACATTTTCTGGTGGTAAATGGTTGTTGACAGATTAGTCAAATAAACTCTTACCCTGTGTGAGTGTGTACCCCAAAGTGTGAACCTCTCCAGTTTAGGTTTAGGTTTCAGTTGCCAGGGGAACATGGAGAGTACTTCTCAAATTTCTCAAATTTGAGCATCAATGGGAATCACATGGAATGTGTTTTTTAAAGTACAAGATCCTTGGGCCCTATACCTAGAGATTCTGATTCTATACGATCAAGGTGACACAAGAAGTTGTGTTTCTAACAAGCTACCTGACCATGCCTGATTGGCACATCACAGTCTTCGGAGTACACACTAGGCCAACCAGTTAGCTATATACCCCAAACTAGCAGTGTACCCTGGCTGGAATGTAGTTGGAAATCAGTCAGAGGCTTGAACTGAAGTAGGAGCAGGAAGGTCTCCATCTTCCTTTGGAGGAAATTGATTTCTCTGAAGATAGAAGATGAATGTGAAGCTAATTATGTGTGAGATGACTCAAAGGATAATGGAGATGATTCACAGAAAATGGTGAAATGGTGATGTGCGTGGAACATCAGACCAAAGCCAAAGATTTTTCTTATTGCATCTGAATCTTTGAGCATTTTGTCCTAGGGAGACAGCCAATTGCTATTAGTATTGGAAAACAAAATTATCTGATGCCATAAGACAGATTACATGATGTGTGTAAATGCATATTGTAAAGTTGTGGCAGACCTGTCTGGTTGTTTTCCTAATCATCCCCTCTTTCTTACCAATCGAATCACAATATAACATTAATTGGGAACAAAAGACAATTAGTTTTATACATCAAGGGAAAAAAACAACAAGACAGATTTTATAGATGGTAACAGTGTACCCTGTTATAAAATTTGATTTTTTAGCCTCCTTTATAACAATATGGATTCATGTGACCAACTTGCTGCAAGTGGGACATAACCAGAAATCTACTATGTGTGCTTCTGGGAATCCTACTGTTTTTTTTTTTTTTTTTAAATATATTTTTAGCTGTAGATGGACACAATATTTTTATTTTATTCATTATTTTTATGTGGGGCTGAGGATTGAACCCAGTGCCTTGTACATGTGAGGCAAGCGCTCTACCACTGAGCTATAACCCCAGCCCCACCTACTATTTTTTTTGACATAAGAAATAAAGAGCAAACTTAGCTCCGTCATGCCCTTGGCCATTTCTTCCTTCTTTCCTGGAATGTGGTTGTGCCGTTGGGATATGTAGGAGTCAGCATTGAAAGCATTAGAACAAAAGCCAAACGGAAAGATGGAAGAACCTAAGAACCATCATAGGGCTTCGACACCAGCTCTGTCTATCTTAGATTTCTTTTGCTGAATAAAAATGTACTCTTTTGGTTAAGCAGCTGCTATTGTATGCCTATTACATGCACACAAACAAAATTCCCAGCAGATGAAATGGTTACCATTGACTTGCTATATGCTCCTCACTTTTCTAAGAATTTTATATCCATTTTATCATTGAATCCTGGCAGCATTCCCATGACATACATTGTTCTATTTTTAACCTCAGGCTTCTAAGGAGAATCCATAGCATTTTGAAAATGAAGCTTTAATTGGGTAGGATAAATTTACTTGGGTAAATTTGAGTTTTGTTTGTTTTAACCTATCCTGACTCCTAAGAGAGTTTCTTGATATCTAACTTTATAGTGATATTATTCTATAACATACATATTGACTTACAATGTTCAGTCTCTACTTCCCATTGGAATGAAAAACAGGTGAAACTTCTTGCATAAGAAGCCATTTTTATTTTGTAAATGAGAGCACACTGTGGAGAAAGACTGCCTAGAGTAGAAATGGCCCCCTTTGCCGGTGCTATCAGTATAAAACATATATACCAGTGGTGCAGATGGTTTCATTAAGTTTTTATTGCAATTGCCTATCTTAAAAGTTTCTGTGTTAAGTCACATTTCTTCATTTCCCCTAGAGAAAGTGATTAGAATAATAAGTGGAGCAAATTGATCTGAACCTCAGTGATAAATAGAGAAATTAGCTTGCAAAGAAATGGTTCACACTATCTAGAATTTATTTGCAGTTTGGGTATGGGGGTGGAAGGTTAGGATCCTGGGAGAGGATTAATTGAGAATCTAGTTTTAAATTAGATTTTAATATCAGTCTGAAATTCTAGTTAATTTTGTCCTCAAAATAACTGAATATTTCTTTGGTACTGAGTGTTCCACAAAGTCATCATTAAAACTCAACTAAGGGTTTTCATAAATTTCACAGCCAAGTCCCTTATTGGGAGAGAATTACATAAGTTTACAAAATTGTATCTTTGAAGTACATATGAAGTATATAATTATGAGGTGTGATTAGGGTTAGACCATAGAAACATCAGATTTTAAAGAAATCAGAGTATCTATCCTGATATATGAGTTTACAAATGAAAACCATATAGCTGAGAGGTGGATGTCACCTCTGGTATCTAAACCAGGACTTCTGTTAGAGGCTCCTAATTCTAAGTTTAGGATTCTCATCTTTTCTGGTCTCCTGTGGAAAGATTCCTGTGTCAGACTTCTTAGGCTGTTTTATCAAAACCTCCTAGACTTGGTGACTTAAATAATAAACATTTGTTCTTATAGTTCTGGAGACTTGGGAGAACAAGATCAAGATGCCAATTTATTTATTATTTATTTATTTTTATTGGTTGTTCAAAACATTACAAAGCTCTTGACATATCATATTTCATACATTTGATTCAAGTGGGTTATGAACTCCCATTTTTACCCCGTATACAGATTGCAGTTATTAACCAATGTGATTCTGCAATAAGATGCCAATTTATAAATCTCACTTGATGCTTAGCTTTGCAACGATAAGCTTAAGCTACTGATAACCTTCAAATGTGTTCATTGTTCTTGCTGGAATCAAATCCCCACCCCAAATGTGGTCACATGTATTACCATTTCCCTCAGCTAAGAAACAGAAACAGAGATGTAACCTCATGTCCAAAGGGTCTGCTGCCTAGTCACACTCATCTACACCTAAGAATACTACACCATAGAGGAAAATTAGCACAGGGGCCAGGCTCAACTCATCCAATTCACTTTCATCAACCTCCCTTAGCCCCAAATCCAAGGTACAACTGACAGTGATTGTATAAATCCTGGCTCCAAGGTTAGCTACTGCCACATGCCAGCTGCATTGATAACTAGGTTTTAAATTTAGCTTAAACAAGTTAATTTTAAATTTATCTTGAGCAAGTTACTCTTCTTGACTGTGCTTTGATTTTTTTTATCTGTTATATGGATGTAATAATATTAACTTCACAGAATTATAAAAGGATGAACCAAATGACCCCAGGAAGTGTGATCCTAGTGCTAGAGTCTGTCATGATCCTAAATACTATTCATTTGGGTAGATCAGGTCCCAGATCAACCAAAAGCTCATCATCTAGTTCTCACCAAAGAGGAAATAAATTGGTTCTTTTTAGTTATACTTGGCAGTAGAATCCATTTTGATATAATTATACAAGCATGTAATCTATCTTATTCTAGTGAGCACTGCCATTCTTGTGGATGTACATGATGGTTGGATTACTGTGATGTTTTCATGTATGTACATAGGGAAATTATATCAGATTCATTCTGTTGTCTTCCCTTTCCTATCCCCCTTCCTTTCCCTCCATTCTGTATTGTGAAATCTACTGAACTTCTATTTTCTCCGCCCCTCTGAGCCCCACCTTATTATGGGTTTGCCTCTATATATCGCAGAAAACATTGAACTTCTGGCTTTTGGGACTAGCTTATTTCACTTGGCATGATAGTCTCCAGTTCTATCCACTTACTGACAAATGCCATGAAGTCATTCTTCTTTATGTCTGAGTAATACTCCATGTGTATATATACCACATTTTCTTTATTCATTCATCTGTTGAAGGACACCTGGGTTGATTCCATCACTTACCTATTGTGCATTAAGCTGCTCTAAATATCCATGTGACTGTGTCACTGTAGCATGCTAATTTAAAATCCTTGGGATATATGTTGTGAAATGGGATAACTGGATCAAATGGTGGTTTCATTCCTAGTTTTTTGAGGAATCTCCATACTGCTTTCCAGAGTGGTTGCACCAATTTTCAGTATCACTAACAGTGTATGAGTGTATTTTTCCTCCATATAAAGAGGAATTCTTATTAAGGAAACCAATATTTTCCCCATGGCTTGATTTGGAGATTTCTGTATTGTGTAATCTTTCTTTGTTGTCAAACTCTTTTGCTTTGAATATTTGGAAAAGGAGCAAATCAGCCATTTATACCATCTTTATGAACATTCGCCTATTGCCCATATCCACGACTGTCTCTATGCCTCTCTTCTATATTCTCAGGATTATTCTTATTTTTTGTTTGTGTATTCTTGGTGGAGGAGGCAGTTATTGAAACTTTACAAAAAACCTACAATAGCTATTCTCTTTCCCTCTATTCATGGACCCCCTGGGAAGGTTGGTAGTGATAAATCCCTTTTTTCTAAGCCTATATGTACTTCTTAAGATAAGGACATTTTTCAAAAGATGGATTAAAACTTAAAAAAAAAAAAAAACCTTGGCTCAGCTATAATTGAAGAAAAAAAAATGTGCTAAACAACAGAATTGATTTGTGATCAACATCCATGGAAAAGACACATTTCTTATCAACTGTCTTTCCCTTTTTGGTGACTTTGGACTTCCCGAGCTATGCTGAATGTGATAATATTCTAACAGCCAAGAATCTGCCAAATTTCAAAGAAAAGTTATGTAATTATGCATTTCCAACATGAGAAAAAGTTAACTTGCATGTGAAAACGTGCCTTAACCGTGTGGAAATGTCATCCAGGAAAAATCATGTATTTATCACCTCAAAATCCAGATGCTATAAAACTGCAGTTCTTATTTGTTTAACTTATCTGCTTGAGGTATAACTCTTTATGTAAGTTAAGCAGAGGCCTTATGCCTGCCTTATATGAAGGTTGGGACTTGCTGTTTCATTAATTACATTCCAGAACGTAGCTAACTTCAAGGTCAAAGTCAGAATCCATTGTCTCATTTCCACTACTGACTCAGTCTGACCTTGCCCTGATGGCAATGCCCATGTGCCATACCTAGTCAATGTGGAATGACATCTATGAAGTCAAACTCATGCCAAAGCCATGGCCATCATAAATTTTTCAGAAAGGTACCTAGGCCAGTGGAGAATTGAATTCTCTTTTGTATTTGAGTATGTTGCAACCCCTCTGGGCCCTGATTATCCTCTATCAAGTGGTCAGATTGAATCACCTACCTCTAAGGTTGAGTCTCTGCTTATTCTATGCTTCCTCACAATTAACTAGTGGTGGTTGCTGATAATAAATTAATATTATTTTTTTAATAATAATAATTGTGAAAATCCTAAGAGTTATTAATGTCAAACTACTCTAGGTGCTTTATCATGTTTTTAAAAAATTCTTAAAATGAACTTATGCCATAAGTTCTTTCATTTTCCCCCTTTGAATGAAATAACTTTAGAGCTTGAGTTGTTGCTTTTAAAATATACAGGATCGATGTGTTCTTTAGCAAATCCAGTGATTCCTAGGTGTTTGATCCAACACTAAGTAATATGGTTGTTGTATTAGTTGGCTTTGCATCACTGTGACCAAAATACCTGAAACCAAAAACTTCAAGGAGGAAAAGTGTATATTGGTTTCATGGTTTCAGAGTTCTCAGTCATGGTGATATCGTTGTTCTAGGCCTGAGATAAGGCAGAATTTCATGGCATAAGGTCTTGGTGGAGGAAAGTTACTCAGCTATGATAGCTAAGAAGCAGAGTACAAGAGAAGCCAGGGAGAAGATACAGTCCAAGGCTGTGCCCCTAGTGACCTACCTTCTCCAGCCATACCCCACTTGGGTACAGTTTCCATCCAGAAGTCCCTTCAAATTGTTAATTTATCCAATAGATTAATCCATCAAATTTATTAATTCACTAATTAGGTTACAGTTCTCATAGTCTTCTTATTTTACCTCTGATCATTCCTACATTGCCTAACACATGAGCTTTTGAGGCCATGCCTCATATTCAAATTGTAACAGTTGGAAATAAACCAACCAATGTCTGGTGGATTTTTCTTTCTCCTACTGCAGTGAAAGAAAGGGGAAATGATACATAATGCCAAGTAATCATGTTTTCTGCTCAATCCATGTGAAAATATATGGATAACAGTTAAAACAACTTTCTTGTCTACAACGTAGATAGTACAAGACTTTGTGTGATCAATGAAATACAATCATGCAGTATTCAATTTGCAATTCTGTTTCTAAAACATAAATATGCTCCTACATGCTAAGATGCTTTACACTGAGTAATATCTTGTGTGTGTGTGTGTGTGTGTGTGTGTGTATCTTCTGCCCCATACTGGGAATTGAACTGAGTCTCATGCTAGGCAAGCACTCTACCATGGAACTAAATCCCCACGTGACTTGTATTTTAAAAGCACAGACCTCTTTCTTACACGTTTGAATTGAAGATACGAAAGTACATTGAAAACTTAGGACACCAAAGAAGATAGAAAGCATAAATTTCTCCTGTATTACTTCTTAGAAATTCAAATTCTCTTTGAAGTTAAGGAAAGTATTGAGATGAAATATAGACATAAAAAAATAGAGCTCTTTACAAATCTGAACTCTTAATTCAATTCAGAATCACATGATAAGTGACCCAAAGCAACAGGACCATGCACTTTCATTTATTTCCCTGGGGCTGCAAGGACCCCTCTAGGTATGTTCCTCGCACTTGGTGGTGAATCCTACACCTTAGGATCATACTGAGGTTTGAAATTGAGCCTGAAACTCACCACTGCTTGTGTGTGTCTTGCATTAAACAGGCTCCTCCAGCTTCTTCTTGGGAACCCCAAGCAAGTTTTCCTCCTACCACAAATGTGTCGCAGCCTCAATATTTACCTTTCCATAAGTCTTCTCTATGAAAACTACTTCACGTCTGAATACCCATTAATTTAGGCTCCTTGAAACTGAATTTCAGATAGTATTAAATATATCTCTTAAAGAGAGAAACATGTTTTTCTCCAAGACTAATTTTCTTTATCTCTGTCCATACTTCCTCGACTGTACCTTTACTTAACTACTACCTCTGCAGTAATAGTTTTCAGTTACTTTCAAGATTCATTTGTAGAGACAAAATTTTAAACTTCTACATACCGTAATTTAAGTTTTCTGTTTTTTTCTCCCATCTGCTATTCAAATTTCTTCTCAGCAGAAAACCTCACCATGGCTTCATTTCCACACATGGCAGGCATTCAAGCATAGCTAATGGGAGTCGCACTTAGGCTGAAATGAGAAGGAAATGTACTTCCCGACATGCCATCAGAGTCTCTCACCAGAGGCTATTTGTCTTTTATCCTTACTTTTTCTTTAAAGCAAATTACTACTAAAAGAAAACTAAAACCCAAGTCAGTAGCAACCCCAACTATTATTGCAGAAATCACTGGATATATTCATTTAATGTTTCTCATGATGAATCTATGATAATATGTCTTCTAAGCTTATGGTGATTCTTTTCTTTTTATTGGTGCAAAATACTTATACAGAATTATGGGTTTCATTGGCATCTTCACATGCACAGCCTTACCCACATTTCTGGTTTCCTATCAGTGACTCCTGTGCTGGCATACCCTTTCCCCTCCAGGTGGTTCTCGTGGGCAGAGCTCCTTTCCATTCAGCTCCAGTCTCTTTCTTTTGGCAATAGCCCATCTGGCCCAGGGAATTCCTTGTGCATCCTCATCCTGAGGCACTGTGGAAGGATAGCCCTTTCCTTATGTAGTTGGGCTCTTTGCTCTGCCAGGCGGCTTCCTCCCATTAGCCTTTTGCCTTTAGGCTCGTTTCAACAAAGAAGTCTGGAAAACATCTTGTATCCCCCAAGCTTAAGGAAACACAGATGAGGTTTTGTGATGTCTAACTTATATTAAAAAAAAAAAAAAAATCATAGCACCCAGACAACTTCCTCTCTGATTTCTAAAGAAGCGTTGCTTTCCTGAATTCTCACCCTTGCTAAATTGGACTGGCAAGGACTGAGAATTCAGATTAGAGGCAGGAGATGGGCTGATTTTGGCAAACTTCCCTTTGGTCATTGCCTTTGTTTGCTATTCTCCATGGAGAACCCAATACCTTGTTAGCCTCTGGAGACTCTTGATGCCTATTCTCCACAGCTTTGGAACCTCCAGTGAAATTCCAACATAGGAGATTGTTTTGTTTTATATTCTTTCCCAGTACAGATGTATTTTTAATTTACGTACTCAAAATTATCATTGCTTTTTACGGCCTCTAGAATTTATATTTGCTCAGTCTGACCTTTCCCACTCTGAATTACTTTACCATGGCCACTGTAACAAAGTATGAGAGAGTGATTTAAACAACTGAAATTTACTGTCTCACAGTTCTGAAGGCCAGAAGCTGATGATTATAGTGTCCTCAGGGCTTGGTACCCTGGAGACTCTCAGGAAGCATCTTTCCCAAGCCTAGGGTTTGGCAGTTCCTTGACTCAATGAACATAGCTCCAATCCTAAGACAGTGTCATGTTGCTTTCTGTGTCCCCTTATGACAAGGACACCCATACACTGGATTTGGGATTCATCCCACTTCCATATGGCATCATTCTGACTTAACTAATTATATTTGTAAATAGCCTCCATTTCCAAACAAGGGAACTGAGGTACTACACTAGGGATTAGCATTTAAACATGAATTTGAGGGGGAACACAACACATCCCATAATGCATTTTAGCATTTATTAAAATTATCCCGACTTTCTATAGAACTTTCAATAGCTAGTTGGGTAGATCTTTTTTTTTTCCCCCTCTCTCTCTCTTGTTATTCTCATCTCTTGTCCAACTGAAATGGATTTTAGTCTCAGAAATGAGACAGGGGATGTACTTTGATATTTTACTAAAGAGTTAACACTAATTATATATATATATTATCTAGTATTCTTTTTAGAGCCCTGGAAAATGCTTAAACATAGCCAAAACTCAATAAATGAAATCAAATTACTCACCAAAGAAGTTGAATTTATAAATAGATAATAGCATATTTTTTGAATGATAACTTTGAACTATCTAGAAATTTGATTTTAGAATGGGAAGAAATCCGGAAGTGACAAAGCCCATAACTGTAATGATCCAAAAGGATGTTGGTTTAAAGAAATGTAATATTTTCTATTTATTAAAGTAAATGAATGCACTTCCTGTGACACATCTTTTTTATTAGCCCAGAGGACAGGGTAATGACCTAGAATTGATTTCTAAAGACTGATTTCTAAAACAGATCTCAACTTTTACTGATAGGTAATAGCTAGATTGTTAATGTATATATGTGCACATGAGATGGGGTAAGTCTATATAGAAGGAGCAGGCAAGAGGAGGAGGCCTAGAAGCAGTCATAAAAGCTCATGAAAGTATTTGAAGTATTTGTAAGCAACATTTTAGACCAATGGCAGTAAATCATTGCTTTGTGTTTATCTCAATTATTTTATATTAAGAAAATAATTCTATTTGACAGTGCTAAATTCATAAGCATTTATTTTTCATATAAAACATGAAAGTTATAGAATATTATAGTTAGTGTTTTTGCTGCTGTGACCAAGAGACCCAATAAGAGCAATTAAAAGGAAAAATATTTTGGGGCGTATAGTTTCAGAGGTTTCAGTCCATAGATGGATGGATCTATTTCTTGAGGCCTGAGATAAGCAGAACATCATGATAGAAGTATGTGATAAAGGAAAACAGATCACTTGATGATCAAAGGAGAGAGAGGGAGAGAGAGAGAGATAGATTCCACTTGCCAAATACAAAACATATATCCCAAAGCCTTGCCCTCCCAATGACTCACCTTGTCCAGCCACACCCTACCTGCCTATAGTTACCACCCAGTTAATCCCTATCAGAGGATTGATTCACTGATTAAGTTAAGGCTCTCATAACCCAATCATTACCTTCTTGCATTATCTCACACTTCCTATCTAAACCAAAACATGGAATATATTGAACACTAGGGGGTTTTGTTTGTTTGTTTGAACTCAGGAGTGCTTAACCACTGAGCCACATCCCCAATCCATTTTTTTTTTTTTTTGAGACAGGGTCTCACTAAGTTGCTTAGGACCTTGCTAGGTTGCGGAGACTGGCCTTGAATTTACAGTTCTCCTGCCTCAGCCTCCCAAGCCACTGAGTGAATACTAGGTTTTAATGGCTACTAATGAAACTTGTGTAGGTCATTTCTGATATTTGAAAACAGACACAATCTTGGAATATTGTTCTGCAAATGGTTGAAATTTTCACAGCATAATTTATATTCATATTCATATTCAAAGTGGTGACAGTACTAATTTGTATTTTGAAGGGATCATTTGGCTCCAACAAGATGATGATTAGCTTCTGTAGGGGAAGATTTTTCAGGTGAACACATGACAAGATAAGTCACTGACTTCATGCATATGATTAGACAAAAATAAGTCAGGTGGTTATCTCTCAGTGAAACAATATATTTTTTTTCTTTTTTACATTTTTGCATAATCTTTCCTTTATGTCTTAGAGGAAAATATTAATACACTAACTTTTAGAAACAAACTATTTTCTTAATAGTGAATATTTTTTTTTCTAGCTCTAACAGATGTATTTTAAATTGAATAAAATTTTCATGGTTTGCAAATCAGAATCAGAACCAGAATATCCAAATGTGAATCAGTCAGCAAACTTACATAGGCTTTTCTTTACACTGCAAAATAAGCAACATTTTTTTCAAAGCCAATGAGCAGCAAGCATCTACTTTAGAAAATGGAATGTTTGAGTTTGGGGACAGAAACGGATGCTGAACTCATTCTTTTAGAGGTTCAGTTCGTCAGAAGATGTTTTGTTAAATTTTTGCTTTCTTTAGGAATCTAAAATCCCTCCATCTGAATATTTTAAACAACAGATGACCACTACCTTATAATCTGAAGTAAACAGCAAAATTCATCATATTTCTCAATGGTAATCAGGGAAATATGGCATTAATTTATAGAAAATGAAGGTACCAAAGAAAGTAAAGCAGTCATTCAATTTTTGAATAAGGGTTCAGAGGTTTCCCATTTAAAGAAAATGAGAAGCTCAGAAGCAACACCAGCAATTTTGGTACTTTGCCAGGTCATTTAACCAAGGAAAAAAAATTACAATGTTTAGAAACCAGATCAAGATCATCCTTTTTGAATAGGGTATTATTAAAATGTATCACAAAAGAAAATGACCTGGATACTTGTATGTTGTACCAGAAAATAAACAAACAAAAAACAAAAAAGCTGCTAAGCAACTGATTAGAAAAAAATGTCAGTGTTATCTCTAGTGTTAGTTTCCTATTGATGTTACAAGTTACCACCAATTTATGACTTCGAACAACATACATGTTATCTGACAGTTCCCAAGATCAGAATTCCAGAATCAGTCTCACTGGACCAAAGTCAGGGCTTTATTCCTTCTTGAGGCTCCAGGGGAGGATCAGTTCTCTTGCTTTCTCCAGCTTGTAAAGGCTCTACACTCCTTGCCTCGTGGTCCCTTCTTCCCTCTATTATCACATTTCTTTCTCTTCTGACCTTTCTGTGTCCTTGTTATGAGGACTCTTGTGATTATATTGAGCCCACTCATATCCAAGATAATCTCCCCATCTGAAGATCCTTAAGTAATTATCTACAAAGTTCCTTTCCCCTCATAAATCTATATTTGGATGTGGACATCACAGAGGAGCTATTATACAGCCAACCATAGCACATGCATGCTACACACACACACACACACACACACACACACACACACCGCTTTACATCTCAGTTTAAAAAATACATTAAATTACATAAATGTTAAGGCAATAAAGGCTAATTTTCTCTAGCATTTGTTATAGTTTGGATGTGAGGTGTCCCCGAAAATCTCATTTTGTAAGAAAATGCAAGAAATTTCAGAGGAGAAATGATTGGGTTATAAGAACCTAAACCCAGTCAGTGAATTAATCCCCTGATGGGATTAACTAAGTGGTAAGTGAAGGTAGGTAGGATGTGGCTGTAGGAGGTAGATCACTGAGGGTATGCTTTTGGAGTATATATTTTGTTTCTGGTGAGTGGAGTCTCTCTATTTCTGATCATCATATGAGCTGCTTCCCTCTGCCACACTCTTCTACCATGATGCTCAGCCTCACCAGGAGCCCTGAGGAATAGAGCTGGCTCCTGTATGAAATGAGACCTCTGAAACCATGAGTCCTGAAATAAACTTTTCCTCCTCTAAAATTGCTCTTGTCAGGTCTTTTAGTCATAGCAGCGAAAGAGCTGACTAAAACAAAATCCATAGATTAATAGAAAACTGATTATGTTTATGGGGAAAATACATGGTTTTTATGTAAGCATTATTTATATTAAGATTTACGTGTTTATAATCCCTAAAATAGATAAAAAGATATGACCACAGAAGGAAGTAGTCTGGCACTGCTTTCCCTGCTCACTTTATTTTGTTGTTTTTAAAATATTAAATTGACAAATAGAAGTTGTACGTTTTCCAGGTGGTAAACCGGGAACATTCACAACTATTATTGCCTGAACACTAGGATCTGCCAATGTGAAGATTTGCTTTATTCTTTAAAGAAAATCAAACTGGCCCTAAAATAGAATATCATTTTGGAAAATTGAACAGGCAATTGAACTAGAGGAAAATTTGTATTGTGATGAGGTACTTTTATTTCCCATGAGAGAACTTTACATTTATAGGGTTTCTATTAAGCAGTCTCCAAATAAATTAAGATGAAGTAGTTCAGGACTCACATAAACAAACACTCTTTACTTTTGTTGCTCCTTTCAGCAAGAGCCAGGTATGACTGTCAGAACAAATATTGAAAATTAACTGCCTGAGCCATGGTGAAGACAGATGAATCATATATACTTGGTTCTAGTGGTTGGAGTTGAGCACACATGAAAGAAAAAGAGAGGAAACTTTTGAAGCCATGGTTATCAGCATGAAAACTGCTTAGTTCATTAGGTAAAGGAGTTGACTGGAATCATTTAATTGTGATGCTTTTCAGAAGACATGTTATGTCTTAGGTTCAGGTAGTGTTGATTATGAAAAAGAAATTAATGAGACACTAAGCAAACTATAGCTTAGTTAATGCTAGAAGAGAGGTAGGAACAGATCTGAAGCCCTGCACAGGAAGCATCTTCATGTATAGCAGCTTATCAGCTGCGGTACAGAGAAGAGCACAACTCAAAAAGAAGCAGATTTCCAAGGTTCAAACTTTCAAAACAGATTATGGCATAACAAGAATTGAGGTGTCATGAAGACACATGTGTGAGTGTGGTGCAGGGGCATGTGAGGGTTCAGGTTTGAAGGTGTTGCATGTGAAGTGTGGGCAGACATACAGTCGTGATATAACTGAGCTGTGCAGAGAAAGTTCAGGAAGAGAGGTCAGGGTTGGAAAAGAAAAGAGAGTCAGCTCCCTACAGGTTAAATGCTTAAGTAACTAACTATGAGAGTAGCTGAAGATCGACTTTGTTATTCATTTCATAATTTCAAATAGCCTTTGTGAACTTGGGTGATTTAACTATGCCACCATGTCAAAACAGAATAATAATTTTAAAAAAGACTTCACTGAGGTATTATCATTTAAAGACAGTTTGTAAGGCTATCTCAGAAACACTAAGAAAATCTAGACTTTGTTGATTTCCACTATGGTTATGAAATTTATTTTTCAGCAAAGTAAGCTGTATACTATATGTTGCATTACTATTTTGAAGGCAGTGTGAGGGGTTGTGGGTTTAAGTGAGAGGGAGCATCTAAGACAATTTCAGGATTGGGATCAACTAGTCCTGATGATTTATAACTTCACAAAGTTACAACAGGACTACATTATTAACTAATAATTCCCTTTTACTTCATAGTGTTTGTGAAACAGATGGCTCTTTCCTTTACTAAAATAGACATTTTTTTCTCTTTGTTCTTGCTCTTTATTATCATACCTTTGACCTACTTTAAGAAATATTTTATGAAACAGCAATTTGGCACTTTTTTATATATGTATGTATAGTGTGGTTGAGGACACTGTGTCTGAGGCTACACAGTGTCTTCCCTATGAGGACCCACTGGAAGAACTTCTCTCTTCTTGGGATCAGGAATATATGTGATTCTCATGATCATACTTTATTATTTCATAAACCAATCACTGAATCTTATAACTCTTCACATCATGTATATCTCCATGAACTGACTACAGAAAGGCATAGAAATAAACTTGTGCCCACTTTAACAAAGTTTAAACCCTTAAACCATGTAATTTGAAGAATACTTTTTAATTCCTTGTTTTTCTTAGATTATTTACATGTTGTTTTCCTTTCGGTCTGCATTTTGTTGTAGTAGTTGTGAATATCCATTTAAAAGTAAATCAATGTTTAGTGTGTGTGTGTGTGTGTGTGTGTATATATATGTTTGTTAGGAACTCAGAATTCTCTTTGCAAGCAGTTACATATGTCTGCATTTTAGTTATATCTGCATGTAGCCAGACACATAAATAAATCTTACCGGGAGGATGTGTGAATTGACAATTGCTGCAGTAACATATTACCATAATCGTAATGACTTGAAAAAACACAAATGTTTTATATTATACTACTGGAGGTCAGATGTCTGAAATGAACCTGTGGGGCTACATTCTTTATGAAGATTTTATGAAGAATCACTATCCTCCTAGTTTCCAGCTTCTAGAGAACATTGTGTACTTCACTTCATACCCCCATTCCTTCAGTCTTCAAAGCCAGCAGGGTAGCATCTTCTTCCTTCCTTGAAATCAGTCTTCTTCTTATAAAAACTCTTTTGACTACAAAGGACCCATCTAGAAAATCCAGGATAATCTGTTCATCTCAAGATCCTTAACTTAATTATACCTGCAAATTCCTTTCTTGCAAATAAGACAACATTTATAGGTTCATATCCATAGGATTAGGATATGGACATCCTTGGGGAATTGTTCAGTCTGCCACAGATAATAATTTCTTCTCTGAGGGAACTGGGTTAATGTCCATCAGCTAAGACACATTTATTTAGATAATATGTTGAGTGTCACTATGAGATAGACATTTTTCTAGGATTTCAGGAAATGCAGATACTATAGTGAGTAAATTCAGTAAGTTTTCTATTCTTTATGGGCTTAAATTCTATGCAAATAAGGTCCAGTAATATGAAAAGATACAGATGTAGAAAAAGGTCTAGACCATTCAGAGATGGGAACATAGTTTCACATGGCAGTAACACAATGCTTGAAAAAATGAAGTCATAGTGAGCCACACTAGGAAGTTGTACTTAATCCTCAGAAAATAATTTCAAAGGCAAGGTAAGAGAATACACACTTGTATATGTGTGTATACAACTTGTAAAGAGCCTTGTGGCTAAAAAATAATTGAAGAGAAACTAGACTGGAGATAGGAAAATAAATCAAGAGAAGCTACTTCAATCCAGGTGAGAAGAGATTATAGTCTGAATTAAAGTAACAGCATTGTACAACTAAGAAGTAGAATAGCTAAAGACAGGAAAAAGAAGCAAATATCATCATGACAGCTGTAGAGTGACCTACAGAGTCAAAGTTGAGAAAAAAAAAAAAATGAAAGAAAGACCAAAGAGACTTAAGGGGGAGAGATAACCAGAACGAGGAATCTAAGTTCTGGATAAAGTAGAAAATTAGATGAACTAGAGTGCCTTTGTGATAAAACTGGAAAGAATGTAAGTGGTTGTAGTGAGAGAAAGGAAGTCTGAGTTTAAGAGTTCAAAGGAATGCATAGCATATGACCTTAACAAGGGTAAGAGGTAAGAGGACCAGGACTGGGATATGAAGGTCAGTGGTGATACAGAGGCCGAGGAATGAGAGGCTGGCAAGTTAGATGAAACTTCTCTTGGGACCCTGACTTCCATTATTACAGGGAGTACAAGTTCAAGGCGAGAGGATATTGTGTACTAGTGCTCAAAAGTCTCCAATGAATAACCATGAGTGGCAATGATTGAGGGAGTGAGGGATGGCCAAGGCGCTTGGACCTCAGTGGAATAGAGTAATATTCATATGGAGGCAGCAGACAAAGAGTCAGAGGACACCAGACCCACCAGCCAGTCTTGATCACCAACCATTAATTTCCTTGTGGAGGATTTGGTTTCACTCAATGCAAGGAAATCTTATATGTTAAATAAAGAAGTTGGGGTTATAGAGTCATTTGTTAAACAGAAGGATGTAGGAAAGAATAATTCTGGCTAAACACAGAGGCATAAACACAAATACTTCTCTTTTCTACTCTCTAAAATTCCAGTGAAATAATGGAGTTAAAGGGAACAACAAAGGAGGACAGGGCACCTTATGAAATTATGAAATAGTGGAAGCTGCTTAAGGTATAGTAAGTGACTTTCTAGGTGGTGAAATTGCAGCTAAGGTACCAGGAGAGAATGAATTCTTCCTGCTGAACATGATAAAATTTCAGGTCCTGA
The DNA here is from genome assembly GCF_047511675.1 of Marmota flaviventris. Lineage (NCBI taxonomy): Eukaryota > Metazoa > Chordata > Mammalia > Rodentia > Sciuridae > Marmota > Marmota flaviventris. The sequence continues at coordinate 120,341,571 of NC_092502.1, read as the reverse complement.
AAACAGCAGGTATCACAAAGGGTGCATGTGCAGAAGACAGTCTGATGGAATTGGACATACTTGACCGCATGACAGTAGTGTTAAAAGACCAGTGGAGTGAATCAGTTGTGATTCCATAGGCTGTGAAGCAAATGCAGAAAGACTAAACTGGTAACATCAGGACAGTTTTGAAAGATGAAAAGTCAGGATTCAACTTCTCTCAAAAATGAAAAATAATCACATAGTTATTATAGTAATTTCAGAGAGAACATTTGGTTACATGAAAGCTTATGCATGTTGACCCGATTTTACTGAGAGTTGGGAGGGAAAAGATGGTTGGAGTAGGAGTATCACTTGAGCTCAATTAGCCTCTGCTAATTGAAGTCAACAGATAATGTCTCAAATTGACCAATTAAAAATGGGAAGAAAAACACATTATTGAGAAATACAGGGGCCAAGGATGCATTGCATGGAATGTTGGGTCCTTGAATGCTGTTTTTCATAATATGCTTTTTAAGCTTGATTTACATATTACTATGATTAAAATTAGCATTTATTGAGATTAAAAACAAAGTTTGATGGGGGAAGTAGGGATTATGTTACAGGAGAGAAGCAGAAAGCCTGGGTAAGTATAGATATCTAGGAATTTACATATATTTAGTAATCATATATGAAGCATATATTTGCCATTAAGATCTCCCATAGCAATTATGAACAGTACCCACCAAAACCTGCCACAGATTAAGAGGAAGTTGAAGAAACTTTATTTTTATTATATGTTGTCTTATATATCAGGTCAATATGTAACTGAATAGACAGTTAACAGTAAGAGCCAAACTGAAGAACTGAAGTGAACGTGCTCTCCAGACTCCAGGGATCAACCAAGTCCACACTTCCAACAACTGGACCCTCACCAGTGCTTTTCTAGGAAGAAGAAACTAGAGTGCAGGGAGAGAATGAGACCAAACAGAAGTCCCCGTAGCCTGAGGCCACAAGTCGGTTGTCTAAATTTTAGTTTTCATTCCTTGGTGTCACAGCGTCTCTGTGTCTTAAATGAATCATCCCTTCAAGACAAGGGGAAGGCAGAAACTTGGATGGGAAATGGAACAATGTGGAAATGATGTCAAGGAGGAAAGAGGAGAAACAACGTGAGGAATTGTATAATTAATGGAGAAGAAATGGAGTAAATAGAGCACTGTGGGAAATGGTTTGGTCAGTATATTTGGTCATTTTTATTGACAGAATCATTAAAATAAAAATTTTCTTATGCAAAAATGTAAAGACCTTAATATGGATTTGTTCTTATACAATGGATAGCAGTCATTTTTTTTTTTTTTTTGAAATATGGAAAAGAAGGAGTCAGAGAACTGGCTAATGAAACAAAAATAAAAGAAACAAACAAAAACTATGAATAAAGTGACTAGCCTTGTTTAAAAAAAAATAGAAAAAAGAACAAATGTCATGAGGACAAGGGTGGGAAGGTAACACCCACTCTACCAGCTTCCTACTGGATAATTACTTTTCTGTCTCATTCAGGGGCTGGGCTCTTCTCTCCCTATCACCACACCTATGAATCTCTTAAGGGTGGGATGTAGTTTTTGCATTTGTCTATCCACTCTATCCAGTGTGGTGCTTAAAAAGTTGTAGGTTACCAGTAAGTGTTGATTGAAAGGAACAGGACTCAATGTTGCCTTTCTTCTTCCCAATTTTATCACTCTAAAATTAAATCTTATCATTGGTCATTTTTTAATAATAAGAACTTAATCCTGATGATTTATTCAATGAAATTTTATCTAAAGATGAAAGTTACAGGGGAAATTGAACCAATTTTTTGTTTAATTTAGGTTATAAAAAAGATGTCTATGTTATACCAATTACTTTTATGACTGTGTAAACAATTGGAAATATAAATATGCAAACATCAAATATAATAATATAGCAACAGTTGCTTCTAAATTTCTCTCATATTAAGTATAATTGACAACTACTCCTATTGTGACCCGTGAGTCTTGTAGCTCTGTCTTTTCTTTGTTTTTTGTCTCTCTCTGATTTCCATTCTCTCCAACCCCCTCACAAACACATGAATTTAATTCTTAGGACCAGATCTAATAAAATGGGGGTAAAGGATAGGAAGAACTTTCATCCCTTTTACCATGAAATGAATTCATAAGTAGCAGGGCCACCTCTTAGCCCATCCAACTGTGTAGTCAAATGACCACTAACACTGTCAATTGGAACAGGTAGAAGCCTTAACTTATTAAACAAGATCTACCCCCAAATACTATCAAATTTGATGCAAGTCCAATAATCCCTAAAACAGAGTTGATTAAAAAAAAAAAAAAACTCATTTCTAGCTCAAGGACTTTTTCATAGCTAGCAACTCCAACCACCCAACTCTCCAGTGAATAATGAGAATATATTCATCTTTGTTTACTTTAGTGGTTAATTGGCAAGATAATCATTCTGTCAGCCTTCATGAGTTGGAACCCTTCTAGAAATGATTGTGGTTCATTTTGTCCACCCACCAGATATCAAAATAACCTGCTTTCTTCACAAAATGTGCATTCACTCTTCAAATTATATTTTATGCCAAGTTTTAAAAGAGAGGGAGCCATGCCAGAATTCATTTTAGTTCTATTTTTTATTTCTAGTGCTAGCGCATGGTAGACAGCTGGAGGGTAGTTTCATTTAAGTTGATTTCTTCCTTGTCAGTGTTTCTTTTTAGATATGAATTAGCTAGAATTTTGCTGAAACTGAAGTTAATTCTGAACCAACAACAACAAAAGCAATTGCAAATAAATAAAATCCTGTCAACACTTCACTATAATATGTTTTGTGGGGTAGTTAACTTTTATTCCCAGTGTTTAGGCATTATCAATTATGTGAATGTTAGCAAATCTCACCTAATAAAACCATATGTGGCATAAATTGATAAACTGGAAAAAAATAAGAGGAACTGACCCAGCTAGAGAATAAAAGGATTAATATTGGTGTAAACTAAAATTATTATAATGAGCCAGATGTGAATGTTACTGTGGCTGATCCTATGTATAAGATGCACTATGATTATACTAAAGAAAGGATATGACTGAGCATTTAGGTGTACTGGTATCTTTTCTAGTCATACTGTATTATTTTGTCTTCTTCAATTTATGAAATTTAAATATTTGCCATTGAAAATACTTGTGACCTAAGTCCATGAATAGATTTGCTATAGTGTTATTGTTTATAATCTAAATTTATTCCTCATTTCCTTACCTCTCAGCTGTTTTTGGCACTTGTGTTGAATATGTTATTCCCAACATATCAATTGCTTTAATTCTGGTAAATGCTTTAGAAAAAATAAAATGTTTCTAGAGAAATGACAAAATCAGTTTTCTTCATGGTAAGTGATATTTAATTTTTTTTTTAGTTGTAGATGGACACAATACCTTTGTTTTATTTATTTATTTTTATGTGGCCTCACACAGTGCCTCACACATGCTAGGCAAGCATTCTATTACTGAGCTAAAATCCTAACCCTAAGTGATATATTTTTAATCATTTGTTTGCTTTCTGGTAGAAGATACAGTTCTCTGACTCCAGAGCTGGGTATTTGCATGGTCTCTCCAGAGCTTCCATATAGAAGGAATCTCATAAAGGCATAAGCAATTTGGTTAGCTTTTTCCCATTCATGTCTTCTTCCTCTTTTAAACATGAAATGCACTGGTGAAGCCAGAATTGGACAGGTAGACAGTATAGATAGGTAAACCAGTAGGTCAGATAAAGGAGGCCAATTTTGAGTGAGTCTGGGAAGTTGGAGACTGTCCCCTGTGGGATTGAAATGTTAGTTCCTTCAGAGCCCTTCCTCTACCCTTATCAAGAAACTGCCCCTGCTCCAACCTGTTGCCAAGATACCCTATCCCAGGAATTTCCCCTCCCTACAGTGAGCTCTAAGGTTATTAAAGTGTCCTTGCCTGCTCCATCCAGCCCTTCCCCATTCAGCCCACCTGTTTCCTACCTTTGGGCCATCCCACCAAGCATTCCTGGGCCTAGTCAGGAAGGAGAAAGATAAGGGGGAAAGGCAGGAGAACAAAGGAAGCCTAGGACATATAAAAAGGGGCAGAACACCCTTACTTCTTGGGATACCAGGATACCAGCCCACTTCTTCCTCCCGGGAGAAGTCTGTGTTACCCCTTTTTAAATAAAACCCTGCTTTATGTGCTTGCCTCAGCAAGCTTCTCTAATGTTCAAACTTCAACATGTGGGGAAGTGGGACTCATCACCAAGAACCAGCAGTATCACTGGTACCTCTGAGCCTGGTGACCAAGGGCTCTTTATACAAGGGACAGATTGTTTAGGGCAACTATGTGTGCTATGAAACACCCTGATTCCCTCTATCTTATACTTTAAGATAAATAGTAAGATTCTCAGGACCCAGAATAGGTTAAGAACAACTCCCAATTGCCTGCTTCAGTCTTTGACAATGAATTTACATCCTTCAGGTCTGTAGGCATGATTATCTGATCATTTTCGGAATGTAGCCTGTGCCATTTTTTAAAAGACAATTATGAAGTTCTTAATTAAGGAACATTCCACTCAAAAGTTTTAGTTCCTCCTAATTCCGAACATTTAACCAGATTTGGGCTGAGATCCTATAGCAACTTAAAATTTGTAGCTACATACTTATTTTAAGCATGAATTTACAGCCCACCTCATAAAGTATATGCCACTCAAGATATTTTTTTAAATAAGTGTTTTATTAAAGAAAAATGTAAATGGCTCAGGTGAGTTTCTGGTTATGACTATTCTAAGATTTTGGGGATAGGGTAGTTAAAATCAGCGTAATCATGTCTTTTGGTCTTAATCACCCTATTATCTATGTGATGGAGCAGATGCAAAATTATTTCTTTAGGAGAATCATATTCTTGTCTCTTTCCATTCTCAGGCATACTTCAAGTGGGTAGAAATGACCTCTGTTCTGGCTGTTACTATTAGCAGCATTCTGAACTTTCATAAGAGAATGAAGCCTTTCTACTTGTTTGTATGTCTGCTAAAATATATTGCCATCATAGACAAATTACACTTCAGATCAGATTCTTACCTAATTTTCTGTCACTCAATATTTACTAAAATTTTAGTGTGTGAAGCAGTATCCTGAATTTTGCATGATCTGTTTTTGAAAATACTTTACGATCCATTCCTTGAATTACACATGCTAGCAAGAAGATCCATATGCATCCATATAAACTGCCTTCCCCTAGCAGAATGATTTTCTGAATTTACCTTTCTTTGTAAGTCATAGTCATAGCCCTCTCCGCTATACTGAAAATAAATACTGTTATGCTCGAATTTGGGACCCCCAAAAGACCACCAGAGACCCCGATTGATGTAAGCAGCAAAGAGGTGTTTATTGAGAGCTAGCTCCGTCCTCCGCATGCACACAGCAACTGGTGATGCTGAGAGGCCTCGAGCTCAGGGTTTGCAGCAGTTTTATACACTCTTTGGGGAAGGCAGGGACTTCACATACATCATAGCATCTCTTAGCAAATCATCACACACTGCGGGAAAATCATAAAACAACTCTAAAACATGATTAGCACATTCACTGGCCGGAACAAGTTGGGTAGGGGTGATTGGTTAGTACAAGAGGGAGATTCATTTGAACTGATTGGTTTAAGCCATGAGGGGTGTATGTGCTGAACTACATGGTTTCCCAACATGTTATCAACCACCATAAACTACTGGGAGGGTCATCTAGCATCTCAGGTATTTTCCCTGTCTCATGCTGATTGGTGGCTGCTAGGGGGTTGCTATGGGTCCCCACATAGACTGACTGAGTCAGGGACACCTGGCACAGCTGCGATCTCTCCTGTTATTTGTAGATAAACGACTCAGCAGGGTGGGTATGTGCCTAGGAGTGTTCTGTGGGTCTTTCCAAGGACACGGGTCATGCCCCCTTCCTTGGACAGGCTTTGCTCTGAGGTAGCGGCTGGTTTTTCAATACTTCTACTAAAGTAATTCTATATTCATTTGAGTTAGTCTGAACATTTTTAATTTAAAATAATAATTATTTTTTAAAAAATAGTAACTAAACACATTCATATTTATCTATTGCTGTGAAACAAATTTTACCAAAACTAAGTAGTGTAAAGTATGTTGATAGGTCTCATGATTTCATGGGTCAGAAGGTTGCACAGGGTCCTTGAGTACCATTTATCTCTCTCCACAGTATGTCTGCTGAACCGGATTATCCAATTTGGCTTCTGCACTCCTATGTCTGATACCTCAGCTGGGATGACAAGGACAGCTGGGGTTGGCTAGAAGCATTCAACTGGTGTCATGTGTTTAGGGCTGCAAATTTCTTTGTTGACTGGGTTATTTAATTTTCCTCCATACAGTCTCTGGATCTTCAACTCTGTCTGTAGTCTTTTCGTGTGGTCTCTGCAATGGGCAACCTAGATATTTAGATGGCAACTTAGACCCCCCAAAGCACAGAAGTTGAAGTTGCTGGGTCTGATTAATGCTTAGAGTCTGAGAAATGGCACTTTGCTGCATTGGTTGCTAAAGCAAGTCACAGGCACAGCCATGGTTAGTAATCTACAGAAGGGTGTTAATGCCTGGAAGTGTGGTAAACTGGAAACCACTGAAACTACTGTCTACCACAGTTTCATTGGTTATAATGCAGTGATTTTATCTAATAAGATTTGTAGTAGCTAATAAACCTGTTGCCACACTTAAACAGTGTAGCTGTTCATTATAAACAAAGGCCATTATTGATGATCATTTACAAAAGCAGATTTTCATGTTAAATAAACTTCTCTTTAGCCATTTTTATTTCTAGGTTATTAATAGTAAGTCTATATTTAATTCACAAAGAACTCATCAGTTAAGATGGTTTGTACCATTTCCACTAAAAGTGATTTAACCTAAAAGCCTTTGAAAAGCTGCCCACATAGTCTCTCATAAAAGTTCTATAAACCAGCTAGGGAATGAAGAAAGAAAGAGGATACCATGGGCTGTGGTATGTTTAATTTCTGCAATAAAGTTTTGTTTCATGGCATTTAGTGTGGGAATTTAAAACCATCAGAATCTCTGTTTATAAGGCATGCTATCTTTTTATCTTGGAAAATTAAAGACTGACAATCAATCTGGTAGACACTGAGGATTATTATTATCATCGTTCTTATTGTATTATCACTCATAAAGAGTATTGGACGAAAGGGAGACCTCACAGTGCATGGAGTGGCCATAAACCTAATGAAAAACTTTTCATGGTACCATGGAAATATGGCTTAGAAAATCTAATTCATCTTATAGATGGGAAAAGAATTCTTGATAAGATGTGAGATGGAATGAAACTAAAGGAATCATTGAAGAAAAAACATCTTTATGCGTAGTTCCCAAATGTGACAGTCATCTGGTTGGGGCATAACTGCTTCATAAAAGCACCCATAGTTCATTTCCTACTGTTGATGACCCCTTATTATGCCATTTCTAGAGGCAGTTTTGAAAATATCCCTGGATATAGGGGGAATCTCCACAGTAAGTCATAATAAACACACATAGCTCACTTCTTTAATATGATGAACAAATTCCTATGGAAACACAAAGAAAAGGATGAGGTAGTAAACTTCCCATTACTGGGATAATGTCAGAGAAAACTCGTCAAAGAAGCAACATTCACATTTCTTCAAAGCATAGATAAGGGATGCTGAAGGCATTGATTCCAAAAATCATATGCAGGATGTCACAACTCTCAATTTATTATTCAATTATAACATTTCTTTTCCCTAGTCCCAAAATACTGCCACTATACATACTCATGACAAGAAAGAACTTGAAACATAATATCCACAGGCTCTGTGCTCCTTCTCTGCTATTGTCATGCCCGTTAATGGAGTCAACCTTATGAGGGGCTTAATGGGAGACCAGCACGTGACAATTAATCCCACCCTCAGAAAATCATCTCCATCCAGCCCCTCAAAAATTAGGTAGAAAAATGCCCCCCGGTATCTAAAATACATCTGAGACACATGGCTAGTCAATTTTTAACAGAATAAAAGTTTGAAGGTTCCATAGCTTACCTTGAGATATCTATCTATTGACCTTCCATAGTCAATCAACTTCTCCCATACAAATGGAATACTTACAGAGAGTCTGTTATGTGCTAAGCAGTTGGAGTTTCAGATTTTAAAGACCCAGTCTTTGGACTAAACCATGGATGGTAAGTTGTTTAATGTAAGCATAAGAGTAAATGGAGTCTTTTCATAAATGATCAGTTACATCTACAAAATTATAGTCAATTTAAAATTTTTCTATAATAGGTTGCACATATTTTTTATTCAGAAATCTTTTAATACCTAGCTATTCTTTAGCATCTAATTTTCATGTATCTGTTTTATGATGGAATTTTAAGGCCCTGAGTATGGCACCAAAGGTACAAAGGTAAAGATGAGTTGAACACATGTTTTCTTTTCTAGATCTATATTTCTATATTTGTTTTGATTCCTTTCCTGAACTATATTTAAACTAGGATCATAGGTCATCAGGTTACATAGGAGTTATCACCTTTATAGTTATTAGAAAAGAGATAAAGCAGTCAACACTTTGAATTTATGATCTGAAACGGGCATTGAAGAAGAAATGTATAGAAGGGCTCTGTGCAGAATTCATCTTGTGAATTCTGTATCGATCTGTCCATGCAGTGAAGTTGTACCTGGGTAGAATAGGTACTGCTTCTGAAAGGTTCTGGGACAACAACCATTGTGTGACATGTTGTGGTAGAAATCTTTTTTTTTTTTTTTTTCCATGAAATTCAGGAGCAAATAAAAATAGCTTCCTGTGAGACACTTGTTTGGTTTGATAATCTTGGCTTCAAAAGTGAAGTGTTACATCCATTTCTGCTGGTTGGTTGTAAGATATGAGGGAGGGATATGAACAGAAGAGATGTGCCCCATGGATGCAGAATTCTCTTTCTGCTGTGCTGATGGAAAGGGGTTAGGGGTGCCTCCTACTTCTTAGCCATTGTGTGGTTTCCACCATCTGCCAGCCCATTCCTTTTCTGGCAAGCAGATCTGTGACCACCACAGTTGAGGGGTCTGTGGGAAATATAACTGGTTTGATCAAAATATTTAACGAAGTGACTGGTCACAATTTACCTGAGTGAGGGAGTTTTTCTATTTTAATAAAATAATTATGTCTTTTATACTGTCAGTATAACTGTAAGTTAGGCTTTGATATTTACATTTCTTATTCTTTTTACTTTTCACAATTCTGTCATATTTTATTTCTTACAGTTGAATTTGGTTTCCCCACCTATTCCAAAACCTGGCTGGTCCCATATTGCTCTCCATTCTCCCTTCTGTTCCCACCTTACCTCCCCTCCTATGTAAAGTGTATCTTTGCAGCTCCAGTTGGATTATCCAGTTCACCCATCAAATAATTTAAAAGTATTTTCTGAACACTTTCTATATGCCAGGCACTCTCTTCTAGGTATGAACAGGGGATACAGCGGTACTTAGGAGAGATAGTCAGAGTCCCTGTTCTTGTTGAACTTGCCTTCTCAACAATGGGAGTTCACTTCAGATGGATTGGCTTCAAAGAAGGCATAGTATAAGATGAAATCTAAATCATGTGAGGAACCAGCCTTGCAAAATTCAGGGAGAAGAGTGCTGTAGGTGTAGGAAAGAATAAGAACTGTTCTCAGGCTCTGTTCAAGGAAAAACCTATCGTGCTGTTCAAGGAGAGAAAGAAGGTCAATATGGCAGAAATGAATGAGAGGTTGAAGGAGAGAGGATGGGAGGAGTGTCTATATTTGCAAATGTATTTAAATTAGACTTGTCTTTATAGATCATGTCAAATAGTTTGTACTGTATTCTAAGTTCAGTGGGAGAGCTCCTGGAGGGGTGAAAGTTTTGGAGGACTATCTGCTGTGGGTGAATTTATAGTGGAATTTTTTTCTTCATTTGTTTATAAATGAGCTGAGGTTTCTTCCTCCAAATTGAGAAGAGCTTAACAGAGTGTTGGAGGCACATTGATAGGTGTTTGCTTTGGTGATGAATAAAACCCACAGGAAATGGAAAGCCAAAGAAAGAAGCAAGGGAGGTAGGAGGAGATGCTGCTCTCTCAGCATTGATACACATGTTGGGGAAACTTGCAGAAACACTTTACCATCTTTCAGCCCACTGATGGGAAGATCTAGCTGCAAATGGAATACATGGATAATTAGTAGATGTAATAGCCTGTCTGGCATTTAGACAAAATGAATTTAGGAACAAAATGTCTTTTCAGGGAGTGTATTAGTGTCATATCACTGAGAGCTTGTGGTAGAGAGGGAACATGGCTTACACCCCCTTTACTGTGCGTTTTATGTAGATCTCAGACACCCAGGGGCTATTAAATGGGTATTTTATCTCAGAGTAGGTATAATTGTGTATAATGCACTTTTGGTCTAAAGTTTATTTTCTACTCATCTATGACATCACTGAAAAAAATACATCAGATAAATCTCATATTTACCATCATTTGATTAGTACAAGGAATGGACTTCTTATTCTTTAATCATAAATGAATCGTTCCACTCTTCACAAAATGTGATCGTGTTCTGAAGATTCATAGATTCAAGCACACTTTGAACTAGAAGATCAGAGTCTAGACTTCAGCTAAAGCACTAAAATAGTGCTTTTCTTTCAAGGCCAAAACAGCCAAGAATGAGTGAGTGAGTCTGCTACGCAATTCCTATTTAATAGATTAGTCTCTTGTATCTAGCAGGAAAATAGCTTCAAAGGGATGAAGACTTAAAAATGAAAGGTGTGAGTAATCCAGCAATGAAAGAATAAAGTTGAGTGTCTAATTTAAATACACTTGCAAATATAGACACTCATCTTTTTATTATAGTGTTTTATAAATTCCAAGTTTAGCTAATAGAATTCAATGTGTCTCTAAATGTTTAGATAATACATTTGTCAAAAAACAATAAGTTGATATATCATGAGACAGAAATGTGAATATTTATTGGATAGGAAGAAAATAATGTTCAGGGAACAAAAAAGAAGAGGTTAACTGAATAGAAAACTCAGGTGATGATATCTTCATCCAGTAGCTGGGATTGCATTGTAACATTAAGCATAAAGTTTAGCTATCTACCACCAAGACACAATAAATTTAAGTGGAGAAAATATTATGACACTTAAAACATTTTATGTTTTGCTCCTGGGTTGTGACTCATTTTTGATGTAGTCAGATTGAGGTGACAGTGGCATTCAATTCAAATACAAGTAAGCATAGAGAGGCCTTCATAGCAGTCTCTTTATGTCACCATGTGTTTGATAAGATTATCTCTGGGCCAACTTCTCTGACTTTGCCTTTCCATTTCTATTCCTTTGTCAACTGAAGTATCAAAAAGAAAGTTCTTAGACAATGCTTGTGATTCTATAAGATACTTATAATTTCATAATCCTTTAGAAACGCAAAATATAATTTCTTAAAACCATGTAATCTACCTGAACTGGGAATTTAAACATTGTTTATTTCAAACTGTGAGAGAAAGAGATTAATCCAAACCATGAAGATTTTCTTCTTTTTATCTAAATGTATCAAAAACTGACATATTTTGTTCATTGTTTATATTAATTATAATAGATATTATTCTAACTATTAAGTGACTAGGCTAAGAAATTGAGAAGTGAATTTTAATGACCAATTCTGCTTAGCATTATCCTAAATGGCCCAGTATAAAGTGCCTGGGTATTCTTCCAGCACAGACTAAGCTTTTGGGTGCAGGATCTTGTCATGAACCCAGTCAGCAGATATGGAGGTCTCAATAACTGTTTTGTTGTTGACATTCCAAGTGTACACTGTGCACAGGGCGGGGCTTTTTGATGAAAAGTCAGTTACAGGCTTTCCTGAATGAGCTCAATACCCAGTCTCCCCCAGTAAGCCACTGGCTCCTTGGAAAAAAACCTCTTTGTTTTATTTTTATTTTTAATTCCTAGAGTTAGCACACTGCATTGATTTTAGTAGTGTTCAAGAATTGTCTTAGGAATATATATTTAAAATTACTGGGAATACTTTAGAAGACAACAGCAACATCTTTACCTGTGTTTCGTGTAATTTGACTTTTGGAAACTTCCAGATGATTTTAAAATCCCAACAGTGTAGATTCTCTACACAGTTTTTTTTTTTTCTTTGACAGGACGATTGGAAAGAAGCAAGGAATGCTTTGAGGGGCAGTGTTCATCTATTTTAATTCTATGAATAGAGTACGCTATGCTTGGATCTAAAATGTGTCCTCCAAAGCTCATGTATTGAAAGCATGTTCCCCGATGCAGCAAGGTTCAGAGGTGGGGCTTTTAGGCAATGATTGGATCCTGAAGGCCCTGACCTCACATGTTGCTTAATTCAGTTGATGGATTAATAATTTGAATGGACTGCTGGGGGATAAAGGTAGGCAGATGGGGTGTGACTGGAGGATGCAGGTTGCTGGGGGTGTGTCCTTGGACTATGTCCATGCCTCCTTACAATCTTCTCTGCTTCCTGGCTGCTATGAGCTGAACAGTTTTCCTCTGTTAAGTCCTTCCTCCAGGATGTTTCTGTCTTATAGGCAGCCGACCATGGACTGAATCTTTGAAACCATGAACCAAGATGAATCTTTTCTCTTCTAAATTATTCTTGTCAGGTATTTTGGTCAGAGCAATGAAAAGCCAACACAGTGTAACCTACTTTAGAAATAGGGAATAAAATTGGGAGGTCCAATCGGTAATCTTGAGAATGTGCCCCCAACTCTTGAGCCCTAACTTGCTTATTTGCAAAACAAGGAGGATATTCCTAATACATCCCATCACAAAGTTTGCTTAAGATCAAGCGAGGTGATGCATATCCTTGTACTTTATGAACCAAAAAGAGCTTCATAGTTTGCAAAGAATCGTTTACTTTTTTTTTTTGCTTTGCTAAGCTGTTCTTGTTTTTTATTCTAATTTATTATGCATGATGGCAGAATGCAATTTATTTCATATTATACATATAGAACACAATTTTTCAAGTCACTGATTGTACATAAAGTATTTTTACACCATTTGTGTCTTCATACATGTACTTAGGGTAATGATGTCTAACTCATTCCACCATCATTCCTGCCCCCTTGCCCCCTCCTTTCCCCTCCCTCCTCTTTGACCTATCTAAAGTTCCTCCATTCCTCCCATGCTTCCCCCACATGGCCACTATGAGTCAGCATCTTCATATCAAAGAAAACATTTGGCTTTTGGTTTGGGGGAATAGCTTGCTTCACTTAGCATTATATTCTCCAACTTCATCCATTTACCTGCAAATGCCATGATTTTATTCTCTTTTAATGCTGAGTAATATTCCATTGTGTATATATTCCAAAGTTTCCTTATTCATTGATTTACTGAAGGGCATCTAGGTTTGTTCCATAATTTAGATATTGTGAATTGTGCTGCTATAAACATTGATGTGGCTGGGTCCCTGTTGTATGCTGTTTTTAAGTCCTTTGGGTATAAACTAAGGAGTGGAATAGCTGGGTCAAATGATAGTTCCATTTCCAGTTAATCTCTATACTGCTTTCCAGATTGGCTGCACAAATTTGCAGTCCCACCAGCAATATGAGTATGCGTTTTCCCCCACATTCTCGCCAATACTTATTGTTGTTTGTATTCTTGATAGCTGCCCTTCTGACTGGAGTGAGATGAACTCTTAGAGTAGCATCATCGTTTTCTTGTAAACTTTTTATATGGTTAATTTATGCAGATGTGTGTGTGTGTGTGTGTGTGTGTGTTTAGAGAACACATTTTACAATCATGCCACTGGGGAAAAGTTGAGGAAACCTAGTTTGGTGAACCCAGTAAGAAAAAATATGGTAATCTATTCATTAATTCTTCTTGTACTAACAGACTTTCAAATAGTTAAAATAGGCAGCTTTTGTAGTAATTCACTTTAAAAACCTTTAGTTCTTCCCTCACAACATTCCAAATTCAGTAGTTCTTCAGTCTTTCAGTTCTTCAGATTTTATCTTCCAAATACCTTTAGAATCTCTAAAGGCAAGTTTATGTCCCGATTATGCTATAATTCAATTATTATTTCTTCCTATGGTTTTGCAACTAGCTTGTGTTGTGTGTGTGTGTGTATGTGTGTGTGTGTGTGTATATATATATATATATGTATATATATATAATGGTATATAATATTACATATATTAAAAAATTTTATTTTGTAGGTTCCTTCTGGTAAATCTTTTCTTGTGGAACTTATACTCATTCCCTACTGCTATAAAAATTACATATTTAGTGGCTTACAGTCACATAATTTTATCTTACATTTCTGGAGGTCAGAATTCCAGAATGGGCCTTCAGGGCTGTGCCTTCTAGAGGTATAGGGGAGAATTCACTTCCATGCCTTCTCGAGTTTCCAGAGGCCCCTGTGTTTCTGTGCTCCTGGACCTTCTTCTGCCTACAAAGCCAGCAGTATAGAGGCTTCAAATCCTCCTTTGTCTGTCTGGCTCGCTCTCTCTCTCTCTCTCTCTCTCTCTCTCTCTCTCTCTTTCTCTCTCTCTCGTTGGCACATCTTCTTTGACTCGCCTGACTTCCTCTTTACCTTACAAGGACCCTTGTGATTAAAGTAAACCCTAGAGAATCCAGGATGATAGCCCATTTCAGGGTTGTTAATTCAGTCATAATCTGCCAAGTCCCTTTTACCAGGTAGCACATTCACACAGATTCAGGGATTGGAACATGGACACCTTGTAGAGCCATAATTTAATCAGAGAATTAGAGTGGCCTCTTTCTAAGATGCCAATCTAGATTTGCCATTTTTCTGCCTGGGGCACTCATGACTTCTCAGGCCTCAGCAGCAACTTTAAAACTTATTTGAACTCAGCCCCTAATTAAAGATCTGTTTCACATCATGAACCAATTTACACTCATAGATGTACACAAAAGTATTCACAAAATGATATGGTATGCACTCTGATATTTTCTGTTCTGTCCTATTATTTTCAACAATGCTGATCATCACCCACTTCAGTGAGTCGCTGGTCTCCTAGTGGGTTGCAAGTCAACGTTTAAGGTTATTACTGTGTAGGCAGACTACGTGAGAATAGGTGTTTTCTCCCATATCTTGTGCAATTTAGGTTGTTCTTGGTCCAGCAGGGATTCCACTTCTGATAGACTCAGCTGTAAGCATCACCTTCTTAAGGAAGCCTTCCTTGATTCCCTCAGGCAGGCAGGAGACCACACTCAGATACCCTTATTCTCCCAGCCTTGATGATGCCTCTGCTGGGGCATTTGCTAGGTAGTCTGTTCTCTCTCTCTTCTTTCTCACTCTTTCCTCTTATTTTCTGTCTTTCCTTTCTCTTTCCCCATACTCTCTTTCTTGCTCTCCTTCCCCTTCCCTCCTTTTCTCTCTCTTTTTTCTTCCCCCCAATCTCTTCCTTTCCTTCTCTTTCTATCCTTTCTTCCCTTCTCTCTTCTTTTGTCCACTTTTCTGTCTCTTTTTCCTTTTCTTTCTTTTTCTCCCCTCCTTCTTTCCTTCCTTTCTCCTTTTTAACTTTCTAAAGAAAAACTTGTAACAGACATAATAGGCTTTGTAGAAAAATTTGAAAATTCACAAGAATAAGCAGAATATTAAATCCACCTGTAAGCAAATCCTCCAGAGATAACTACTAATAAATTTACATGTTCCCATTATTCTTTTCAGTACTATCTCTATATGTTTTATTTGAAAAAAAATAGTTCATACTATAGAACTTTTTAAATTGCTGGAATTAGATGTAAATAATTGAACTGGATAGTGAGTAAAGGTTATAACCTGAAAGTTTTGACAGCAAAATCCAGGGCAATCTACATGTTGACTTAATGAATAAGCAGGATATATAGTCACTGAAGGTGACTACCCATGAGAAAGAGAAATGTAAAGAATTTTTAATAAAGAAACAAAGAGATAACTTGGAAATTTTATGTGGCACACAAATATGACCTCTTCTGATGAATAACTTCAACTTTATTCTCTAAATATATTTCTGAGGGAAAAAGAAGAGTATATTTGAAATTATGATTGTGAGATATACTGCTGAGGCAGATATCCAGAGATTAAGCTGGGATTTTGAGAAGTTGCTTATTTCTTTCAAGTCTGAAATACCACCTCAAAGCGAAATGTACAGAATGCCCACAGCAGAATTTCCTGAAGGGTTCTTTATCACAAAAATCCCTGTGGCTACCTCTGACTGCTGACTCTGTCTTTAATGAGGGAGTGTGACAATTTCCACTTCACAAGTTTTGATGCAAAATAAAATTTAAGGATCACTGCACTGAAACTTGTAACACCCTTAAAAATTCACGTACTGAATAACATTTTAGGGGCCCTATAGTGTTAATGTAAATTCCCCCTAGAAATCAGTTCCTTTTAAAAGATCTGACCTGATGCAGTCTTTAGAATTGAAAGAAGCCTCAAAAATACATAATTCACACTGGATGTGATGGCGCACACCTGTTATCCCATGGACTCTGTAGGCTGAGGCCAGAGGACTGCAAGTTCTAGGTTACCCTAGGAAACGTAGTAAGATTCTTGACTCAAAATAAAAAACAAAAAGTGCTGACAATATGGATCAATGGTAGTGTGCCCCTGGATTCAATCCCATACAGGGGGGGAAAAAAGAAATTTAATCGTGTCTTTGTAACAATAAAGGAAACTGTTCAGATGAAGTGACCATCCCAGAACCATTGGTTTATGGAAAAGCCAGTATTTTTACCCAGGAAGAATCTCTGCCTCCAAAACCAAAGCTTACTTCTGTCTCCCAGACCCTGCTTCAGTTAATCCACTAGATTACATATTCCAAACCACGGTTTCATCACTGGGAAATGCCATTTTAATCCTTTGCTTGTTTAATTTCTTTTTTTCTCTTTTTTTAAAAATTTATTTATTTATACTAATTAGTTATATATGACAGCAGAATGCATTTTGATTCATTGTACACAAATGGAGCACAACTTTTCATTTCTCTGATTGTATATGATGTAGCATCACACCATATGTGCAGTCATACATGTACCTAGGATAATGATGTCCATCTCATTCCACCATCTTTTCTGCCCCCTTCCCCCCTACTCTCTTCTCCCTCCCCTTTTCCCCAATCACAGTTCCTCCATTTTTCCCATGCTTCTCCCACATATGGATCAGTATCCACTTATCAGAGAGAACATATGGCCTTTTGATTCTGGGGATTGGCTTACTTTGCCTAGCATAATATTCTCCAGCTCCATCCATTTACCTGCAAATGCCATCATTTCATTCCCTTTTAATGCTGAGTTTACCTGCTGGTACACTCAAATAAGAGGGTATATATACCACAGGTTCTTTACCCATTATTCATCTGTTGAAGGGCATCTATGTTGGTTCCACAGTTTAGCTATTGTGAACTGACCTGCTATAAACATTGATGTGGCTGTGTCACTATAGTATGTTGATTTTAAGTCCTTTGGGTATAGATCAAGGAGTGGGATAGCTGGGTCAAATGGTGATTCCATTCCAAGTTTTCATCTTTACTACACACACATCAAATAGAGCACTAATTTCCAGGATATATAAAGAACTCAAAAAACTAACACCAAAAAAATTAATAAATCAATTAATAAATGGGCTAAGGAACTGAAAAGAATTCTCAGAAGAAGACATACACTCAATCAACAAATAAATGAAAAAATTTGTTCAACGTCTCTAGTAATGAGAGAAATGCAATTCAAAATCAAGATTTCTTTTCACTCCAGTCAGGAAGGCAATTATCAAAAATATAAGCAATAATAAGTGTTGAAGAGGATGTGGGGAAAAAGGTACACTCATACATTGCTGGTGGCACTGCAAATTGGTGCAACCACTCAGGAAAGAATGTATGGAGATTCCTTAGAAAACTTGGAATGCTTATGTATTTTCTAAAGACAAATCCTGTAATCAATTTCCTTATAGAGATACATTTTCGCATTTAAAGAGGAAATTATGAAAACCACAGAGCCACAAAATAGCCTCTTTAAACTGTATACTGCTGAAGTTTGCCTGTGGTTGGTGGTCTATAGTGTATAAGTTTACCTGCTGGTACACTCAGATAATAGGGTTAGCAATGTCTCCGTAGTAAAGTACTCTGAAAGAATAAACTGCATAGATATCTTTGTTTCCTAAAAAGGAAAGAATTCTTCTTACCTAGTGAAAAGTGACCTAAACAACTGAATAAAATCCCAAATATAGAACCTAGCAGGCACCAGAAATTTTGTAGTAAAGATACACAAAAACAAAATTGTAAATTGATATCCGCTGAATATGTCTGTTGCTGATATTCTTTATTTCTGAAAAACAGTAATACAAAAGTAATTTTAAAAGTGATGAGTAGGTAGAATGACATTTTCTTTAACCAAATTACTTAAGAAGCTATCTTTTCAGAGCTCTAAAGGGGATCTAGCCTTCCTGTTTTTCTTTGCTGTAAATTTATTCACTATGGAATTGGACTCCGGCTTGAATTAGGAGGGCTGGTCCTACGGCTAACCACCAGGAAGCCTGATTTGTGGGACAATGCTGGGCCAACTGTTAGTTAACAATAAGAATCAATAAGAAACAGAAGATACCAAATCAGAGTCATTAACGGTTATGAGTTTCCTTTTACTTCATTTCATAGACGGTAGGTTCAAAAAGAGTAACAGTAAATATTATATTCAAAACCACTTTCTTTAAAGCAAAAATAGAATGAATCATTATTGTTCACAATTGCCAAGATCCTTTTCTGCAGGGTCTTTGATAATGTTTTTCTAAACATAAGGTTATTTATAGTATTACATTATATGTTACACAAAACTAGGTATAGTGGTGCATACCTGTCATTTCAGCTACTTGAGGGGCTGAGGCAGGAGTATTACAAATTCAAGGCCAGCCTGAGCAACTTAGTAAGCCCCGTCTCAAAACAAAATGAAAGAGCTATTTATGTAGCTCAATGATAGAGTAGTTACCTACTCTAGAATGTGTGAGGCCCTGGGTTCAATACATAGTCTCTCTCTCTCTCTCTCTCTCTCTCTTTTTCACACACACACACACACACACACACACACACACACACGATAGGTAGGAAGATATTTCTTCTGAGAATCTCAGTTCTCAAAGTACCTTTAGAATAAGTGAAAGAATAACTGTATCTCATAGGATTTATATGTTTTTCATTCTTATAAGTAGGCAAAGCAATCTGCCTTCAGGAGACAACCAGTTTCTCAAAAGTGAATTTCTTTGCAGCAATTGTAGAGAAGTGTGAGCCAGATTCTTCCAGTTTATGGTGCAGGGTTTGCAACATTGATATTAAGTGAAATCATAGGAAATCTACCCAAATTTGGTTTCCTCTTATGAACTCTAAAATATGATGATGAATTCTGCATCATGGCATTTGGACTTATTAGGAAAGAAAAGGAGAGACACTTGAATTTAGAGTCCAAGATAAAATAAACATGAGCTTCAGTGAATCTTAATAAGGCTAAGAGAAGAGGTCTTTTGAAAGAGATTGAACACCTCTTGAAACTGTTTGTAGGTTAGAACTACATGACACTCAACTTACCATGGAAAGAGCTCAGATAAAATGACTGATTCGCTAGTATTTTTGTCTCTTTTTCCCTCTTATAAACTCTCTTTCTATATCCCTCCCTCTGTCTGTGAAGAGACCTTCTTGTTCCTAAATTAATTAAACATGTGTCTGGAAATGGAGCAAATTGAATTTTCCTTGTTATTCTGCTTATGAAAGAAGTGTCTCTCTTCTTGTGATGGGGAGATAGGGCTGCATCTGACCCTGTGTTTCTCAATCTACCTCCTCTTGCTCTCACATTGCTCTGGATAGCTTTGCTGTTCATTTAGTCATGGGAGAGACTGGATACAACGTCTTCAGTGCTTCTAATATAAAAGTGTGATTGCCACATCTTAGTCTTTATTTGTCTGCTTTATTCATGGCAGTTTCCAATTTTTATTTGCTTGCTTTTGGCAGAAAAGAATCTTAAAACTCCCAGTTTTTTTTTTTCCTCTTAACTTCAAATAAATTTAAAGAACATGACTATAATCTCATTTCCATATGAGAAAAAAATGTGACATTTTAGCAAGGTATAGCAAATATCCTATCCCTTGGTTATTTGCCATCTTACTCAAACAACAGTGGTTTATAGTCAACATCTTTTTAAAAATCATCCAAAAATCATATTTCACAGCAGTAATGTTTTCATAATTCTTTAAGACTTGAAAACTATAAACATGAAACATATTGATGCATATAATATTGCCTGTTGAAAGAAAAACAAAATTTAAAATGAAAGAGCAACTGAAAGTTACAATAGTTAACATGTATTGGTTTCTTCCTATATCTGAATTTCAGAGCTAACCAAGTCACTTGTGTTAACATGTTTATTTATTATAATTGTATCTCTTAAAAGCATCATTTTACAGTTGAGGAAATTGAAGTATAGAAAGTTAATTGATTTTCCCAAAGTCAAACAGTTGGTAAGCAGTGGATGCAGAGGAACACCAGTTATCTAACTCTACAGTCTCCCTGCTAACAGTTGCCTAGTGTTGGTCAAGCTGCCAGCATCAGAATGACCAAGAACACTTGGAAAAAATACAAATTCCTAGATTCCACTGCAAAATCTACTGAGGAAAAACTCCTGAGAGTGAAGTACTATGTTAAATTCCAAATAGAATTTATAATTAAATTATAAGTATAAATTCATTCAAGGAGAATGAATAGGTCTCCTAAAATGTCCCTGAAAATTAGAGGCAAGGGGACTCCCCACTCCATTTGTTCCTCCAGGCCAAGCTTGGAGCTATATCAGAATTCAAAACTTGGCTCTAAAAGGAAAGGAACCTCACCTTGCTTGGTCATGTTTCCAGCTGCATGTAGTCATCTTTAGGTACTTGGAAGCATCCCTTTGTCTTTCTATAAAGCATGATGGATCTGGACAAATCCAACCTTACATTCTTTCGCATCTGCCTGCCTCTCACATTTGTGAAATAACTCAGCAGGTTGAACATGTAGTCAGTGGCTTGAAACAGAGGGAAGAACACAAAGGGATCAGACCTTGACCTTATTAGCACAGCATGATCATCAAGCCTGACAAAATCCAGCCAGGGTGTGCCCAGTTGGAGAAGTTTCCATCTTTCCTGTAGGAGAAAGATGAGTAGATGCCAGTGCATCTGCTCTCTGATTCTGCTATCAAGCTATTCATGCAGCAGAGTCTGTTTACAGGGTAAGAAAAATACATTAGTCTGGCACACAAGCCCTAGAAGTACTTTTTTCACTGAATATGGGAATTTGAATTATAGTCAGAATACTAATGCCCTCTCAGGATTCTCATGCCAGCAGCCACGTTGTCAGTGAAATTTTAATTTGGGAAAAATGCTTTTAAAGACTGCCAGATTGTTTGGCAAATAATTTAAGTCTACTTGGTCTATTTGTAATGCAGTGATTTTTATAACTTTTTACTGTAAAAATTTTTGAAAAACCAGATTTTGCTTTATACATGAGTTTTATTTCCCTATCAATAATAATTTTCTATTTCCTAACCAACCTTTCTTCTTAAATTTAAAATGTTAGCACATGGATGTTTTATGTACTATAGAGCATCTGTCTGCCTGTCAGTTTTCTCTTTTACACATAAATTTATATAAGTTCTTTCTCATTTGTGGCATTTTACTCTTATTTTCTGTTGACTTGGAAATAAAAAGGTTGATTAATTTGGAATGACTCCTTGAAATTTTTTTTTTCTGACTTAGAAGAAAAATTGACCTTCAAAGAATGAATTCTATAGATGTTATTCTAGATTTAGATTGTGTCAAGTTTTAATGCATTTGACCTTTATCTCAGATGCTGTTTTCTGTTGACTTTCTGGTCAGGTTTTATCCTTCCCAAAAGCAAGATCCATTATAACATGTGGAAGGGTCCCTGAGTGCCACGACACTCACTTTCCCTTCTCTATCCTGGTCCTTCACATTCCCAAAAGGACAGCCCCTCCTTCACAGAGTAGAATCCATACCTCACAGACCAGTCCTTGAACCAGAATGTTTGCCTTTTTGGCCTCCCCAATCCTTATAGCCAATGATCAGGCCCTATTTCCCTCCAACATAATCCAGTTCTGTCTTAAATGAAAATGCATTTCTGCTGTATCAAAAATAACTTTAGGGGATGGGGTTGTGGCTCAGTGGTAGAGCACTTGCCTAGCATGTGTGAGGCACTGGGTTCGATTCTCAACACATAAATAAATAAATAAAGTCCATTGACAACTAAAAAATATTTAAAAAATAACTTTAGGTCCTCAAAGTTGATAGAAAGTCACTCTTTGGACTTGAAGCTTACTGAAGCTCCCTTGAATTATTTTCCATGAGTGCACCTCTTAGTCTTTTCTTAATTATCTTTGTAGCTGGTTTCTGGTTCCCACCTCTGATTCCAGTTCCTCCAGTTATGAAATTGAGCACCAGTCTCATCTCTACACTTATGTCTCATCAGAACTGAATAGAAAACAGTATATTGCCTAAATAGTAATTGAAGCCATCCCTAGATGGTTTCAACAGAATCAACAACAATGGAGGCAAAAAGCCAGGGTTTGTTATCTGATTAGCTATGTGATCTTGAAGTCCCATTCGCAATTACCATTGATCTTAGGAGGCCATGGATGACTTTGTTTCTTGTAAAGTTTAGTATTACACCATCTTATATGGAAATGTGAGGTCCCAAAGTCACACATGAAATTGTCCCTGGTTGTCTGAGACCTCAGTTTGAGTGTCCCTGTTTCCAGAATGCCAGGCAAATCGCCTTAATATTTCCTACCGACTTAATTTATAAGATGGTACTGAGCAACTTAAAACTGCCTTAGGTGCTTAGGGTCTCCATGTGATTGTACATCATCTCATTACTTTTTTTTTTTTGGTACCAGGGATTGAACCCAGGGACAATTTAATCACTGAGCCATATCTCCTACCCCTTTTTGTATTTCATTTAAAGACAGGACCTCACTAAGTTGCGTAGGGCCTCTATAAGTTATTGAGGGGGGCTTTGAATTCACAATTCTCCTGCCTCAGCCTCCCTTGCTGCTGGGATTACAGGTATGCCCCACCATGCCCACTCATCTTGCTAAATTTTAAGACATTTTTAAGATGAAAACTTATTTTAACAGAAAGAAATAAGTTGGACCCACCTTGAGAAATGTATTTTGGAACCAGTCAAGAATCCATTCCACAGTGGACACCCTTTCCTAACAGCTGGTTTTTTCCTGTGCTCTTCCCAGAGTCAGATACTCACTTTATCTTCTCATTGCTCATAGCCAGCTACCTGCTCCATGTTTGCTCTCGGTGGAAGCATGAAATGAGACACTACATCAGCTTCTATTTCTTTACCTTCTAATTTCTGTGTTTTGATTTCCCATTATGTCTATGTTTTGGAGACCTCATTCATCAGACCTAACATTTATTTTTAAATGATTCTTATCAAGCAAAGTAGTTTGTGATATGGGAATCACTGATTTAATCTTGAAACACCTATGTAATTCATTAGGCTTTTGTTTCACTGAAGGTCAGACAATCATAAAAATAAGAATGTGCAGAAAATTTTAAAGAAATCAATAAGCATAACAAAGTGATTGCCAAGATAGGAATTTAATTGTGTGTTTCATCTTTAAATTTTTTTCTCTTTCGTAAGGATGGGGAAATAAATAAAATGCTGGTTGATCCTGAAGGACAAATATCTTTATTTTCTCTCCTCCCTTGGAGGTGGGTTGAGTAAGGAAAAATATACCAGTGATGAGTCCAGCTTTGGACTTAACATGCTTTCTATTGGGATCTGGAAGGCTAGATTCAATTCCTTACTCTCATTGATATGATCAATAATAACGATGCCTGTAGCATTCATAGTGTGCAGAGAATTTCTCTCACAGGGACTTGCCGTTCAACTCAGAATTAGGTATTGATTTCATTTTGGAAATCAGGAAACTTGAGCTCAGAGGTGTTTGGTGACATTTCTAAAGCCAGCCAGCACATGGAACTCAGAGCCAGGGTAGAACCTCAGAGGATCCCCCTCCAAAGCCCTTGCTATTTCCTGCACACATTGCTGCTTTGAAAACATGGGAGTCTTATTGAGAACTTCGTATGCACAAGAAGTATTTATACATATCTCTTGTTTAATCCTAATAACCTTTAAATGTTGAAAATGTTATCACTATTTTAGCTAGAAAGTAAAACCTCAGAAGAGTTTAATTACTTTCCCAGGGTTATGTAGCTGGTACCAGGTTATAGATTATGTTTTTTTTTCTCTTCCACTCAGAATATGAATTCTGCTCTAGAATAAACAAAAATTTATTCTCACTACTGCCCTTTCTTCAGATACTATAGTGTGAAGGTGGGAGGGCAGTGATTATTCAGCCCTTTGTATAAAGGTGAATTTTCGGGTGCTTAATAAAATCTCTACAATACTTCAATGTTGTTCTGGTCCCTCTAATGTGAAAGAGTAAGGAAATGCACAAAAGATAGACATCATTCAGTCTTTTCATTTTCTGACCCATTTCTGTAGTCTTCCTTATCATCCCAATTGTAACTGCTGACTGCCTCCTCTCAGGCTTCCGGCTGATATCTGCCTATCCCTGGGAATCTGCACCAGCTGCATCTTTCCCTGGAGCTAAGTCCAGTTCACATTAACTTGTTCCCTGTTTTCTCTATCATATGAAGACAGCTATAAGAATGCAATTGTTCAGGAGGACAGCACAGTACAAGGAAAATGATAGAGAATGAAGATAGAAGCCTATGCAACATTTTTAAGAGATGAACAGAAAGGGAACTTCCAAAAGTAACTGAAGAAGACAAGGCAAAGAAACTAAAGGATGGAGAAAGCCATGTCCTAGAAGAACGAATTTAAAGAAATAAGGGACTGTCATGTGTACCATGTTTCAGAAATGACAAGCAAATTAAAATTAAATCACTGAATATGATAGTGAGGAAGGAAATCGCTGATTATGTCAGCATAAACAATTTCAGTGGAGTATTGGAATGAAACACAGCTGGAATTGGTTGAAGAATATGGAGTTAGAAATAGTGAAATTGGAAAATATCAAAAGCATATATGTGGAATCAGTGTTAAAGAACCAAATAATGGCATCAAAATCTAGAGCCAAAGTCATATATATATATATATATATATATATATATATATATATATATATATATATAAAATTAATAATATATATTATTAAGCTTAGTTAGTAAGGTGAATATTGAGGAATTTAGGTTATATACATATATACACACATATATGAATGAAAAGACTGATGTTTATCCTCTTGTACATCTATACATACATGCACACACACACACACACACATATATATATATACACACACACATATATATATATATATATATATATATATATATATATATATATATATATATATAAAAACCTAAATTCCTCAATAGTCAGCTTAATATTCAGAATAATGACTAGATTTTGAATGTGTGCAGAAAGCTGGGTTTTGGTATGGCCCATGTCACTTTCCAGTCCTGTGACTTAGAACTGGTACCATATTTCTTTAGTTCTTATTCATTGTGTGTGAAATGGTCTAACCCTCAGAATGGGTAGGTGAAATGATACACTTGAATGTGCTTTGAAATGTGTGAAGCCCTGCTTAAATCTACATTCTTCATGTTGCAATGCTTCATTGGTGGTCGGTTTGGTGAAAAGCTTAAACCCTCTTAGGTTTAAGTATAAGTTAGCATTACTTCAATATTTTCAGTCGTGTTCTGCCTGGTGGCCATGTCCATCTCCAAACCAGGATCTGAAGAAATCCCATCACTTTCTGGTCACTATTTTTTTTTAAAGTCTCTTATTTAAAAAAAAAGTTCAGGCAGGGCATAGAGGATTTTTAGGACTGTGAGACTGTATGGTGATGTAATGGTGCACATGTGTCATTACAGACATGTCCAAACCCAGAGGATGTATAATATCACGATAAATTCTTACGAAAACCACAGACTTTGGGTGATAATGCAGTGTTGTTACAGGTTCATCCATTGAAGCTATTGTACCACTCTGGTGGGAAATGTTGATAATGGGGGAATTATATTTGTGTGGGAGAAGGGATATAAGAGAAATCATTGTACTTCTGCTCAGTTTTACTCTCAGCCTAAAACTGCTTTAAAATGTAAAGTCTGTTATTTAAAAACAAAAACAAAGGCTCAAGACCAATGTGCCTAATTTGAAATGCCCTTGTCATATCCAATTTTACACTCATATCCCTTACTGTAAATCTGGCTACATTCCCAGATACTGCTCATGCAATAAAGAGTTTGATCCACCCTTTCACCCTTTCTGCTTTTCTTTTTTCTGTTTCTTGCTCTTTCAATATGAAGGATAGAAGGAGTGTAGGGAGATAAAGAGAGAGGAGGTGACTCTACTTAGGTAGAGATGCAGTTATAAGTCTCTCTTGGCTTCTTCAGGGAAGCCTTTCCTCCAGCTCGTAGTTTCTGACAAGCATCTGATGGTGGTTTCCTTGTGTAAAATCTTTTGGGAGCCCAGCAGTTCCCTTCCTCCTACAACACATGACTTGGAAGACTAACCTTCACCTCCCTCTTGCCCTTATTAGTATACCTCATAGCTTCCCACACCTCATCTTAGAGACAGTTCTCTTGGAGGTGAATGAATGGCAAAATGTCTCAACTATAGCTACTTCCTGTGTTGTTTATTGATCCATGGGAAACTCACATAACCTAGCCATCATGCTAACTGGGGAATTCAGGCCTCTCCACTGCTTCCCCTACTCAGTCCTGCTCTCTCTATCCAGGTAGCAAACACTCCTGTACAAATGGGATGAACAATTTTACTGCTTAAGCAGACACTTCTCACCAGTCAGCTGGCTCATGGCTGTGTGAGTGAAAGCGGTCATCTCTTTGTAAGGGGTCTACTTTGAATCTTACTTGCCAATTTCTAGAACAACTCTAAAAATTCCACTCAAAAGCCTGTTATCCTTAAAAGTATAGCACTTTTGATAAGATGTGTGCATTTCAATTGTGTTCTGCGGAAAAAAAAAATCCATCACCAACCCTGACTATAAATTCTAAATTGCTTACATTTAAGTATTTATGTCCCAGATTTTGAAAAAAGTTGAGCATAATCAAAATCCCACTGGCAAGAAATAGGTCAAAAAGATTAATTAGAAAGAAAGCAGAAACGATGACTTGCCCTGCCTTTGTGTTAAACATTCTTAGAAAACAAGCACTTAAATAAAATGAGTGGAAATGCCTTTATGTGGTTTGATTGTAAATTTTATTAAGGTCATAAAGAGAGTTCATCTGAGTGTTTAAGTAGTATTTACTGAAAAGTGTCTCCAACTTTCATGAGCAAAACATACAATTGGTAGATATGTCAGAGTATTACTGACAGTGGAGTCAAAGGCACCCTATAAAAGAGCTATATATGGCTTCTCCTCTCTGCTAGGAAAGATGAATTGCCATGGTAACACTGCCATGAAATAATAGGTCAAGTTTTATCCTTCTGCCTTGGGCTGATTTTATTAGGTTTTACTTAGAAGTGGATGCCATTGTAAAATGGAGGTTTTGGTATTTCAAAGCTAAACATCATGACAAGGAAAATCTGATCAATAAAATCTTGCTGGTGTGAAGAAGATGGATAAAGGACAATAGGTAGGGAGAACTCTTTAATTGATCCAAGAACTGTTTAGAAGCTGGTTTATTAATGTTCTCTTCCGAAATGTGGGCTTGTTTTACAGATGCTTGTATAACAAAATGTGTGTAAATGAATTCGCATTGGCTGTTTGCACAAGATCAGTAGGGAAAAGTGCTTTGTAAATTTTGTTTTAAAGGAGGATTAACTGCTATAAGGGAAAAAAATTCTTATTTCATTCCAAAAATAAATATGCAAAATGAAATCATAAAATATTTAAGCTTCCTATGTTGCTTCCTATTTTTATAAGACTAAATTTAATGCTGCTTTATGCCTATTTACGGAAATAAAAAAATAAATAGAACTTGAGGGAAATTACATCATACAAAAGAAATGATGTATAACAATCAACATTTTATTGTTTATATTTTTGAGGGAATTTTGTCTCACTAACCATGATTTTAAATGTTTTTTTGAAACAGTATCTCAATCATATGAAGATAAAATTTCAACCTAAGCTAATGTATAATTTTTGTTCCATCAAGCAATACTGTTCTGTGATTCTAATAAGAATGACATTAGAAGAACATGTATTAGAATAGATACAGATACATCAATCAATAGATAGATAATCTAGCTTTTAAAAAAACAAGGTATATCACACCACATTTTAAACACAACTTTACCTAACTGGGAGTATTATAATTTAGCATTATCTTTCCTGATTTCACAATGAGACTAAACCTCTCTCTAAGACTGCTTATAATTTTCCATATTTGTGTTTCTGTAGCATAGTAAGAGATGTATGGATAGCTATGAAATTTGTATTGTTTCAACCTGATCCTGAAGATTGCAGACTGGGTATAGTGACTGCTATAATGAAGTACCTCAAACCGAATGGCTTAAAATAGCAGAAATTTGACCAGGTATGATGATGGTGCATGCTTGTAATCCCAGCTACTAGGAAGGCTGAGATGGGAGGATTGGAAATTCAAGGCAAGCCAGGGCAACTTAGCAAATTTTTTTCAAATGTTTTTACAAAAGTAAAAAGGTTCTGGAGATTTATTTATTTTAGTGGTAGAGTCTTGCCTAGCATGTTCAACACCCAGTACCAGAAGACAGACAGACAGACAGACACACACACACACACACACACACACACCAGATTTTTTTCTTTTTTCTTTTTTTCTTTTTTTTTTTTTGTCTCACAGCTCTGGAAGATAGAAATCTTAAATTAAGGTGTCAGCAGAGTCTTGCTGTCTCTGTCCACGCCGCTCTTCTAGTCTGTGGTGCTATGGTAGAACTTACATAGGAACTACTGGCATGGTCTTACAGAAGCAGTCTCTGCCTTTGCTATTCCATGGCCTTCTCTGGGCTTCCTCTGACTATGTTCTATTTTTTTATGAAGACATTAGTCATAGGATGAGGACCCACCTTAATCTGGTATGACCTCACTTGAACTTAATTGCATTTGCAAAGACCCTTTTCCCAAATAAGGTCACATTCAGTTTGGAGGTGAGACCTTCAACATACCTCTTTGGGAAACATAATGCAACCCATAATACTAACCACGAATTAGAGGCCTCATCTTGGGTACAATTGTCTCCAATACAATATTAAGTTGATGTTTTGTCTGGTTCTTTAGAAACATTTCTTCACAACGTTAATCCTTTGTGGAAATGTAGGAAATATGATATTATGATTAATAAAATTCTTTAAGGAGTAGAATTTTTAAACATACAATATATGCCTAGAAGAGATAAAATAAGTTTATCATGTTCCTGCCATGGTCCCTAATGAGTAATAACTTTCCTAGATGTTTGTTGAATGCATAAATGAATAAATCAGAATTAATATTAAACTCTACTTAGCATAATTTAATTTTTCTTTGATAATTCCAAACAATTTCTTCAGGTAAAATGTAGCAAAGTACTAGTTAAAAACTAACCACTTGCTTGTACTCTGAATGACCACTTATTGTACCTCACATCTTTCTGTCCAAAGAAACTCAATAGTGAAAGTGTTTTCTGTCTTGGGTTACAGCCCTCTATTTCTATTGACTCCCCAATTTATTACATATTATTTTCTTTAGCTTAATTTAAATTACTTTATTGATTGACGAACAACAAGGTTTCTCCACCTAGAAAATTACCTGTTTAAACATGCACCAGGATTTTCTGTCCTTCAATCTATTTTTATTGTTCTCGACAGTCACTGAGTGTATTTTGATTTCGGTGATATTATTTGAGTAATGGCTCTTTCCATTTCCCTTTAATGCAATACACAAATAATTAAAATCTAAAACAAGAAACAAATTACAATATAACTCATAAATTACACATGAAAGCAATTCCCTCAATCTTAAAACTGTGTATTATCTCTGCATGACGTCAGAAGGGTTTGAGAATGGAACTTTAAAAAGTTCCATTGAGGAAGACATTTGAAGGCAAAGACAAAAACATAAATGCCAAAACTTTAATTGAAAAAGTTCCTGGCTACTATTTATCAAGCTCTACTGTTTTCCATTTTACAGTTCTTTTCCTGACACATATTCAATTATTTGCTAATCAAACCTACCCTTAAAGCCAAAAATTTTTCCTGAAAACATGATTTGGATATCAAAATATTTAAACTAACTAAAGTGAGTTTATTTTTCTTTAAAAAAGAGGGAAAAGAAAGCTATCGCTCATGGAAGAAAAATTTAATCTTTTAGTCACATTTATTTCACTCATTTTCTCTGTAAAAGATTTCCAGTTGTGTTTTTCAATCATTATATGCTTGTATTGATAGAAAATCAGCAGGTATCACCACCAGTTATTATAGTCATCTGCGGAGAGAAGCTAGGCAAGCCAGTGTTTGGAGCCAGTCTCCTGAGCACAATGAGAAGAGGCAGATTCTAATCAGTTATCTTCTGACACTGTTCCCGTTGAGTTATATCAGTGGCACTTGACATTATAAAATGTCCTTTTCTTTCAAATATAACCTTCTGTCCTCATTAGTAAATGTCAAATGTAATGAAGTGTTCTTCTGACTTATTTTCTTCCTGATATAATGGAAGAAAATACTAATGAGTTTGTAATCCAGAAATTGTTTTTAGAATCCCAAACCAATAGAGTCAACTTGATGTCTGTTTATTAGATTAGTTTTATTCTTTATATTTTCATTTAATTTGGAAGGAATTTTCCCCCTTATGTTTCTTATTACCTTTTCCCTACTTGGTATAATTTCTTATTCTCCCTGAGAGAAGTAGGTGACAAATACCTCCAATTAGATTGTGTTTCTGAGTTCAAATCAGAATGATGTTGATGATCAGGCCTCTTGCTGTGAGCTAAGTACTTTCTAAAAGCTTGTATATATTTTTCTTGAAAGCTGTTCCCTTATTTAGCCCTCCCCACCTTTTTTAAATTTTGATGTAATAGCTGACCAACCCTGTGGTTTCTAGCAGCTTCCCATAACATTTCAATCACAATATAATGGAGCCTTGATTTCTTTCTGCTTTCTCAAAGATTAAACACACCCACAATGTGATATTGATACATTTTGTAACATTAGAAGAAGTTTCTTTACTGTCACAATAAAGTCAACATCTTATGAAAAGGGGACACCCTGGAAAAGGTCAGGAAGAAAGCAAGCAAGCCAGTTTTCCAACACAATATTATTCAGTGTCTGTGTTTGAAAACATGCTTGACAGGAAGGGTCTAGGTCACCTTTAGCAGTGTCTGCAGTGCATTAGCTGTGTCCTTTATTGATAAATCAGTGGAAAGCTGTTTGTATAGAGAAGGCAGTAGGCATGGAGACTGTGCCCCTGTTACTCAGTCAATGACCAGAAGATATTCGACCAAGAGGAAAGCCATTTAAAGTTACTTCACAGGAGGTGAAATTAGAAAAAAAAAATTACAAAAATAAGAAGATTATATTTATAGATAATATGTTCTGGAAAATAGTAATCCAAGCCAAATGTGGGGAAATTTTTAAGTAGACTGACTGGTTTATAAGGGATTCTGCTCCCTAGAAAAGAAAAAACATTGAAAAATCTCTTGATTATACCTGGTTTTTTGAAATGCAGCCTTTGGGAATTTGGTTTTGGTATTTTATCCACATTCTCTTTTTCAGTAAAGTAAATATGCTGTTAACCAGATTAAATTTAATGAATACAAATATCCAGATAATCATGACTGAAAACATCCAGATAAGATTAATATCAGCTTATTTCTGCCTTGTGTTTGGCCCAATTATTCCAAATGGAGTATGTCATCTCTACCATCTGTATTTTCATCTTTATTATTTGTAAAACAGTAAGCAAAGTACAATAAAATATTCAAATAATTGCCAGGTAATTTCTATTGTATTGGAATGTAATTTGGATGCATTGCATTTCTACTATTATGGTAGATACAGGACTATCACCACAGCTTATTATCATGGGGCCATGGGCTTTATTTTAATGAATTCTATTTACTAATTACCATTTATGTGACTGTTCATAAATAATTTTTACATTAGAATATTTAATATTTCTCCTTGGATTCTGACACCACTTTACATATTAAAGATCTTAACCTTTGCTGTCTCTGAAATAATACAAACCTATTTCTCAATTTATCATTTGATTTACTGTCACCTCAATTTTATAATGTTATGCATTTTCAAATGTTATAACATTTTTTATATTCAAGAATTTTTAAGTACTGAAATCTATCTTTTCTTTTTATGTTCTGCCATTGGAAGTATGTTCCAAAAGATCTTCCCCACTAATTTTGCTTTGTTTCTGCTATTTTGGTAGAGTGATTTGTTCTCATCCTACTTTTGAAACCTTGTTTTTCTTTAATACTGTGTAACAAAAATCTTATCATTAGCCCAGACTTATTCTTGTTCCAAGAGTAGAATATTATTATTGTTGGCTTCATGGAAATCTACACTGATGGCTAATTTTGAGTCCCATTTCATACCCCATATTCTCTATAATCATTCACTGGTCCTCAACATCCTTGATCATCTTTTTCTAAACTTACAGAGTCTAATAGGATATGTCACACATGTGAGAAGTAGTGAATGGTTATGTGTTTTGCCCTTTTGCCATGGTGGGGTGGAAGCAGCCAAGCAGGAGGGTGACTGTGGGGGAGCAGCCCCATATCCAACGTGAGCAGCTACCAATAATGACTCTATGAGACTTACTTCATTCTGATGGTAAATATTAGCTCTCCCTTCAAGGCCTGTTAGATCTTAGAGGGAGCTGGAATGCACTTTGCATACAGAAGAGACTTCTTGGGAATAAGGGGAGAAAGAGGATCCAGGCTGACATCAGAAAGAAAGATAGCATTTTGTCCAAAATGCTAAACACCTAGAGAACAAGGAAAGAGAAGTTAGACCTGAGTCTCCAGGGGAAGTGACAAAGGGGAAAACCAAAGAGCATTCAGATTCTGAATGATATCTCAGATTCTGAGAGAACAAAGAGGCGAGAGTTGATTGAATTGAGGAGACATTTCTTCAGCTACAGTATATGTGATATATAACGGCCATTTTCATAACATGTCTGCCTCTGATTCCAAGATATAAATGTTACAACTCTCTTGTCGGCATGCAACCCCTGTATGTGCAAGCTGCTCTCTTTTATCTTGGGTTAGCCAGCCTCCCCACATCTCAGGAATGACAGCCAGTACTTGCCATTTATTAACCACTGTTTGTGTAGGAACCACTATACATGAATTAGTTCCTGTAACCTTGACTTGCGTTCTAAAACTTAGAGAGGTTCAGTTTATAGAGGTTCAGAAACTTGATCATGTTTCCTTAGCTATCTAATGCAAGAGCAGGAACTCAAACTCAGCTGTCTGACTCAAAATCCACTCACAGCATGTATTTTTATTCTCATTTTATTGTTGAATAATGTCAGCACAGATATTTTTATAAATTTCCTTTTTTTCTGAACAGTGGCTTGCATTAGTGTACAGACAATAAACAACATAGGAAGGATCTAATATATTCCTCTGGTTTTAAACTAAAGATCCACAAATTTTAGACATGTATAGTTTCCATTTTTATTTCCTATAGTTAGATGCTATTTAATGGAAATGAACATATGAAGTAGACACCTTGAGCTACATCTTTCCCCAAAAAAGAATTTTTCAGAGTATTGCCTAGTTGTCATGAAAATCTTAAGGAAAAACAAGACTGTAAAAACAGTTTTACATTGTATATACATTTCTGATTCTCTGTTATGATGGTTTGTGAAACTATTAATCATTTCCAAAAACTATCTTGCCTTATTTCTGAGACATTGTCATTGTTGTTGTTTTTTTTTTTTTCTTCTTTTTTTTTTTAGGATACAGCTGGCCAGGAAAGATACAGGACTATCACCACAGCTTATTATCGTGGGGCCATGGGCTTTATTTTAATGTATGACATCACAAATGAAGAGTCCTTCAATGCAGTGCAAGATTGGTAAGTTAGAGCAAATATTGCCATTACTAATAAGAGTGGTTTACCATTCAGTTCTCTCTTCCTCCCCAAAGCAATGACCACACTGCAATGCAATAAGTGTGTTTATTATACACTGCAATCCCAATGTGCTTTATAAGACAGAGAAATGATGGTTGTGCTCAGAACCATTATCAAGAGATTGGTAAGAAGTCATTTTAGTGATTTTTCTTCCTTTTTGTTCATTTCAGGGATTCACACCCTGTCATACTTATTTCTGTGGAGACTAGTGCAGTGCTTTTGTTTTAAAAAATAAGTAATGGCTTGGAAATTTGCAGTTAGAAAATAGGGATCTATAAACAGTGGCCCTCAGGCCAAATCTGGCCCACCATTAGCTCTGTAAATAAAGTTTTATTGAAACACATCCAGGCTCATTTGTTTATTGTCTATGATGCAACAGCAGAGTGAAGTAGCTGCAACAGAAATCATATGGCATGTGAAGCCTACAGCACTTTCTATCTGGCCATTAACAGAAAAAGTTTGCCAACTTGTTGTCTAGAAGATTTTTAATTAGGTTATTCATACTGAAAAGTTTCAAAGGACCGAGGTAAAGGGAAAGGCAAAATCTAAACCTTCTCTGATTCATGGATGTGTCTAGCCTGATAATACTCTGTCCTCAGTGAATGTGATTTACCGTGGGGGTTTCTGAAACAGCTACAAATTCCTTTACCCTGTCCCAGCAGCCCCTCAGGAGGGGACAGAGTAGCCAAGGAGAATGAATGATATTTAATTCCTGCATCATAGATGAAAAGGGCTGTTTTTCTCTGGAAAGAGCCAGAGTCTAACTCAGGCTTTGTGTGCTACTAGATGGGAAAATGGAGCTCTCACTGGTTATGACCAGGACTGAGGAAACTGACTCTACATTTTGACTCTAAATAGTCACAGTTCATCTTATGTAAGGGGCATTAGATGGGCAATGGACAAGCAAAACAAACAGTGTTCTTGCTTTGTAGTTGTTTTTGTTTTCTCTGATGATATTATCTAAAATGATTTTTTTGTACATACTTATCAGCTCAGTAGGGTCAGATGTTATTACAAACTTCAATTTGCTTTAGGTTATTTATTTTAAATGCTAATTTTTCATCTGAGAAGGCACATCTTTCTTATTTATACATACACTTTCACAATTAAAATGTGTGGAATAATACCACTGACAATAAAAAATAAAAAAAAAGAATTGCAGTTATAAATTGAAAAAAAACAAGATTAGGATCTATATGAAAAATAATTATATTGCACTGGGGGACATGTAAGAACACTTAAAGTTCTTTATTGTAGACTGAATATTGTGAAAATGTTAGTTCTCCTCAAATTAATGCAGGAATTCAAGACAATTCCAATTCCAAACCAGCACATTTGGTACAAAATGGAATGAAATAGAAATTTTAAAGATATACACAGATCTACATGGGAATTTAGTTTCTGATTAAAGTAATATTCAAATTAGTGCCAGAAAGGATTGTTCACTGAATGGTGTTATGGTATCTAGGTAATTGCTGTGCAAAACTGGGACACATATATGTCATGCCAAATGGCAGTTTTAACCATGAGAGTCTCACTGCTGGAAGTTGTTGAGACCCCATGCTCTCAGGCAGGAGATGTTCATGAATGAAGTTTCAGATTTCAAGGTTCCAAACTCTGTTTGCACCCATAGTTTTTCTTGCCCTATTATTTCAATGAATGTTATTTGACCATATATGGAAGGAGACATTGATCTCATTAAAACCAAAGGGCAATAACATCAGGAGACATGCCACTAATAACCTTGACTCTAGCGTCAGAGGAAATATGGAAGTGCTCAGCCTCCTCCTGCCTCCACATGCCTTGCCCTCTGCAACCCAACAATCCAACTTTAATGTGCATCCTTGCTCTTACCTCCTCACATGCCAGCAGTCCAATCTTCCCCATCTCAGTCTTCTTACACCTCACATTCTCTATTTAACCCTATTTTACTCCCCTTTTCCTTTTGAAGCTCTGTTCCCTATCTTTTGAAAGATACATTTTCTAGATTATTCTTGTCTCTCTGTGACCATTCCTCTTTCTTCTTCCAGATTGCACCTCTTCTTCTCTTCAGCTGAGAATAAATGAGTCCCCATAAGTTTCTTCATGCGTATGTTCTCTGTGTCCTTGACCGACTTATCCATTCTTACAACTTCCTTCATTCATCACATGTTTGGTGGTTCCCAAATATAAATTTCTGGCCTCAGTCCATGTGATAACTGCTGTGCTGCATTTCCAGTTACCCAAAATATTTCTCCACGTGGACATCCTGCCAGTGCTCAAAATCATTATCTTCACCTGAAACCGCTCACTTTCCTGACATCATTATTTATGTTCATTACAACCAAATATTTCATACTCAGGGTTTACCATGAATCTAGCTCTAACTTTCAATCATCTCAGTCTAGGGTCAGGTCATGCATGCTGACTTTTTTCTTATTTCATTTTTGAACCTACTCCTGCCTTTCCATTTTTTTTTTTTTTTTTGACTATCCTTGTTCAATGTCTTACTTTCTTTTGCTTCTCATCTCATTAGAACCTTCTAACTGACCTTTCTTGCTTTAGATTTTTTTTTGTCCCAATCCATTCTATCCCACTGCTGGTGTAAGATTATTTCAAAATAACACAATCCTAAAGATCATGGAAGACCCCTATCCAAAAGTCACGACTCAACTTGCCTCCTAAAGTAATTAAAAATTTCCCTGCCCCATTTCAGATATACCACATCATGATGCCACTATATACGCATAACTTTCTTTCTCACTATTTCAGAGGCAAAGGGAAACATACATTGTTTCTGGAACCCAGCCCATACTTTCCAGTTTTTATACTTTTTTCTTTTATGCCACCCTTGGCTTTGCATATATTTTTCTGCAAACTCGTACTCCACTTATCCCCAGATGAAAAAATTTTTCCAAAGTCAACAAAGCCCATCATATAAGCCTGCATTTACCTACTCATTTTTTTTTTCATCCACAGTTGTCTGATCATTAGTTTTTTAAAAAAATTTGTTCAGCAAACATTTATTGAGCACCTACTCTTTGAGAGCCAATCTGCTAGACATCATGTTTAGAAGCTATGCCAACATTTGCTATCTCAGTTAGTGGATCTACCATCATCCCATTATCTAACATAGAAATTTGAGTCAAGTCTGATTTCTCCCTTTCACCAACCACAAGATCCTATCACTTTGGCTTTTTCAGTGCCTCTCGAATCTATTCCTCTCCTTTCTTCCTAGTGCCACTGTCCTAATCCAGACTGTCACATAGGAACTTTTCTTTTTTAAAAATATTTTGGGTACATTTTAATTATACATAATAGTAGGATTCATTGTGATATATTTGTACATTCACATGACATAATTTGATCAATTTTATTCCCCATTGCCTTTGCTTTCCGTCCTTTACTCTACTGGTCTCATTTTTTATTTTGAGACAGGGACTTGTGAAGTTGCCCAGGCTGGCATGAAACTTGCAATCCTCTGCCTCAGCCTCCAGAGTAGATGGGAAAGTCAGATACCACTGTGCCTGGCACATTTAGGAACTTTCTATCTTGTCTCCTCCTTTCCTTTTATTTTAAGAATAAATTTAGTAATGTCCTGTCAGTGCTTATGGGAGCATATGTGAATCACTATACCCAGACTCCACGCTAACCTACTAAGCCACATTTCCCATGGCAAATATGGGTATATTTTCAAAGCTGCACAAGTGACTCTGAAACTCATTTCTGACCAAGACCATTGGTTTAGAATGAGATACAAACTGTCCATGACGGATAACGTACTTCCACATAGCTATTTCATTGGCATCATTTCCTACCACTCCCTGCCATTGGATCTCGGTTTCAGCCAGATAGACTTTTCCTTCTTAGTTTATTTACCAAAATAAAAAATGAAAAAAAAAAAAAAAGAGGACATATATTGAAGAAGAAACCTTGTTTCTTCCTTCCTCTTCCTAGAATATCTTCTTGTTACCATTTCAAATTTCTCTTCACCTAGTAAACTCAGCTCAAATTGGTAAAACCTTAAGGACCACTTAAGTCCATAGCACTTTTATGGAATTTTAAAGTACGTGGCCACCTCTTTTCGTACATCCATCTTTGTTCACAATGTCCACATCCTTATCTCTGTGTCCATGCTAAGCTAGCACCTTCTGCAGACCAATAAAGAACCTAGTAGATGCCATCGTTTCTTGATTACAATTTGTCTTGTGTATTGGATTTTAAGTTCATTAATCTTTTCTCCCCATATTGAATACAGTACAATACAATATATCAATATATGTGCTCTTTTTTTCATTTTTTATTTTGGTAAAATACTCATAACATAAAGTTTACTGTCTTAACCATTTGGTGTGTCTAATTGAGTGGTATTAAATACATTCATACAATATAGCCATCACTACTGTCCAACTCCAAAACCCTTTTTATCTTGCAAAGCTGATATATATATAGCATATTAATAGTACCCATTAATAGTATATTAATAGTAGCCACTAAACAGTAACTTCACATTCCCTTCTCCCCCTCGCTCCTGATTCTGTTTTCTGTCTCTATGATTTTGACTCATAAAAGTAGAATCATACAGTATTTTTCTTTTTGTGACTTACTTATTTCAGTTCTTTCATGGTCCTTAAGGTTTCACCAATTTTGTAGCATATGTCAGACTTTCTTTCCCTTTTAAGAATGAAGAATGTTCTAGAGTATGTATATACTATATTAATGAATATATATATATATATATATATATATATATATATATATATATATATATATAATACATTCATACTATACAGCCATCACTACCGTCCAACTCCAAAACCCTTTTTATCTTGCAAAGCTGATATATATATATATATCATATTAATAATATATTAATATTACCCATTAATAGTATATTAATAGTAGCCACTAAACTATATATACATACATATTATATATAATATATATATACACACTATATTTTCAAAGAATATACAAGGAACTATAGAGAATTTCATTCTTACCTAATTTCACAAAGGAAAATATGGAAATTAGTTCAGACTGACATAGTTAGGAATTCAGAGTTCTATTCTTCCTCTCAACAGAAGATTTAAGTTTGTTTGTATTGCTGCTATGACACTAATTATATTCATCTTTTGCTTTTCCTGAGTATATACTCGAGTTAAGCCCCTATTAAACTATAAACTACTTGTAGGGAAAGACATTCTTACTTGTTGTATTCCCTAATAAACATAATAACTAGCACAAAAATTGATATTTTAAAAATTATTGTAAATTAAAGACAAATTATAAAAAAACACCCACAATTCATCAAGAACCTTGGGACATGTTTAAGGAATAAGAACAGACTTTATATTTTTTATATTTTTATATTTTATTAAACTATATGTTTAATAAAATACCGTGGGGGAAACATCCAATGCGGCAACTTGAACTTGCTTTATCTGATGGTATTATTGAGAGGTTGGGGCAGGAGTGTGGGGGTTGCTGATATTCAGGGGTGTCCTCTATAACAGGACTAAGGTATTCACAGACAAATAAGAACAAAGGGGCACATTCTTTAAATTACTGGTCTCCAAGTGCTGATTTTTAGGGTTGAAAAAATGCAGAAAAATATATATAGCAAAAAGAAAAAAAATTAAATACAGCTGATTTGCATCTGATTTTTCAGGTACTCTTCCTAAAAAAATAAATAAATAAAAATGCACTTCAATGATACACAAGTAAAAAGAAAACATGTTTGTTACTTCAACAAAATCTTTAAACTATCTAATTACAGGGAGAATTAGATAGTGTTACATTTCTTAAAATTTTATTACACATAAGCCCTGTTCTGTTTAGGAGAAGACAGTTAGAGAGATTTTGAGAGAATACCAGCAGCTAACAGATTGTTTGGGGAAAAAAAAAATGGAGCTTCTTTATTTTTGAAGATACATTTGACTACGCTTTGAAGTTTCCAAAGTGATTTATTTGTCTTTAATTTGGTCAGAGTCCCTAGTTGTGTAAAATTAATACAAAATTAAGCTCAACGTGAACTTATCCATAAATTTATCCAGAATCTATGGAGTTTCAAAAAAGAATGAGAGAAACTAAACACAAAAGATGGGTTTAACAACATGGTTAATGGAACAAGAGTAAAAAGTAACTCCCCAGAATCAGGAATGAATCCTCATTTAGCCATGTTCCCTAGGAACAGGAGGAAAAAGCTTATGTACTGATACTTTATTGGGAAGTACAGTGCCGGGAAGCAAAAGGTACCTGGGTGGCCATTCATACTGAAAACTGCACCCAGGCTTATGGTGCTCTTCAGATTTTCCCATATGCTGATCTACCAGATCTCCATTTTCTCCAGGGGAGAAGACTGCAGGGAGTTTTAGAGGCAAGAGTAGCAATCTGATGGCTATCTGGTCTTGGGAGAAACAGAGGATACCCCTTTTGTGAGAACCAAGCCAAGCATTCTCTGCTTGGAATCTTCTGGTAGGATTTATTAAAGAAATAAATTAATGAATTATTTATTAGAGAAACCAGTCCTGAATAGGTTATATAGTTACAAAAAACAAAAATGAGATCACCATTGAAAATCCCCCCACTCTGAAGATTCCCCCCCCCCCCAGAGGACCTGTGGCCAGAGAGTTTACAGGGTCTCAGTGGGAACATGATCTAATATATGGAATTTGGATAAGTTGTCTGGGTTTTTTTCTAAAAGTGCAGCACTGTGACTCAAAATGTCTACACACGTTGCAGTGCATTTTAATTTTATTTAAAAATCTTCCCCATCCATGAGTTGAACATCCTTTTGTTCTAAACACAGCAGGGCCACAGGCTGCTGTGTTTCTTGTTGGAGAATGTTATTGGCTTATCCGCCGCCCCTCCTCCTTATTTATTTACATTCTGCTTTTTATGACACAGTGAAGAACTATAAATATCAGGTTTTTTTTTTAGGCAGAAAATCTGGTGAGCAGATTGATATCCACCAGACTGAGGATAAAAGTCTAACACTATCTTCCCACTAATTTTAAATAATTCATTTCTATGACATCCAGGGTACCATTGCAGATGTGCTGGAACCAGAATGAAATTTCACCTTCAAACATTCTCTTCCTCAGCTGTTTCTCTTTCCTTTCCCCTCCAAAAATGTATAGAACCCTTAATCTCACTTTAAACAGGAAAGAATTTTGACCTGATAGTAACTAAGATATGAGGAGCAGTTGCTAAGCTTGTCAGGGTTCGTCATCTCCTCCAAGGCTCCTACCAACTTTTAAATCAGTTTTGTCACACTCAGAGGGGAAGTGGTGTGATTAGGTAGGATGTCAGAACCCAGAATCTCACCACCACCCACCCGGGATCTCGGTTTCTTGTCTCTCCCTGGATGTTGAAGTCATCAACGTTTCTTATTGTGGGTCTGACCCAGCCATCAAATATTTTTCCTATGCAGGTGACTCAACTTAAACCCGTGTTTTATTTAGAAGCTAGATAGACCCTATTTCACAGTTCCTTCAAAAACAAAATACCCTGTTTCCTCTGTTGTCTTTTCCATATTAATAAATAATAGCACCCAAAACTTTGGAGATTATCTTCACTCCTCATTTTCTTGAACCCCACATTCAGGATTCCCCAAAATACTGTCATATCTTAGATCTAATATAAAAAAATATATAGCCTAGTGTCTTTATTCATGGCAGTTATGACCTATTAAGTCACTGTAGACACTGAGTTAGTGAATACCAAGCCATGTTCCTTAATGTAACACAAGCCTCTGGTCCCACATTTTGCTGATTATTACATAACCATGTTTTGTATGTGTTTCTGCTAAAAGACACTTTATTTAACACAATGCTGATTTGTTAACATTGAACTCATGACAAAAGTGCTATGGCTCATACCTAGAGGAAGCTTATCCTATACACTTATTTCATCCATGAGACACATCACAGCCACCTTTTACTCAGAAGACCAACTAGCACTTATCACTGTGCTTAGGGCCCATTTTACATAGTGCCAACAAACAAAAAAGCACAGAAAATGTGAAAAGTATAGCACTAAACAGACTGTAAAAAGGGTACCTGTTTGTGGTATGAAATCTGAATCCGGTAGACAGGTGGCCCTGTTCAGTCTCAGCCAGGAAC
This sequence comes from Marmota flaviventris, assembly GCF_047511675.1. Taxonomy (NCBI): domain Eukaryota; kingdom Metazoa; phylum Chordata; class Mammalia; order Rodentia; family Sciuridae; genus Marmota; species Marmota flaviventris. The sequence goes on along the minus strand of NC_092502.1, from coordinate 120,299,337 downwards.
ATGCACAGTGACTCAGGTATTTCACTACATTGAGCACATCTGTAGCTATCTCAGAAAGTACCATGAGTATTGGCTTTGAGGTTATAAATGCATTTTAGCAAACAGCTGAACTTACAAATATAGACTCCACAAGTAATGAGGCCCAACTGTGTTTTCGGAATCCTATTGCTTACCACCATTCCCACTGTGTATGATTTTGCTAAAGCTATTGTAACACAGTACCACAAAGTGGGCAGCTTAAATAATAAAAATGTATTGTCTCGCAGTTCTAAAAGCTAGAAATCCTGTATCAGTGTCCACAAAACTGATTCTTTCCCAGTTGTGAGAAGAAGAATTTGTCCCATACCTGCCTTGTAGCTTCCGGTGGTCTCAGGCAATCTTTGGCCTGCAGGTGGCGTTCTTCCTTTGTCTACATGTTGTCTCTCCCTCCCCTGTCCAAATTTTTGCTTTTTGTAAAGACAAGGTCATGTTGGACTGGGGCCACCCTAATGACTTCCATCTCAACTTCATCATCCACAAAGATCCTATCTCCAAATAAAGTCACATTTCTAGGTCCCAGGGATTAGAGCTTCATCATGTTGCTGTTGCTGCTATTGGTTTTGCAGTGAAGTGTGAGAAACAGTTCAACCCACAATACCTTGCTGTCACCTGCTCATGTGTCCATCATCTCTTTTCTGGATTACTGATATAGCCTAATTGGACTCCTGGCTTCCACCACTGCTCCTGTTCCCAAAATATGGACAGGATTGCAATCAGACTAAGCTTTTTGAACTATAAATCAGATTGTATCACCCCTACGATCTAAAAGTTCACAGCATCTCATCTCTCCTATACTAAAGGCAAAGCCCTTACAATACCATATAGGAACCCATGTGATTTATCCACTGCTTTTTACACATTTACCTCCAGCTACTCTCCCTCTCTGCACTCTCCTCTAATCATACCTGCTTTTTTGAAATTTCTAGAACATAGAAGACATGCCTTTATCTCAGATCATTACATTTGTTTCTTCATTGCCTAGAAGTCTTTCCTCTGGTTGCCATGTGACCTCCTCACCTTCTTTAGGTCTTCTCTGTAATGTCAACTTCTCAGGGAGGCCTTCTGCATATTGAAGACCCTATTTCATACTGTACTCTCTATCCACTCCCTCTGCTTTATGCTTTTACCTTAGCATTAATCATCTTCTGACATGTTTATAATTTACTTCTTATCATGTTTACTGGCTGTCTTCTCAACAAGAATGCAAGCTACATTGGACAGGGATTTTTGTCCCTTTTATTCAGTATGATATCTGATGGGTCTATAATAGTTCCTGGCATGTACAAGATGTTCAATAAATATTTGTCAAATGAATGAATGTATGAGTCACAGAAAGAGAAGTACATAAGACTGGGTCTTATTCACTTTGGGTCTTCATAGTTTAGTACATGTCTAGGTACATATCCCTTGTATGTTTTCAACAAAAAATTGATGACTAATGGCTGAAATAATGTCAGAGCATTATGAAGAAAGCATGTCAGTGATCTTAATTCAAATTACATAAGGCAACACTGCCTATTTTGTGTGTGGGTGAGAGGATACTGGAGATTTAACTCAGGGTGGTCTACCCCTAATCTACATCCCAGGTCCTTTATTTATTTATTTGCTTATTTATTTATTTATTCTAATTTATTATATATGACAGCAGAATGCAATTTGGTTCATATTATACACATAGAGCACAATTTTTCATGTCTCTGATTGTACACAAAGTATAGTCACACCATTGTGTCTTCATATATGCACTTAGGGTAATGATGTTTATATCATTCCACCATGTTTCCTACCCCATACCACTCCCCTTTGCCCTATATAAAGTTTGTCTATTCCTCTCATGCTCCCCACCCTATCCCCATCCCCATTATGAATCAGCATCCTTATATCAGAGAAAACATTTGGCATTTGTTTTGGGGAGATTGTCTTGTTTCACTTAGCCCTATATTCTCTAGCTCCATCCATTTACCTTCAAATGCCATGATTTTATTCTCTTTTAATGCTGAGTAATATTCCATTGTGTATATATACCACAGTTTCTTTATCCATTCATCTACTGAAGGGCATCTAGGTTGGTTTCACAATTTAACTATTGTGAATTGTGCTGCTATAAACATTGATGTGGCTGCATCCCTGTAGTATGCTGATTTTGTGTCCTTTGGGTATATGCCAAGGAGTGGGATAGCTGGGTCAAATGGTTTCATTCCCAGTTTTCCAAGGAATCTCCATATTGCTTTCCAGATTGGTTGCACCAATTTGCAGTCCCACCAGCATTGTATGAGTGCACATTTTTCCCCACATCCTCGCCAAAACTTATTGTTGTTTATAATCTTAATAGCTGCCATTCTGACTGGAGTGACATGAAATCTTAGAGTAATTTTGATTTGCATTTCTTTAATGGCTAGAGATGTTGAACACTTTTTCATGTATTTGTTCATTGATTGCATATCGTCTTCTGAGAAGTATCTGTTCAGTTCCTTGGCCAATTTATTGATTGGGTTATTTGTTTTTCTTGTGTTAAGATTTTTGAGTTCTTTATCCGAGAGATTAGTGCTCTATCTGATGTGCCTGTGGTTAAAAATTTTCTCCCATTCTTTAGGCTCCCTATTCACCTCATTCACCTCACTGATTGTTAATTTTGCTGCAAAGAAGCTTTTGAGTTTGAATCCATCCTATTTATTGATTCTTGATTTTAATTCTTGTGCTATAGGAGTCATGTTAAGGAAGTTAGGGCCTTATCCGACATGGAGATTTGGGCCTACTTTTTCTTCTAATAGGCACAGGGTCTTTGGTTTAGTTCTTAGGTCCTTGATCCACTTTTTTTAAAAATATTTTTTTGGTTATTTATGAACCTTTATTTTATTTATTTGTATGTGGTGCTGAAAATTGAACCCAGTGTCTCATGCATGCTAGGCAAGCGTTCTACCACTGAGTCACAACCCCAGCCTTTGAGTTGAGTTTTTTATGATCCACTTTGAATTGAGTTTTTTACATGGTGAAAAATAGGGGCTTAATTTCATTTTGCTGCATATGGATTTCCTGTTTAGGAAATTAAAAACAATGAAAATCAGCAGAGAGAGGTATTACACTAAAGGTAAAACTAATCAAAGGAGAAACCAAGTTAAGTTAAATGCCAAAAATAAACAAAAATGGCTGAGAATACAAATCATGTCTCAGTAATAACCCTGAATTTTAATGACCTAAACTCAGCAATCAAAAGACAGACTGGCAGATTGGATTTAAAAAAAAAAAAAAAAAAGACCCAACAATATGCTGCCTCCAAGAGGCTCATCTCAGGAAAAGACATCCACAGACTGAATGTGAAATGTTGGGAAAAGACATACCTGGCACCTTGTATTTTTTATTTTGAGAGGGTCTCACTAAACTTTCCAGGCTGACCTTGAACTTGAGATCCTTCTGCCTCAGCTTTTCGGGTAGCTGGAATTACAGACTTATACCATTGCACCTGACAGCACTGCCAAATTTACCAAAACTTTGACTATAATGAGACTCCACCCTTTCCCAGAAAGGTGGACAGGATATATAAGTAGGATTGGTAAAGAGAAACCAAAATATGTCTTATTTTCCAGATTGCGCAGTGTGGCTGATTAGTGACTATAGCACATTTTATCCCTAAAATAGTTTGGCTTTATTTGTCTTGAGGGGAGTGTATGGGTGGAATGTGTTAGTACAAAGTAAAGTGCAGCACTTAGAAAGAGCCAGAAATGTCATCTAACATAATGGGACGTATCTGCTCATCCCTATGGCCTTTGTTCAAAGCTTCTCTTACTATTTCCATCCAGTTGGCCAACTTTCTGCTTCTGGTTTCTGTTTTTTTTTTTTTTTTGCTGTCGTTGTTGATGTTGTTTTCTACTCACTCCATTTGCTTCCTTGGATCTGACTTCTCCCAACAAATTCTTCAGGCTGGCCCCTGAAATAGGAATTAACTTCATAAAGAATGCAGAAATCTAAAAAAAAAAAAAAAATTAAAGATGTTTTAATTAAGCATTTAATTTACCCAATGTCTGCCCAGAGCAAAGAAGGAAACCTGGGTTTATATTATGGTCACAGAGAATTATGTTTGTGTGCATATGTATGTATGTATGTATGTGACCTAAGAAATAGCAAATGGATTAAAGTCTGAGGCTTGCATAAGCAATAAATGTGCTGATTATATATGCAGAAAGAGGTCGGGGCCTAGAGGAGACAATTATACTGTATAATTTTGGAAGTGATAATATTTCTTAAATATTGACTTTAAATACTAGAAGCTAAACTTTGGTAGTTGCAGTCTTACCCCAGTCAGGCTATACAGAAATTTAAATAAAAGACTTAGATATTTGAGTCAAAGGTATGTAAACATAGTTGCTATTTGTTTTGCTTTACTTAGACTCTGAGTTCCTTTGGTCTCTATCACAATATTTCCTCTCTTCTTTGAAATTAGTTACCTACTTTGAGGGGCAGATTTGTCTTGAAGGACAGTTATTATACCTGTCCCAGAACTTTTCAGGAAAGGAGTTGTGATAGAGTGCATTTTCTAACTCCCGATATCCAGCTTGGTTCCTGGATGGTATTGTTAATAACTGTCATTTAAAAGCAAAGCTGTGGGATTATTGATGATTTCATTTGGAAAACAGTTCTAGGCTTTAAAAATTAATGGTGATACTTGTGACCTACTTGGATATTCTCAGTGCCTTCTGGTCCATCATGAACATACTTTCCATACAGTCTGCTTTCTGACCTCAAGAATATGTTTAATACCACCTGCTACACAACACTGGTATTTATTTTGCATTTGCCCAATGACTAAATAAGTATGCACTCAGTCACTGCCTGAGTGAAAAGAGTGTAGAAGGACCAAGTGAAATAAAGAAGGACCAAGTCTTCTAAATCTAAATTGACACAACCCCAATTTAATATACACCTATTCCAAATCTAGGACACTGCTAAATGTAGGGCTCTTTACTCTAGGCAGAGGATTCTGGAATTCAACTTGCTCATTTATCAGTGGAGTAGACTCAATCATTCATTTTTGCAGTTTGGTTAATTACAATAATTATCTTAATTATCAGTTGTAAACCAACTTTCCTATAATCCCTCTCCTTAACAATAACAAAAAAATTAAAGAAAACTATTCAAAAGAGAAAATTAGAATAACAGCACATTAGTCATGATCAACCCAGAATATAGGTCATGTTCTGTGAAGTCTGATCCATTAATTTTAGAAAGAATCCATGTTGAGTATTCTCACATTTCCTTTCTGCATCATCAGTTTTCAAAACAAGAATCATGGTTTTAGTAAGAGAACTTGTAAGCAGACCAGCTAATGTCACAGTCTCTATGACCTCAATCTCATGTTCTCTGCTCTCAGAATGACATGTAAACAGTTCTCACATAAACTCTGTTATTTCCTATAAACCAATTTGTACTTGTAAATATCAAATGAATTTTTAAAATAGTATTCCCTTTTGTAACATAGTGAAAACAACAACTAATGGATGGTGGAAAAGGGAAGAGCTGTTATAAGACCTGAATGGTTTCCTAGGTGATTTCAAACTTTTTGTTTAATTAAATATCCTAAGCCATTAAAATTTTTTGAGTAGTCATCCCAGTGTATGTCTACTCAAAGTTAGCCATACTCAAGGTTGAGGGCAAAGCTCTTCTCACTTCAGATACAGGCCACAAGTTCGGAGCCCACCCTGATCGGCCTTCTCTTCAAGCCAGCTGACTACAAACTTGGACTTCCGCATGACGGTTTTGGGGTTCAATAATCACAGAACTCAGGAAAGTGCCACACTTATAAAATTACAGCTTTATTATAACAAATAGAAATCAGAACCAACCAAAGAGTGAGATGCAAAGGGAGGGTTCTAAACTCAAAGCTTTTGAGGGACATGTTACCTTCAGGGACATGTTATCCTCCTGGCACATTGATATGTGACACTATGCAGAATATTGACCACCAGGGAAGTTCACCAGAGTTTGGGGTCCAAAAGTTTTATTGGGGTACTATGACATATGCAAAATTTGTTGAGTCATTGTCCACATGTTTGAACTCAATTTCCAAACCACTTCTCCTCTTTGGCTGTGTACCTAAGACCACATGACTCAAAATTCCAACTGTTTAATTATATTTTTGTTCTTTCTGACATGGCCAGCTTCCATCATGAATCATCTCATTAGCATACAATATCAGTTATTCTGGAAGGAGCCCACCATGAAAAATGAAGATGCTCCAATTGATTGGGAAATTCCTAGGGTGTAGAGTAATAGGGAGCAAAAGTCAACCAAATTTTTCATGACACATGTCCATTTTAGTTACAAGTAATAATCGCATCTGCCATGGCAATTATAAATTATGAAAATGGCAAGTTAATAGAGTTTATTTAGCAATCAATAAAAAACTGGAAACTATGACTTTCTAGCACCCTTATGAAAGGCCACATTGGAGGAAACTCCCCTAAAAGTACCCCACCAAGGAGCCTGTGAGGCTAGCAGAAGTGCATACCCTCTGCAGTGTCCATAGCCTGTCTCTCTGGCCCACTAGTACTCCTGTTTGCATCTCACGTTCCCCTTGACCTTCCTTCCCACTCTTGCCCTTGTTGGTGTCCCAGATGTTTCTATTCATATCAGTGGTTTCCTTGGCATTGAAGCAAAACAGTGATAAGGCCAGTATGACAGGGTCATTTTAACACAGCCCTCATCAAAATGCCCATGCCAAAAATCTCAAAATGGCCTCTTCTTATTAGCAAATAGTAGAACAACAAATATTTTGACCCCTATTCAATCCATAACCCCATTGCTAATCAAAACCCTTCTTTCAACCTCACACCCTTTGAATTCCACAAGGCTTGATATTAAACATGACATTTTTATAAATTTTCTACATGGCATTCAAGGAGTTAAGTATTGTAGAAACTAGCTATCTCCCCTGCCCCAAACCCAGCACTTCCTAATTGCATATCAAATATTTAAGCAACTTGAAAACAGAGGCTTTGCTACAATTGAAATTATCTCCTTATCATTCCATTTTTTATAAACTATGAATTTTAAATATGTGCATTAATATGGTAATTTATGTAAATCTTTTCCTGCATGTTTTGTATTCTGGAGATGAGTCCTTCCTGAATTGATGGAGCACAGAGGTTTAAATTCTGTGACCTTATAATATGTACTGAAAAGTATCAAATATGACTTAATTTATGTAGCTGAATAGGATACCTTATCATAGGAAAAATTTCCTTAAGCCATGAGGAAAAGTTCTTTTCATTTTGTTAAATTCTCTTAATTTAAAACTAACAGATAGGAATCTGGGGAGGGAGGGAGGGAGAAAAGGCAGGAAGAAGAAAGTCCATGTGAGAACAGGGTGATTAGTTAAAAACTCCATTTTGAGAAGTGAAAGAGATAAAGAGCGAGCAGGCTGAGAATCCCAGGGCTGGTAAGGAGAACCCTGGAGGTTTTGGAAACCATTCCTGAGGTCCCTTGCCTCCAAGAGAGAGAAATCTAACAGGCTCAGATACCATGTACCCTTTGGAATTGGACAGTACTTAGCCTTTCTCAGTCTGTCTTACTTGACTAGATTAAAAATAGGGAAAGAATTCCTAACATACAAGATGGCCATGAGGAATAGAGAGAAAATGTACCATAGCACTGAAGGGCTTTTAGTTAGCCCTTAGATCTATAACAGACCAGAGTCTTCAATCCAGGTTGCATGTTCAAATCACCTGGAGACCTTTTCTGGAGGCATATTTGTTCTCAGTGCTGGCTTAATCATAATCTTTGCCGTTACGAAGCTAGCATTGGATATTTAAAAATCTCAAGTGATTATAATGTAAAGTCACACTGAAAAACGGGAAGTTTTCCCAAGGCAATATTTTAGTCACATATTATTGTAACTGGGACTCCTTTTGTGTATTAATAATAACTTTATGGGAAAATACAAATATACCTTATACATTTCCTAACCTTTTCTGAAGTCACAGTTTGCAGAGTGATTTCTTATTCCCCCACCTTTATAATCAGTGTATCAAAATTTGGACAGGACCTTAAGGCTGATTGTCAGTGTTCTTCAGACCCTGTGATTCAGATAGGCACATAGCACAGGCACATAGATAAGAAATTCAAACCAAAATATTTAGACCAGCAGGATTCAGGTAATGAATCCTGTGGGTCATCAGCAAACAGAGGACCAGCGGTAGTGCCAGCTGCTTTCTGAGACAGGGGCTTGTTCTAGATTTTCTCCCATCATGAGAAACACAGGCTTGAACCCAGGGAATGAATCAAGAATTTTCCCCTGGAATGGGTAAGAGATGCAATGATGAGAAATAATTTTTTCTATCAAAGATGTATCATCAGTGCTACCTCTATAGATGTTTCCAGGCCCTGTCAGCTATCTATGAAGCCCACAATATGCTGTATATCATACCTTACACGATTCCATTCAACCAGGAATCTTATTTTTACTTTTTTAATGGAGAGGTTTTTGCATGGAGGTCACAGAAAAGGATACCAAAATGAATCATATCCTGCTCTCTTGGACTTCAGAATCTCAAAGAGAAAGTAAGACACGCAGTGCCCAAGCCATCAGGCCAGTGTTACGGAAGCAAGTCTCTTTTTATCCTGTCTTTCAGCCCTGTCTTTCTTCACTCTCCCTTCCTTATTGCCTGGGCTTTCACATCACTTTCTGATTTTCAAAACCCTCATCCTCCCAGACCTACTGTTTAGGAAGTAGATGGTGTGTAATGACCTGCTCTGGCCACACCAGACCGTGAGTTGTTACTCACAGGTAATGTGCTCCCTGTTACCTTATTTGTTCCATTAGGATGCAGTCTCCTTTCCTTTCTGCTGACCTCAGCATCTTCCCCATCTCTACAGTTCACTTCCTTGGGAATGGGGATAAGGCCTGGTGAGGCCAGCCACAAGGCAGGTATTGCTTAAATACCTTCCCTTCCTGTTTGTGGTTGGGATCTGTTGCCTCTTTAGGATTCCCTTATGCTGTCCTTTATACATTTCATAATCATGTTATCTCTCTCTCTTTCTGCCTTATGTGATCATTGTTTACTTGTCCATTTCTTCTACTATGCTTTAAGATTCTTTTTTTTTTAGGGGGGATTGGTACCAGGGATTGAACTCAGGGACACTCAACCACTGACCCACATCCCCAGCCCTATTTTGTATTTTATTTAGAGACAGGGTCTCACTGAGTTGCTTAGCACCTCGCTTTTGCTGAGGCTGGCTTTGAACTCCAGATCCTCTTGCCTCAGCCTCCCAAGCTGCTAGGATTACAGGCATGGGCCAGCTTGCTGAGCTTGCTTTAAGGTTCTTGATGGATGAGTAGGAATTAGGTTCATTCCTACATTACCCAAATGTCTCAAAAAACCTTATACATAGTAGACCCTTGATTAATATTTAATTGATAAAAATGAATGAAGGAGAAAACAAGGGCTCTGACAAACCTTAATCTACATTAATCCTGCAGAGTTTTATCTTTATCTAAACAGCTTCTTTTTTTGCTAATTGCTTTGATATTTTCTAGGATTAATCAAATTAAAACAATTCACAGGATATGTCAGTTGATGAATGGTGTGATAAGGTAAATGGGAACATTTATACTTTAAAATGACAGTTTTGTATCCTCAGACTAATCTCCAATTTCTGAAGGATTTATGATGAGCATAACCAGAAGGGTCTTTGTGTTCCTTGATAAAGCTAGAAAAAAATAACACCAAAAAACACCACCTTCCATTTTAGGCAAGTTGCTGTCCTTTCTGTAAACTAGTGGATCAGGGACTAAATGCACAGAGCAGCATTATTTTGTGGGATTTTCAGGTAGCCCGCTCCTGTCAGCCCCTTTCCAAAGAGCACTGCATTATGTAGGATGTAAAGAAAACAAAGACATCATTGAAGGGGAGGAATGGGTTCCATACTGAATGTTCTAACTGGGAATATGGAGCAGCTAAAGAAGAGGGTTGCTGAACATATATGCACGCACACGTAGCCACCCTTCTGCTATTTCAAGAGAACTACATGTGGTAGCTTGAGCTCAACATTAAGGACTTTGATTTATGATTTCTCATTAGCAGCCACTACACACTAATGGGGTTTGGTACCATCGTGCATAATAATTAAGTCATCCATAAAGTACATGTTTGACAGCCAGGATGGAAAGCAATATTTGTTGCATGCTACCGCTGCAGCTGCAAAGGGAATTCACACGATTTTTCTGAAATCAAGAATCTATGTTTATCTTGATGAAATAGGAAAGTGTTTTACCAAGCTGTTCCATGAATCAGACGTGCTAACAGATCTTGAAAGAATTTCAAAACTGAGATACTCTGTAAATGTAGAATTGTTTTATTTCAATAATTACTGTTGATGCTTATTTCCTTGATTCCTTTTTCTAGATCAGAAAGCTGTTTGATTGGTTCCTTCTGCTTGACAGCTAAGTTGTCATTCAGGAGACTCACACCAGTAGTTCTAAGGCAGCAGAAAGAAGCATTGAAGCCATGACTTAACACTCTTAATTATTCTGGCAGACACCTCAAGTTCTGTAAATTCCTCTTAGTAATTAAAACATATCCTGGGTAGATATGGGTCTTATTGATCCTGCAGCAATGACAAAGCCATCTACATTATTTATACCACTGTTTCTGACCAAAAATTTCTAAATGCAATTTGTAGGCAAACAGACTATGATAGTACTTGAAGGATTTTTAATACAATTTAGTAAGGTTGTTGTCAGCTATAGCAAATAAGCAAACTATCTAGTTAAATATGAATTGCAGAAAATAATAAATGCATTCCTATTATAAGTATTCTGTGCTTGATTTGGAAGAAATTATTTGTCTTTCATCTAAAATTTAGATATAACTGGATGTCTTGTAATTTTTTGGTAATCCTAGTTTTCTGAGACCTGTAGACAATCTGAGAATGGTAGAAAAAAAATTAAGGAATTTACATTCTAAGGTTTGTCTATTTAACTTTCATTTTTACGTCTTGCCATCTGCCTCTGCCGTTTTCTGGAGGTCACAGCTAGTAAACAAAAGTGTGCTATTATTTAGTCAAAATATTTATTAGTTCTGTAAAAGCATATGAGCTTCCAAAGACTGCAGTGAGAAACCATCACAAAGAACATGGCACATGTGGGTTCATTGTTATTTATACTAGGGCACCCAAAAATATTTATTCCTCTCTCTTAAGCTCATTCTTATTTTCAAATATATACACATATACATTTAAACCTTTTAAATTCATCAGTACAATTATAAAATTCTTTATTTTGGAATAATAAGGTAAAACTCTATGAATAATCAAATCATATCCAGGGCTAAGTCATGTACTTTGTAAATGTTCAGTAAATATGTATTTTAGATAACATCAAGTATTAGTACCAAGTCCTTAAAAAAGAAGTCTTAAGACTTAAATGGATCTAAATGAAATTTGATGCTACCTATGGTCAACACTCTTCCTTATTTAATAAACATCTGAAGTCAGTCTTGGAGTGGGAGAGTCTATTGTCTTCATGCATGTGACCATAATGACAGAAGGGAACACCAAACACAAAGAACCCATGAGGGAGTTGCAGAACTTTACTGTTGTCCTTCCTACCCCAGCCTCAAACTTGTTAATATAAAGGAAGTGAGGGGATTCTTTAAAAGGCACTTAGACTAGCCCATATTAACGAGAAGAAATGTCAAGGAAAAATGATCCACTCATCTAAAGAGAATGCTGGGAAATACTAAGAACAAGAAAGATCATCAACACTTTGAAGCACTAAAATCTGTGCATATTTTGTCCTCATGTTTATCCTTGATATTATAATTACCTATTTTTGAGTCTCACTCTCCAGTAGGCTGAGAATCCCCATGAAGTCATAAGAACCTGCCTTGTTTTGTGTTTTTCTATTGTCTAGCCTAGTGCCTGAGTCACAGCATGTGCAGTAGTTTTTTCAAAAGTCTGAGAAACATTGCTATAAAGTAGAATATAATTGAATTGGGAGACAAGTAAAACATTCAACTTTCTAATTTTGGAAATAGTCATAGCTCTAATTTTGTGGGCTTCCTTATAGCCCAAATATCATAAATTCTCAGAGATCCATGAGTGTGTGTGTGTGTGTGTGTGTGTGTGTGTGTGTGTATTAATATGTCCTAGATACTCACTTAGGAAGAACTTAATTTTAGGAAATCAGAGATAAATATGTCTAACTCTCCATCAGACTTCTGCAACTCCTCCTATAGCATAGTTACTAGGATTTGTTTGCAGTCAGTGACTCCACTTCCCAATTTCTCTTGCATCTAGGTTTGCCAAGGGATTAATTCTCAATGGTACAAGGCAAAGCAACGTATGCCAGACCATGATGGTTAAGAAGTGAATGTATTTCCCCTATCTATGTTTGCCTCTTTCAGTGGGTTTAGTGCAAAATGTTGGTGTCCATATGGGAAAGATGGTAAAGCCAGAAAATGGAAGAAGTCTAAATTTCAAGAATCAGCCCTGAAAAGAGGCTTCCCCCAATCTATCAATCAGAAACATTCATTGTGGACATTAGGTACACAAGGAAGAAAATTCTATCATGTCTCAGCTATGGGCTTGTTGGTTCCCGAAAATAGCCTTACTCCTAATATACTGAATAAGTAGAATTTTACTTTGTATCTATTTGTTTTTTCCTTCTATTATGTCCTAGAAGCAGAAATATAGACTATGTATTCTTACAGGGTTTTCCTTTCCCATCTTTCTGTCTTCATGCTTAGAAAAGTGTTCTGGTTGAAGAATCATACTTCTTAAAGAATTTCAAGGTTGTTCTCATGTGAATTTTCTTTTCTCTTAATAAACATTATCTAGCACCCATATGTGAAACATATACCCTACTAGGCCTTGGGACTAGAAAATGATTAGTTGATGAATTTCTAAAAGACACAGACATATAAAGGGTAAGTGGCAAGAAAGTACAATCAGAAATGTCACACCAATATGAATAAGTCTCCAGGAACAAGTAGCAAATCCTGTTGTCTTTACTTGAAGCAGAAGAAAAAGGCTTCATAGAGAAGGTGACCTTGAGTTAGGTCTTAAAAGAGGAATGAGAGGCTTGTCAAAGGATGTGACTCACTATTCACAAGGTTTAACCATTTGTATAGGAAGGCAGGGCAGTGCTTTTGATGTAACTCTACTGGTTTGTCATGTTCATCAGGAACAGTTTCCATTTGTTTTTTACTTTTAGCTTTCTGCTGAACAAAGTCTTCCATTCCAACTAATGATTTATTCCTTTAATAACCATATTTTCATTCACAATTTTAATTTAAGTATTTTTTAAAGTAATTCCTTTAGTCAATTTGGAAGTTATGGTTGTTTATGATAACAGATATTTTGTCCATTATTAAGCTATGCTTATAGTCGTTACTTATGTATTTGTCCATTATTTTATTTTTCACTATGTTTTAATTTATTAAATTTATAGGCTTAGTTACATTTCAAGGGTCTGTACTCTGTTCCATTATTGTAGTCTTCTAATTTTAATGGATATCACACAATTTTGACAACTGGTTCTTTAAAATTATTTTTATATATGGTAGGGCTACCTCCTCAATGTTAGTTAGCCTTGCTTCTCATCTTCTCAACTTCATGCAGTGTTCTCTCTGGCAAGGGACTAGTTCTCCAAAGTGAGAAGTTTAATAAGTGATAAAAGGATTGAGAAGGAATTTAGAGGCTGAAAAAAAAGAAGAAGATGTAAGATTTACAGTTGGTACTTCTGATTTCTTACCACAGTAAGTGCTTCAAGGGAAGCAATCTCATTATTCTTTATAACTGTATTTAAGACTTTGGAAAATAGATGCATGATATTTGTGTAAGGTTGAATCATTGCCTAGCCTTGGCTCATTTCTTTGCATGTCAGTAACTATTTAAGAATGAGTTAGAGAAGAGTTGTATTCAGAAACTGTTAGCAATAGTTTTAGAATCTCTAATAAATATTTATTATAAAACATTGAAATTCTTAGGTTAAAAAGGTTTTGAAAAAAAAAAAAAGAAAAGGAATTAGGTCTATGTCTTGAAAGCAATTGAGTATAAGATTTCACTCTGACTTCTTTTAATATATATGGAAATTATTCCCAGTCAGTAAACTCTTCTTAATGAGATTGTAAATCTTCCACTTCTCACCTTATGCAGATTATTATAACACATGCTTTTATTTTAAAAGAAAGATTTAAATCAGGTTAGATTGGGACAGGGTTCTATACTTCTAAAAAGAAATGTGTGCCATCATGTAGAAGTCTTGACTTTTATTGTGTTTTGGGATCTTATCCTAGAACAGCAGCAAAGAATCTGAATTATCACAAGAATCCAGGGGTAGAAGTGAGGAGTGTCTGCCATGCCTCCACCATCAGACCAGAGCTCGAAGACACAGAGTTGGCACTCAGCAAACATTTGTCAAGTAACTGAACATGATGTCAAGTGTGAATCACAGCCAGTGAAGCAGCTCACAGGAGTGATCATGAGTCTGGGTCAGGGATCTGAGAGGAAGTCACAAAACAACATAAGACAGAGGAAAGCAGGAGGCTTGGACCCAGCCACACAGGGTGTATGTGGGACAGAGGGAAATTGACCCCTAGCTTTAAGAAGTCTGGCAGTATAGTGTCTGCTTATTAAATACAAAAAAACATGTAAGATTCTGTCATTTATTTTGTTGTCCTGTAGCTAAAGTACAATTTGAATATACATTGAAATCATAAAATAATGCTTATTTTATCTTAGGAGCAATGAGTGCTAGCTATATTAGTTATAGTCTGTGAATAAACAGTTTATTTTGACTGACTTGACCTTGTATTTGGGGAAATAAAGTATTTCATCATTTTTTCAGAATTATTCTGTATTTTTCAATATAGCCATGGGCTAATGATTTAAATGTAGGTCAGAGAAGTAATTGTTGATTTTCCTTCATTTGAAACCTCTCAAACATTGCCTTTTCAACTACATGTCAAAAGGGCAGAGTTAAGAGCAATAAAATATGAAAGTAGATATGGAAATCAGCTTTTAGACTCGATTTTCTTTTTTCTCAGGAAGATCGTTAAAAGTATTCAGAACTCTAGACTTTCCTTAAACTGGTAATAAAAGTATTGCGGAGATGCAGAAAATTTTTTAACTCAAACTATTATTCATAAAAGCTAAATTCTAGATAACTACATACTAGAAATAACTTCTTGAACCTACTTTGTAACTTTTAATTTCCTGAACTTTGTAAATATGTGGCAACACATCTGTCGATCAGGCAATATCCTCTACTGGAGGAAATATTGGCCCCAATTCACAAAATACTACTGCTACAACTTAGTAATAAAACTGCAATTCAGTACTTCGAAAGGACCAAGATATCAGGCCCTACTGGTAGACAAGGGATTTCAGAACACAGCCAACCATGAAAACTTCCAACAGGACTGTGTCCCAAAGGTACATCCTTAAAAAAGCAGCAGCAAGTTAGCTTTAAGCAGAATAGGTAAAAAAATCACAGTGCAGAAAACTCATTAAGTCAATGGCCGAAAAAGACATTTACAACAACAACAAAAAGGACATATTCTGCCTTGAACATCTGCATATGTTCATCTTGAACTCCTACCTTTAAGGTATTGTGATTCATTACCAGTGAATTCCAGTCATTGGAAATTCTCAATAGTTGTTCCTTTGCTTGATTAAAATTGGTGACGTGATTGCTGAAGGACTTTTTCCAACTATTCAATGAAATACCATAAAAGACAGAGCTATGACAGCTTTGAGGGAAAGTATAGAGCTCTGAAATTTCTAGACCCTACTTCGTCCAATTTTATTACTTTTCATTCAGTACCTAAAATGCAGATTTATTCATCAGTTTAAAATATAGTGTGCTATTTGAATAATGTAATCATATACCAGCTTGCCAAAAGATTAAATTATGGAAATTCATTTCCAATCCAAAAATAGTTATTGATGAACCAACTACTTGTAAGAACTTAGACTGAATGCTTTTTGATCGTTTCGATGCAAGCCACCATTTCAGGATGCCAGGCGGGGTCAGTTTTAACCTTAATAATAATGGATAATAACAACAACAAAAATCTCCACAAAATCACATGGCTTTTGGAAAAGTAGTTAATAGGATATTTTGAGCTTTTTTAAACTGCCTCCAACATTCATAAATATTCATTGAATCAATTAGTTATCTTAAGATTATTATTTTGCTGCTGAACAAAAATAATTATCTCCTAAGGTGGGTGTCCTGTCTGGAGTCTGCATTTATTTTGAAATGTCTGAAAGAAACTACTGAGAATTATCAGTTTGATCTGTCTCTATGTAGAAACATCTTTTAGCTGAAGTATAGAATTAACTTTGTCTGACCCAAAAAAAGCAAGAATTAAATAGAGAGAAAAAGAGGGAGTTCTCTTCGAGGTAGGTGTTGTTTACTGCTTCCTAAATCATAGTTCTTAAGAAGCAATCCAAACTTCTTAAAAGTAAGCTTTAAGCAATGCCCAGTAAACTCTCATCTATTAATCTGTTAATAAACCATCAGCCCTCCAGAATCTAGTTTTCCAGAACCTCCAGTTTCCTTAAGATTGTTCAGATCCAAAGGAAATTCTGCACCATGATCTACCTCCCTCGCCCCTACTGGTCCTTCAAGACAGGAAGAGACTCCTACGCATTTGGAAAGGTCAGTCAGGAGAGCTACTGCCAACTGGAAGGAGGCACCTGGTGAGATGTCAGCGTCTGTCTCCATGGGAGGAAAAGGAAGAGGAGAGCCCTCACTGACTGGCCCTGTCCTTAAGAGGCACAAAGGCTGGAAGCCGGGACAGACAACAAGCAACAAGAACAGGAGAGGGAGCAGAGTGGAGCTCAGAAAGGCAATGTTTCTGTAGGTTGGTTATGTTGGGGATGAAATGGCCATACTGGGTCCACTGGACAGCTGTGTGCGAGAAGGCACCGTGGGCACACCTACCTGTTCAACTCACCAGCAACTCTGCAACTTCCCTCTTCCCCCTAATGAAGCCCTTTAAAGATTTTAAGTTTAAAATGAGAGAAGGAAAAGAATGCTGTCTTATATACAGTACACTCTATTTCTCCCTAATTGAGACTTGCAGTTCACAAACACAATAACACAATAGTTAATCATGGTCTTGTCCTTAACAAAGGTTTTATAAAAACTATCACTGAATAATTTATGTAATCTAAACAATATAATGATTATGACCTAGATATCCTCATCAGAGGGGCAAGTAAGTGCCTCATTGTAGGCTGAATCTCATTTTTATTTTTAGTTCAGCTTTTTCCAACCTCTATTTTTATTTCTAGTTTAACATTTCCTAACCCAAGCACCATACATATATTAGGTGCTAGATACATACTTGCCAAGGTGAACAGAGATCTGGGTCAACATCACATTCAGCATGAACAGATGAACATACATACATATGCACAGGAACACATAAACATATGTATAACCCAGGGCTGATTTGGTAAAAAGACGCTAAGCAGAGTAATTTTTGCCTTTGGGAGGTAGGATCCACATTCCCATATCAAAAATAGTAATGAACACAGACCAAGATAGGATAAAAATTCATACAACTGTACCAGCTTTGTAGAGCCACAACAGCAAAGGGAACCCTAATAACTGTTCATATCATGTTCAATATGTTAATGCCAGGTTCCTTCATGAAATAGATAACTGAGATACAAAAAATGTAACAAATTGCACAAATAGTGAGTGTCCTACCTAGTATTTGTTGCAATGAGCCCCCTCTCTCACCACCTTCATCTTGGTCACCCAGAGTCATTCTGCTATTCAGGAAGGTGAATCTAAATCCCTTGTTTGCTTGCTTTCTTGTTCTCTTTTTTTTTTTTTCTTTTTTTAACTCCTTACAAATCAATACAGGCTTTTCTGTCAGCTTAAGTTAAATTCCAAGAACATGGGCAAGGAAACTAAAAGATAAAGAAGTGAGCAAAAAAAAAAATCAGATTGCCTTTAAGATGCTGAATTTAAGACGAGCAGCTGGAGCTGACAGATGACATCTTATCAATTGCACATCATTCTCTGATCACTTAAGCAACAATCCTACAAGAATGGCAGCCACAAAAAGCTTGTAACAAAGAGGGTTGCATTCTTGAGAAGCAAGGACACAGGGTATAATTTCCAAAAGGAACTGAACAGCCATGCTAGTTTCTCATTCTGGGGCAATGTCTTTTGATGTTCTGAATTAATGCGGATGTAAGCCTGAACTAATCTGACATAATAAGCGCTTAATTGGCTACTTCCAATTAACATTTCCCTTTAATCTGACGATTTGTTTTTATCTGACATAGATTGCTGTTCCTTAGGGCAGGAAGCACTGTGTGTATTGTGTATCGTGAAATGATGTTTGTGTTTTGGGTATAAGAATAAACGGCAAGTCACTCCTAATAATACTGCGTATGAATACAAAAGTGACTCTGTACCCATGGGCTACTGCAAAAAGTCTTGCAGGCTGGACCAAAGCACGTCAGGATTGCAGACAGGCAGGACACAGCAGGAGTAGCTAAAGGCATTTGGGAGATTGAAACACTGGGTGAGGGAAGTGCCTGCTGCCAGGACTTGTGCCACAGAAGGAAACCTGCTTCTCATTGGTGATGGTGTTGTCCAGGCAGGGGCAGCTGGGAGTCTCTCCATTCTAAAACTTACCACTGGGTAGCATTTTGTAACCCAAAGAACTGCTGAATGTGTGGACTGCTGAGTACCATGCCATAGTTTGCAAACTTTCATATAATCACTGACTTTATTTGAATGAAAATCAATTTTTAGGATGTAAAGTGAAATTTACTTTAGAAATTTGCAATTCTAAAATCTGTGATGCAAAGGAATATGACATTCTTAACCGGGTGAAATACTAAAACTCACACAAGTATTTTAGTGGAAAAAATTTATTATGATTACTGATACATTTTGACATGTGTCCCCTATTTTTGCTTTGTATTTCAAAATAATTTTGATCTTGTAGATAAGTTGCAAATATAAAAGTGGTATAAAAATCACTCATTCATCATTAACATTTCATACAATTATCACTTATCATTAGCACTTCATACAATTGTCTTTGAGATTCATTTATTTCCCCCACTCCTACTTTTTCTCTCCATAAAAATTATATACATATTTTTTCTGAACAAATTGAGGGTAAATAACATGCATAATGGTCCTTTACCCCAAATCTCAGTGCATATTTCCTGAAGTATGGGTATTCTCTTAGTCCAGTAGAGTTAGCCACTTTAATATATTTGACATTGAGAAAATGCTGTCAGCGGATCCAATAATGTTCTTCATAACATTTTTCTCCTCTGGTGTAGGATCCAGTCTATGGTCAGGAATTACATGTATGCCATGTTATTTTGGCCTCTTTCAATATAGATATTTCTGTGGCTTTTCTTTGTCTTTTCTGACATTTGGCTTTTCTTTGACATTTTGGAACTATAAATTACCAACTCTCTTTCCACTTTTTAAAAAAATCAATCATTTCTCTCCTGACATTTATCCAATAGGTCCTCATGATTACTTTCAAGTTATGCATACTCTGTTGGAATGGTACAGAGGTAATGTTGTATCCTTCTCACTGTATCACATCTGGATGCACAGTGTCCACTGTCCCTAATTGGTGAAGTTAACTTTATTCACTCAGTTGATAGTTTTCTGATTTTCCCACTCAGTAATTACTGCACAATTTTCTCCCTTGAAACTAAGAAATAGTCTGTTGGAGACACTTTAAATCCATCCTAATATCTAGTTACTCATTAAGATTTCCCTCTAGACCTAGCCTCCATTGATGAATTTTGTCTGACTCAATCTTTAACAAAATGCTTGCAAAATAATGATTTTCCAATTCTACTTCCTCCATGTTTGCCATCAGCTCTCAAAATTCCATTCCAAGCCAAAGCTCCTCCTTTTATTTATTTGTTATCCATAAGAACCTATGAATTTCTTTTTTAATAGTTTATAATTTGTAATAAAATTTTAACTGAATGATTTATGTTACTCGTTTTTCTCAATGCATATTTACTGAGTACTTAAATACACCAGGGATTCTCTAGTATTTTTTGAGCAAAAAGATATAGCCTGCCTGTCTCCTTATATAAATACATATTATGTATGTTCTTATGAACAAAGATTTGAAGATAGCTACAACTTAGAAGAACCTTTTAAAAATGCTTATTGGGTTTTTCAGTCCATTTCCATGATCCTCTTCCATCTGATTTGCAGCAATCTCATGACTAGGCCAGATCACATCCTGACTGTTGCCACCTTCATAGGTCCTGCCTTTGGATTTGACTTTTCCAAGCCAAGAATGGAATGAAAGTAACTTTTACAGCATATTACAAAAGATAAAGTAGCCAAACAAAAGCACTTTATACTAAACATCACCTTTGCTATTTAATACCAAGAAGACTACATCATAGGACAGGATGTAGGATACAGTAACCTCTTCTCATTGGAAGGTAGATTTTGAGGAAGAATACAAATGATTAGGCAAGGTACTATAATAAGTGTCAGGACAATGGTTAGCATAAGTTCTGAGTGAGATTATGCAAGGGGATTTCAACTCCAGAAAAGGCTTTCTAGAAGTGAAGTTGATGTTTTTTTGTTTTTTTTGTTTTTGTTTTTTTTTTCTGATGCCTTTAAATGGGTGAGTTGTGAAACAGATTATTTATAACAAAGAAGAACTGGCTTCTCTCACTTATTTAATTTTTCCAATTAACTGACTTGGCTTGGGTTTATTCTTGTGGGCAAAACTTAGCATCATGATCATGGATATTGATTAATTAGTGATGAGTCATTTAACTTATAAGGGTATAAATAACATGATGGTGAATTGAGAGGATGAAAATTAGGTCACAGGGTAGCAGTGCATTCAAATGCTGTTCTCCAGTATTAAAAATGTCACAGCTATAATGAAACTAATAGGAGCAGCAGAGGAGTACCAAGGCTAGTGCCACTTCTCCTTCTGTCTTGCTTACTAGATAAAAGACCTCATCCAGTCCTAACTTCCTGCTTCCTTCACCCTTAGGGGCTGTTGTCATTCACCTAGATTGCCATGGGTAAGATTCAGGCAATGGCAACATATTGAGTAGGATAAATGTGCAGTAGGTTTGTGTGTCTATAGGATTTTAGTGTTTATATGAAAAGTTTAACCTGTTATTTGTTGTCTTCCCTGACCAAGTGGGAAAATTATGGAGGTTTTGGGAGAGAATCTCTCCAAGGTAACATGTGAGTATGAGTTCCAGAGTTAGATGCTGAGTTCAGTTTCCAGTGTTACAGTCTACCCACTCTTTTGAGTGTATCCAATTCTTCAATGTAAAATGGGAGTTTAAAATGTGCCTGCACGGTGGGAGAATTGTCATGAGGCTTACATGAGTTCCTATATGTCAAATATTTAGTGTGACAACTCTGTGATACTCTCTAGGCCTCACCAAAGCATTGTAATTCTCAAAAATGGGATTGCCAAAAGCCTAGACTGGACTGAATATTTCCCCTGATAGGATGTGCCCATTCATGTGAGCAGTTTTTATTAACCAAGCAATTGCTCTGAGCTTTCTTGTGGTCTGCTGTTCAGGACCTAGAATGCCTTGTATAATCATTTAACAGAGACTGATGAAAAACAAGAAATGTATTTTACTGGAAAACTATTTTCAGGAGCTTCTTGTGGTCATAATTCTTTCCTAGATGCTGTAGTGTGCATCACTACAGCTTGATATCTGCCTTCAAAGGACTTAATGTGTCTTGTCACATCACTGACACTTGTCCAGTGATCATCATGACAGGCAGTGGAGGCTATCTGCTAGGATCAAAACTCCTGGATGTCTTACATAAGCATTTTAGTTTTCCAAAGGAAGATAGTCTACATGTTTTTAAAAAGCAGTTTATAGAATAACAAAGAGTTTGGTTCCTGTGGATGTCTGAGTGGAAGGCTGTTTTTCATTCATTCCTTAGACTTTGTGCTGGTGGAATTTGTTTTTACAATGGGCATTTCATATTTTTTTAAATTATAAAAACAAATAGAATAGTTTATTTTAATAAAAATGTTCTGAAGAAAATTTCCTTAAAAAAGCTCAGTTTATCTCTAATAGTAATGATTTTTTACCTGATAGTTTTATAATTTATTCTTTCATTACAAATGAAAGTCATGTAATTAATTAAGGTAAGCACTTGCTTTACTCATATATAATTTGTGCTTAATTTGGGGTGAAAAAAACCCTGTCCATATGTTACTTGCTCTGAAAAAAAAAAAAAATAGGTCAACTTCCAGGATCTTGTTTGATGTAAGAATTTAAACAGCTTCCAAGGAAACCAGTCATATCTCCAGAATGCTTAGCTAAGCTTGTACATCTTTCTTCATTTTGAATGCTCAGCTGTTTTCATTTCCTTATGGAAACCTTGAACTTTTACACACACACACATTCTGACTGACTGACTCTGCTTGATTTTCATCAAGGACAAAAGATAAAAGATACCACAAAACTAAATATATGCTTATTGATCTTTAAATTGTTGAACACAGCTCTTTTGTTGTTTCTATCTTTATGTACTATAATTAATGACAAACAAATGCTTTAATTGTTCATAAGAGGAAGTGCATTAATTTTGTATGAATTCCCAGGTAACTACTCTTCAATTTATGACCTTCCTTTGTTCTTGTCTGTTTTGTTTTTCTCCAGCATAGATATTGAGGCCCAAGAATGTCATAATGTTTAGTAAAATAATATTAATATTTTTTTGCTTAATTTGCCAAAGCAGTGCTTTCCAATGTAAATATAACATAAGCCCCACATATAATGTTTCATTCCCTAGTTGCCACATTTCAAAACAAAGAAAAATAGATGAAATTAATTTAATGTATTTTATTTCACCAAATTTATTTCAAATATTATAATTTAAACATGCGTCAATATAAAAATCATTGAGATTTTTTTAAATTTGGTTTTTTTTTTGGACCAAGTTTTGGAATTCTGGTGTGCAGTGTCCATGTGCAGCCCATGTTGTCTTGGATTAGCTAGTGAAAATCCTTAATAGTATGTTTAACTGAAGGTGACCTATTGGAGACTAGAGATTTAAACAACAGTTCATACTTTCTTAAAAGTGCTAATTTTATTACTGAGATATTTAAAGATGTCATATGTTATTTTGCAAGATTTTCCTTTCTTCCTGAAATTTGATTTATCAACAAGTTAATTGATTTCCTTGATGGAAAATATTTTAACTTTTCATAGATATTTGCTCATCCTTTTGATGAATTTTTCTTACCAATAACTAACCATCTGATAAAACTATAATATAAATGTTTTTTACTTACTATCTCTTAGAAGATAATCTTTAGAAAAAGATAAAAGCATGACTTTCATACAGATGTAAAACGGACACACATTAAAGAATTTTTATTCATATGATATGAAAGAACCAGGCAGGCAGCTGTTAAAACAAGTTCAAAGGAAAATTTTAAAAAATGTATAACTTTATATGGAGTTGAGTAATGTTGAGAAGAATTAAAAATGATGACAAAATTGTTTTTTTCTATAGTGGGAAGAATTCAATTAAAATACAACCAAGTAGAATAGAAATTACATAGCTGTCAGTTACAAGTAACTTAACAGTATATTGCAAAATAGTTCAAAAACAATGAGTAGGACTGGAATCCCATAATCTAAAAGGTCACTATACATGGTGTATGGATTTCTATTGAAACACAAAATTGTTTGTTCATATTCTGATAATCCCTTTAAAGCCACTATGCTGGGAGCCATTAGCCAAGTAGGTATGACAATTTCCTTGCCAGTGTACCCCATGTTGCAGTGACATTGAATGTAGGTGACCTTGCTCAAGGACCAAGGCGGATTAGGGCGTTCCCGGTTTAGGTTCCAGGTTTAAGGTTTAAGATTATTCCTGCTGGGAATAGGGCGTATCCTGCTGCCTGAGTTCCCCTTGAGTTCTCACGGGATTCAGACAGTATATTTTGGAGATAGAAGCCCAGTGGAGGTGGATTTGGGCAGAGAACGTGGATTTCCCCAGAACGTGATTGTAGACGGCTGGTGTGAGTTCGGGAATAAAGAGTTGCTGTTTGAATCTACAAGCTGTGTGGTGGCTCGTGATTGTGTGCCCAGCCAGACTGCGGCATTTGTGCCCAGCCAGACTGCAGCACCACTAAGCATCAGGTCTCAGCTTTACTTCCAAATTATAGAGCAACCTTAAGCAAGTCAATTGAGCTGCTATAAACATTGATGTGGCCACATCATTATAGTATGCTGATTTTAAGTCCTTTGGGTATGTGCCAAGGAGTGGGATAACTGGGTCAAATTGGTCCAAGTTTTCTAAGGAATCTCCATATTGCTTTCCAGAGTAGTTGCACCAATTTGCAATCCTACCAGCAATGTATGAGTGTACCTTTTATTCCACATCCTCACCAACATCTATTGTTACTTGTATTCTAGATAATTTTCATTCTGACTGGAGTGAGATGAAATCTCAGTGTTGTTTTAATTTGCATTTCTCTAATTACAAGAGATGTTGAACATTTTTTCATATATTTGTTGACTGATTGTATTTCTTCTTCTTCTGTAAAGTGTCTATTCAGTTCCTTTACCCATTAATTGATTGGGTTATTTGGGTTTTGGTATAAGGTTTTTTGAGTTTTGTATATCCAGGAAATTAATGCTTTATGTGAAGTACAGGTGGCAAAGATTTTCTCCTATTCCATAGGCTCTCTCTTCATGTTCTTGATTTTTTCCTTTACTGGGAAGAAGATTTTTAGTTTCATAGCATCCTATTTGTTGATTATTGATTTTATTTCTTGTGCTTTAGGAGTCTTGTTGAAGAATCTATTCCTAAGCTGACATGATAAAGATTTGGGCCTACTTTTTCTTCTAATAGGTGCAGGGTCTCTGGTCTAATGCATAGATACTTGATCCACTTGGAGTTGAGCTTTGTGCAGGGCGAGAGATAGGGGTCTGATTTCATTTTATTACACATGGATTTCTAGTTTTCTTAGCACTATTTGTTGAAGAGGGTATCTTTTTCTCTAATATATGTTTATGATGACTTTGTCTAATATGAGATAAATATATTTATGTGGGTTTGTCTCTGTGTCTTCCGTTCTGTACCATTGGTCTTCCTGTGTGTTTTGATGCCAATACCATGCCATTTGTTCTAATAGCTCTGAGGTATAATTTAAGGTCTAGTATTGTAAGGCCTCCTGCTTCACTTTTCTTACTAAGGATTGCTTTGGGTATTCTGGGTCTCTTATTTTCCAAAAGAATTTCATGACTGCTTTTTCTATTTCTATGAAGAACGTCATTGGAACCTATTTTTATTTTGAGACAGTGTCTATTTTAGTTGCCCAGTCTGCCCTTGAACTTGTGATCCTCTTGCTTCAAACTCCCTAGTCACTAGGTGTGCACCACCCTGGCTCAGATTTCCTTTTCTTTTTTTGCTACAGATACCATTGCTATTGTTTTTAAGCACTTCCCTGAATGAAAAAAAGAAAGAAACTTTTTACAAAAAATAAATAAATAAAAGGAAATTATTATCTGGTCAAACAACCAAGGATCATGAACTGTGTGGGAAAAGAAAGCATGGTAGTGAAGAAATCTGTAACTCTTTAGTCAGCACCTCCTGCTTCTAAGGTAAGACAGGCATAGGGACCCAGTGTGCCCTGGGAGTCCTGACTTTTTTAAACTCTGATTTTTGGCCTTCCATTTCTTCCTCTCTCAACCTACATTTTCTTTCTACTTGCTTTATGATAGGTGAGAGGTAAAATGTGATTTAGTAGTCCCCTAAATGTAAGGCTCTTCTGTCTTTCCACTTTTAATTGTGTTGCCTATTTATAAAAATACTACTTACTTACTGGGCATGGAGGCATATGCCTGTAATCTCACCTTCTTGGGAGGCTGATGCAGGAGATCAAATGTCCAAGGCCAGCTTGGGCAATTTAGCAAGACCCTGTCTCAAAATAAAACAACAACAACAACAAAAGACTGAGGAGAAAGCATGTAATTCAATGGTAGATTACCTTAGGTTCAATTCCCAGTACAGAAAGAAAAAAGAAAGTACTTACTTTACAAAGTATAATGAATGTACCATGATGAAAGCCCAAAGAAGAAAAATACATCTAATCTTATTATCACCAATATTTGTTGACCAACTGTCAAAGCCTCTTTTTATACTTGGATATGTAATCAAATCTGACTTAAATCATATGGGGCATACTGATTTGGAACTTTATATTGTTATGAAGAATAAATCATGGGGATGATTCCATGCCAGTACAGTCATGTCATACCTTTAATGGCTATAAAGTACTCCAGTGTGTGGACAAATCATCTATCATTTACCAAATCCCATTTATGAATATGATATCAAGAGATAATATTGGAATAAAGTTTAGAAATGAAGCTTCAGGACAAGAAAACAGTTCTGACATAAAGCTGCCTTGTAGCAGCAGATAAAAATTTAAGGAAAGATAATAGGAAGTCCCTTCAAGGCAACAAATGGCCAGGAAAGAGGTGGCATACCCAAAAGTCCTGATATTTCTAGAAGGAATGCGTTGTCAGGAGTATGAGAGGGAAGCTTAGTATGAAACAGGTCACGGATGGTCTTGAATCTAAATGGTAGAAACCGTTCAGCTAAGGAGATGTTCAGAGCCTTCAGAATAGATAAAGGCACGTTGCAGGAGCACAAAGACAAGATGTGCCTCCTCAGGTATAGCCTACTACAGTCCAGGATGCCAAGTCTGATAAACCAAAGGTCACAGGAGCCAGGAGACTTGGGGAAGGAGCTGATTCCAAAGTTTTCAGGTGAAGGGTGATAGAGATGGAGGGAAAGGGTAGGAAATAACATGCAGGAGACCGAAGTCAGCATCTCTAAATATAAAGCAAAAATTTTGATCCCCATAGTCCTACCAGAGGCTATCATATCCTTGACATAGGAATCATCATCTGTGGACAGATGAGAGCCAGTTCCTGTGCTCTGGTTTCCAGGGCAACCTCGATTAGTAGGGGCTACAGATTTATGAGAAAGTGGAGTTATCTGTGGAATCTTCACAACATCTATATGAGGACATTGCTTTGTATATAGGTTAAGCAGTGTTATACTGAGCTGAAATGAAGCAGGGAGCCAAGCATTAGAAATTAGGCCAACGTGATTCACTTGGTGATTTTCAACTCTGAAAGGTGGGCTGAGATGATGCCAAGCACTCTAGCTTTGTTCCATTGTACAGTTCTGGCAGGTTCCAGCCACTCAATACTTGGCTTTATTCTGAACACTTGTTTCATTCATTCATTCCTTTAATAGATATTTACTGAGTACCTATATCAGACAGTCTGCTCTATGCTGCAAAGCTATAAACAAAACATAATCCTTGATCATTTCAAGTAAGGAGAGAAACAATACTTTGCCACAACTGTAAGACACAGAGACTAAAGAGATATTTAGGTTAAAAGTAAAACATTTCCCTTTTTGTTTTTGCAAAGAAAGAACAACATCATTTTCCAAAATAATGGGAGATTTAGCATAAGGGAAAATATGCATTCTGCTAATGTCTCCATTGGCTCTTTTTATGGATTCAGTGGATTCAAAGCACTCAGCTACATAAGGGTGATATTCGTATTTACTAAATATTTATTAATCACCTTCTGTACACGAGCCATGGGAATACAGAAGGGAACCAGAGAAACATTGAAACGTATAGTCAAATAGTAGGCAAAGAAAATAGACAACAAAATCATGAGCCATGAGTGCTATGCTGAAAATTAAATGTTAATATTGTGATAATGGACCCAGGAGGCTGCTGCTATAGACTGGGTAGTCATGGGTGGCCTCTCTGAGGGACTGTCATTGAAACCAAATTTGAATGAAAAGAAGGAGCTTTTTTTTTTTTTTCAAGACCCCTTTGGCTAGATCATCAGTGAAGCTGCAGAAAGTAAGAAAAAGAGTATGACTGGAGAAGGGCCAGGGGCAGGATCAGAGGAGACAGAGAGGAGGCAGGGGCCCACCAGGAGCATGCTGACTTTGAAATGCACACAGGGTAAGCATCAAGGAGCGAAGGAATGAGCAGTGGGGCCTGGATCAATGAGGTGCCCAGAGCAGGAGGAAGGCCTCCTGACCTCTGTGCCACTCTCCCTGGGATGTTTAAATGATAGTTTGTCTGAATCTGATTTTATAAATGTGTTTGTGATGTTTCTATATTGTTGGATGGAATCTATTAATCACTCATTTAACAACAACAAAATTACTGAGTGTCTACTGTCTGCTAGGCACAAAAAACATCTAAGTGGAGAAACAGATAACAAATAAATAAGGATGTAAATGAACAAAATAAGTAAATAGTACAGTACAGGATGGTGATCTATGCTACAAAGAAAATAAGGCTGAGTAAAGGGATGTGGCCTAGAGACTACTGTAGACTCAGTGCCTGAAGAATGACAATGTAATGGATAAGAAGGGTGCCAGGAACTTACACCTGCCTGAGAGAAATAAAGACAATCCAGATGACCCTCTCTTTAACAAAAAGCAATAAGAAACATTGTCAGGATTAGTCTGAGGAAGCTTCTGAAACTCTGACTTAATCTTTCAGTGCATAATTTTATTAGATTTGGACCTTTTATTTCTTTCTGCTTTTATGAACCTGCTATTCAATTGCATCCTCATATATAACTTCTACCAGGAGGTGAAGTAGCTTATGTGTGTTCCCTAAAGAGAAATTTAATCATCTTCAAGATTCTTCAAGCTATGAATTTACATTTAATATTCTCCAACAGAGAATACTTGTAATATACAATGTTTTGATGAGATTATTTCTGATAAAATATGAATCTCTGAAGAATGTTAATGAAAAACAGCAACTAAATTCCATTTAAGTGTTCCTATACCTTAAAATCACTTTACATGAAAATCTCTCTAGACACATCTAGTTAAGAAAAGTATAGTATACAGCAATGAGGTTGCAATTTAGTCCATCAATGATAATTGTAATTATCTTTGCTCCGTTGTTTCTATGTAATTTAATTATTCACTTCAACACAGATTAATATTATTAAAGAATAAGAATGGTAATTATTAATATGTCCTACCCTAGTGTGAGAGTAATGTTTAATTAATGAACCACCCTCTCTCTTACTTTATAGATGACCTCATTGATATAATGTGAACAACATAGCAAACCTGCTATTGTGTTATCCAAATCATTTTCTCAACTAGAGTAGGGAAGAAGTCACTATCTATATCCCAGAAATGATATTGGCAAAGAAACTGAGTAATTAGCGGAACAGCTTAGAATAGTGTTAATTCTGGAGGACTGACAGATGCAGAGGGAAAACCTGGCTGTTCAGGGCTTGATGCAAGGCTCAATCCAGCTCTCATTTTTTATGAAATGGCCTACTTCTTTCCCTCAGATGTTTCCTGCTTTTGAGAATTTCTGAAAGATAAAGTTCCCTGAACCTATTATAAGAAAATTTCTTTAACAAATGGCATTTTGTTATAGTTCTTTAAAGATCATGGGGTTTCATCAAACCTTAAGCAGGAAGGAGTGAAATTTTAAAACCTGCCATAAATTTTACTATATAGTCTAATCCAAATAAGCTCACAATTAATATTAATTATCATAACTTAACAATTCTTTTAACTCAAAATGCATCATTTTTTTCTTAGCATTCATATAAGATCCATAGAAGACTGTTAAAGATAAAATCTAGTAGTTTAGGAACATAATGAATCCTGAAGCACACTCACACACAAAACACATACATTACAGAATAGTTGATAAATTCACATTTTTTAATTAAGAAATGGTTGAAAAAATATTTAACGAGCAGTCCTGTTTTAGGAAAGATAAAATATTTGATTAAATATGTAATCTGGCCCATAGAGAAATAAATACTTACTGTTAAATGTGACAAGAAGGGTGGGGGAAAGGGTAGGCACAAACTCCTGATTTTGGTATCACCAGCTCCTGTACTATCAAGATCAATTAGATGACATGTATGTGTCTTCCTCAGGACAAAAGTCATGAGTAAACTGCTAACAGTCGATTGGCAGTTGCTTGTTGGAGAAGAGACAATGCTAGATATTGGGCAAGTGATCACAATTCATATGCATATATATTTAATAGTTAGTATAAATATAATTCTACAGTCACAATGCCCTGAATCAAAAGAGATTCCATTTGTTTGGGGAAGAAATAGACGTTTACCTAAATACTTAGGAATTCACATGAGACAAAACTATTAAAACTTTTGGCTTGAATAAAGAATCTATCAAAACCATAGGCTCATTTTTTCCCTTCAAATACAAAGAAAGAGGTAGAAAATTTAAAAAGCCCCCTCTTCTTGATTGCTTAAAAAATTTTCAGTAGTTACACCTTTAAATATTACTTAGCAACAGTTAGTAGGCAAGGGAATTAATAAAAATTCTAAGTTTCAGAAGTTACTGGTTAGAATTTTCAAGACCTCATGATAATTTCTGGCATCTAGTGTTGTCAATAACTTTTCATGTAACACTTGCAAGGACAGGTCTTAATGTAGCAGAAATCAGTAAAGAATGATTATAGTTATACAAGTCTCCTCATGGAGCCAGGTTGATACTCTGGGGAATGTCTCAAGTTCAGAATTCTTTCATATGAAGCAAAATAGTCTTTTGAGTATTTGTGTCTTTAGGGAAAATGGAAATGTCTTATTCTTTTGCTTTTCTTTTGGGATTCTTTTCTCTTGGCAGATGTTAATGGGAGAGTCAGCTTCTCAAGGCTAAGCATTGTAATCCCATTTGTTAGCATGAAAAGAAAATGAAAGATAAACTCACAATGTTAATGTGGAAATAGAAAAGAGCAGTAATGAAATACTGCTTGATCAAGCAAAGAAAATGTCATAGATGGCTGTGTTGGTATCCCACAAATACTGCCTCTTGGTACTCACACGCATTTAAGACCCTTCACATTAACTCCAGGCATGGCAACATGAAACATACTGACTAATAGGGCCTTAGAAATGGGATGCAAGCATAGGTTTGATAAGCACATTCTTGAATGGCAGCATCAGGGGAATTGGTTGTATAGCTCACCCTCCATAAATTTACAGGTATTCCATCCATAGATTTAACTAATCACAAATTGAAAACCTTATGTTATTGCTGAGGTACTTAGTACTATCATGGATGCATCCATACTGGTCATGAACATGTGCAGACTTGTTTTGTTTTGTTTTGGTTTTGGTTGTCATTCCCTAAACAATATAGTCCATCATCTATCTACATAGCATTTACATTGTATTAGGTATTAAAAGTAATCTAGATATGACTTACAGTGAAGATGTGTGGGTTATATGCAAATACTACATCTTTTTACATAGGGACTTAAGCATCATTGCAGTTGGATATCTGCAGGGGGTTCTGGAATCTAAATCTCATACTAGCAGATGATGGTATTTTGTTAACATAAGAAACTAGTGAAGGATATCAAGATATGAACTAATTATAAATCTAATTATGGTATGTAAAATAGAATCATAGTAGTTAGAGATCCAGATAGGGAGAAACTTTGAGAGGTTACTGTTGTCTAAGTAGCCTCTTTATTTTGTGTAGAAGAGCAGAAAATCAATACTGGAAATAGATTCTTTGTGTTAAGAAAGGGACTAATACACCACAGTGGCAGCCACTCTCCTCACCCATCAGAAAATGTTCTCCAGGGCCCCATAAGTCTTTTTATTGTCATAAGTACAAACAAGACAAGAGGGCAAGCTCATAGCATTTGCCCTTTGGTGTGACATACCATACAAGTATACCCCAATGTATTCCCTTGGACTCTAGATACTTCTAACTATTCCACATAGTTTAGTTCGAATAACAATCTAAATCTTACATTCTCATTTCCAGCATTCATGTATTGAAAATCCTCAATTGCTTATACTTTGTATAATCAGGTAAAAAAAATCATAGACTTATACAAAGAACCATAAAATGTGTGGAGAGTAAAATACTTTGAAATAACAAAGAAAAACATTATGCATTCACAGGGCCCTGAAGCCAGGGTAAAAGGGTCAGGTTCAAGGTAGGAAGGAAGGGCAACCAATACAAGTAGGCATTTTATGTTTTTCATGTACCAAATGATCGATCCTAACCCAGAAATCCAATAAAAGAGATACTCCCAAGAGAAGAACAGACATGCAATACTACTCAGGTATACATAGTGATTTTATATATGAGAGGGTCAGGTCAATAGTGCAATAAGCTAACCTGTCCCAGTTTATGGGAATTTTATAAACCTGTCACATTAAGAAGTTAAGGTAAGGTGAGCCTGGGACCAGAAAACTAACCAGCTATAGATCTGGCCCAGAATAGAATACTGGTTCTAATTAGTATCCAAAATTATGACAATGGAGACTTGCATAGGGAATGAGGTATGAGAAAGTCACTTCCAGTAGTAGAGGAATATTCTTGAGAATTTTAATAAGGGACTCTCCCAAATGAACTTGGAGTTGGATTAGAGTCATTCTCAATCAGAAATTACATTGCAATAAAATTGATCAGATTATATTGTTCTATTTTGAGCATGTACAAATATGTAGTAATGAATAACACTACAATGCACAATTATAAATTCTATTGTGTACTATTATGTACAATAAAAATAAAATTGAAGAAAAAATAGAGGAATCCTTCTTTACTTAAAAAAATGCCATTACCTGTTCTAGAAACAAAACAGATATGATCCATTGCATAATGGACTAGAAATGTCCAATGAATAGTGAAAGATCAGTTTTCAAGATGCCATTCTGTGAAAGTTCGGTAGGTATACCTTTCAGATAATTCATGGAGAGTGAGGAGAGAGGAGCCTAAAAACATTGAAGATCAATGTTTTTGATATTCAAATTTTATGGAGCAATTCATACTATATATACTTGACGGAGGCCAGTACTTATTCAAGAGCCCCTGGGTGAAGGAGATGCAGTTGTCAATCAGTGGCATCCCTCCAAATCAGGTGAGTAGTGTCAAGGTGGAGAGGCAGTGGACTGTTAGGTTAGTCGACTCCCCTTTGCCTGGTCCTCCCATAACATCCTCACCTAGCAATCCCCAGAACCAATTTATTCCAACCATCTGCTTTCATCTGCTTTTGCTCCCAGGCTGCAAATGCTGCTGGAGAAAATTAGGTACCCATGCCAATTGGCACCATGACAACCTCAAGCAGTCTTTTCATGTGTTCTAACCACCTTCCATTTGCAGTGTCCAGAGCAGCTGTTCCAAACTCCTTCCACTCTCCTGAACCTTCCTGTCACTCTTCTCTCCCCTCCTTCTCAGCTATTGACCTTGCTGCTGCCTCAGAGAGAAAATAGAGGGTATCACTTCAACACCCCTGAAGCCCCAAACATGTCAGGGGTACAATGAATTTAATGAACAAATGAATGCATTAAGGATTGGTACATGTTGGGTTCCCTTTCTTCCTAGCCTGTTATTAGGACCTATCCTTGCTTTCTTAGAGATAGATAGAGAGAGAGAGAGAGAGAGAGAGAGAGAATGAATATGAATGAATTCTTTCTACCTTTTCAAGGCCAGCTCTTTCACCTAAACTTGAAAATCTATCTGCTCCCGTCTCTTCCAGAATCATGCTTTATCCTTTATGCGCTCTGACTTCTGTATCTCTCTTTCCATCTTCTACACTTTAGAAGATGGAAATACCCCACATGTACTTAAGTCCCTGCTTCTCTGTCTCTGTATCCTCCAGTTAGTACGTATTGAGAACCTATTGAGTTCGAGGCACTATTCTCAGCACTACGGAGGTATTAGTGGGAGAAAATATTTAAAACTTCTGCCCATTAATGGAGGGGAAGCACATAAAATCCTAATGGGAAAAACAAGTAAATTTAAAATGGATTTTTTATAAATCACTTAGGAGAAGAAATGAGCAGAGAAAGGGGGCAGAGTATTTTAGGGAGGAAGTGTGGTTGCTACTTTCAATAGAGCAGTCAGGTTTAGGTGATATTAAAGGGAGGATCTGAAGGAACCAACGAGTGAGCCTGGTAGAAAATCTGCATGTAGAGCTGATGGAACAGCCAGTATTAAGGTCCTTTGACTGGCAGAGTGATTTTAGCATGAATCACAGAGCAACAAAGAAGCCTGTGAGGGTGGAGCTGAGGGAGGGGCGGTAATATGGTTGGGTATGGGGCTGAAGGACCAGGTCTTGAGGGCCTTGTGGACCACTGTGAATAAGACCTTTGGCTTTTACTCTGGGGAAATCGGGAAGTTTGCAGAAAGGGTTAGTGCGGAGGAGTGAAGTGATCCAAGGTATTTAAAAGGCTCCCTCTGGCTGCAGTGCTGAGCTGAGTACAGGCTGCAAAGGGGGGAGAAGAAAGTCTGGGAAGGAGGCCATCGCAGCCATCCAAGAGAGGAGGCATGCACTACTGCATCCTCATTTGCCACCACATTTGTGCAAGGGCAGTTTCACTCATTACTTCCCTACTCTGTCCTCATTTAATCCCATCTAGTTTCTTTCTCTACTGCTCTTCTGAAAAACTCCTTTAGCTGAGGTCACCCATGCCAAACCCAGGAGCTTCTGCTGAGTGTCTGGGGCAGCTTGTGACAGCAAGGGGCTACAGCAAACCCAACTGTGTCTTTCCCTATTAAAAGTCATACTGAGTAGGAGGATCTCGTGCAGCAGGTGCCATGAAATCACAGCAGCCCCAGAGATGGCAGCTTCTTTTGGGGGTTTCCTTTGAGCAGGGTTTGCAAATTGAAACCCTATGGGACTGACAGGTCATGGGAGTGAGTGAAGGCAGCTGAAACGAAAGACATGGTAGATCCTTCTTCCTCCACATGACAAGTGTCACATGGAAAGGTGACTCAGAGCTGCCAGGCCTTTCAGTTATTTAAGAGAATCCTAAAAATGGAAGTTTTAATTGAAGCGTCTCCATTTTTAAATGTTGGTAACTAACTTAAATTTTTAAAAATACCTATGGACCAAACAAAACAAATCTGAGTCATATAGAAATTGCAGGCCACCAGTTTCAATATTCTTCGAAGAATGGCTAAGTGTGTTGATAAAGACTTGGCCTGACCCTGGCCTACCCATCTCTACAAGGGTGAGTAAATGCTGATGGTAAGCATTGAACATGATTTCCCCAATTCCCAGCTTTGAACTCCTGCATGCAACTCTACACTTTGACAATTCCCTTCAAATTTTGTTTTCTCTTAGCTTTGGGCATTGCTTGGCCTGCTTAGTAACTATGTATATTGAATCACACACTGATTTTTCTACCCATGGTCCCTTGACTGTGACCACTCCATTTCAGTTCTGCTCAGCCCTCTTCCCCGCAAACAGGTCAATTTTTTTTTCCTGGTTCTCTTGCAGCATATCACTTTCTCAGCCACAGGTTAGGTCGTTCCTACTGTCTGAAGCAGTCAGGTCTAGATTTAAATCCTTGCTTTCACATTATAAGATGCATAAGCTTATCAATGTCATGCAACCTCTCAATTTCCTAATTCCTAAATTGGGAAATGTCCATGTCAATGGATTTTCAAGAATCATGCCTGATAGGTTTATGTAAAAGCACCTACTATTTTAGCCAAATGACAAGTAAGTAGCTAACTTTAATAAAATAATATTCCTTTGCCTTTCTCCTCCATAACATTCTGTCCCCAACTTTTCATGAGTGGTCATCTTCTTTTCATGCCTTTAATTTTGTTGTTCCCCTTAGAGCTCTGCCTTTGTATCCTCATCTCAGTCTAAGAGTAGCACTTTTTGCTACCTTAACTTCAAATAATGTCTATACTCCAAGGATCTCTGAGTATAACAAGTATAGCCTTAGTTGCTCTGTTAAGCTTTAAACCCATTTTTCTGCTGAAATCCTGAGCACCTGGGCACTTCTGCACTTTCCTTCAATATTGGTAAAATATTCTATTATTTTCTTCTTAATCTTCTATCTTATTCACACTATAGCCCTCCTTTTTTTTTTCTTCCTCAGTAGTAATACTTGTTGCTGAAAGATGTACACCACAAAATCTTAGTGGCTTATGACAATAGACAATACACCCTAGCTGCTTGTCCTCATCCATAGCAATCCTGCAAGGGCATAGAGGTTTTGCTCCATGCACTTTTTAGAGCCAAACTCCTTTTGTCCTGGAAGATTGCTGCAGAAGAGGAAGAGAGAGAGAAGTGGTGTGTTTGTCACTTCTGCCCACATTCTGTTGGGTAAAATTTAGACACATGACCCTACCTAACTACAAGAGTTTGGGAACTTAGCTCTGTACTCAGGAAGAGATAGAGAAATAATAATATTTGGCCACTTCTAGGACTTTAGCTGTGCTATCCAGTTATCCAAAATAGAAATTTAAGAATCAATGTTCACTTCATGTGTTGGATCTCAATAGTTCTACTTCAGGAGTGTTCACCATCTTCTCTTTGTGATCCACATCCTTATCATTTCTCATTGGTGCTTTTGACACCATCTCAGACTTTCTAGGGGTATCCTGCTGCTTCATCCAGGATAAGAGCTAATTTTGCCTAAGCTATTTTAGACCTTGAAGTTCTGTCTCTCAATCCCTTCTGCAACTCTCTTGATGTTATATGCCAAACTTCCTTCTTTCTCCAAACAACTAAGTGCCAAACTCTGTGTTTACTAAGAGCATTTCTTTGTCTCAAATGCCCAACCCAGCCTTGACCACTTCAAAAATCTTCTTAGAGCATCAAGAACTATCTCAAATGTTACTTTTACTTCAAAGCCTGCCCAAAGTCCTTAATCAGAGTTAATATGTCTATATCGATAGCAATTCATATATACTCTAGAATTTTAGCACATTTAATTACGAAAATGTGTATATCTGTATCTCTCAGAAGACTGAGAATTTCTTGAGGTGGAAGGACCATGCCTTTTGTATAATTCCATTAGTCAGACTTATAATCCCTAACTCTTGTGCAAAGCTCCTACATTGTGGGTGCTTAATTTAAATTTGGTTAATAAACAAATCACTCTCATGC
Source organism: Marmota flaviventris (assembly GCF_047511675.1). NCBI lineage: Eukaryota > Metazoa > Chordata > Mammalia > Rodentia > Sciuridae > Marmota > Marmota flaviventris. The sequence continues at coordinate 120,262,327 of NC_092502.1, read as the reverse complement.
ATATTAAAACTGTTTTTCTATTTTAAAAAAAAACCAGCCTATTTATTTCCTGCACTTCAGAGTTTTATTATTTGTGTGCTAAGAATTATTAGCTCCAAATCTTATTGGATTTTGGAGGAGAAATTATTAAAAGTGAGATTTTTTATTAGCCAGATGAGCAGATTTTTCTCTGAAGATTATATGAAATCTTGCAATAAGTTCTTAGACATATCTCAACATGATTTTGCTAACTCGACTTAGGATTTCAGGATTTCACCCTCTTGGTCTAATCAGGTTTATAAATTGTGAATCTCAGAGTCACTAAAGGCCTGATAAAGGAGAGCAGGCTTGTATGGGTCATTTGGGAGCTTGTTGTTTCCTTCACTTCCTTTTATATAGTCATGCCCAATAAAAAAAGGAATGAAGGCAGGTCAAAGGTATGAATCTCAATGAATCCAGTTCTTCCTAAGTTCAAAAAGATTGAAGACATGAATGGGCTCTGGCACTACCTATCATTTCAGACTTGCTTGCTTCTCCAGTCCTACTTACCATGAAGAATTAGGAGTGAGCCTCATCGTTAGATGGGATGTGCCAACCACACTATCCTGCCTGCCCATTTTTCTGCCTCTCACACCCAACCAGAGTGTCAAGGTAGTGAATCAAGATTATTTATAGCCATGGCTCATCTATCATGTCCTTGTAAATGACTCTCAAATATATGGTTTAAATTGTTCTTCAGTGTTCCCTATCTCTGACTGCCTCCTGGCAATTCCACTCAAATGACCCCAAGAGTCACTTCTTTGGCATGTCCAAACCTGACTTAATTATGCTCACTTCCAAATCTGTGGAAACTCCTGTCTTCCCTTGCTCAATTAATAATACCATTATTCTCCCTGTCTGGCAGGATTGAAGCACAGTGTCATCTTTAGCAGCTCATGTATCCCATCAACAATCATTTATTAAATAATGTTCATTCTCTCTCTACTAAACCATTACTGTAAGGGCTCATGCTATTTTTTTCTGGAGAAAGCTCTGCAAACACAGGCAGCCCAGAATGTCAGCCTTAAAGAGGAGAATCCAATTCAGTGCTAGCAAAGCAAAGTCACAAAGAAAAGCCGACCTCCTCTAACTCTCATTCAGACTCTTGTCTCTATGTTACTGTGTCCACTGTCAGGTCTAAATATTCATATGGCCAAGCCTAGAAGGCACACTGTAACTCAGAGTTTTGGAAGGTCTATAACAACTACAAAGAATGACTTGTGAACTTATCAAGAATGAAACAGAGATATTTGGAAAGATAGATACATAAGATTTTAAGGAGGGTTTTAGAGGAGCCAGAACTGGGCTGGGAGATACAGCTTTCTAATTGTTACAATGAGTTTGGAAGAGGTTAAGGATCATGAAATGTTTGGAAAACATTAAAATATAGGCTTTGCCACATTTATTTTTTGGGGGGAATGGAGGTTACTAGGGATTGAACCCAGGGGAACTCAACCACAGAGCCACATCCCTAGCCCTATTTTGTGATTTATTTAGAGACAGGGTCTCACTGAGTTGCTTAGTGCCTTGCCATTTCTGAGGCTGGCTTTGAACTAGCAATCTTCCTGCCCCAGCCTCCCAAGCCACTGGGATTAAGGTATGTATCACCGTACGTGGTGTTAGCCACATTTCTTAAGGTGCAATACAGACAATAACTTCAAAGTATCCCACAGTTAGAAACAGATATCTAGAAAGATCTGTCTGGGAACACTTTGCTTACAGGAATGGAGATGCTGTGGGAAAAAGGGAAAGAACTATGATGGTGCCCAATGACTTTGGTATGGCACTCTCACTCAAATAGTCATGAACACCAGAAAGGTATTTCCTGCTTGCCTGAGGCTGAAAAGTAACCAGGGGTAGAGGCATAGAGGTCAGTAGTGTCATGAAAATGCTATTCGAAATAAACTATGGGCAACAGAGCAAGTGGTCAAACAGCAAAATAATGGGTAAGGCTTGTGGATTCTAAAACATTGAGACTACAAAAGGAGAAGGAACAGGAACTCTGACTAAGTGACACAGTCCCCCATCCTGAATGGAGATGAATTTCTAGAATGAATAATTTGGACAGTGCCTCCAAATTTTGGTTTCCTGAGAAATCAAAGCATTATGATTTGGAAGAACTTGGAAGGATCATACATTTCTACTCACTGATGGGAGAGACCTGGGGTTTAATAGGTTATGTATTTAAGTATAGCAAATTATAATTTAAATAAAACAGATTTTTAATTATTATTATTATAAATACTACTTCAATGTCAGTATATCTCCAACTCCTCCTCTCTGAGGATATAACACTAATCTGTAACTTACACACTGTCTCTCCTCAAATCCTCTAAGTCTCAATGCCTTGTTCCTGTCTCCAGGAACCTTAGTGTCTAAATTTTGATATTTGCTTATGTACTTGCTTGGAGTATTACCTGTATGAACTCAATGTTTCCAGTGCAGCCAGCAAAATGCAGTTCATGGCTGTTGAATACAGCAGCTCTCTGCCTCCCTGGTCAGAATGAGCCTGTCTCAGGTATCTGGAGTGGCCAGGTTGTAGCTAGTTTAATCTGTAGTCCAAAATCTGCTGGAGTCTTAAGTGGAGTTTAAAACTCTTCCTTGAAAACAAGAGTTGCTAAAAACCAGGCTAAAAATTGGAACCCCATTGCAAAGAAATTGTAACTACCATGATGTAGCTATTATTTTATTATTTATCTCCTGTACAGCAATCTTCATCTCTATAATGGTAATAATTTCATTCAGATCCTCTTCTCTTATCTCTAGGATTACAATGTGTTTTCTTCTGAATTATACACCAGCTCTGTTTCTCCTTTCTATTGTTTATTTTTATTGGTTATACATGACAATAAAATACACTGTGGCATAATTATATGAAATATGATTTGTTGACTAGAACTGCATCTTTTATCTATTCAAGGATAAATTCTTCTAAAAAAGTAAATATGGGGATGGGGTTGTAGCTCAGTGGTAGAGCACTTGCCTTGCATGCATGAGGCCTTGGGTTCCATCCCCAGCACTACATAAAAATAAATAAATAAAAACAAAGATATTGTGTCCAACTACAACTAAAAAAATTTTAAAAAAAAGTAAATATGTAAATCAAATTAAAAATCTCCAGCAAAAATACTCATAGCTGCTCATTAATATCACACCTGACTTCACACAATGGGGCCGCTATGATTAACTGTTCACACATCTTCTTTAACAAGAAGAATGGTCCTCTTCTGTGTAGATGTAAGAGATCAAAAATTAATGCAGATGTGTTTCTTTCTCTGCTATAATTTTGGCTTGTTTCTTTTGCCTAGACTTTAAGAGTTTCCTAATTTGGTTTCTGTGTTCATTCATTCATTCATTCATTCATTCATTCAGTGCTGGGAATGGAACCCAGGACCTCATGCATACTAGTTTCAAGCACTCTATCACTGAGCTCTGAGCTCTACTACCAGCCCCAGTCATTTCCTCTCTTAAACAAGATTTTTCACCTGAATATTATTTCAGTAATTGTTTTCTCAGTTCCTACCTAGTTCCATTCTAGATTCATAGCAAACAGATTAATTTATTGCACAAATAAATACTTTGGCAGGGGCATTGCTCAGTAGCAGAGTGCCTGTTTAGCATGCCTGAGGTCCTGGATTCAATTCCCAGCACTGCAATAAATTAAATTAAATTTAAAAATTAAATAAAATATGTGTGTTTGTGTGTTTATTCTTGAAAGATATTAAGGCTTAATTTTTAGTTGAAAAAGAATAAAGGGGAGGTATAAAACTTTCCCTAGGTTAACCTTCTTAAATCACTACTCTGTTCATGTTATTTCCCTCCTCAAATTCTGTCAGTGGCTCCTTACTACCTGTAGAATTAAACTTACATCTTTAGCATGCAGGGCCCCCTGTAATCTCAACATACACTGTATCTCTTATCTCCTCTATTCTGCCCACTGGGGTTCTCTCTAGTTCTCTAGTCTAGCCCAGGCAGAGCCCAAAGGTACTCTGCTTACTCCCTCCCTCCCTACTACCCTAGTTTCTGACTCCTATCTCTGTTTCATTTTACTTATCTTTCAAGGCCAAGCTCAAACATGCCACATGAAATCTCTCTTGGACTCTCACTTCTAACTAAACTGTACCAGATTTTACTCATTAAAATTTTGTGGTACTTTTCACTATCTGCAATTTATCAACTCCTCTGGACTGAAATCTTCCTAAGGGAGAAAAACATGTCATGGTTATATTTGCATTATTCACCCCTTATCTCCATGACTAACGATATGATAGAGTTCTGGTGAGAGAATAGATAGGAGTCACCACCTGTACATTGCCAAGTGTCTACTGTTAATCACAGGTTTGGATTTCAGCTGGTTAAGCAGGCAGGGCCTGGAAGAGGAACATATTTTAGTCAGGTTTGCATTGCTGTGACCAATATACCTAACAAGAACAACATAGAGAAGAACCAGGTTTTTTTGGCTCACTGTCTCACTCCATAGATGGTCAACTCCATTGCTCTGGATCAGAGGTGAGGCACTCTCAAGGCCAAAGGGTGTAGAGGAGAAAATCAGCTCAGAACATGGCAAACAGGAAGCAGAGGCAGAGAGAGAGAACTCCTCTCACCAAGGACAAAATGTAAACCCCAAAGTCATACCTCCAGTGATCTATCTCCTCCCACTGTATCCTACCTGCCTATATTACCTCCCAGTTAATCCACCAGTGGATGAATCCACTGATTAGGTTGCAACTCTCATAATGTAATCGTTTCACCTCTGTATGTTCTTATATCGCCTGACACATGAGCTATTGGGGGACACTACAAATCTAAACCATAACAGCATCAAGTGATCCTTCTCTCTCTCCATGCTCACATGTCACATGAAATGGTGTGATGCCTTAGACTCCCATCTAAAATCTGCAGGCTCCTCTACTTCCTCTAATAGCCCCAACTCAAATCTATCTTAGGTTGTGCTCAGAATTTCTCAATGACTGCTTTAAATACTTTGTACACAGTATTAGAGTAGCACCTCCAAATGGGAATACTCATTGTGCCCACTGTTTATATAATTGCTAGTCTTTGCCAGTGAATGTTAAATATTTATTCCTGTAGTTACACATAATATATTCCTTTTTAGTGACTCTTATAAGCTGCTTTCTCCTAAATCAGCCCAAACATGAAAACTAAGCTTTATTTTTTCCTGTTCAAAATCATTTCAATGATGATAACAATTTTTAAATGTGTATGTCTGAAGTATGATGTATTTGAGAGTTCTAAAATATTGCTGGGACATAAGTCATGCAATTATGAATCAGCACTTCACTAGGAATGTGAGTTTTACACCCCAAAACCATTCATAGCTCTCTGCACCTGAGCAAAAGATTGAATGATGAGAATTTTCTCGGGAGCCAGTTTCTACAATTGCCTTTCAGATTTAAAATGTGAAAGTTTTTCCCCCTGTAACAGCCCTTGATTGAACATTATGTCCTAAAATGTTATTTATTTCAGTGGCTTCAGTTCTTTCCTGGTAGAAAACTACATCATCCCACTCAATTTCCTGGAAATGTGGAAATGTTGACCTTTAACACTACCTATTCATAACTATTCCCTTTCGCTACAGATATGTTTTATCATCAGTGTAGTGGTGGTATGCCTGAATGAGTTTGTTTCCTACCGTTTTTCATCCTGTCTTTGTTAGAAATTAATTTAGTGAGAGCTTACCACAATTCATATTCCTATAAAAAACAAATATTTTTCTAATCGTATCTGTAATACAGATAAGGTTTTTAAGAAAATTTCCTATGGTATGCTCATCAAAGGAACTATTTTTCAGATTAAAGGTTAAAAAATATCTTCACTTTGGGCTCGGGTTGTTGTGCAGTGATTAGAGCGCTTGTCTGGTACATATGAGACACTGGGTTTGATCCTCAGCACCACATAAAAATAAATTTAAAAAATAAAGGTATTGTGTCCATCTACAACAAAAACTATTTTTTTTAAATATCTCTACCTCAAGCTCAGCAAAGTAAAAATTCTTATTACCTTGTTTTTCTATGTTGAGAAAATCCAAATTGATATCTCAGTCATTTACAATACTGGATATTGGCAGTATAGGAATAAAGACCACATGTATGAATCGTTTAGATAAAAAGATTCCTTGTACGTAGCATAGCAAAAATGAATTTGTGTTTTCTTGCAAAGGATCGTAATCATTTTATTAAGATATATTCTGAATAAATAATTTGTGTTTCTGCTGAGGCTAATATGACAACACATAAAAATATTATATCTTAAGTAGTTTTCTCACAAAGTACTAAGAGATAAAAAGCAGAGAGTTTTCCATAGAGTACTTGCATTGGATCAGATATTTATAAAGTAAATATATTAATAAGCATGCTGTGATCCCATGAAGGCACTTGTCCTATGGGCATGTTTGGGCACATGGCCAAGGTATAGCCTGAGAATGCATTTGGAGATTAAACATCAATTTTTTTTCTTTCTTCTCTCTTTTCCTGTTATCTTCTAACAATAACGTCCTTTAGATTTCCTGAGTGAGCCAGGAATCTCGAAAAGTTATTGTTTTTGACTAAATGTTGGCTGACAAATCCTTTCATGATCAACAGAGAATTTTCATGCTGCCTTAAACAAAATATAAGTCTGTAGAGAGACCCATCAGTGGAAATTAGAACTGTCTTCTGCTATGTGTAGGGAGTCTGCCAGTAACCTATTAGAGGCACTCTAATTAGTGCCTGGTTCTCATCTTGTGAGGCTCAGGGATATGTAGGTCCAGCATGATAGGCAGACCTCTGCCTGCCCAGCTCTCCTCAATTGGGTAAAGGTTAAGGTCTATCAGCCTCTCTTGTTTAAAAATATTTCTTATAAATAAATAGGTCAGAAAATCTCACCCACCTCAAAAATGAGGAATGCAGAATATACGCCATCACATTTTTATTTTGGAGACCCTGGATTTGCATGTAGGGCTGCTTTTTCATTAAAGAAAACAAGATGTTGCAAGCCTACTAATAATAGCCAATAAATGACCTTCCACCTATTACCAGATATATCCCTTAAGCTGGAAGGGAGGGAGGACTTGGAAAGACTAAAGGGTGAATGTAAGAAGAGAGTATTCACCCTTATCCTTCTTCCCATCACCTCATCACTATGCTTGAAAAGAGTCAGTGATCCTTTGCTCCCTTTGATGTGCCCTGTGAGATGCAAATGAACTTATCTAAGAGTGTGTCTCAGTTCTAAAGGAGCATGCAGGATGATCTGTCTCACCACACTCTTAAAGCTGTGCCTGCCCATGACTCATCCAAGTCCAGGATTATCCCACAGCAAACCAGAGAAAAAGGTTTAAGGATGAAAAGCTGGACTCAACTCTGCAGCGGTAGGTAGTTGGCTGGATTCTGCATCTGAAAACAAGGGTGACTACCTGTCCCAGCTTGCTCCAGACTGAGGGGAGTTTCTGGGACATAGACTTTAATTTCTAGAACCAGATCAGTCCTGAGCAAACCCTGAGAATTAGACATCCTGAAAACCCAGAATTTAGACTCTCTTCACTGCCAAAGTCTTCTAAATTCCAGGCTTTCCAAACTGGCTGAACATTGGAAACATCTGGGGAGTTGTAAATGTAACTGGTGGTGCTTTGTCACTAACAGAACATCCGAATGTACTGGTCTGGGATGCTGCCAGGCCATTGGGATTCCTAAATGCTCCCCCAAATCACCAGGTGATTCGAATGTACAAGACAGTTTGACAAACCTGCATTTATTTTTCTGAATTATTTAACCTCTCTCTGTTTTTCTTTTGATAAAATTGCCCCTCCCTTTTTTTACTTCTTTTACTGCATTTTTTTTTTTTTTTTTTTTTTGTAAAAGACTCAGGCCTTCACAATTTGAAGTGCTGTAAACCAGATGAGAGGACTTAGTCACCTGAGGATTTTGTTAAAATGAAGATTCTGATTGAGTAGGTCTGAGAAGAGGCTGGAAAATTTGCATTTCTCCACGCTCCCAAGTGACAGTGGTGCTGCTGGTCCATGGACTACACTTTGAGTAGTAGGACATAGGATATAGGACATCAAAGTATGAAAAGTATTGCTCAATATAACTTTCCGTTTTCTTTAAGTACTAGAGAAGTCATCAAAGTGTCATTAAGGAAAACAGGAAAAGTAATAAGGAGAGAGACAAGAAGTAGAAACCTCAGCCCTTCCTGAGGTTTTGAACCCCAACTCCATCTTCAAGTTTGTCTCCTATTCTGAAGTCCAGGGTTTAGGGATGCATTGGGAGGGGTGGGCTGACCTAACATCCATTTTAACAGTGGCCCCCTCATAGGTAGAAAAGGAGAGAGGAGCTCTGCATAGACCCACCCTCTTTCCTTCTTCTCTACCTCGCCCCCCAGCCCACAGCCCAGGAGAAACTCAATTAACTCATGTATTAGTCCATGATTCTTCCAGGCTCTCAGTACAGATCTCTATGAAATCCCTAAGTTCTCTCAAACATTTAGGCTTTGGAAAAGAAAATTCAGGAAAACATCCAGGTTATTTTTATTTTCTCCTGGACCACATGGCTCCCTTGAGGTACTGAACTCACCTGGTGACACAACAGGGCGGGGTGGGAGCAAGGGCAGGAAAAGGAAACGGACCCAATCCCAGAAGACCATGAGCCCATGTGTCAAAATAAGAACATCTGCTTATGTGAGAAGTAAGCACACTTAGTTTTATTCTATGTCTCCTTCCCCCAAATAGGAAAGATCCATATAGGAAAGATAAATATGTCACTTCTGCTTGGGACAAAGGTAAAAAAGCCTCTGTCATTTTGAGGATGTTGGTGGCAAGCAGAAAGGAGATTAAGAGGCCCAGGAGGTAGGAGTTCAGCTTAGATATAAACCATCAAGAGCAGAGTTGGAGGGAAACAAAAACCAAAAAACTGTTCTACCTACATACAGATCTCAGAGGGATGTATCTACCAACCTTTCTGAGCTGGGAACAGAATTGCCATTAGAAATGGTTATGGTTTGGACCTCAAATGTCTCCCAAAGGCCATTTGCTAAAGGCATGGTTGCCAGCCTGTGGTGCTTTGGGAGGTGGTTTAACTTTTAGGAGGTGGTCTCTAGTAGAAGAAAGTGAGTTCACTGGGAAGCATGCCCTTGAAGCAGGTATTACATCCTCATTCCTTCATGCCCACTCTGTTTTCTGGCTACCCATAAGGTGAGAAGCCTCCTCTACCACAAGGTCCCCATCATGATTCCTGCCTCTCCGCAGCCCCCAAAACCACAGGATCAAGAGACCTTTGAAACTAAGAGTCAAAATACATTCTCCTCCACTAAGTTGATTATCTAGGGTATTTTGTCACAGTGATGGAGAACTAGCACAGATACCATGCATAATAATTACAATAATAGTAACATTTATGACACCTGACACTTTTGGAGTTCTTTCATGAGCATGGCTGCATTTGCATCTGAAGACTATTGAGAGCTCTGTGGCTAGAATTGCAGGAATTGCTCCCTCTTTCCTCAGGTAATGATGCTAGTCAGTGCTATTAGATTATCAGTTGATCTAACTCCTTTTCCCAGTCATTCTGAACATGCCTGTCCACTTTTGTTGGCCAGGCACTCCAGACCAAACTGAGATCAAGCCTTTTCTTTTTTGTGCAAGAGTAGATACTGTAGATAAATCCCCAGATAAAGACAGCACTCTGTAACAAAAATGAAGGTTGAAGGAAGAGAGCCAGCCAGATAGCGAGAGCAGCTCTGCCTGTCTCTGCCAGCCTGGTGTCACCAGGTCATTGTTTATTTCTTCACCAAGCCTGCTATTAACAGTAGGCCAGAAAGCTTTGAACTTAACTGATGTACATAAAGCAAGCTGTTCCCCTAATCTGCACATTTAATCCAGCTCGCTCTGCATGCTGCTCCAGCCTGGCTTCCTTCCATATAAGGAGTTCACGGTATCTTTCTGCAGCACCCCTGCCTCTCTCTGTCTTGAAAAACAGCCAAAGATGGTTTTGTGTTTAATGCATATGCTGTAGGCCGAAAACCCCAGCAGCACTGCCACCACCTTGCCTTCCCCTCCTGCCAGGTGAGTCCAGTGCATTTTATTGCTGTTTCTCCCTGAAACGAGAACTGCTGAATTCTATTGTTTGGGGTTTTATTATAATATGAAAAAATGAAAAGAAAATTAGTTAATCCTACTTGTCTACACTGGGAACAAAAGCATTCATGTGTATTTGATTTTCTATTTGTGAAATTGTTGCTGGGTTCTGCTTTAGTGAACCTTAAGACAGATTTGATAAAAACTTTAGGACACTTTTCAGTGGAAAATACATTTTGTATGCATTGATAAAGTGCATAGTATTGAACAGTGAGTGATGGGGAAAGGAGGGATATTTTCTCACTTTTGTATAATGTTCTCTTTGAACTAAATACTGTCAAAGCCTTTACATAATCATAGCTTTCTTGAAAGATGCCACAAGGTTAAATAGATGGTTGTATTTTGGTATTATCGCAAATAAGCAATACTTGCTGTGGAAATCTTACGTTTTGGATAATGGTATGTAAATGTATCATATTCCCTTTTCCCTAAGCGGGTTTCTCTGGTTTAATGCCTGTCAAGGTTTTGTGAAAAATATCTGCAAAACCAGATGATGCCACTAAATGAGAGGGAAGAGTTTTGAGATAAAGAAACAGGCTGGTTTTAGGGGTGTGTTCTAGGAAACAAGGCACATGTATGGTGGGGGCTGGGGGTGTGAAAGTATGCAGCCTAGAGAGAAGAAATAGTCATGAGAAGGCATGAGAGAAGGAAATTGTAGTCTAAATACAAAATTGGGCTGATAAAATTTAGATGCTAAGCCAGGCCTTGGTGGAAGAGAGAGGGAGAGAGAGAGAGAGGAACCACTGTCTTATTTGTTATGCCTTATCACTGCTGCTCTGCTTTGGGCACCAGCTGCCTCATTTAGAATCCATTCTTCTCACAACATTAACCAAGGTGAAAATGCTATAAAACCATGATGTTTGGTGACAGAAGCTTCTAATGCCGTGTATATACTCAGGGATAGCTGTAAACCCCAGACCAAATACCCTTAAGACTATTAGCTGCAGAATAATAGAAATTTACTCGTATTGTTGTACATGTGACCGTATACCTTATTTAAATTAATATTGACACATTGAACAACTGCAGAGTAGTTAGATCTGTATTTTCTTTGAATTATTTCATTCATCACCCAGCCTTCTCAAAGTTAGCTTTCTTCTCACTTTTATAAATCAGAAAAACTAAGACTAAAGAAGTATGGTATCTCAGCCAGGGTTAACTAATAGAGGAGGCAGGGTTTGAACTCAGATCCAGCTAACTGAGAAAGTCCATGTTCATGTTCGTTTCACTTATATTTATTTAATTTGAATTTTTCATTGAATTTCAAGATAGGAACAAATGAGAAAAGGGACTTACAAATACACCATTTTCTTGGGAAAACTGAAACAACTCCTTAAGTCAATAATTAAGTCTCCAAATATTTTGATATATTGCCTGAATTTTCCAGTAGTTGAAATACTTTCTAGACACATTGGGGAATTATTTCTCATTGTTGGTTTCAAGTTATAGCAACCTTAGGAGCTTTAAAACATACTGATGCCTGGTTTCTACACCCAGAGCTTCTGATTAAATTGGTCTGAGATGCAGCTTGGACATCACTGGTTTGGAAAAGCTCCCCAGGTGATCCTAATGTGCAGACAAATAGGTATCTCCCCTCACAGACTTACTAAAGTCTAGACCCATTAATTCCACTGATCCCCAGTTCCTTCTGCTAGTATCCTTCTGGCATCTCAAACTCAACATATCCAAACAGAACTTTCTGTATTTTCAATTAAATGGGATCCTCCTCTTCCTACACATCTTTTTTTTTTATTAGTTGCTCAAGACTAAATACAATGATCTTGACATATCATACATTTGATTCAAATAGGGTATAAATTCTCCTTTTTCCCCATGTACAGATTGCAGGATCACATTGGTTATACATCCATGTGTATACATACAGCAATCCTAGTGTCAGTTGTATTCTGCTGCCCTCCCTATACCCCCCCTCCCTTCCCCTCCCATCACTATTCTCTACCCATTCTACTGTGACACTTCTCTCTCTCTCTCTTTTTTTCCCTCCCCCCTCACACCATCATATATGTATTTTGTGAACCCATGAGGGTCTCCTTCCATCTTCCGTGCAATTCCCCTTCTCCCTCCCTTTCCCTCCCTCCTCTTTTCCTTGTTTCGTGGTAATCTTCTTCTCATGCTCTTCCTTCCTACTCTGTTTTGAGTCACCTCCCTTATGCTTGAAAATGCAACTCAATTTTCCTGAAGGGAAAAATCAAGAAGACACTGGATCAAACAACTGGAGGGTCCAGACATGGTCCAGCAACAGGCATAAGTCAATCGAGAAGTTCAATGGTGACAACAAAGGTCTCTGTCTCCCTGGATTAATTTTCCTTTCTCCCTTGCCTTGGTTCTGCTCTGCCTCAAAACTGACTTTACTCAGGCAACCCTTTCCCCATGGTTGTCCCACAAACCCAGATTCCAATTCCTAGCTCTTAGTCCACCAAAGTAATATTCTGTCTTACAGAAACTTTAGACAAACCTTGTGTTTGGGCTCCTTGAACCCACCCCACTATGCCCAAGGAGACTTGCTTGACTGTCTTCTACCGCAGGCTCCCACTGACTTTCAGGGAGAGTTGGCCCATTCCAACATTATGAGACTCCAGAGAAGCAGGGCAGATCCACAGGGAAAATGTGGGTTGTTACAAGAAGAACAATTAAGCTGGACAAAATGGGAAATGCCAGTCTCGGCAGGTGCAGAGAGAAATATACCTCATCTATCTGGGGATAAAACAGAGTAGGCTCAGATGTAGAAGGATTTATAAGTACTTAATTTCCAGTGGTAATATTTTTGTTGAAACATCATTCACATCCACCAGTAGGCTTTTCACCCTCTGATTCTAAGAAGCCATTTAGTCATCCGATGCTTAAATTAAAATATTAGGGTTTCTTTAAAAAAAAAAAAAAGGTCTCTTTATACTGAAAAGACTATACATTCAAGTATTCAGATAAATGGGTCTAAACTGTTGGATATTATATATTTTAAAGTGAGAGTTTCCCAAATTTGATTTTTTTTATATGAGATTACAATATTTTCATGAAACTGTAAGAAGTAAGAGCATATTTAACTCACTTACACCTAACATTTTATGAGCTATTTCTACCAAATAATAAACTTCTCCTGCACAGTGACCACCCTTGTTCTGTGACTTCCTTGGTAATCTTTCTCTAACTAGAAAATCAGAATGAAAAATCAATATTCACTAAATTTTTCTTGCCAAAAATCAGAGCTATCCTGCTGCAATGTAGTGGAAAAAAGGTTTGTGATGCTACTTAGGAGCAGTTTGGTATCAGGAAAGTTTTTCTTTCCACTGCTGACCTTCCCCATAGTAGATAGGTCATCTTGACAGTTTACTCCTTTCTAAAATGGAGATAATGTTGGCCACGATGACTAACAATAATATTGTTGTGAAAAGCAAGTGGAATCAGGTAAATGAAACAGCTTTTTAAACAGCAAGTACCATAAAAATAAATGTGAGGTGGCGGTGTGTATAGTTTGAAACGTAACATATGAGGAAATTAGATGGTAATGAGAGTGTTGGGTTTTTGTATTGTGTTGTTTTGTTTTACTGCAGGCCTCTTCTGTTTTATGTTCATTAAGTCTACCAGCAGAGCTTATTTTAATGCTTTAGCAATATAGGCAAGGTTCTGTAACTGTTTGCTTTGGAACATGTAAAGTTGATGACTTGGAATAGCTTCCAAGCAGCTGGCAATAAGAGCCCTAGAACCACAAGGGGCAAAAGTTCTTTGGCATGCAGGGTGAGTGCATCCTGCAGAGGGGAAGGGCATGCTCACTGGCTGGCAGTCTTGGTAGAACCAAGCATCTAGAGAAGCCAAGTGCATGGTAAACAGCGAAATATTTTTTTTTTCTTTTTGTACCAGGGATTTGACTCTAGGGTATTTAACCACTGTGCTACATCCCCAGCTCCTTTTTATATTTTGAGACAGTGTATCACTAAGTATCTTAGGGCCTTGTTAAGTTACTGAGGGTGGCTTTGAACTTGTATAATCCTCCTGCCTCAGTTTCCTGAACTGCTGAGATAATGGGTGTGTGCCACCATGTCTGGCATCAGCAAGAAATTTTACAAAAAGGAAAGGGAGAATGGGAAGGAGTATGAAGACAGCCATAAAGACAAATGCTTTTACAATTAAGAGTGGAGAGGAGATTAGATCCAGAAGCATCAGCTTTGAACCACAGAAACACAGATTTTGGTGAGAAGGGATGTGGAAGGGAGCAGCAGTATACCTAGTCTGACCACCAGAGCAGACTGTTTTGTAAAAGCTCTTCCCATATACCACATAAGTATTTTCACTTAATATTATGAAGTGAAATCATAATCAGAACCAGAAATAGATGCAGTAAAAGTTTTCTTGTATTGAATTTGTGTATATATATACATACCAGTACAAATAAATGAGTGAGCCGTATTTGACTGAAACCATGGTAACTACTAAATTGTGCATTCAGTCACTTCATTTTCTTGATGTGTTATTTTGGTTTTTTATCAAATAATTTAAAATGAAAAATAAACTTCAGTTTGTAAAGATATTTTCAAAATCCATTAAGTATTTTATTGTGTGAACTAAAATTTGTATTTGCCAAATATAATACAAACTGTAGTTCGTATTCTATTTCACTGTTTCAAAATCAAAAAGTTTAAAACAAACTCCAACAAGATAGTGTTTTTAAATTAAAGCATATCTCAAAACTCCATTTTTAATGAGAGATTGAAGTATATCAAGTTCTGATTCTTTCTTTTGTAAGCACTGCAGTATTAAGTATATGTACATATATCTCTGTGATTTTATGTATATATGTGCTATTAAGACACAACAGCAAACTGTAGAATTTAGACTAATAATATTTTTGAAAGAAAAAAATATTTCATAATTGATATTATTTTGCTTGTCTTATTTGATGATATATAGCAATAATTGAAAACATTTGTTGTTTTATTGTTTGAAAATTCTCATGCTTGAACATGAGAAAGACCCTTATTGCCACAGGACAGTAGTCAGTGGAAGAACAAAAAATATTTGGATCACTCCACAGAGATGCACAGCTTCAAACTCCTCAGTGGACCCTAAGGCTTAGTGCCAGACTTAAAATGAGCCCCCAAGTTTATCCTATTACTTGATCCCCCAGAACCCTACATAAACAATACCAAAAGAGTGGCTTCTTTTAGAATTCACTTCTTGGGAAAGTTTTGCTTCTTTTATGTTTTCTAATAAAGAGTTATGAACATTTTTTTGTAATTGACAGGAAGAGTTCAGAATAAATTAATAAAAACACATATACACATAAGTATGCCCATATGCCTACAGGTATGCATGTGTAGACTACAGGTACAATCTGTGCTACTTAAGCCGAAATGTAAAGCTCTTTTAAAAATTCAATTTGTGGACATCACCTCTGGGGAGGTTGGGTCAGTATGTCTAGAATGAGTCCCAAAGATCTACAAATTTTTAAAAGCATTTGTGTATTTCTGGTGATCATCCAGGTAGAGGAATCACTGGTAATAGATTTGCATTTTCCTGGTTTTGTGCTCATAATATTTTACTTCAGTTAGATTTCCATGATTTTAATTTTACATTTCTAGTTTGTTATTTCATTCTTTGCATTCTTTTTTCATCTTGGATATCGCCTTAATATACAATTCAAATTTAATTCTTAGAGGAGGAAAAAAGTCTTTTCCCCTTTTTTGAAACCATGCTTTCTCCCAAGTGTGTATGCAGGGTGTCAAGCTGCAGATTCTAGAGGCCATCGCCAGCTGCAAGTTCCTCAATAGGATGTATGTTAACATGTAAGATTTTCTGCTCTAGCATATCACTGAAGGACTCTTCCATACCAGCAGAGTAGTGAAAAATCATGGCGCTTTTCATGTCTTCATATGCAACATATTAGATTGTCCATCAGAAGTATATGAAACTGAGCTGGGGATGTAACTCAGTAGAGTGCTTGCCTTCCATGCTCCAGGCCCTGGGTTCAATCCCCAGCACCACACACACACACACACACACACACACACACACACACACACACAAAGTGAGAAATATATGAAACCATTTCCTTAAATAATTCCCCTCGTGTCTCCTTTCGGGGAGGTGGAGGGGACATTCAGACAAAATTCCAAAAGAAAGAGGATAAAGAGCAGGTAAAGCACAAAATAGAATCTTCTGGAAAGCATTAATGTATGAATTATCATATGTTGTCTATCATACATCTTTTTTCTGCAGGATTGTATGAAACAGAAAATAGCAAACTCATACACATCTTCTAGATATTCCAAACTGTAGTTCAGATCATCTAATTAGTTATGCTTTTTAAAGTCATCTTTTGTAGTCTTTCTTTACTAAAAATGCTAGTCAATGTGAATATTAATTTATCAATAGTTTTATTATGTAAGGATCATTGGTTTTATTGGTCTTTAGTTATACATGACAGTAGAATACATTTTGATATAATTATACAAGCATGGAATATATGTTAATGACATTTTAAAATGACTATTTATTTGTTAAGTGTTAAAATATTCTGGACAAAAGACTAAATGATTTTTTTATTGGTTGCTCAAAACATTACAATTATCTTGACATATCATATTTCATACATATGATTCAAGTGGGTATGAATTCTTATTTTTATCACGTGTACAGATTGCAGGATCACATTGGTTATACATCCACGTTTATACATACTGCCATACTAGTGTCTGTTGTTTTAAATGTTTCTAACACCTTTATGAGAGAAGTTTTCTCTACTTTTGGCAGACAAAGGAAGTAAGACTCGAGGAGAAGTTCAGTAACTTTCTCAAATTATTTAGATAATAAATGTGGCTTTTGGATTTAGAGCACAGAGGAGACCCCTGTAAAAGCCTGTTTGAAATGCTGAGCTCTTTCCAGGGATCCCTCTCCATAGGTCTGGAGCCCAGGAGTCTGCATTGTTGAGCCTGATTCAGGGAGTTCTCTCATGAAATTTAGAAAAGCGAGTCTCCCACTCTGGATTTCAGCTCAGTGGTCAGGTAAAGGAAGCCCTCAACCCTGTACAATTTCTGCTATATCACCTGGCTTCTATCCCCACAGAAATCAGGCTACTGGAAGAAATACCTCATATTGACACCCTGGCCTGCTGAGTAACTGTCTACCAGAAATCTTCCTAGCTATAATTTTTTATCTTAAAAAGCACGTACTGTAAAATGCATATTGAATGCTGCTTAGAACAAAGGGCCAAAAGAGCTTTGTGAGGTTGGGGGGCCAGGCTTCTCTGGCTTGCTAACTTGACTCCTCTAGAGGATTTACACGGGATTGATGCAACATGGTCAGGTAGGCACAAGTTACTACCACACAAAATAAGAGACCTTTGCTTGCAGCACAATGGGAGGACATGAAGTAGGGGTTCTTGAAGGGAACAAGCCAAAATCTACCAAATCATAAAAAAACTTGAAGTTAATATACTCTTTCTTAAAAATGATGCACCCCAAGCAAAACATAAAAAGAACAAAAAAGAAAAAAATAGTACTTCAATGAAGATGTGAATGGATTCATGGAATACCTAAAACAGAACTCACAGATGGTTTACAATGGGCAGATGATAGCAACGGATAGCCAGGAAGTAATGGAATAAACTGCAGTTGCTTTAAAGAAAGATGATGGCAATGAAGATGATTAAAAAGACAAACAGCAAAGAAAGATGCAATGGTATGTTTCCTCTATAAACACCTGGCCATGGAATTTCAGATTGCCCAGCTGCCCTAGAAAATCAAGATATGGGCACTATTGATGAGGGTCCGCAGAGCATGAAATAACCAAATGCAAGGGTAAAGTAGACCCAGCTCTTGGTGAATTTCCTTTTGCAAAATGTTTTTGTTTGTGGGGAAATGGGGCATCTGTCCCAATCATGTCCCCATAATCAAAGGACTCTATGCTGATGGTGATGATTGCAAGCTCTGTGGTTCTGTGGAACACTTTAAGAAAGATTGTCCTGAAAGTCAGAATTCAGATCAAATGATCATAGTTGGTTGCTGGGCAAAGGGGATGAGTGCAGACTATGAAGAAATTTTGGATACACCTAAACCAAAGAAACCCAAAACAAAAATACCTAAAGCTGTCAATTTTTAATAACATTCAGTACTGTTGTGTCACATTGTTACTTTCCAGACTGAGCATGCTTTACAAGTTAGGCTTCCTTAGGATCAAGAACAGTTTACTGCATTTTGTCCCTCAAGGAGTATTTCTACCACTGTTTGGAGAAAATCACTGAAGAAAAGCACAAGATGATTAAATTGGATTCTCTGAAAGAACTTGTTTTTAATGAATAGAACTTAGACAAAACTAAGTTATATAGTTGATTGTATATGTGTGTGTGTGTGTGTATATATATATATATATATATATATATATATATATATATATATAAATGTATATATACATATATAGTAATACAGATGATTGTAAACAATCATCTTTTTTTTAGTTATCAATGGAATTTTATTTTATTTATTTATATGCAGTGCTGAGAATTGAACCCAGTGCCTCACACATGCTAGGCAAATGTTCTACCACTGAGCCACAACCCGAACCCCAACAATCATCTTTTTAAAAGCAAATTATGCATCAAATTGAACCACTTCTAAACAAAGCATACTGCTTTGCATCTGTGAATGAATTTTTGGTCATATTGTTTTCTTGGTTTAAAATATTATTATTATTATTATTATTATTATTATTATTATAGAAATTTATAAGTTGCCACAAAGTCTATATTTTAAAAATATTGAATAAAAATGTATTTGCTATTTAAAAAACAAAACAAAAAAAATAAGCTTTGTGGAAAGTATTAAGAAAATAGGAGTGGAGAGAAAAGGCCCCAGAGAAAAGAGGACAGGCATCACTTAATTCTGTTTATTGGGTCTTCCAGTCCCAATGCATGGTGATTTCCATTAATGTACAGCACACTCACAGGAACTGAGATGGCTTTGGACATAGAGGAAAAACTCCATGGTAATGAGAGACAGAAACATAGAAGTTATTGCATAAATTATAGGCACAAGATATAGAGAAACACAAAAGAGAAGGCAAAAATTTAAAAAAAAATAAAATAAAAAAGAGGGCAGCAGATATGGAAATGGAGGATCTTGCAAGTAGAGTAAACCATGATTCCGCTTGATAGCATGTTGATGTGGTCCACCAAATGTTTCATCTCCTTCCCTCTATCATTCCTAGGGCAGCAAATCACTGGTCCAGGAAAAAAAAAAAAAACTCCTGTTAGATCTTCATCTCCTCCAGTCAGGCTCATTGACATAATAGGTTCACCTAGCAATTGCCCTTTCCTGTGAATTCAAGCTAACGTGAGTAGGAGAAGAGAGATTTAATTCCAACAGGGGCTAGGGAACTCCAAGCCTTTTGTGTTAGATCTCTTGGTGTTTATTCCAAGTAACATTCGTATCTTCAGGCCACTCCTCACCTATGAAATTAAAAACTTCATGGACCATCTTCAAAGAAGTTGCTATGTGGATTACAGATGCAGAAGCACTCTATATAGAATAGAGCAAGGCTAGCAACCTCTATTGCATGGTAGGTCTACATGACATGGCATGCCATGTAACTTCTGTGAGCCTCAGTTTACCCACTTATAATGTGGTAATTGTGATCCTCTGCACAGGGTGGTAGGGAGGATTATGTGAATAATCTTCTTGTACAGAACCTAATAGATAACTAGGATCTCAGTATGTAGCAGGGCCCTGGCAGATTCCTGGCAGGAAATGGAATCCCTCCCAGATGGTTCAAAGAAAGAGACTTGTAAAGAGATTATTTACAAGAATGTTGGCAAAGATAAGAAAATGGGATAGTGCGGCACCTTCAGACTATCATGGCAGGAAACTACCACTGCCCTCAAAGCTGAAGGCAGAGGAGACTTAAAAAAATATTAACTATCTCCAATGAGAGGAAGAGCTATGGCGGCCAGGTCCACAAGAGCTGTAGTATGGAGAAATCCTCTACTCCCAGAGAAGAGACAGTGGCCTCTTTCTTCTCCTGCCATCTGAGCTCTGGCTAGTGACTTCCATTGCCAAACCCAACTAGAAACCACATGGGTAGAAAATCCAGGTGATAGTCAGCTTCCCTAGGCATAGAGCAGGACCGAGAAAGGCAGAAAATGCATAGAAAAGGAAAGGGTACACAGGTCAGTAATGGTTATGTACTTGGCAAGATATATTCTTCTGTAACTCATACCCTGTCTCTAGGATACATAATTATCATCTAGTACCCTAAGAGGAGTTCATGTGCTTCCCTAAAGGCTTTACAAACTTACTGCCAATGAGGTAATTTAGCATTGAAGAGATAAGACTCCCTAGAAACCAAAAAGGAGAAATTAGAAAATAAGCAAGCAGCTCGCTGTATATCATGGCTGCCTTGACATCCCATTATTACTCTCCTCCAAGCCTGCTTGTTTAAGTAATGGCCTCCCAATAAACTGGAACTGCCACTCACTGCAAAGAATGAGCCTCTCCCTCCCTCCAAAGGTAGAGAATAGTCAGGGTGGTGGAGCTTGTTGGATTTGTGGGTGTGGAGCAGGGACCAGCAGAGGAGGTATCATGTACTGGGTTTTGAGACAGAAGCAGTGATGTGACTGGAATAAAAGCAGCTGTGAATTGTTTGCTAGTCTATAGGTATTGCCAGTGTAGATATGAAACATCCCTCAAAGACCCATATGTTGAAGGCTTTGTAACAATAAGTGGCACTATTGGGAGGTGGTGGAACCTTTTAAGAGATGAGCCTAGAAGAAGGAAGTTAGGTCATTGGTGTCTGTCCTTGAAGGGGATATTGGGACCCTCACCCCTTTGTGTCTCTCTCTATGCTTCCTGGCTGCCAGGAGAAGAGCTACTCACTCCTACCATGTTGTACTGCCTTGCTGCAGGACCCAAGCAATGGAGCCAACTAATCATATAGGGTGAATCCTATGAAATTGTAAGCCAAAATAAACCTTTCCTCTTTATAAGTTGATTTATCTCAGATATTTGTTATGGTAACAGAAAGCTATCTAACATTTGAACCATTTTAATCTTTAAGAACAAGGGAAATCACTGTCACTTCTTGTCAGGAAGTGCCAAATGTTGATCTGAGCAAGATTTGTAGATTAGTAGGTGCTCTGCTGCAACATTAAATTAACAAGTTAGCTTCCAGCACATAAGATAAAATAATTATCATTAGAAATAATAGTTACTCCTTGTCGATTACTGGTATGATCCAGGAATGTTAGATACTTTTGTTTTAACCCTCACAACTCTAAATGTAGATATTATTTGATTATAATGCATTACATTTCAAAAGTAACAATTTATAATGAAACTCAAAGGAGAGTGCTTTTCTTTGCAGTAGAATATCAGGTAATACAAGTCAAAGGAAAAATGGAATATCACAAATTTTCAACCATGAATATAGTAACTGAGTCAAAGATTATCAATGGATAAGGATATTAGAGAAGAGAATATTCACACCCTCAAAGTATCATGTCATTGGTTAGTTACATATTGCCAAAAAATTCTTTATTATAGAAAAAAAAATATGTAAAAACTATGACTGAAAATATATTATTAATCAATTGAGCAAAGTTAGCATCATCAGTAATGAGACAACAGACACTGTGTTCCTTGTGGTGTATGTAATGGGAAGGAACCAGCATCTTACACATAGTGTTCAGATTGAAAATTTAGCCTGAATCTGATTGCAAGGAAGCAGACAAATTCAGATATGGGAAATTATACAATTGGCTTGGACTATTCAAAAATGTCAATATCTTGAAAAACAAAAGGGGGTGAATGCTTTAAATTCAAATAGATTAAAGAGATGACAGCTAAATGTAACATATGAACCTTAACTGGATCCTTGATCAGGAAAAAAAAAAAAAAAAAAAAAAAACATCAGGTGTAAAGATCATTCTGGGCCTGCATGGTGGCATATACCTGTAATCCCAGTATACCTCAATCCCTGGGGATTGAGGCAGCAGGATTGCAAATTCAAAGCCAGCCTCAGCAACTTAGCTAGGCCCTAAACAATTTAGCAAGACCCTGCCTCAAAATAAAAAATAAAACCACTGGGGATGTGATTCAGTCCCTTGGTTCAATCCCTGGTACCAAAAAATGGGGAATAAAAAGACTATACTGGGATAATTGGGAAAATCTGAATTCAGACCATACATTAGTATCTAGATCAGATTTCTTCATTGATTTAATGGAGCTGTGGTTAGGGAGAAGGCTGTCTTCTATTCTTAGGAGATAACTGTGAAGTATTTAAATGTCATCAAGCCCACAACTTACTTTTAAATAGTTCAACAACCACCACAAAGTGTTATGTGAAAAGAAAAAAAAAGCAAATGTGGCAAAATGTCAACAATTGGTGACCTTAGGTGAAAACTAGATGTGTGACTTCTGCTTGTATATAGGTTTGAAACTTTTCAAAAATAGTTGGGAGAAAAAAAATACTAGTATTAACCACACTATTTCAAGAATAAAAACGTAGCTTGAGGCCTCTCAGCTGTTCCATGGCTAGAGCAATATTCAAACCCAGATTTTTCAGATTTCACTAAACCCTTCAATACATTCTGGTCCTGGGTGGTGATGGGAATATGTGAATAGGATCAGTGTGAAATGACATTTACTTCTCTGAAGTCCTTTTGACTGGAATAGAAAGGGCCCTTCCTTCACTGAGCAATGAGGATTTGGGTTTGATTTACAGGTGTTCTGCCCTCTACTCCACACCCACACCCCAACCACATCCTTCTTCTATGAATATTACAGAAAGCGTTTTGTATTCATTCCATGTCAGGTGTTAAAGTCTGATGTAAATTCTTGGGGAGCACAGGGACCTAAATTAATCCTGAGTTTTCATCATCTGTGGACACAGAACCTGGCAGATGACAGAAGACAACTTTGAAGATGGCTTTGATAGAGGTCAGCGTCACACACAGTTATTAAGGACAAATTTATACTGATAGCACCAGAAAAAAGGAATGAGGAAAGGGCATTTCTTCAAACCAATTGGTCCTATTTCTTCAAAGAGATGAGCTATTTATGAAAACAGTGATGTACTTTATCTGGTGCATGTGAGGTGACTAATCATTTTTATAATGTACTCAATTGATTTGAAAGTATCTGTCTCAGGTAATGCTTATTCCTTGTCCCTGAATTTGGATAAAGCTGCCTAGTGTCCCCAGTGAATGATGTCTGAAAGTTTAAATTTCCTTTTCTATCTCATGCTGCTGCATAATAATATATTCCTAAGGCATTTATAAGACTCTCATTTAAATGTTGTCAGTCAATATAACCAGGCACACAGGAAACACATTATTTGTGGTTCATGGGCCAAAACCCCACTTCTTTCATGTGTGGGTGCCCTCTGTTTGTACTCTACACTTAGTCCTTGCATTCTGTGAATTGCTGACAGGAGCCAGATTTTTTTTTGGAAAGCGTTTTGTGCAGAAGGAGGGAAAAGCTCACAGTCAGCTAGTGGTGTCATTAGCAATTTTATTCTTTGTAGTGCAGGAAAAAATAATCAGGGTTTTTAAGCTATTAATTCTATAGGCTAGTACTTCCCTCACACTAGGAAACGTTTATTTTCTCCATCCCTGAAGATGGGTGTTTTTTAATGTTTAAGCAAATCCCTGCCGTGTCTTTGTCTCCATAAATATAATGAAAAAGCTATGTTTCCGTGCTGCCTGCGGTGAGCACATCAGGGCACAGCCTTGTGCTGCCGCTCAACCACCACAAACTCAGGGTGAAGGCACAGAAAAATCACATTTTGTGAGGGACCATCCACATTTTATTTTTCTAAATGGAATTCTTTAGCGAGCTTAAGGAAAAGAAAAAAAAAATAAATAAAGAGAATGTGAGAGTCTGGATGGAATCAGCATCCCCAGGTACTAAGCTTAGCTCTAAGTGACCTTGAGGAGTCCTTTCATCTCTGTGGATATAAATGCAGCTATATGTTCAGGCTTTCCCCAGCCATTCTTAGTGAAATATGGGCTTACCACATCAATTTGGAGCTACTATCTTCCCACTTGAACTGATTGGCATTTTTCTTATAGTGTATTCTGCAGGATATACCCTTGTTTGCACTTGGCTATATTTCTGAAGTTCAGTGTAGATAACACATTATCAGTATAGCTACAAAGCCCATAACAGTCTTTGGGAATATAGCACCCCTACAAGGAATTTGGCTGTATGTCTCTCTTCTTTCTCCCCAGAGCTCCCAATCTCTAGAGCTGGGGTGCTTTATCTCTTTCTTAGACTCTGCAGGGTTTCTAGCAAAGAAAGATACAAGTTCATGCCTGAAATAAGAAGCCACAAAGCTAAGACCAGAAGTCTCAAAGTTGCAAGGATCATGTCTATAGCCCCGAGCATAATCAAGTGTATATTGAATGGTGAGTGATGGAACTAGGGATCACAACAGCATGCATTAATCTCCAAAGCAGGTCAACGCACGATGCTATAGGCCATGTGGTGCCAGTATGACGTGAGAAGCAATGGGAACCAGAAAGCAGTCAATCATTAAAGTCTAGATTCCTGCAAGGATTTTGAAATTCTAAAATCCTGATGTTCTTTCTTATTGAACATGTCATTGTCTCATACTCATAGTATGGGTAATTATAAAAATTATGGGATTTGAAATAATATCTCAATCCCAGAAAGGGAGTCTTCTATTTTCTGGCTTGAGGTCAACCTTCTAGATTTGGACTATCTCCTGCAGGTCATAAGACCACCATTGCTTCACCCAAAGCTGAGCTCTTGAAATGGTGCAATGTAACAACTGGTTATAACAAAATAACGTTTCTAGAAACCAGAGAAGACTATCAGAGGATGTGTCAAATTCATTCCTCAAGTAAATTCTGAAAAGTGTAAAGACCTCCAAGCTTTTGAGTTTTTAGCCTTCACTCCCTTAACAACTGTTCTTGACATGGTGCCACAGCAAGAAAGAAAAAAAAAATGTGGAGCTGTAGTCTTTTCTATTCTTCATAAATCCAGCATCCAAACTGTACTCATATGAAATGTGTGAAATTTTACCCTTAATATACAGTGTACCTGCTGAGTGAAGCATTAGATGAAACTTTTTCCTGTGAATTATTAGTCTAATAGAATGTAATATAAATTTAGAAGACTTAACAATCTAAGGCCTGGGGCTGGGGTTGTGGTTCAGTGGTAGAGTGCTTGCCTAGCATGTGTGAGGCACTGGGTTCTATCCTCAGCACCAAAAAAGTAAAAATAAATAAAATAAAGATATTGTGTCTATCTATAACCAAAAAATATTTTTTAAAAAAAATCTAAGATCTGAAAAAAATGCTGTATTTGAAAGTTAAAACAACAACAATAACAACTGTACTTTGTTGTACTAAATCAATCTGACTTTTACCCACACTTAGAAAACCCCTTAACCCTACATATTATGTATTAGCTTCTTTTTTCTTGCTTATAATAGACTCCATATACATTACTAATGGGCCAACACAGGTTCAAGGTTCAAAGGCTTGACAAATAGGCCTTCTGCCAGGTTTCTTTATTGTTTGTACTTAAGATAAATTGCATTTATAGGCCAGTGGCTGTGTGTTCGTGTTCCCAAAGGACAGAGAAATCATGCAGAAACTTCACATGCAAAGAATAACAGTCATGGCTGGTGACATAGGAATGATAATGACTAGACTGGAATATTTTAGAAATTATAGTTAGTCTTGGAAGTAAGCAGTCAATTACTTGATTCCATCTGCTGCTGGGGAGAAAGGCCCTAAAAAGTATTTTCTCATTTTCTGTGGTGGGCTCAGAATCTGCATAAAGGAATTACTGTAAAAGAGGAATGCAGCAGTAGATGGGTGCATATAAAGATATATACTGAATTCACACAGGTTCAGGTAAGAATTCCGATTAAAGCTAAGCTGCTTTAACAGAAGGACCCTCAAATACAAGGCCAAGTGACACAAGATATTGTTTCTCTGTTCCATTTAATAGCACAACTAGACTATATTAGGTGACCTTCCACAAAGTCCTACAGGGCCACAAGTTCTTTCCAACTTGCTAACATAATCTTCACCAGAGTGCTAATCTCATCGCATATTAGATGCTGGCTCATAGCCTTGGCCATATTCCTGCAAAATAGGGTACATGAGGTGGCCAAGAATAAGCTCTCCCTTTTGGGCAAGCAAAATAAAAATTATTCCTTCCATTTTATACTGATTCCATCGACCAGGGATTAGCCACATCTGTGAGAAGGCTGGGACATGGTATCTCCAGCTGATGGCTAAGCCCCAGGAAGGAGAAGAAGGAAAAAAAAAAATGATTTGGAAGAGTCCAAACAGCAGTCTATTATCTGACTTGCAGGTCCCATTATTGAGTCATTCTTATTTTCGACTAGACTTCTGATGCCAGCAGTATTAAGCAGGCAAGCTCCATTTGATGAAAAACAACAACAACAACAACAAATGTTAATGAAGTAAAACCAGTTCAATGCCTGAGGCTAAGAGTTTAGGTTTGAGGTTTTCTCTGGTGAGATTATAAGTGTCTTTTTATTTTTATTTTCAGCAACTGTCCAAAGTGGAAAGTAATTCTTAGTGTTCTAGACTCAGTTGAATATCCACAGAAGTATGCAAAAAACTTACTGTTAAACCTATGCTATTTGCTGTCAGCAATAAATAATTCTGTTACAAAACCTGCTCTATACTTGTACAAATAAAAACAGATTCTGGTCATCTGTGTCAGTGCATATTCTCATGACTGGTTTGGTTCTGCAAATGATCCAGGACTTTGTTAGTGTCATATCTGCTGCACAGTCTCAAGTAGGGTGATTTATTGGGCAGTCAAGTTAAAAAACATAAACCCTCCACAGAATAGGCTTTAAGGATCAGCAAGATAAATGTACCTAGAACAATGAACTTTAAAATAATTCAGCCTATTCTCTGAGCTTCTTATAAATATGAAACTCTTACAGACTGTCAGGATCTTCAGCTAATTGTTCTTTTTCTGAGTCTGGTTATCTGCCAGGGATTTCTTCAGTATAATTATTGGAACATGTCTTAAGACAACCCCCCCTTTTTTTTTTTTTTCACTTCTAGGATGACTGGCAAAAAGTAATGACCAGTCATCTTTCTTGTTTTTCTCTGCATTCAAGTGCCAGGAACTCCATGAATTTTAATCAGCTTTTAAAATCAGAATGTTACCTTTCTTGCTTACTTTGCTTTACCCAGGACTCTGACCTTGCAGAGTCCCCAGGAATTTCTCCTGTTTCATTGGGTTTTCTTTCCCCATGGGCAAACTCCCAACCAGGAAGGGGTCTGAAAAGCTACTGAAGACTGAAATCAAATCACATGAGTTCACAGTTGCTTTTTTACACCCAAAGAGATTTTTGTCATATTTAGCACCATTGCTAACACATCTTTAGCACTTTATTTGCTATAATGGCAAGTTTGGGAAATAGTGTTAAGTAAAAGCTGGTTTGGCCTGAATACTGAAGGGTAAAGAAAAAAAAGAAAAATCACTATACACAGTGTGTGTATGTGGCGGGGGCGGTGGGGTGCCTGCCTGTGTTTGCACATACCAATAAATGCTCTCAGCCTTTCTGCAGAGCAATATTCATGCACAATTTCTCAAACTATAGCATCCCTGGTGTTGATAAATGCCTAAAAATAATATTTATTTTTGTTTGCTCAGTATTTTTCCTTTTGTATTTCAATGTCCATTGGTTAATACTGGATGTTCCATATTATTGTACATATTAAACATTGCAATACTATAGAGAAAACCTGGGGAGAAATAAAGGTGTTTTTAATTTATCTAAGTTCAAATTTATTCAGTTATCTAGATTCAGAAGTAGAGTGCTCCATTTTTACCCAACTGTACTCATTCATTCTGTCATTTACAAAATACTTAATTCAAGAACCACAAGATACTTTGGAAAAGACACGGACATCTAAGCTCTTACCATTTTCAAAATTCCAACTCCATAGCTCAGAAGTAAAGAAATACATAGAATGTTTTAGAGCAAGAGTTGATATCCTTTAGAATTAAAAGAATAGTATGGATAGCAGGTACCATAAGAACCAGGGAAATGAAAAAATATCAATTAAATAAGGTGGAATTTGAGCTGTGAGTTGAAAGGTGAGCAACACTGAGTAGGTTGAAAAGAATAAGACGGCATTCCAGGGAGAAAATACATGCCCAGATAACAAGTGGGGCTATTTGGGGAGAGCATGAGTGCCTCAGAGAATGGAGGAGTAGCAATAAATAGTACTGAGATGGCAAAGAGAGTGTCCCGCCTGCAAAGGAAATGTTCATGGAAGGTGTATGTGACACAGTACACAGTCTGCGAGCTTGGGAGCTGGCTACTACGGGAATATGGAAGGGAAGATGGCTGTGGGGGCATGGGCATACCTGAACCCATATATGACCAGGACATAACTTTTTCAATTTAGTATCAAACACATAAAATATTCGAGTTTTTAGCAAATGGAGTATTTAATCCCCTTCTTATTTTTTACAAATATCTTTAAACATCATGATGGTAAATAGATTCTCATATCTAACAGAAGTTTTGTAAGGGAAGGAGTGATAGAGGGAATATCTGATCTTCTGGGCTGAACATTTCTCTAGTAGTGAAGGTTGACAACTCTGGAGCTAAACTCCCTAGAATTGTGCCCCACACCTCCATTTATGGGATGTGCCATTCTGGGCTTATGTTTAAACTCACTGTACCTCATTTTCACACAACAATAAAATGAAGATAACATTAACCCCGTCTTGTAGGGTTACTATGAGTATTAATTGACACCATACATGTAAAATTTTCATAAAAGCTCCTATCATATATTAAATGCTCAATAAATACTAACAATTGAGATTATTTTAAGGAGGAAGAAAGAACCAGGCAACCACTGAGTTGATTTTAGAATAAAAGAAGGAGGAAACGACTAAGTGAAAATCTGATTGCCTTGGATATATTTAGTGATAAAATGATTTGGGGAGTTTTTGGAACCACAGAAAGGAAATCAGAACATTTAAACTTACTTCTCTTAGTCGCAAACCTGTGTGGCCACAGGAAAACAGGGGGCCAGTCTAATGTTGTTGGTTTTGTTGTTATTTAATCTGAAAAAATGCCCCCTACAAAAAGATCATTCTATCAAAAATGTCTATTCTCTGTGGTATTTGATTATAAGTCTTTTTTGCTTTGCCAATAAAGGAATATCTATAATGTTCAGCTGTTACTTCCTGATTTGTGTTTGTTCAAAACTACCTGAGTGGGTGTCTGGATTTCATTTGAACCAATTAAACTCTAACAACTTCTCCTTCATATGAAGGTGAAGCATGAGTTCCCTGGACACACAATTATTTAAGAAATCCCAGCGAGATGCAAGGGCCTGTGCCTGTAATTCCAGATACTTGGGAAGCTGAGGGAAAAGGATCTTGAGGCCAAGGCCATCTGGACATCACAGCAAGAAAGAAAGGAAAGAAGGAGGAGGAGGAAGAAGAAGAGGAAAAAGAAATCCTTTGGTTTCATTAGAATTGAGTTTCTCAATCATGGCACTATTGACATTTTGGGTCAGGGAATTCTACACTGGGGAATGGGGACAGATGTCCCATGCATTGAAAGGCCCTTAGCAGCATTTCTGGCCTCTGTCTAGGACACCCACTAACTCCTTTTTCCCCTAGTATTAACAATCAAAGATTTCTCCAGACAAAAACACCATCAATGAAGAAGCACTATGTTATAACCATTGGATGGAAACCCATTGCTTATGTTTCTTTGAACAGAAGATTGTAGCCAAAATTGATACTGGTACTTTTAGCCAAATAAAAGTAAACCAAATCTTCCACAAAATGGACTCATCTGTCAGAAGGTAACCACTTCCTCTGTCAGTACTGATGGCAGGTCAGTGGGGGAGTGAAGCAAAGAGGCAAACACAGCAGAAAAATTGGAGATGTCTTTATGACTTAGCATGGTTTGGAATGTTATTTTCTAATCAACTGGAATGGCCTAATTGTACTATCAACACATCTTCTGCAGAATAGGAAAATAAAGTGAATAAATGTTTGGCTGTTAATTAGCTAGTCTTCTTTTATGAAAGATGAATTTCTATCTCACACTTTCATAGCCAATAGGCATGTGAATCCATTTGATACTTGCTGCCCTTGCTTTTTCTGGTATGATAAGCTGTTTAAATTTTTTTTTTACTTGATTTTTGATTAACATGTATTAGCTAAACATACTAATACAGTTCGATGGATTATTTTAACATATGCATGAAGTGTCCACAGATGAAACTGTGATATGCTTTTGAAGGCTCTAGGCAGGATGTCAGGCAAGAGGGCATCATATGAGAAGTGGGACCTTTCCAACTGACAATGACGTGTCTCTGCCTAGAGAGTTAACATAGCCATCATAATTTATAAATTCTAGAAAGATTCGTTTTAGCTAACTGGATATATATTGTCATCTGTGAGGAGATCAAAGGCTATGTAATAGGCTATAGTTACTCTCTAGTTGGTCTAGTTCATGTTGCTATAACAAGATACCATAGACTGATGGCTTAAAAATGGGAATTTATTTCTCTCAGTTTGGAATCTGGAAATTCAAGATCAAAGTGCAAAAGATTCAGTTCCTGGTGAGGACTGTCTTCCTGGCTTGTAGGGAAGACCTTCATGCATCCTTACATAGTGGAGAGAGAGAGACCCCCCATGTCTCTTATTTTTAAAGCACCAACCACATAATGATGGGGGCCCACCCACATGGCTTCATCTAAATCTAGTTATTTCCTAAAGGCGTCTACCCTCACGCTACTATTGCATTGAGGATCAGGGCTTCAACATAGGAAGTCAGAGGGACACAACAGTATCCACTATCACAGTGGGCATTACAGAGTAAAACCAATGAAGAAAGGAAAGAGAAATAGAATTGTCTATAGGAAGAAATAAATAATAATAAACATAGAAAATTTAGACCCTGTTAAGCAAAATTAATTGACTCACAATTCTAAAATCACAGAGTTTACTAAGATATTTGATCCCTGTAGCTGTTCTTGGGAAAAACCAGATGAATTGTGAAATGACAAAATATGATGCAACATTTCTGGAGAATTTCATACAATGCGCCGAAGAATGTTGCAGAAAGAATAAATGCTCTTATCTGACTCTCAGGGAGAAAAGTAAGAGCTCAAAGATGAGGTTAAAGACAAGAAAATTAGATATTTGTCTCAGGAAATAGAACTAACATTTTCAATCACATCATTGAAGTATCCTTCACCTCATTATTTCAGGTTGATTTGGTAAGTAAACCCATAGGGTATATCTTATGCTTATGGGTAGCTAGATTAAGTGGCCCAAGAGTTCTTTTCAATTTTCAATTTCTTTAACTTATAACACAATTAAGTAACTTATAATGAGAGACAGATCATAGAATTACTTTGAAGAGATGCTCCTCGTATTTAATTTGTATTTGATTCAGACTTAAACTAACCATTTTGAAAAGCTTTTTCTTCACTAAATTATTTTCTGCTACATGGTGGATAGTCATTCTTTCTTGTTCACTGTGGTTTGCTTTGCTTCAGACTGTTATGATATTTTAAAACATGTCTAGCCATAATCACGGAGGATGCTTCCCGGGTATTAGCAACGTAATCATCTCTTCTGCTCTCTTGACTTAGCATTTTAACAATGAGATTCATAAAAATTCATTTGCAGAGCAAACAGTAACTCTAGTTCTTTGAGCCAAATGTGGTGGTCATGGCTTTCTTCTCCCCTCTCTGTGCTTGCCTTAATAGGAGAAAATAATGTTGTTAGTGTAAGAAAAACAGAGCAAAAGCCAAGCGAAGTCAAGAGTGTGATGTACCCAGGGAATGCTGATGCTCAGTGTAGCTGGAACACTGGGCGTGAATGGAAGGGAATATAAGTTCCAACAACAGAATTGACAAAGAGAATCACAACTCCAATATTGAGTTGACATATTTAATCTTGACTAAAAATTGTTTTATCTCAAATAACAATAGGATATCTCTAGAGAATTATGGATACCACTGAAAAGATACTTTTGACTTCAAAATATCAGCAAGGAATTTTTGCCTGCAATCTCCTTGGAGGTAGAACTCTGATGAAACAAAAAAGCGTTTCTAGTTTTGAAAGCATTTTTTTTTGTGTGTTTTTTTTTTTTAAGAAAAAAAATGCCTAGTAAAAACACAAACTAAAAAATGACAAATATTTGCCCCTGAATTTCAGCATATTTTAAAGATAGTTGTAGATAGGTAAGAAAAAGCAATATAAGAATTCCAGCCTCTACAGGAAATTCCCCACATTCATACTTCCCCTAACTGACCTTGAAACTTAAAAATTGAAGCACATTTATAAAATAAATAAATAAAAGACATGTTGAAGTCCTAATCCCAAATATAATGATATGTAGAACTGGGGTCTCTGGGAGGTAATCAGCTTTAGATGAGTTCATGTAGATAGGCCCCCATTATTATGGTGTTTGTGCCCTGGTAAGAGACATGAGAACAAAATATCCCTCCCCCTGTCTCTCTCTACTATATGAGGATGCACAAAGGTGTCCCCTGCAAACCAGGAAGAAAGCCCTCTCCAGGAACGATATTTCCATGCCCTTTAATTTTGGATTCCCAGACTCTAAACTGAGAGAAATAAATTCCTATTGTTTAAGCCACCCAGTCCAGAGTATCTTGTTATAGGATGCTGAGCTGCATAAGACATGCTGTGTAGTAGCTACACTACTATTTAGTAATAATTGATCTTTCTGGAGTTGATAAATTATGAAGGGGGAAACTCTAGTTTTGTGGTGTTCCTAGAGACCACAGATGGGGCAGCTGCCCTTTCTGAAGAAGGTATAGAAGCTGAGCAGGGAAAGAAACACAGCCTCTTCCTCATCCCTCTGTTCAGCTTCCTCCCATTAAAAACTAGCTGGCAATGCAGCCTGGGAAACAGGGACTATAGACCCAGCTCCTACCCATACAGAACACAGCACAAAAAGGGCAAGAAATGCATTCACGAGCAAATAGGCAAATGACTGGCATATCCAGAAAAAGCCCAGCAGGAGACTGAAGTGCTTCTATTGGTACAAAAATCCTGTTTTCCTAGAAATGACTTGAGTTTTGTTTTGCTTTTTCTGTTTTGAGATATGGTTATTACTAGTTAACACAATTCACTCAGGGGATGTGGTGTTATTGGACAATTTCCTCTGAAGCAGTAACTGAAGGGCATGAGTATACTTCAAGAATGATGTTAATACATGCATGAGGTGCATCTTCATTTAGTTGATATATTGCTCTCGCACATCAATTGTAGCTTGCTTACTCTCTTATTTTAATAGTAGACTTCTGGAACTTCCCCCACCAAAATGATGTTACCCTGACCTTGTCTGCCTCTAAGGAATACAGTATAAACACAATCCTTCTGATCATCCGGAGGCACAGAGAACAGAACTTCATCTGAGCATCAGAACTGAGCATGGGGTGCAATGAACCACTTGTCCACTGCGTGATAAAGCGTATTAGCAAAAGTGCTATGGCTGATATGCTCAACCTGCAGCTGACCTATTATGGGATGCGTTATTTGATGTGAGATCTGAATAGCAATTACTCTCTGCAACCAAGGGCAAATGGCAACTGTAGGGCTTGGCCTTTTCATATTTTCTGAGGCCAGAGTTCTCTATAATGACAAAACCTCATTGCTCTGGTTCATTTAAAAACCACCATCATTTTAAAGGTTATGTTATGTGTGAGGTGTGTGCGTGTGTGTGTGTGCGCGCGCGTGCGTGCATGTGTGCATGCAAGTGTGGGAGAGACAGATATCATACAGTGGATTTTATGACAATTAACATAAAAATGCTTCAGAAACGTTTAATAGGAGGAGTTACAAAGATAAATGTCTTACTGAAAGAGAGCAGATAGTTTCAACTCTTTACAATTCATTTTACCAGAACCCAGGACCCAGGAAAGGGAGAGTAGCTCCCACTTAAGTTCATTACTTGGCCCTGAGGATAATCTTTCCTTGCCTCCCTGCTTATCAGTTTACTCCCATCTCCTGCCCAGTCTCCAAGACCTAAAACTAGATGGATTTACACCCTACCCCATTTCTCTCAACTTACCCCAGAGCAATCTGAGCTGAATTCACAAAAGCCGTGGCAGCTCCAAGACAAATCCCTAGACCCATCCTCTCTCCACTGCGTAGGGCTCCCTTCTTCATTGCCAGGCATAGTGTCCCCAGCCAGCTTCAGATCATCATCTCCCCTGGGAGCCTCCATCGTAAGAGCATTCACAAGCCTCTGGATCTTTGGACAATCACCATGGGCCTCTGATTGAAAAGGCTGCCACTCCCCTGCCTCTCTAGGGAACATGGAAGCCTGAAGGTAGGGGCTGTGCCCTACTTATTTCTATCTCCTCACCCAGTACCACACAGCATGTGGTCTGAAAACCTGCTGCATCTGCATCACCTGGGTGCTTACTTGTAAAGCACTCTCAGGCCCACCCCAGATCTCCAGAATCAGAATACCTGGGCTTGGGGTGCAAGAAGCTGTGATTCTAATGCCTGCTAAAGTTTGAAGAGCAACACCATGTGCTACAGACATCAGTGTCTCATGCACAGTAGTTGTTTCATAAACACATGCTGCTTTGAGTGTCTGTGGGAGCACAGGGTGGAGGCAGTCTGCAAGTGAGCTCCCAAACAGCAGAGACCACATCTTTCTTCTTTACGACTGTGTTGCCAGCTTCTTGCCCAATGCCCGACATTGTTAATGCATTCATTGAGTTGAAATCGAATAAGGCAGTTTTTTTTTATTTTATTTTTCTCCCGTACTAACATTTTCCAATTAGAGGTTACAAAAATCAAGAAAAATCACAATGAGGACTGTTTAGAGAATGAATTTGGAATACTGTGTCAAGGCCATGTACATAATTATATCAGTTTACCAGTGATACTAATTCTTTTGACTTAATATAATATTCCAGGGTTTCAAAACTCTTGAAAATATGGAGGGAAGATGAGCAGTCTTTGTTCCTCCCTCTTCTAAATCAGGAAGAAGAGATTCAGAGATATCTCCTAATCAGATATCAAAGAACTAGAACCCAGGGCATTGAGCAATTCTATTACATGTTATGCAAATATTTCTGGAATTTTACACAAAATAAATTTTCATTTTACAGTTTTTTCACTAGCAAAATAGGGAAAATAATAGTACATACCTTCAATGTTGTTCTAAGAATCAAATAAAATGACATATATGAAATACACTGCCTAAAACAGAGTGAGGGTTTGGTAAATGAAGCTACCATTTCATTACCATTTATTTATTATTATATGTTTGCATTGATATAGAATAATTGTTATATATTTTTGGTTATTGCAATACACTGGCTTCCATGAGAAAGACCAGTGCACCATATGTGAGTTAGCAAGGATCAGGGTCATCCCCCTCTCAGAAGGCATTTCTTGCTAACTTGAGGGGACACTGAAGGAATCCAGTCTGACTTGAGGAGTGTTTCTCAATGCTGCCCTCCAGTGGGTCTCTACTGCGACTGAGGATGGAAAATCTACTGTGGTCACAGGGCTTGCTGCTCTTCTTATATACAGATTGTCTAATCATTCCAAACACAAGCCTTCCACTATCAGATGTTAAGTTAATATGGTCAGTTTTTTAAAAATGGTAGAATCACAAATTCCATCCACATATAGAATAAACACATCAATGATATTATTTAACTGATGACTTAAAGATGGAACTATTAGAATGCTGCCAGGGCTCCAGGGTATATTCAATGAACATACACACAGAGGCAATCAGGAACGCTAAAACACAATTACAAACGTTGCAAAATGGGTTAATATCCATGGGGCAATAATCAATTGCCTTCCACCAGACTCCATTCATTTTCATTTCTTTCTTTCTATTAGCAAGAGCTCATTTGTGTTCTTTTTTTTATTGTTTGCTTGTTTCATTTTTTATTTCTTACATGATAATAGTGGAATGCATTACATTCATAATTATCCATTCATAGCACAATTTTTCGTAACTCTGTAGATATAGTATGTTCACGCCAAATTATACTATTATACATGAACTCTCATTTTTTTTGCATTACAATTCTTAATACACCTTAATACTACAATTTATCATATCTCTGTTTGTATATAAGGTTGGTTTACACCAAATTCACATCTTCATACATGTATTTTGTATAATGATGACCGTCTACTTGTGTTCTTATCAGTTTTCTCCATCTATGAAGTCATAAATTAGCTCAAAGATGATGAGAGATGAAGATGAACAGGAATGGCATTCTACACTGGAGCACTGGTCATCTTTTTTGCCTATTTCAAAGTCTTTCACAATCTTTCCTGATAGTAGAACCTCAAAAGAGTAGTCTACTGTTTGGAGACTAATAGTATTTTCAGTTCACTTATTTTCCTGCCAGAAAAAGAGACTTGTCCTCTGCTCCAGCCCTAGGGCTATGAAAAGGAAGTAGAAATTTCTGGTATTTGAGTGCATGTAAAGCAGATAAGAGACCCTAAACCTAGCTTCCTCTATAGCAAGCACTAACCACTAAACTGAGAAGACCACACATCTTGCCAAAGGCCATTAATTTCCCCAGGGACAGCATAATCTTATCACATTTGAGGGGAAAAAAAGATATCTCTATTGACATGACTTAGGCCTTGTTCTCTGGTAAAAGAACAACTCAGACATTCTTGGGCTGAGCCACATACCTGCCCAGGTCAGAATTCCTTCCCCTCCTTTATCCAGAGAGGGTCTTGCTTCACCTACTTGGTGTTGTTTATTTTTTGCATAAAAGGAGACAGATGTCCAATTGCTTCTACCATACATATTCTTTTAAAAATAGAGTTTGACATTTTATGAAATAAAAGTGAGATCAGAAGTTGTAAAGGAAGCATGATGGAAATGGGTGAAGGTTTGGATTTAGACTAACAATGTAGAATCAGATGTGGCTCAAGATAGTTCCAGGACCATGTGGACCAAGAAGACAGCTTCTTGAGTCCTTGAAAGAAATTCCTAGCATTGACTCTCAGCAACAGACCTACTGAAGAGACCCTTTAGGCACATCCAGTTCTGCTCATTCCCACACACAGCCAAAGGACACTCTTGTATTCAGGGATTTTGATTTTCTCCAGGAGATATATACATATGTATATATATGGATGTATATATGTATGTATATATTTATGTGTATATATATATATATATGTCTATATGTATGTATATCTATATGTATGTATATATATGTATGTATATATGTATGTATGTATATATGTATGTATGTATGTATATATGTATGTATATATGTACATACATATATATAAGTTTTTTTGTTTTGAAAAGATGATCAAATATTTAGCATATGATTTTCTTACGAAGTTTCATATCCAATAAAATGTAGCCACTTTCTCTCCCCTCCCTATGGAAGAAGACAGCATATTATAGAACAGCACTCACTAGGAGCTTCAGGCTATAGACCATTTCAGTAGGTGGTTCATCATTTTGGTGGAGTCACTTCCTATCTGGAATTGCAGCTTTGTCATCTACAAAATGAGGGGATTGGAGTAGGGCCCTCCCAAAGCAAATACTCCATGATTTTGAGATGCTGAGTGGCTCCCTGAGGCCATCCTGATTATTAATGCAGGATCAGAAAGGAAAACATGACTCTTCCAGACTGGAGTGGATAGCTGGTCACACAGATGGCCTTTGCAAGGAGCAGAGGTGCCAGCACTTGCCTTTCCTTACTGTGGACACTGCCAGGGCATGAAGGACCATGGAAGACCTGGACCATCATCACATCCAAAAAGGGTGGTGCAACGGGAGCATTGCCATCACTTGAGAGGACGATCCTCTTCCTGTGCTGCTTTCATTTTATGCTTATATTCTAAATTAACTAGGCTTTTTAGGCATTTATTCTGTAATAGACAGTCAGTCAATCATTGCCTGATTTATTCAATCATTAATTCAAAGTTACTATATGAGCACCTTCTGAATGCTGGAGACACAGTGGTGAATAGTGAGGTCCCTGCCCTCACATTAGATGTAGTCTAGGAAGGATATGGACAAATGAGGCATCATGGTGAGTACTGCACAGGTCACATGTGGATCCACATTAGGAGCCCCTAGTCCATGGAAATATGTGTGGCATGTCTAAATGAAGAAGGATGAGAGAGCCTGACAGGTGGTAGTGGGTTTCAGACAAATGGAACATGTGATGACCAGAGGTAGATTTCTTGCAAAGTTAATAAAGATTAAGTCTGGTGATGTACCAGTAAACTGGGTCTTAGAAAAAAAAAAGGGAAAAAGAAGAAAAAGATAACTTAACAACAATCAGTGCTTTTAAGCCATTACACCAGCTCCAGAACACTGATCAACTTTAGGCCCTTACCCCTGCTGAAAGTGTCTTAGAAGGGTTTTCCCAGAAGCAAGGCATAAGATAGAAACTTGAATTAAAGTCATCTAATTTGGAAGTGGTAGGAACATCCGTAGGGGCTTGGGAAGTGAGCTGTGGAAAGGAGACAGCCAATAAATGATATGTTTTTAAGCCAGCCATCACTATGGGTATCTAGAGCTTCATTCTGTTAGAAAATGCTGGAAATCAGAGAGGTGGCAATCTGGGGAGAAAAGGAGGTAGAGTATTTATACATTGACTCCTGTCAGTCATTGGCTATAGGCTGCGCCTGGGTGTGTTATTTTCTTGTTTTATTTGGCTTTCCCTGATGGGTAAAGTGCCTTTCAGTTGCTTCAGAGAAAGCTGTAAAGCAGAGATGTAGACACTGGCAGCTGGCAGTCAGCCAGCAAGCACAGAAGTATGAAGTCCTAGGGGATAGGGACAGAGCACCACCAGCATCTGCTGCAAAATATCCTAAACCTGTAATTTTACATTTGTGAATTCACATTTTGTCTTAAATAGGCCCTCAAATTTTTATTAATTTTAGGCCTCACAAAACTTGAAACTGTGCTTCATTGGTAGTCCTTATTCACTGAATATACAGCATATAGGGGAAATTTAAAGAAATTAATAAGTTTATATCAGAGTTGGAGGCAGGGAGGATAGCAAGAGTTGAATTTAAACACAGGCACCAACACCATATGAAGAATTTTAGGTTAAACTGGATTTTTCTAGGTTTGGTAGAGATGTGTTGGTCTCTGCAAAACTCAGATGTGCTCCTCCTGGGTTCTCATTTCTCCTTTCTGGGACAGGCTGTCTCCATGATGAGGAGCAAGAACACACTGATGAAAACTTACCATGGCTCAGATGCTTGTTGCTCACAGTGGCACACATCAAAATCTCCTTATTTTCCATTGGTCAAAGCAATTCACTTGTTTAACAGTCACTGGGTGTGGAAATACAGTCCACTTTAGGAGAGGAAATAATGACAAAGTGCAGACAATAATGCAGTCTATTGCCTGATCTTCACAGAACGTCAATAGTGGGGATAGCGAGAGTTTTTGATAACTTTTTTTTTCAGCTTTTCTCGATTATTAGAATTTTTAATGACAATGTAACAATTGTACCAAAACACATAAACCTGTATCTTTAAATAATAATACATGATAGCAAATATTAGAGGATCTTTATTCAAGGATGCTTTAATTTTTTTTAATCTGTTTGTTAACTGAGTTAATGTACATATCAAAAGCATATCTCCTTAGCTTCCTTAAACAAGCGCTCATTAGCATTCATAGCATTTCAAATTATTGGGTTTTATGATGTTTATTTCTGTTTCCTTGCTACTACTCTTTCATTTTTTAAAATTTCTTTATTTTGTAGGCATCTTTGTAAACTACCTGAAAATACTTTGTGGTGTTAGGTGGGAAATAAAGAAATGGATCACTTAAAAACTTTAAAAAAAAAAAAAGGAGTTGTTGAAAGGAGTCAGCAGTGTTGTTCATCCCTGAACACACATACAAATCACCCAGGGAGCTATTTTTTAATGCCTCTGATGAAGCCCCTAGAGGTTCTGATTTAATTAATCTGAGTTGGGATAATGTTTAAAACTTTTCCGAAGGTTGAGAAAAAAAAAAAAGAATGAATAAATAATGAAACTAAGTAGAAAAATAATAATCTTGTGTACATGATGAGTAATATCTGGTTGGGAAGTTTCCTTATGAACTTGAAGTACGCCAAGATACTAAAAAACTAAGGATCCTAACGTTGCAGAGAACAAGGGAAATATATGCAGCAGGGTAATATTAACTCCCAGTATGATAAAACTGTCTGCTTCTAAAATCTGTCTGCACTTCAGTGGGTGAAGAAAAGCTAGTCAGTCTGATACTTCACTTTTCCCACATATAGCCTAAATCAGACCATGGAAAACAATTACTTTTCTGGCTCACTGAAGTATATTTTGTAGACTGTTTTCAAAACATTATGACTAGGGCTGGGGTTGTAGCTCAGTGGTAGAGTGTCTGCCTCACACATGTGAGGCACTGGGTTCAATCCTTGGCCCCACATAAAAATAAATAAAGATATTGTGTCCATCTACAACTAAAAATATATTTTAAAAAAAAACATTATGACTAATAAGATCCCATCATTCTCTATGAGAAGACATTGAATTGGTAGGAAAATATTTGTATACTCAGAATAGGAGAGAAGGATTAAAGATATTGTAGGAATTTGGTTTGTTTTTATAGCTTTCCAGGCTTAAAATTATTTTATTCCATGCAGAGTTCAGTTATTTATGTGCAAAATATTGTAAAACATCAAAACCTCTTTTCATCTATCTGTATCAGCTCCAATTTTTTTGAGACTCTACTTTCATATTTAACAATAACTGAAATGGGGGTAATCATGTTTTTCCTTTCTCTCTTTCAAGATTGTATATAAATATTGAGAGAAGGTTTGAGGGTACTTTTGTTTGTTTTATTTTGTTTTGTTTTAGCTAAATGGCAAATAAATAATGGATATTTTAGTCGCTATCATCTGGTACTGGTAAGGTCTGAGTTAACTGCAATTTGCACAGTAACCATGGTGACTAGCACAGGGCTTCTGATTCCATTAATCTTGTTGAGATTAGCAGTAAATCCCAAAGGGTCTTTTGCAGGGACTCAGAAATAAATCATCTTTTCACATGTATATTATTTGATGATAGTCACTCTCTTTAAATGTGTATCTCTACCCAACAAAGAAATTATACTGTCCCTCTAATTAGGTGATTGGAAACTCATTCCCCAAATAAGAAATTTTATTAAATACAGCAAATGACCAAAAAAGTAAATATATATAAATATCAGGGGCTGGGGTTATGGCTCAGCAGTAGAGCGCTTACCTCGCACGTGCAAGGTCCTGGGTTTTATCCTCAGCACCACATAAAAATAAATAAATAAATAAATACATACATACATACATACTGTAAAGGTATTGTGTTCAACTACAACTACAAAAATATATTAAAAGATTAAAAATAAATAAACACCACATGAAAGGAGAATTTTTTCAATAAACGTGTTATAGTCCTAATAGTCATAGCAAAGGAAGAATATGTGCTCCCCGTTGTAAATTTACTCATGGAGCTCCAGCTGGGCATGTAGCTCCATAAGCTTAGTATGTGCAAGGCCTGGGTTCAATCCCCAGCACCTGCAAAAAAAAATTCCTTATATAGAACCTCAGCCTGGAGATATGAACTGAAAATAAAATTAGAGGTTTTTCATTGAAAAAAAATTCTAATTACTGTATTATAGTAATTAGAAAAGATGAGTTGAGCTGGATTTGGGAAGAGGAGCAACTGTCTGCCCAAGATGGGACTAATAATGTGTTCTATTTATAAAGGGATATTTACAAGTTTGAAAAGTACAGTGTAGTTTACCTAAAACCATATTTGTCCTCCAACAGACCCAGAGTAAGTAAAAAAAAAAAAAAAATGTGCCAGCTTCATTTTATAGGTGAAGATACTGATGCTCGGAATTATAGCAGTTTCTAAAACTAGGTAAATACACTGTTATGATTCTGAGTTGGAAGAGATGGGAATTGGATTATTACCCCCAACATTCCTCTGACCAAAATTCACAGTACAATGTAAATGAAATATGCACATCTCTGGATCTTGCTCAGCTCCTGACTCATACTTCCTTATCATCAAAGTTTTCCTGAGTTAAGGTAATAACCTGAGCCCCTGTATCAACTGAGGTATTCCTACATAAGAACAATACCAAGCACAAAATTGCATTTTACAGACCCAAAGATGCACGATTGTTCTTATTGTAATATTTCTGACATTGGGAAGTATCTTGTCCACTATGGTTTATTGCAGTCAACATGTAATAGTAGATATATTGCTTGCATGTCCCCTATATTGTTGTCACATGATTAGAGAATTATTTTATATGCAAGAAGGGATATAATTTTGATAATAGCAATATAAATATTTTGTATTGATGACCATAACTTCATATTTCTTGCAAAACAACAACTTAATGCTTTATAGGCCCTAAGAAAGGAAAATACCCACAAGCAGATAAAGTATGCTAACTTTTATTGTTGAGATAGGTGTGGCATGATTATCTATCAAGCATTAAGCAAAGCAACTAAAGGCCAAAAATAAATAAATAAATAAACAAAAGTGTTAAATCCTGCAGAGTACATGAAAGAAATTTCAAAAGAAGCTAAAGTGACTAATAAATGTGTCAAGCAGGACTGTTGTTACAGTATTATGACAGAGTTTAATTTGCCCATCTTTTCAATCATAGCCATTATAAAATAATTTTTATCTTGTAATTTATGACATCTTAGGCTACACTGTTCTGATTATTTCTTGCTATGCCTAAAGCTACCTTCCCTGCTCTACTGATGGATAACAACGTCGGGAAGTCCAGAGCAGTCAAAACCAAAGCCAAACATGGGACATTTATAACCCTGATTTCAATCAGAAAATCAACCAACTCTGATGGCAAATCAATCTATTGTTGACTTCTGCACAAATGCTTCGGACCATGATTTTTGTTTCATTAAAAAAGAAAATTAGAAAATGAAAAAAGAAAATTAGACTCCATTGACTTTCTGAGCTTTCAAAATAATGATTCTCTATAATGCTGCGGTCATTGTAGAAAACATTTTATATTTTTTTCTTAGCAATTTAGAACTTATAAGGTGGTTACATAAAAATATTGATTATTTAAGAAAAAATGGGAAGGATTATTCTTGTAACCTCATGGCTGAAGAAAAAGTATGTTCTTGTTTTCATATTTTTTATTAATTGTTAAGGAATAGGGAATGTTGCATATGCATAAATGGGTAATCTGTAGGAACAGCCCAAGGCTTCATGGGTGTTATGTCAGCAGAGCTGAGCTACTCAGTTGTATTTAATGGTAGAAGCAGCCATCCTATTTATGGGTTAATGGACACATACTAGCTAGTAGGTGCTGAGTTCTGCCCCTTTTTTACCTTACCCAAGGCACATCCTTGGTTAAGTTTTTGCAGTCAGAGTTGTGGTAGGTTGGGTTTGACCAGGTTAAAAAAGTGCTAAATTGCCTTAAGCAAGAATTTGCTCCCAGGAGACGCCGGAAGCCCTGTTATTTTCCTGGTCCTCACTTCTTTTCAAAGTATGACTCTCTCCTGTGAGCCCCATACCACTAATCTCATTCTGGACATCTGATTTCTAGCTGTGCTCTTAGGTTAGAACTTTCTCCATTAACCTAAGAACTCTCTACCTAGGGCCTAAGTAACCTCATGGCTGAAGAAGTATGTTCTTGTTTTCATATTTTTTATTAATTGTTAAGGAATGGGGAATGTTGCATATGTATAAATGGATAATACTTTCTAAGTATTGGCTAGCTCTTAGTTTGCAAGAGCTAGAGAAGCAAAAAAAATAATTTTTCAAAATTACCTAAGGAAATCTAATTAGATTTCATATCCTCCAAAAGAAGCTTTGGACACATTTTATAAAATATATGGCAAATGAGATTTATACCCTCCAGGTGTAAGATAC
The DNA here is from genome assembly GCF_047511675.1 of Marmota flaviventris. NCBI lineage: Eukaryota > Metazoa > Chordata > Mammalia > Rodentia > Sciuridae > Marmota > Marmota flaviventris. The sequence goes on along the minus strand of NC_092502.1, from coordinate 120,218,233 downwards.
TTTTTATATCTTAATTCACTATGAATTCATCATTTTTATATACTCCATAAGATAAGATGTGGTGAGGGAAAAGCAGAGTTTAGAATTTTTGTCTTCATTTCTCTAGATGATGGTCACAGGCCAAATCGAATTGTTGTTAAAAGAATAAGCCATTAACTTAGGTACCAGAATTAGAAAGGTCATGGAGACTATCATGCTAAGTGAAATAAGCAGTCCCCAAAAACTAAAGGTCAAATATTTTCACTGATAAGTGAAAACTAACTCACAATAAGTGGGGAGAGGAGAAGAATAGATATTCAGTTGATTAGACAGGGAAGGGAGTGGGAATAGGAAAAGGAAAGACAGTGGAATGAATCTGAAACAATTTTCCTATGTACTTAAATGAATAGTGAATAGTGAATCTCAGCATTGGGTATGTCCATAAGAATGGGTTCCTAACTAGAATAAGATATTCCTTGCTTGTACAATTATATTAAAATGAATTATACTGTTACGTATAACCAAAAAGAACCAGTAAAAAGGGGGAATTAGAAATGTCATAACTTCTATGATAAAATATGCTTTGCCTCTGATATATCCAGGTGGATATCAAATGACTATTAATCTCATTTGAAAACTTGTGCTTGTTTCAGGGGTACTCTAAATAAAACCCCCTCTGCCTCTTAGCTCTTTCTGGAGGGAGAAGCCATGATCATATCTCCTTGAAAGTTTTCCAGCTGCAATTCAAAGCCATTTGCTTTTTTTTTTTTTTTTTTTAGTTTTAGATGGACACAACACCTTTATTTTATTTATTTATGTAGTGTTGAGGATCAAACCCAGTGCTCCGTGCATGTGAGGCAAGCACTGTACCACTGTGCCACAACCCCAGCCCCAAAGCCATTTATCTCATTTTTTATTCTCCCTTCAGTTTGAGAACAGCTCAGCACTCTCTTCTATTTCTATCCTGAAAGACTTAACAATTGTTGTAAGAAAATTCCCAGGCTGCTGTTTTTGATACTTTAAAAGTCTATTCCTTCATGGTGAGAGATAGGGATTTGTTTTCATTTGCTGCATATGGACTTCCAGTTCTCCAAGCATCCTTTGTTGAAGAGGGTATGTTTTCTCTTATGTAAGTTCTTGGCACCCTTGTCTAGTATGAGATAACTGTATTTATGTGGGTTTTTCTCTGTGTCTTCTATTCTGTACCATTGCTCTACATATCTGTTTTGGTGCCAACACCATGCTGTTTTTGTTACTACAGCTTTGTAGTATAGTTGAAGGTCTGGTATTGTGATGCCTCCTGCTTCACTCTTCTTGCTAAGGATTGCTTTGGCTATTCTGGGTCTCTTATTTTCCAAATGAATTTAATGATTGCTTTTTCTATTTCTATAAGGAATGACATTTTGTATTTTAATTGTAATCAAATTGAACTGAATAGCGCTTTGGGTAGTATGGCCATTTTGACAATATTAATTTTGCCTATCAAGAGCATGGGAAATCTTTCCATCTTCTAAGGTCCTCTTCAATTTCTTTCTTTAGAGTTCTGTAGTTTTCAGTGTAGAGTTCTTTCACCTCTTTTGTTGAGTTGATTCCCAAACTTTAGTCATTTGTTTAGCTTTTCAACATTCCAGAATCTCCTTCCTGGCCACCTGCTGGACAATGTGTCTCACCCACCTATTTCCATTTACCACCTACTGTTCTCAAATAACAGAAAGGGAGGATTAAAGCAGGGCTTCCTCTCAGCTTCTTCTAATGGATAACAATAAAGGCATCAGAACTTCACTTTTCAAACTTTTAATGAATAGTATGGAATGTGTTTAAAAACACAGATGTAAGACCCACACCTGGTGTGATTCCCATGTCTGCCACTGCACTAGCTGTGGGATCTTGGGCAAGTGATTTAACCCCTCTCTGCCAAACTTTCCTTACCTGTGAAATAGGGATAGCATCTCACTTGGGTTATTCTACAGATTAAATTAATGTGCTATATATATATAATATATTTACAACACCTGCAAATGAAAACAACTATAATCATTACCTAAATTTCAAAATCAGAATTATTTTAGTGTTGTGATCTATTTTTTTAATTTTTAAAAAATTTTATTCTAATTTGTTATACATAAAAGCAAAATGCATTACAATTCATATTACAAGAAAAACTCAAAAAATTCTTATTATAAAAAACTCAAAAAGCTGAACATCGAAAAACAAATAGCCCAATCAATAAATGGGCCAAGGAACTGAACAGACACCTCTCAGAAGATGATATACAATCAATCAAATATATGAAAAAATGTTCAACATCTCTAGCAATTAGAGAAATGCAAATCAAAACTACTCTAAGATTTCATCTCATTCCAGTCAGAATGGTAATTTTTTCATATCTCTGGTTGTATATAAAGTACTTTCACACCATTCGTGTTTTTATACATGTACTTAGGGTAATGATATCCCATCTCATTCCACCATCTTTTTTACCCCCTTACTCCCTCCCTTTCCCTCCTACCCCTTTGTCCTATCCAGAGTTTTTCCAATTCTCCAATGCTCCCCCTCCCAGCCCCACTATGAATCAGCCTCCTTATATCAGATTTGGCATTTGGTTTTTTGGGATTGGCTAACTTCACTTAGCATTATATTCTCCAACTTCATCCATTTACTTGCAAATGCTATGATTTTATTCTTTTTAATATCTGAGTAATATTCCATTGCATATATATACCACATTTTCTTTATCCATTCATCTGCTAAAGGGCATTTAGGTTGGTTCCATAGTTTAGCTATTATGAATTGTTCTGCAATAAACATTGATGTAGCTGTGTCCCTGTAGTGTGCTGTTTTTAAGTCCTTGAGGTATAGACCAAGGAATGGGATAGCTGAGTCAAATGGTGGCTCCATTCCAAGTTTTCCAAGGAATCTCCATACTGCTTTCCATATTGGCTGCACCGTTTTGCAGTCCCACCAGCAATGTATGAGTGTGCCTTTTTCCCTACATCCTTGCCAATACTTATTGTTGTTTGTATGCTTAATAGATGCCATTCTGACTAGAATGAGATGAAATCTTAGAGTAGTTTTGATTTGCATTTCTCTAATTGCTAGGGATGTTGAACATTTTTTCATATATTTGATTGATTGTATATCATCTTCTGAGAGGTGTCTGTTCAGTTCCTTGGCCCATTTATTGATTGGGCTATTTGTTTTTCGATGTTTAGCTTTCTGAGTTTTTTATATACCCTAGAGATTAGTGCTCTATCTGATGTACAAGATGCAAAAATTTGCTCCCAAGATGTAGGCTCTCTATTCCCCTCACTGATTATTTCTTTGGCCAAGAAGAAGCTTTTTAGTTTGAATCCATCCCATTTATTGATTCTTGATTTTAATTCTTGTGCAATAGGAGTCTTATTAACGACATTGGGGCCTAATCTAACATGATGGAGATTTGGTCCTACTTTTTCTTCTAATAGGAACAGTATCTCTAGTTTAATTCATAGGTCTTTGATCCACTTTGAGTTGAGTTTTGTGCATGGTGAGAGGTAGGGGTTTAATTTTATTTACATATGAATTTCCAGTTTTCCCAGCACTGTTTGTTGAAGAGACTGTCTTTTCTCTAACATATGTTTTTGGTGCAAGAGAATAAAGAGGGAGAAGAAAGAACAAGAATTGTTTTGGTTGGAGATCAGTATCTTTCCTGCCTCCTTTCTCATCCAGTAGCTGAGGTTGTCTGTTCTTAGTTGGTATCTCCACCCTCAGGATGGTAGGGGTTACTAGGTTTTGAGGGTTGGTCTTGGGCACAAGGCACCTGGAAGTAGGGTTTGGCACTCACTGGTCCCATTTGGGAGACTGCACCTCAGCGATCTCTTTTTGGGGTCTGCTCCTGTGAGGTGGGTGCTGTGTCTTATCTCCCCATCTCACCTGTAGACCTCACAGTCTTGCCCTCTAAATTAGTCTCTAAAGTGTATCTCCCACACTCTCTCCCTTTCTACTTCCTAATAGGAAGTATTAGTATTTCTCTTGGGGGTCTTGTGTGTTCCATTCTGGTGGCTGCATACCTTTGGAGGGTTGTTTTGAATTGGGAAGTCACTCTGCTGAGTTAGTGACTGCTGGGGTCTGGTGGGAATTAGAAAACTATGGGTACCTGGTATAGTGTATTACAGTATTCCAAACTGTTAGTTGCCCCAACTAAAGACTGTGATGGAAGTGACCCAGGATGGAGGCTGCTACTTTCAGTGATGGGGTGTCAGGTCGGGTAGGGGAGTCGGGCAATGGCATTGTGTGATGCGTTCAGAGATGAGCTCTGTGGTGTGCAGTGTTGCGGCTGTTGGCTTTCTTCAGAGCCTGTGATGTGTCCCCAGGTGTAGGCAGGCTACCGTGAGTAGGGGACTATGGCAGTAGCTGCCCAGTCCCAAGATGGAGGTGACCGGGGAGCCCCACATTAGTAGATGGGGGTCCATAGGGACTGGCAGCCAGAGTTCCTGCCAGTGGGTAGTGGCTGAGTGTCCTTCGTGGGAGCTGTGTCTGGGAGTTCTTCACCTGTGCTGATGCCAGTGGTCCCTCTAAGGCACCCGCCAGACCTATATGGGTGAGTAGTTGGGAGTCCTTTTCTAATGCTGAGACCTGGGGCCTACATGGCACAGCAGCCATGATTCCTGTAAGGGATCAGCTATGGATCAGCTGTCACTCTCAGCAAAGCAGTATTCTCACTAGTTGAGACCCGAGACATGGAGTTACACAGAATGCTGCCTCCCTCTGGCCCACCATCTTTAGATCCCCTGTGTTGTGATCTATATGAGAGGCTTATTCTGAATCTCAGAATAAGCATTGCATTTTTGGGGGGAGGCAGGGGAGTACTGGGGATTGAACTCAGGGGAATTGACATCCCAAGCCCCATTTTGTATTTTATTTAGAGACAAGCACTCACTGAGTTGCTTTGCACCTCATTGTTGCTGAGGCTGGCTTTGAACTCAGGATCCTCCTGTCTCAGCCTCCCGAGTCAGTGGGATTACAGATGTGTGCCACCACGTCCAGCTGTTATTTTAATATTAACTCAACTAGCATTTTTCTCTTACAAATGAAAGGCCTGAGTATTGATCAGTTCTTATGATTTCTCTCTCCCTTTTTTTTTAATTATTATGCTGGATTTCCTAAGCCTCGATTGCCTTAGTTCTTTAAGTTGTTATGGTAAGAAGGGAAAATGATGTTTCTGTATGAGGGGCTGTAAATACGAAGAGTGACTATCTCAATTTGCCTGGAATTGAGGGTTTTCTTGAGATATTTTAGTACTAAAATTGGGCACATCATTTGCATCCATGGTGGTTAGACGCCCTCGATATAAAGGCGTTACATAAAGCAGTAACAAAACAGGGGAAGGGAGACACATATTCGTACTAATTTCATCAGCACAAAATAATTCTTGGTATAATAACAATGTTATTTTGATTTGTTTTATGGTGCTGGGGCTTGACCTCAGGGCCTTGCTCATGCTGAGCATGTACTCTATCACTGAGCAATTACACCAGCCTGTTGCCTTGAGTTTTGACTCTAGCAATCCCTGGTGAGAATATTAAGGATGAAATTGTACTGAACTCATTAATTCTAAATGTCAGGCATTTGAGCTTCATTTTTTGCTATTATCATCTTGGTATAGATCTTTCTCCCTTCATTTTATGTTGTTCTCCTTTCTTCTGATCATTTTGTGCTTGTTATTTTTTTTTTCAGGTCAACTCAGATCAAAACGTACTCTTGGGACAATGCCCAGGTTATCCTGGTTGGGAACAAATGTGACATGGAAGATGAGAGGGTCATTTCAACCGAGAGAGGCCAACATTTAGGAGAACAGCTTGGTAAGAAACAAATTAGTAAATTAACAAGAAGAGAACTTGGTAATTATTTGTAACACTCTACAAAGTTTCAGGTAATCATCAGAGTGACATTAACCGAAAGTTTGTCAACAAACTGGAAAGCAGCTCACGCTTCTGTACGTGGTTTGTGCCTTTCTTACTTGCTGCAGTATCGATGGAATTCAAGCACAATTATAAAAGCAAAGCTGATACCAAGATTTTAGTTTTAGTGCAAGGTTTCTCACTCTTATTCTGTGAAAAACATGGATTATGACTTTCCCACTATTTCTATGGGGTTTTCTCTGAACACATCATTTTGCATTGAGTAAGCATGTTATTGTGTAATCAATTGTTCTCATAATTGGCATATGGTAATGCCACCAAACACATCACATCCTTGATTCTAGTTCTGTGGACATCATTGATAACTCATGTTACTATTACAAACCATTTTTAGACTCAAGTTTCTCATCTCTCAAGAATGAGTTTCATAACCTGTGCCTACTTATCCAAGCCCTTATAGGTACCATCAGCCAAAATGATACATGCACACTTTAGAAATAACAAGGCCACTTCAAACACAAAATCTTAACAGAAACCAGAGTGAGGAGGGTAGAGTTTCTGGGTAAAGGAAGGACTAATGACTGGTTAAATCAAGGCTTTTTAAAACATTGTTTTATGTCTTCCTTTGTGCCAGACATCATGGGGGATACAAACAAACATGATCCACAGTCCCTGTGCTCAAGTTGCTGCTAAGCAAGTGGGGAGACTAGAGACAACGAGAAATAACAAGACAACAAGAACAGGTCAATGAGGTGTTGATGAGCTGGAAGGCAGATGCCCAAAGGAAATGTCCAGAAATAGGGAGACAGACATAGGGACAAAGGAGGAGCAGACACCTGCTGGGATAGTAGGTGGAGATGGTAGCGCCCTTAGGAAGACAAGTAAGGAGACAAGATGGAGATCATATAGACTAAATGGCGAGGTATGGAGACCAGAATTTAGAAACTACCAAGGGGAGAAGATGCATTCTGGGTGAAGGGCACTGTGGTAGGCAGACATTAAGAAGAGCTAAGTTGAAAGGACAGTGAGTACAAAGGTTAGAAAACCTGGTGTAAGATTGCAGAAGTTGTGATTTTGGAGAACAATTCCAGCCCTCAAGTTTAGACCTGGGATTTTTTTGTTTGTTTGTTAACTAATTTTTCTGTAGAACACAGAGAATGATAAGGGATTCTTATCAGAGAAGAGTCAAACTTTCCAACCTTTTTGTCCAGGACCTGCAGTAAGAAATATATTCAATATGCTTATCTAGAGCCTATATATGGGGGAGCAGGGAGTGAGGAAGAAACAAGTTCTCACAAAATACATTTACCTTCACTAGAAGAGATTCACTTTATTATTGTCTTTCTTTTTCTGTTGTGTAATGATGGTCTCAACTCCTAAGCAGATCCCACCAGTGAGTCTCAACCTACCATATGAAAAACAGTGCCATAAAATGGGTGTTCTGAATTAGTCTGCTTTGGTTGTAGCACAGACAGGTGAAGCAGAGACCCTCTGAATGGTTCAGTCTATCCCTTGGTAATCTCATAACGGAGCTAAGCCCGGTTCACTCTGAGAGCTTGGCCATTTCCTCATGAGATCAATGGGCTCGTTCCATTAAAACCTATCTCTTCATGACCACGAGTACTCTCCACCAAACATTCTTAGAGCCACTCATGAAAAGTCCCACAGCTGATGTCTGGTTTTACCCATTCTATCAATTTATCAATATTTTAGGCAGAGTCTAGAAGCTTGGCAACCTTTCTTAGTTTCTCAGGAAGATAGGAGTAGAGAATAGTAGATTCACAAGAAAAAGGAACAAGGAAACCTAGAAGAGCATTATTAGCAGAGTGACTTCCTCAGACTATCTCTTTCCTCCTTGTATTTTCTTGACTACCCAAAGTATATGCCTTGCAGAGAAAAAACTTCTATACAGATAGAATCTGTCTCTATAAATAAGCCTGAAACTGCTTGGTTCCAAGAAAATTCAATCAAATTCAAACCTTGCTCCATGTCATTGCCACACAAGAGTGAGGTAATAGCTAAATTTTTTCCACTGTAACACAGTACTCAGGTGCTGAGATCAGGGGTATTGAAGGGGTATTAGATTAGTGGAAATGCATCAGGATCCTGACTTTCCCTAGAACTCCACCATCTGACACACATACACACCCTCTCCATTCACTGCACAGACATGGGCAAAGTTACCAGAATGTGGGGTAGAATTGTTTTGAAATGTTTTATCTTTCTGTTCAAGTTCTGCCAATGGTTTCTAATTGATTTTTTTCTCTCTATTCAATAAAAACCCAGCAGTTGTCATAGCAACCAACACGTGTGCATTCTTGGAGAGTCATTTACCTCCTTCAGTGTGGTTTGCTCTCCTCATGATTACACATGCATCTATAGATAATTAGGAGAGATCATTTATTTGGACGAGGGTGGACAATAATACCCAGAATCTAAATATAAAGGTTTTAAAGAATTTAATTTACTTAAATTACTGCTATAATTTTTCTCTCCAGAATACTGTCATACATGCAAAGAGGTTAGGCAATTTTTTTAAAGGTCATTACCACATCTTGGCAGATGGCTCAAAATAACTGGTTTATTGACCTGGTTTCAATAATTCTCCATTATGGGTGGTTATATCCATATAACATTTTCTCATCCTAATGAGGGTTTTTGATGAAACCAAGTTGTAGCTGAGAGCTTTAAACTTCTTTTATGGCCCGTGCCCTTGCCAATTTAATTTCATTCACCAAACATTTATTAAGTGTATACAATATACCAGCTCCTGAGAATATAATGACAAATAGCCCTGCCTTCCAGAAATCATTATATTGATGGTGATAGACTATATGAACAAGGATTATTTTTCCTGGCCTTCCCTCTGCTAGCTATTTTGTTTCATTTGATTCTGATGAGCAACCCTTCTTTACAACACCTTAGTTTCCATGACACAGTGCCCTCTGTTCTCCATAATCCTTCCAGCCAAGCGTTCTGTCCTTGGTAGACTCCTCCTTTCTCTCTGTTGCACTTTGATTTTCCCTCTGTGTCCCCCACCCACTCTTCAACCTCTACACCCTCCCTTGTATATTCCCATCCATTACAAGATTTTAATTCCACCTACAAATTAATGACTGCAAATTGGGTCCCAGTACTGATCTCATGATGTAACCTCAGGATCCTCTATCTACCTGCCAATTCTATATACATTCAGAATTTATGACGTAGGGTGGTTGGTTAATCTATATGTAGCTGCGTTAACTGGAGTTTGATATGCTCACCCACCCTAACTTGGACCTATTGCATCAGAGTTTTTGAAGTTAAAGCCTAGGACCTACACTGTTTAGCAAACACTTTCATAACTTTTATACAATACCAAATTTTTTAGCATACTGACTTTCACAGCAGGGTGTATTTAGAGAGGATAAGAAATTGCTGCCAGAGCTCAACATTGTCCTATAGGTGGCACTATTCTTCCCATACATGCTTTCAACTTTGAGTCTATGGGCATACACTCTATAACATTATGTAAGAATGTGTGTCTTTTATATTGAATTTACAATATGACAATTATATATATAAACTCTCAACATTTAAGTTGTAAGTGTAAAACTACTAAATGTTAAATGAAAAAAATGGGACATGGAATTAAAGACAAAGGTTATCTTAAAGTAGAATTTACCTGGGAAAAGGAATAAAGAAATTTATGGAGGGAAAGGTATTTGGATTGCCTTGAAGTCATAGGGAAAGAATATTGACCTGTGAAAGAGTAGAGAGTCCTAAGTTTCCCAGAAATGTAGTCAGAGAAACAAAGCCTGCAGATAAATTAAAATTGCTTTTGGAAAAAAGTGATTATTTTGATTATCAATTTGTAAAAAGTCAGTTTTTAATATGTTTTTTAATTTACAGTAATATTTCTTGCTAAAGAAAATAGAAAATGATATTCCCAATTACTTTTCAAACAACTGTCATGCCATATAGATGTATTACTAAATTTCGATCCATCCCTGCATCCTTATCCCTTGTTCTGTGCAGAGACCTCATGAGGATTTCTTTTTCAATTTTATTTATTTATTCATTTTTTATGTGGAGCTCAGTATAGAACCCAGGGCCTCGCACATGCTCGAGAGTGCTTTACCGCTGAGCCACAACCCCAGCCCCCCCCCCATGAGGATTTCTGACAGACACAAAATATGCATAACGCTGCCATCTTTCCAAGCTGGACAATTTTCCTCCCTTTCTTTTCACATTTAGTGACTTTTTTTTTGTTTTGATCAATCATCTGACAAATATCTTTTCAACTCCTATAATGATGTTGAAGAGTTATAACAGATGTCATCTCTTTTGTGGCACTTAAAATGTGGTCTGTATATCAGAAATTCTCTCAAATATCATGATGCATAAATTAAACAAGGTTGGAGGGCATCAGCTTGTGTATTTTGAAGGATGGAGGAGGAGCATTGATTTCTATGAGAGGACAGTTGCTTCTAATTTTAGGAATATAAAGAGTAAAAAAAAAAGATATATTCTATGCCTACAAACTCTGAAACATGTTGATTTGATAAAGACTGGCTTCATTAAACAATTCCTTCAAGGACTTAGTGTCTTAAAATAAAAAGAGGTAAACTTAAGACAATATTCCACACCAATATACTAATGTAACCCAGTTATCTCTGGAAGTGAAAGATGATGCAGGAAGAATATGTAATGGCTTTCAAAAGCATTTAGAGAAATCATGGGAGGCAGATCCTAGAGAGAATTCAGATTTGGGGGGATTTTTCTGTTCCATCAGGGATAAGAGTTTGGGACTATTGTTGTCTTGTATGTCCTGGTCCCAGTCTTGCAGCAAAGCCCACTGAAGTGAAAGAATCATCATTAAAACCCAGACAGGAAAATCCACCTGATTTTAGTAACCATGATTCTGATTGCTGATGAACCTGAGTGACCCCACGTGCTTGATTGGGGAGCTCTGAGCCTGGGATTCTCAAATTTGTTTCTATGAATCTTTTAGCATACACCACCCTTTTCTCATTGCCAAGCCTGGGATGAGAGAGAGAGAGAAGGCCAGTGACTGCAGTGTGAAACCACATGGTCATAGGAACCCTGAATTTTCGGATCTGTGTTGTCTGATCCATTCAAGCAGATTATACATTTCCAGCATGGAAAATGACAGTAGTAAGCTTTACACTTCAGGTATAAAGCTCCACTTGCTAAGCTCCACTTCATGTGCCATAACCCTGTCACAACCTTGAGGAACAGAATTAGTCTTAATTAGATTTAGTTTTCTACGTTAAGAGTCTAGAAGGAAGTTAGGTTTATATGGTAAACCTATCTAAATTATGTTCATGTGCTCTTTAATCTCCCAGTGATTTTCATGATCCAATGAAAGATTAAAATAAAATTGTTCTCAAGGGTAAATTCTCTTAAATGCAGCATTACTCAAATGCATGCTTTCTCTTTTCGAAATGTGCCCAGCTTTCTGGAATTTTCCCAATTAAGAAACTGGAAACTCCTTTGTTGTTGCTGTTGTTGTTATTGTTGTTGTTGTTATATTGAGAGCCACACCAGACTGTTCTACAGTTGAAATCAGCAAAGATGTAGGAGTCATAGGTATTTGGTCTTGGAACATGGAGACCTCACTTATGTCTCAGAAAACTTGGATCAAGCAAAAAAAAAGTCACAAGTAGAAAAACAAATCTAGAAGGAAGAGTGACTCTAGAAGAAAGGTTCTTGACCTTGGCTGAACATTTTAATGATCCCAAACATTTTTAAGAATATCAGCACCCAAACTGCCTCCCAAGACAATTAACTTAGAATCTTTGGGATGGTACCTACACATCAGTATTCTAAAAATAAATAAATAAGTAGAACTCTCTGTTACTTCAGTATGTAGACATCATTGAGAACCACTGATCTATGGGGAAAAAATCAAGAGGCACATTAGCCCAACAGTCAGCAGAAGGAAGCTGTATTGGCTCAGGAGCTGGACTTATATGACAGCGTAATGCTAATCATCCAGCTTTCTAGTCTGATCCCCATGTGACTAATGGGTACACATATTTTAAGAAGGCCTTTGAGGATAAGAAAAGAAATTTAAGATTTTATAACAAGGCATCGTGCCCAATGAGAATTTAGAAAAGTCCATTTGAAATTGTATAAAATTCCATAGAGATAAAATAAATGAGCCAAAACTCTCTTCCCAAACTTCAGTGGGCTAGGAAGGAGTGCTCATCTGTAGCTAGTAAGCCTATTTAAACTCTGTTCTTGGTTTCCACAACCTGCGAGGAGTTTATTTGTTTGGTTGTTTATGGAGGCAGCAGGCAGATGCTTTAAAACAGAATTCAGGAATACATTGCAGTATTTTATTCATTTGCTCACTTATTCACTCATCCATTCATTCTTTCATGTAATATTATAAAGCATGAACTATTGACTAGGCACTGAGAGTAAGAGGAAAATAAGACCAAAGTCCTGCTCACCGAGAAGATTCTAATGTAGTGAGGGACACATAAACAAGGACTTCTAAAAAGTCTGTATGTAGTGCTACGATAGTACAGACTCATGTTACAGGAGCTAAAGGACATTTATCTCTCTGTCTTGAGGCTCTGAGGAAGGCCCCACTGAGCCAGGTCTTGAAGAATGCATAGGATTTTGATGGATGGATATACAGGTGATGGTCCCTATAAGCAAAGGAAACGGAACTATGAAGAGATCAAAGCCCAGAAAAGTTGACATATTATGGGGAGCCTTGTTTGCAGGACTGAAGAAGTTGAACTTTGTTTTACACATGCTGAGGACCCAGCATCAAATTTAAACAGTGAAGTGTTAAGATTTAATTTCATTTTTGGCCTTTTAACATGAAGCATTCCCAGAATTAGGGCATTTAACAGCAGAGTACAGAAAGAAAATATTATTAGTATCTTAATTTTTTTCCCGGTTATTGGTATGTTTTAATTAGTCCTATGTTAAATTATTTATATTTTATAAAATAAGTATTCATATATTAGAGCAGTGCTGAATCTATTTTTTAAAAACTGTAAGGATGTACAAAAATGTTTGGAGCCCACTGGTTAAAGGATGTATTAGAGGTGAATCACAGGAAGCCTAGGGGCAAACGTGAGACAAATGCATACACGTGTGACACAGTGAGGCCCAACCAGGGGTTCTCAAATTTGGTAATACATTAAAACTTTCGTGGAGCACTTTAAAAAATCATGCAAGGACTCTTTCCTATACCCTTCTCTCCCACCCCCACCCCCACCCCTGCTCCCAACAAACAACAGGTAAATCAAAATCTCTGATGGTGTGGCACAAACACGAGTGTTTGAAGCTCCTCAGGTAATTCTATTAGTGAGAAATCAGAGCTGAAAAACAGATTTAAGATATCACCATGGCTGAATTGATGGTGTTGCAGTCGAGGATCATACCCCTGAACTAAGTAGAAGCAGTGAGAATATAAATGAGAGAGGTTTTTACACTATTTAGGTAGTAGAACTAATAACATTTGATTAAGATCTAGATTCTGGAGGCTGAGGAGATGGAGGTATAAAAGATGACCCCAGGTGTCCGGCCTGAGGAATTGATTGAAATCATCATGGAGGACAATTGGGGAGTAAAATCAACATGTTCAAATGCAGAAGAGAAGACACCCAGAAAATGCACAGGGTACAAAGTCAGGAAGATGGAGATATTTGAAGGACATCCACAAGGACAAATCAGACAAGATCTAGAAAACAAGTGCACAGAGTTAACCTTAAATCTAAGCACTTGAATCCTGAAATCCATACTTTTAAAGATGATAGTGAATTATTGTTTAAGTGCTTTGATGAGCTTTAATTCACAAAGGGTAGGGGGACAATGGAGCATGGAAGTTCTTAGCAAAGAGAGGACTTTGTATATTACATAGTGCAAATAGTCACTTTTAAATTTCTTTTCTATGAAATTAAATTAGGTCTTTAAAATCTGCCTCCTTTAAGTCCTTTTTTTTTTGAACAAGTAAAGCAAATCATGAAAACATGGCTAGCAAAGCTATCTATGTCTGCATTGTTAACCGCTTAAGCAAAAGACTGCCGCGGATTTAATGATTTGGCAGTACACACATTTTTATACTAATCTTGTTCCATGGGCTTCAGCCTATCAATAGAGTGTGAGTTGTCAAGGGCCATTTAGTTAGCTGGGACACTGAAGCCAGAGGAGCACAAATGGCTCTCATGGTGGATGTGCTCCCACCTTGCCCCTTTTCAAGCTTCCTCTTAAGCTCAGACCCACAACACTGCCTGCAGCTACTGGAGTTTAATAAAGGATAATGTTTTTTTTTTTCTCTTCAATTTTTTTTTTATTTGTTTTCCTCTTGCCCCAGCAAAAGCAATTCTGTAAGGAAGCCAGTTTGAGGAGTCAGCAATTTGAATGAGGATAGCATTGCCCTGAAGCCTATTTTTAAAACTCAAACCACCTGCTCTAAATTTTCACTGACTCGATTCTTCAGCAGTTTCTAAAGATTTATTTAAATCCTAATTGCAGTGTTTATGAAAGAATGGGCATTGCCAACTTCTGGATTCAGCAGGGAGGCACAGCCATGCTATTTAAATATTCTAAGTACCTGGCTGCACACAGCCGTCAGCGGAGCAGCACAGCTAACCTACCATTTTTCTCCTGGCTCATGTTCTGTGGGGCTAAGTATTCCCAGGAGAGAGAAAATAAACCAAAGCCACATTTTAATGTACTTCATTTGTTTAGGTGTGATTACACAGCGGGTTAGGAAGAGAAGGGGCTCCCACTTCCTCCTGGTCCTCATCTCCCTTGATCTCCCCAAGTCCTACTAACTCTTGATCTGTATTTTATAACCTGATGGCTCTCTATTTTCTTTACTGTCAGCTAAAATGCATTCCTCAGAAAGTGTCTGCTCCTTATGAATAAAGTGACCACCCAACTGAGATTGCTCAGGACAGCACCAGTTTATGCTTATTTCCCAGTGTGAAATAATTATATCCCCTTTCAGTTTCCAAAGGGACTCAATTTGAATGAGAAGTGTTTGGCCTCCTAGCCCATGGAGACTCAGCCATGCATCACTGGAATGGTACACCAAACTTCTTTTTTAAACTCAGGGTTCTCCAGTGGGTCAACTCACAAGACCTAGCAAATCCATATTTTTCTCATTGCTTTCTTTACCCAATTTCATCGAAGTATGTAGTCCTTCCTATACTGCTTCTTCCTAATTCAGCTCTCTACGAACATTTGACATCAGGGGCATCTCCGTTCTCCTGAGTCCAGCTGATTTAAGGACCACCAATGTGCAACGTCTTCTTACCCAGGAGCTCCCCAGATTCCATTAATCTCTTACCCTTTGTGGATCTAAGCTGCTTATCCTCTAACCAAACTCACATACCCTGCCCCATCTCACAAAATTATCCATCCCTGATTCTCTTACTTGAATTTGGCTTAGAACTCTGCTCTTGCTCCTTGTCTTGCAAGCTGTGCCCTCTTCCTAGTCAGAAACTTCCAGATCCGTTTCTCAATATGTCTTTTAATGTTTTTATTAGTGCATTAGAGTTACACATAATGGTGAGGTTCATTTTGATATAATCATACATGCATGGAATTTGCTCCATTTCATACCCAATGCTTCCTCTTTCCCTCTCCTTCTTCCCCTTGTTCCCCTTTCTATACTTTACTTGTCTTGCTTCTTTTTATCTATTTTTTAGTCAATGTACATAAGTGTGAAATTAACTGTGTCGTATTTATATATGTACATAGCATAATTTGTTCAATTTTATTCCACAGTTCTTCCCTTTTCCTGTCCCATCTCCTTCCCACTCTATCCCCTTATTTTGCTATAGCTTTCACATTTAAGATAAAATATTTGATCCTTGATTTTCTGAGCCTGGCTTACTTAGCACAATATTCTTTAGTCCCATCCATTTGCCAGCAAATGCCATTTCATTCTTATTTATGGCTAAATAAAACTTCATTATATAAATATACTTTCTTTTTCCATTCATCTATTGATGGGCACCTGGGCTGGTTCCAAAATTTGGCTACTGTGAATTGTGCTGCTATAAACATTGATGTTCCTATATTGCCATCATATGCTGATTTTAGTTCTTTTGGATAAGTATCAAGGAGTAAGAAAGTTCAGTCATATGATGGTTCCATTTCTAGCTTTTTTTTATTATTATTATTGGTTGTTCAAAACATTACAAAGCTCTTGACATATCATATTTCATACATTTGATTCAAGTGGGTTATGAACTCCCATTTTTACCCCGTATACAGATTGCAGAATCACATCGGTTACACATCCACGTTTTTACATATTGCCATACTAGTGACTGTTGTATTCTGAGGAATCTCCATACTGCTTTCCAAAGTAATTGTGCTGATTTTCAGTCCCAACAACAATGTAGGAGTGTACCTTTTTCCTCACATCCTTACCACCATTTATTTCTTATATTCTTGATGATTACCATTCTAACTGGAGTGAGATGAAATAATGTAGTTTTTATTTGCATTTCTCTGATTGCTATGCACATCAAAAATGTTTTCATATATTTGTTGGCCATTTGCATTTTTTCTTTTGAGAAATGCCTCTGTAGTTCTTTTGCCCTTAATTCATTGAGTTATTGCTTTGTCAAATGAATTCAGTTCTGTATAATTGAGACCCATGTGAACTGCTGAATCCAATTTGGGGGTATATTTTTTCCTTTTTTTTTTTTTTTTTTTTTTTTTTGTAGTGCTAGTGCTAAGGATTGAGCCCAGAGCTTCATGTGTTCTAGGCAAGTGCTGTACCACTAAGCTATACCCCCAGGCCCTGTTTTCCTTTTTTATCTGATTGTTTTAAAACAACACAAAAGTGCTAATATCACTTTTACCAAAAATTCAAGTCAGATATAAGAGATAAGAGCTGCATCTTCTACATAGAATTTAATCTCCTAAGGGTTGGGAATTGAGAGAGCTCAAATCAAGAACTATTTGCTCATGCCAGACTGGGAAATGTACATTTGGTGGATACAGTTGACTGAGGTCCAGGTCTGTCCATCAGCTTTATACACTAGTCAATGCTGTTTATTTCTCTTGGGGTAAAATTATTAGTGCTAGGAACAGTGGAGAACAAATCACACTCACCAAACTCACAAGAGACTGAATTCAAATTTAAAATGCCTGTTATTATTTGCCAGAGTTGGTATAATAGATGCTTCTTGATTTACCATGGAATTATGTCAAAGTAAATGTATTCTATGTTGAAAAAATTCTAAATTGAAGATGCATTTCATAAGCTTAGCCAATAGACACCATAGCTTAGGCTGGCCTACCTTAAACATGCTCAGAACACTTACCTTAGCCTACAGTTGGGCAAAATCTTCTAATACAAAGCCTATTCTTAGATTTGAATAGTTCATGTGATTTATTGAATACTGTACTGAAAGTGAAAGCACCATCCATAAAGTAAAAAAAAAAATCAAAACATGGTTAAATTGGGGACCATTCATGGTCCTGTCAGATAATCAGGATCTTTTTATCAAAAGAAAAAAAAAACACTCTTGGGACTAGGGATATAGCTCAGTTGGTAGAGTGCTTGCTCACATGTACAAGGCCCCGGGTTCATTCCCCTGTACCACAAAACAAACAAACAAGCAAAAACCACTCTTAATTTTCATGAAGATCTCAGTGTTTCTAGATATCAGAAAAAGGATCCAAATGATGTTCATATATTTATTCCCTATGCTCTGCCGCAGTCTGGCTGGGCACAATCAGAAGCCACTTGTCAAAAGAAACTAACTTTATTTTTAGAACCAAACACGCCAAACAAAACAGCCTCTCAGGAAAAATCCTCAGAGCCTCAACTGCCACCACCGGCTTTCCACAAGCCTGTCTCTCCCCCCACAAGCTTCTTTCCACCTCCCACAATCCTCCTGCTCTTGAGGCCGATTGGCTGGGTCACGTGGGCAGATCCAAAAAGTCCCCCAATGAGCAGCTCCGTGGTCTGAAAGGGCAGGGAAACAGTCCAATGAGCATCACCGCAGAGGAGCCAATCAGCTAGATGTTGCTGGGGCCGAGGAGCCAATCAGCTAGATGTTGCTGGGGCCGCTGTGAGCCAATCATCAGCCGGCAGCTGGATTGCTGGCAGCTGGAAGTTTGCTGGGGCCCCTTCGGCTGTGGCTCTCAACATCTCCCCCTCTCTGTTTAAACAACAAGCATGTGGCTTAGGGACCGTGTCTGTTAGGCAGTCCAATTCAACATATGGTCCTTACCCGTCATCGGATGAACTGACCTCTAGGCGTCAGCCTCCTGTCTTAGGTTGGTACCACTGCAATTGGATCATACCCGTCACTGACTACCGGTCCAGCATACAGCTATACTTGTGGATAGGCCTTTGCACCAGTGGGGGGGTGAGGTTCTTTGCCTCACCTCTGTTGGCCCCCAAATTTTAGACCATCACTAGTAGAGGAGGATGCAAAATGCCATGACATTAAGCCAATTGAGGGCTCCTTTGAAAAATTGTACCACCGGTGACATCATCAGCAAAAATACCCCAACACTACCACAAGTCGCTGCACCAACAGATAGTTCACAATGCATACAGGTGAGCTCACAATGTGTCCAGGCAAGTTCTGCAAGCAGTTCAGTGATGGCTATTGTAGAAGCTGTAGATTGGTTTTATCTTTGACTTCACCAGCACTGGGATGAAGATAGGAATTCTGGCAATAATGACTAAAGAAAAAATTATGTAACATTACAGAAGGCACTAAAAGAAAACAATTTTCTTAACAATTTACATTATCTTTAAGAGAATTATTAAATATAATGAAAAGGAAAGGTGAAAGTAAACAAACAGATCTGTTAACCTTCTTTTTTGTTTACATATTAAAACAATCCTCAACAGTTGTTTACCCAATTTAAATTAAACCATATAAATCACGTGAAAAAAAAAATATTTGGATCCATATTATCATGAGCGCTCATCATATATGATATATGGACATACGTACATTCAAACATATAACACAAAACACAAGTGTGCACACATAATATAATACATACAACACATAACATTATAGTAAAGGCCTTATAACTTTTTACAGGTGAAATCTCCATTGCAATGTTTAAAAACTCTATAGTCAAAAAATAGAACTGATCAGCAAAACATTAACCTAGGTCTGTATGAGCTCAAAAAACAAAATAGAACTTCATGATATGGCAAAGGGCAATAATAAAATAGATATTGAAAAAAGCATCCTGGTTCTGTTGCAGATGTAAGAATAGCCAAACTGGAGTTTTGGATATCAGTTGTTATGGATTTGAGCCAAATCATCTTCTTTTTGGTCTGTAGAAATTGCTTTAGTTAATCTTTCTGGAATCCAAATCGGCTGCTGTTCTCCCTGTGGAAACACATAAACAGACCCCCGACTCCAGACAATCACTGGGTCAGGACCTTGGTTAATCTCTCTGGAATCCAAATCGGCTGCTGTTCTCCCTGTGGAAACACACAAACAGACCCCCGACTCCAGACAATTACTGGGTCAGGACCTTTCCATTGTCCTGTTAGAATATCCTTCCAAAGTACCTTGGGCTTATGCACATTTTTTGGACACATATGCCTTTCCGCAGCACTAAGTCCTGATGAATCCAAATTTAAAAAGTTTAGAGTAAAAAGGGTTATTTTAAGTTTATCTTTGGGGAATATATACCCCTTCCCAATTCCTTCTTTTTGCTTTAATAAGTACATTTTAATAGTTTGATGAGCTCTTTCAACTATGCCTTGTCCCTGTGGATTGTATGGGATTCCTGTTATATGAGTAATGCCAAATGTTGAGCAAAATTGTTTAAAAGAGGTAGAAGTATAACCAGGGGCATTATCTGTTTTTAACTGTTTTGGAACACCCACAGTGGCAAAATTTTGTAAGCAGTGAGCTATAACATCTTTAGTTTTTTCTCCGGCATGAAGGGAGCCCATCAAAAATCCAGAAGAAGTATCAACTGTAACATGCAAATATTTTAATTTTCCAAATTCTGGCAAGTGTGTGACGTCCATCTGCCAAATATGGTTAGGTATCAATCCTCTAGGATTGACTCCAAGATTAACTTGTGGTAAAAAGGTCACACAATTTTGACATTGTTTTATTATTTGTCTAGCTTGTTCCTTAGTTATTTTAAAACGCTTTTGTAAAGTATTAGCATTGACATGGAACTTTTTATGAAAATTTATAGCTTCTTCTAGTGTAGAGAAAATATGTATGTCATGTGTAGTTTTATCTGCTAAATCATTGCCCAAACTAAGGGCTCCAGGCAATCCTGTATGTGCCCTGATATGTCCTATAAAGAATGGATCTTTTCTGTCCCAGATTAGACTTTGTATAGTGGAAAGCAAAGAGAAAACAGTAGAAGAAGGGGAAATCCTACCAGCATCTTCAAGAGATACTATAGCATTAACTACATACTGACTATCAGAAAATAAATTAAATACAGAATCTTTAAACATCACAAAAGCTTGTAAAACTGCATTAAGCTCTACCTTTTGAGCTGATTGTTTGGGTACTAAAAATGTAAAAGTTTGATCAGGGGTAACTACTGCTGCTGTACCATTATTTGACCCATCAGTGAATATATTTGGAGCATTCATGATAGGTGTTTTTCTTGTCATTTTTGGAAAAATTACAGGATGCAATGACCAAAAAGACAATAAAGGATTAGATGGTAAGTGGTTATCAAATGAAACATTAGATTTGCACATGATTATTGCCCAAGTATTTAACTCATTAGCTAACTCATCAATTTGATTCATAGTATATGGAGTAATAATTTTATTGGGAGAAATTCCAAACACTCCCTTTGCTGCTTTTATTCCTTTGAGTATTAATTGTCCTACAGCCTCAGGATACCTAGTAAGAATAGTGTTAGGAGAATAAGATAAATGTATCCATAATAATGGACCTTCTTGCCAAAATACTCCTGTAGGAATATTTTTTGTTGGTAGTACAATAAATAATAAAGGCAAACTTATATCAATTCTATCCAAATGCATATTTTCCATATATGTTTCAATGATTTTTAATGCCTTTCTTGCTTCAGGCGTTAACATTCGGGGTGAATTTGGATCTGATGGACCTTTTAGGATATCAAATAAAGGTCCCAACTCTCCTGTTGGTATACCTAAATAAGGCCTTATCCAATTTATGTCTCCTAATAACTTTTGAAAGTCATTAAGTGATTTGAGTTGATCTACTCGTATTTGAATTTTTGGTGGACGGACCATGGTTGAGGATAATAGAACTCCTAAATAATTAATTGGAAAATTTAATTGTACTTTATCTATTGCTATCTCTAGATTATAATTTTTTAATAAGTTTGTAAGTGTGGCATAACATTCTAGCAATGTGTTTTTATCTTTGTGTGCTAATAATACATCATCCATATAGTGAAATATTTGTAGTTCAGGATTTTGATTTCTAAGTGGCTGGATTGCTTTGTTAACATAAATTTGACACATAGTTGGGCTGTTAGCCATCCCTTGAGGGAGTACTTTCCATTCATATCTCTGATCAGGACCTTCATGATTCAGTGCAGGGATAGTAAATGCAAAACGTGGACTATCCTCAGGATGAATTGGAATTGAAAAAAAACAATCTTTAATATCTATAACTAAAACATACCAGGTTTTTGGCAAAGCAGACAACTGAGGAATCCCTGATTGAGCAGGTCCCATAATAACCATCTCATTATTAATGGCTCTTAAATCTTGCAATAATCTCCATTTACCAGATTTCTTTTTGATGACAAAAATGGGAGTATTATGGGGAGATACAGAAGGTTGTATATGTCCTTCCACTAATTGTTGTTTGACCAGGTCATGGGCTGCTTGTATCTTTTCTTTAGTCAGGGGCCACCGAGGAACCCATACTGGTCTTTCTGATTTCCAAGTAATTTTTATTGTCTCAGTGGCCCTTTCTGAAAATCCAACCCATGTCTTTCTGTTCCCTGATCTATTTGTATTGGTGCTGCTATACCTTGTTCTTGTTTTTCTAATCTTTTTCCTTTCCTAAAACCTTGTCTAGTCATAATAGTGGGTGCATTTTGGTTGATGTTATTTGTTAATGTCAAACCTAATTGATCTAGGACATCTCGTCCCCATAAATTTACGGGAAGATGATCCAATACATATGGCTGTATAGGTCCTTCACATCCTTCAGGATCCTTCCAATCTAATACCATTGCACTTCTATGGGGATTAGTCGCCACTCCTAGGCCTCGAAGCGTTTGAGTGGCTTGTTGTAATGGCCAATGTTTTGGCCATTCTTGACGAGAGATGATGCTAAGGTCTGCACCTGTATCCAGTAGCCCATTAAATTCATGTCCTTGAATATTTAGTTTTAGCATGGGGCGAGAATCTAAATTTAAAGAAAGCATAGCCCAATCTACACCTGTGGAGCCTAATCCCTTGGAACCTCTTTCTACAGTACGACTGGAAAATTTATCATGTAGGCTGGGTATTATTAGTAACTGTGCTATTCTATCTCCTGGTGAAATTACTGATATACCCTTTGGAGAACTGGCTATAATTTTTATTTCACCTTCATAATCGGGATCAATTACCCCAGGACTTATCATAAGTCCTTTTAGAGTAGAAGAGCTGCGTCCCAATAATAAGCCTACTGTTCCTTTGGGAAGAGGTCCTTTCACCCCTGTGGGAATGATTTGAACTCCCATCTCTGGAGTTAGTACTGCTCTGGCGGAGGCGCAGATGTCCAACCCTGCGCTCCCTCTGGTTTGTCTGATGAGGGATCTGATGGACAATGTGTCCTGGGCACTACCCTGATGGGGTTGCTGGGTTCCTCCAGTGCTCCGTATATTTGTGGTTTTGGGCCCCGGAGCATTGGGCCCCCCTGTCCATTTTTTGGCAATGGAGCCCAATGCCTTTCTCCACGATATCGTGGATAAACACCTGGTCCTTGTTCGTTTTTTGATAATGGAGTACCCTCTATGGTGGTTTGAGAACGGCATTCATTAGCCCAATGTCTCCCTCTACGGCATCGTGGGCAAATACCTGGTATTCTACTCCTTTGATACCTAGTTTTGTTAAACCCTCCTCCAATGGGGCAATTCCTTTTAAAATGTCCTGTTTGTTCACAATTGTAGCATGTTCTTGGCCTGGCATCTAAAGCCTGTTTTACTGCAGCTGCCACAATTTGCCCTTGTTCATTAATGTCTCTGGCATCTAAAGCCTGTTTTACTGCAGCTGCCACGACTTGCTCTTGTTCATTAATGTCTCTACATAATTTAATATATGTGTTTAAATCTTCATGTTTCCATGGTCTAATGATATCTCTGCACCAACGATTCGCTTGCTCATAAGCCAGGTGTTTTAGTAATGGCATTGCTTGTTCTGTATTCCCAAAAACTCTGGTAGCTGTTTGAATAAGCCTATCTACAAATTCAGCATAAGGTCATTAGCTCCTTGTATTACCTTAGATAATTGACCTTGTAAACCTCCATGTCCTTGTAAAGTCTTCCATGCCTTAATTGCATCTGCAGCAATTTGTGCGTATACGCCAGGATCATATGCAATTTGTTGCTGCTGATCCTCATAAGGTCCCTTTCCTAACAACATATCTAGATTTCTCTGAGGATAACCAGCTGCTGCATTTTGCCTAGCCGTCTCCTTGCAAAATTCCTCATTGGCAATCTTCCATAACAGGTATTGTCCTCCATTTAGCACAGCTTTACACATATTAGCCCAATCTGCTGGCGTCATGTTCAAGTTGTTAATGGATTCGACCATGCTTACAGTGAAGGGTGCTTGAGGACCATAGGTTGTTACAGCCTCTTTTAGCTGCTTCACTGTTTTGAAATTTAAAACTTGGTAAAAATCGCTGCCCTCCTGCCTCAAATACAGGGCATGTTAATATTTGAGATCTTGTCTCAGGATCCCAACTATCAACTGCCGGGGTTGGGGACCTCCCAGCATATGGAGGTGGCCTTGTTAGTTGGACACTTACGTCCTCTGGTGATAGAAAGGTGTTAGTAGCAGTCTCCTGTTTTAACTTTCCCCCTGATGGCTTTTTCTGTTTTACACTTTCTTTCTCTGTCTGACTAGCTTGAGAGGCCTTCTCTTTTACTTGAATCTTTTCCTCTGTCTGACTAACTTGAGAGACCTTCTCTTTTACTTGAATCAATATGTCTTCTCCTTCCTCTACCATTGTCTGAACTGAAGGCTTTGGACTAAGCAAACAAGATATGAACGTCCACAATGGCAATGTGCCAACTGGCAGAGTCCCTGGGCTTTTCTTTTCTATTCTTTTTAAATCTTCACCATGATGGTTCCATTGTGATATATTTAACAACTCCTCCTTAAAAAGCCATGGGCTACATTTTTGTATTGTATCAACGTATGCCCTGACTGCTATTGATTTTACTGGGATGCCTCCTTCCTCTAACAATTTACTTAACACTCTTTCAGTTTGTTTTTTACTAATTTCTGATCCCGTATTTCTACTATAATACAACCCAACAAGATGACGCCTAACAAAACTGAAACAGAGTGAAACAAAATTGAAACAACACAAAATCATTATAATAGCCTCCTGAAATGTCCATCCGTCCTTTCTCCCTATCTGTTCCTCAGATGTGAGCGGTTTTTCTTCCATCTTACACATCTCCAGGGACAGGCAACTTAAAACAAAAGTGAAACAAAATAACAAAAGAAGAATCTTAAAATGGCTACGCATCCTCTCGCCCTGCCCTCAGGGGCGAGCAGTTTCACTTACCCTCAGTCGCTCCCCGTGCGAGCCACCAAATGCCGCAGTCTGGCTGGGCACAATCAGAAGCCACTTGTCAAAAGAAACTAACTTTATTTTTAGAACCAAACACGCCAAACAAAACAGCCTCTCAGGAAAAATCCTCAGAGCCTCAACTGCCACCACCGGCTTTCCACAAGCCTGTCTCTCCCCCCACAAGCTTCTTTCCACCTCCCACAATCCTCCTGCTCTTGAGGCCGATTGGCTGGGTCACGTGGGCAGATCCAAAAAGTCCCCCAATGAGCAGCTCCGTGGTCTGAAAGGGCAGGGAAACAGTCCAATGAGCATCACCGCAGAGGAGCCAATCAGCTAGATGTTGCTGGGGCCGAGGAGCCAATCAGCTAGATGTTGCTGGGGCCGCTGTGAGCCAATCATCAGCCGGCAGCTGGATTGCTGGCAGCTGGAAGTTTGCTGGGGCCCCTTCGGCTGTGGCTCTCAACAATGCTCTTCTTTTTTTTTTGGGGGGGGGGTGGTATTGCAGATTGAATTCAGGGGCACTTGGACACTGAGCCATATCCCCAGCCCTATTTTGTATTTGATTTAGAGTCAGGGTCTCACTGAGTTGCTTAGTGCCTTGCCATTGCTAAGACTGGTTTTGAACGCATGGTCCTCTTGCCTCAGCCTCCAGAGCCACTGGGATTACATCCATGTGCCATTGCACCCAGCGTATTCCCTATTCTATTGAGTGTTTACTATGTGCCAGGCCTGAGCGATTAAGATAATGCCACTGAGTGAGGACCCTGCTTCTATGGAGTGGAAAGACAAATGTGCACACTCACCAACTCAGTACAGACACCCCTCCTCTCCCTGGACCACACCCCTGTAGTGTACTCTCCATCCTTGGATTTCCATACCTTCATTCCAAGCAAATCATCTCCATTCTCTTCTGATAAACTCACCTCTAAAATTTTAAAATTCACTAAGTCACACCTAAAAGAAAGCTCTTGCCCTATATGTTGAAAATTTTAGATAAAACCTAGTTCCTCTATGGATTTTTGAAAATGCCCCATTCTCACCAAAATATCATCTGTTAGTCTTATCTTGGGCTAAGTTTACTTCTGCAGATGCCTAATCACATGTACTTTGTAGCGTTTACTTAATAACTTTGCTCCCAGCAGGTGACTTTTTCTGGTCCCTATCTGGAGACTAGATAACAAAGATACACACTGCTTGTTTCTGAAGGCACCTCATCCCTCTCCTCTTATGAACTATGTTATTTAACCCATGAAAGTCATCAGAATAGATTATTAAATCTAGCCTAGCATCCTTTTCTGTCTCTCTCTTTTGTCTTTAACTTACACTAACTGGCATGCACCTGGATTGCCTTTTTTTGACAAGGAAGTGGCCATTCTTAAAAAAAGGTCTGAAGACAGATTCATCATCATCTTATCCTCTGCTTTGAGAGGTCATGAACAAACCAGTTGCTTCTGAAAAGAAAGTTCCTTTTCTAAACACAAGCTTTATCAAGAGAAGAGATGACTTAACCACGATTTCCAGAGTTCATTCTCATATGAAGGAACGTCATCAGGGCAAGGCAGCACATTGCTTTCTGCATCTGCAATGGATGGGAGGGCTGGGCTGTGTTACCTTTGAGAGGAGCTAGATGTAGACTTTGAGATAAATTTTCTGATTTTAGGAATTGGTAAGTATAATAATATGAAAACATTTCATAATAATATGAAAACATATTATTCTGGATGGATAAGACTCACCACACACTTTTTATGATGCTAACAGTTATTATTCCATAATTGAAGGGCGAACTGCCAGAATATTTGAAGGTAGACATTAGGCAGGTACAGAAGTTAGGAGTGCAGGCTATAGATTCCGACTGGAGTTCTTGTCCTCATTGCCACATGTGACTCAACCACTTTTCCCATCTGTAAAAAGAATATTATAAAGGTATTCACTTCCTGGAGCTAGTCCCAGAAGTAGGAAATGAAAGCAAATTGCCTAATATAGCCCTGCAGGTACTACCTACTCAATAAATGTCAGTTGAATTTAAGATTCCACATCCTTGATTATTACGATGAAATCTTATTAATTAGGGGCCTACACACTTGAAAATATATTACACTATTTGCTTTATTTCATATGTATACCTCACAGCAAAGATAACCTGCTAATTAATAATGCATATAAATGTTATAGTAAACTGCAAATCCCACACAAAAAATTTTTTTGATGTTTTTCTTGACAATTTATAAATAGGCTGCCCTGAAAAATGTCTCTTTGTCTTAATGAAAGCCTACTGAAATTCTAAGAAGTTACAAAGGTTACTATTTATCTGATTTAAGAAAACAAACCCTTTTCAAAAAATGCTTAGCACCATTTTCACATAGTCACTCTACCAATTATAAATGATTCTTATCTCTATATTAAAACCAATCTGACAGAACCTTGACTTCTCAGCACTTTAAGAGTTGTTAGTTCACATGTCCAAATGTAACTAACATCCCTGCATTTCTTCAGATTTTTCAGAAATGCATATTTCTTCATGGGTGACTAGAGCTAGTTTAATTTGTTTTTTTTTTTTTATTATAAATTTCCCACCAGGCAAAAACAAAATCATATTCTGTAGAATTCCATGCTTGGTAAACTCCATCTAGAAATAATGTATCTGACAAAATTGCTCACAGTTTTAGTCACTTCATGACCAAAAACAAAGCAAAAAAGTGATTCCCTTTCCTTCTGGGTCTCCATTCCCACCCAATCAGCTTTTCCCGGACAATTAATAGTCATCAATCCTTTAATTAGACAACATATGCTGGTCAGCTGCTCATGGCACTGTGTAAAGTATTTTGAGGGATACGAAGAACCCCACTTGAAATGCACAATCTAGCTGGGGAACAAAATACCCCTTGTATGGGGGGTGGCAATTGTTTAATGTGTCGATTTTCTTTCTGGCCTGATGAGGACTTCTGGAATTAGTGGTAGTGGCTGTGCAATGTTGTGAGCATGCTAAAGGCCACAGAATGGGTTTTGAGTTTGTGTTTTACACCTAATACAGAACAGAAATTAAGCTCCAAATACATGGTAGAAAAGAACTGTAAGAGCAAGTAATGCCCTGGATATCATGATGCCTTGGATATCACAATGAGATCTCATTAGTTTGTAGCTGATCCCCTGTGGGCTATAGTCATAAGGCAAGACCTTCTAGCAGAAAGAAAACTCAGATCTGGAAGGCTTCAATCTCAAATAGCTACAGGGGGCAGGCGGGTAATGTAAACAATTAAACAAGTAAAGCAGCCAAGTATAAAATTCAAACACAATTTGCAGATTAAATACATAGAAGAACATTTTCACAAAAGAAGTGGAATGATTTCTCCTTTCCTTTGAAACACAAAGCCCTTTCCTGTGAAGCTTCCATTTTCCCACTGTTAATAGAGATGTGGTCACCGAGAAACCTAAGTGTAAATGGAAAGAGCACTGACAATCGGCATGTGGATTTCATGTCAGAGACGATTGGGTGTGACAAGGACTGTGGTCAGCTGCAGAGAAAATGATGACATTTTGAGATGTACCAGTATACATGGAAGGCATGCCCTCACAAATTCATAGGACTGAATATTCCAAGGTTTAAAGATACTTCAGAATCTGAATATATATTTATGGGAAGAAATTCTGATTTTTTTTTTTTTTAAAGTTGGCCCAAGATTCAATTTTCAACAGTCTGGTCGCAGCCAGGTGTAACACACAGCAGACTCCTTTTGGGGGACCAACTTTGATTGGGAAGGAGAAGAGGATGAGGGGTGTGCTTCACAAGGAGACTCACATGGGCAGAGCTGTAATAGGGCTTGTGTTGAGTCCAACCACCAGAGGAGGAGGGATGAGCTCGACTGAAGAGGGGGAAGGGTGGCTACATTGGCCAGGATTATTCAAAGCCATAGAATGGCCATTGCATGGTTTCAGACTCCTACCATTTAGTCCTGCCTAACTAAAGACAAGGAATGAGGGACTGAAATCCTTGACGTTTTTTTGTTTGTTTGTTTGTTTGTTTTAAGCAACACTAGCCTTTGGCTGAGCTCTCATTCTTGCTTCTCTCCAATTTCAGCCAGCTTTCTTTGGCCCTTCCTCAGGAAAATAGGGCAAAAGTCTTACCCACTCCTCATAAAGTCTACTCCAGGCTGGGGTCCAGCACAGGACAAGCTTAATATGGCAGTTTGTCCTGCTGCTCAGCAATCCTTACTTTTGGCCCAACTGTCACTCACCAGGCAGCCAAATGACCTTTCTTTGTAGCTTTGGTTCATCCGATTCTGTAGGAAAGGGAGGATAAGACTTTGGAACTGCAACTAGAATCTGGAAATAGAAGATCTTATTTGGGAGTTTGGGAATAGAAACTTAAGAACAGATCATAGGTTTCTAATTAGAAATTAAAATGATTCACTGAACTATTGTTTTAGTAGCAATTTTCCAGAAAATAAAAACAGCAATTGTGATTTTTCTTTCAAAGTGAATTCCAACTGGTATTTAGGAGTTTCCTGAAGCAAAAAAAAAAAAAGAAAAAAAGAAAAGAAAACAACAACAAAAAACAATTCTACAGAATAGTTTATGAAAACAACATGGGGTAGCTATTGATGTGTGGGAATGAGTTATGTGTCACCTCTAAGATTGTTTTAATGAATGCACTAGAGAAAGAGGCTGAAGGGGCTGGTTAAATGTTCAATGTTAGAAATGTGATTATTATTGTTAATTCAGTGCAGTCACAAGTGGAAAGGACTCTGTGGAATGCTGTAATATTTCAGTACTCTTCAAGTGCCAGAGTGACAGCCTGGAACCTGCCACCTCAGTGAGCAGCATGCTTTTGGCCTGAATGCCCTGTGGGTTATCAGTCTGAAAAGGTGCCAGACTTCTCCAAAGCTTCTTTTGCTCAAGGGACATTCAGCAAAGCATAGAGGACAATGCCAGTAAGCCAGGCCAGTGCCACCAACCAGAAGGCATGGCATTTGTGCTCTTCATGTTCACTAGCATGTACTAGAATTCCCTTCCAGAAAAGCAGTTGCTTTTCAGTCTCCACCGAGGTCAGAACAAAAGGATCCGACTTAAACACTTGCAGGAAGGGTTTGTATTAGGGCAGGAAGATGTTTTCTAATGAAGGATTCTATCTGTCACTGGAATGGTTTCTCCAATGTTGTGGAGATTCTAAGGAATCTCCAAGGACACTATAAATTCTCATTCACTTAAGGTAGCAATTCTTTTCTTAAGAAATATATAAGCTTTATTGAAATATAATTCATATACCATAGAATTCACCTATTTAAAGTGTACAATTCAATGATTTTAAGATAGTCTCAGTGCTTTGCAACATTCATCACAATCAATTTTGGAATATTTTCATCACTCCAGAAAGAAACCCCATACCCATTAGCATTCACTCCCTACCACATTCAATTGACAACCACTAATCTAGTTCCTGTCTACAGATTTACCTATAGTAGACATTGCATGTCAAAGGAGTTGTATAACATGTTGTCCATTATGCTGGCTTGTTCCAGCATAAAGTATACCCTCTCCAAAGCTCAGCCACAGTATCAGTACTCCACTACTTGTTATGGTGGAAGAATATTCCATTATATAGATATGCCACATTTTATTTATCCATATAGACAGTTTCTACTTTTTTCCTATTGTGACTAATGCTGATATAAACATTTGTGTATGAGATTTTATGTGGACATGTGTGTTCATTCGTCTTGAGTGTGTAACTGTGGAGTTGCTGGGTCAATTACTTGTTTAATCATATGAGAAACAAAAGAAGCTTTATAATTTTAAAGTTTCCTCCAGCAGTGTATGTGGATAGTGAATCTTTTTTTAAAAATTGTGGTAGAATATATATATATATATATATATATATATATATATATATATATATATATATTCTATATATATATATTCTATATATATATATATATAGATATAGATATAGATAGATAGATAGATAGATAGATATAGATAGATATAGATATATATATAGATATAGATATATAGAGATATATATATATAACATAAAACATACCTTCTTAATCATTTTAAGTGTACAGTTCAAGAGCATTGAGTACATTCACATTGTGGTACAGCCAGAACTCTTCATGTTGCAAACTGAAACTTTGGATCTGTTAAACAGCACCCCATTTACCCTGCCCCCAGTCTCTTGGGGACTCAACTTTCTGTCTCTGTGAGTTTAACTACTCAACATACCTCCTGTAAGTGGAACTTTCTGTGATTAACTTATTTCACTTACTGTAGTGTTCTTAAGATTCATTTATATCATAGTATATGTCAAAAGTTCTGTCCTTTGAAGGTGAAATTATATTTCATTGTGTCAGATGACACTTCTATTTATCCATTCATAGGTTGGTTCTACCTTTTGGCTATTACCAGTCGTGCTGCTATGAGAATGGGTTCACAGAGGAGAGTGAATCTTAACTTTTTTATGTGTGTGTAAGAAACCTAAGCAGACTTATGCATCATCTGAAGACCTGTACCCATAACCTTGATTCCATTTTAGGTGTTTCTAACACAGGGTGTGGCTCCAACCCTAGGAAGTCAAGGCATAGGATCACACCACTTGGGCCTCTGAGTGAAATCTGGTTCACACCTTCTCTCTGCTGTTTCCTTCAATGACTTGCACATCAAAAGTGGGCACAGGGCTGGAGATGTGACTCAGTGGTACAGTACTTTCTGGGCATGCATGAGCCCCTGAGTTTGATCTCCAGCAACACACACACACACACACACACACATAAAAAGTTAAGACACAAATTGACTTTGTGCTTCTTCCTTTGCATAGCTCACACATTTTTCCAAACAAAATCTTTGCAAGCTTCAGTCTGCCTAACACCAAGAAGACCTAAAGCAAAAGAGGTCATCTATAGTATCCCACTGTGCCTGTAATGACTTTTGGAAAGTGCAGGAACCATCGTTTTAGGAACAGGCATAAGGAAGCCGAAAGCAGAGATATGCCAGGCCACAGGGCAATGCTCATCCAACTCAGAATCAATGTCATCTCTTCCAGAGAGAAATTAGGAAGGTTATGATACAGGAGGAGCAAGAAAGGATGATCAGAGTTTCCATGATTGAGCTGAATGAAAGTGTTCACTGATGATTTGATGAAGACATATGTGTGCTGAAATTATTACTAGCAGATGATGTAGTCAGGGACAGGTGTCCAAGGCTGGAAGCTAAATCAGTAACCTATTTACCAGGAGATCTTTGTCGGACTGACAGCCAGCTGGCTATGTGACCTTGGGCTACTTATTTGATCTTGCTGAACCATACTTCCCAACCCTGTAAATTGGAAGTAATCTTCAGAGTGTTACAAGCCTCTGTTTCTGAAGCATCATTGAATGTTGTGCTAGCTTGCCACTAACATTAGTATTTACGAATGGAGGATAAAGATTTCTGAGAAGCTCCTAGAAAGCTTCTGTTACTATTGTTGAACTTGAAATACTGAGATACTGACTGGAAGAGATAATATCCATGAAATCCAACAAATTAGTTGAAGAAGAAAGGCTGGAGTGAATGGCCTCCCACATAAGTGACTAAAAGAAGACTCTGATTCACCTGTGAAAAGAATTGTGAACTGCATGGTAAACTCTGAATCTAAACAACTAAATGATGAATATTGATTGTAAGTTTAATGCTGATATGTTTTTAATATTTCATTATATGAACAACTTATGCTATTGGTCAGTGAGAAACACTCTAATTTCAAGAAACTTTTATAACTATAATTCTGTACTTCTGAAGAGAGACAGCTGTCATAATGACTAGCTTGATAGATCATCTTAAGTAGTACAAGATACAGAGAACCTTTTAAATGATTAAGAAAGATTGTTTCATTTGGTGCACTGACAGTGTTAAATCTATTTAATCATGTTCTAATTGTTTAAATTGGTGAAAATTTATAATCTACTTTGGAATTATTAATTAACGTGGAACTTAAAATTTAAATGGAACCAAATAGTAGCTGACTTATGGAAGGCATCTGGAGAAGTGGGAGTTAATCCTTCACAATTCAGCTCTGCCGCTTTCTAGCTGAGCTAGGAAAGGTTTTAACAAATTGCCTAGCCATTTTTTTTTCCTCCATTTCCTTATCAGTAAATTGGAGGAAATAAGTGCTTTGGATAGTATCTACAAGGCAGTGGTCACTCAATCAATGTTGTTTCATTATTACCATTGTTGTTATTGTTTCAGTTTGCTTGGAACTTGAGCTCACATTTTCTTATTTTAGCCTCATAATATCCCTGTAATATAGGTAAGGCAAGTGTCATTAATAAAACAAGTAGAGATCAGAAATGTGACTTGCTCATAGTCTCAAAGCGAGGAAGTGTTGGTATTGGGAGTATCAAAATGTGTGGGCTGATAATCAAGACTTGTTACCATCTCCTGCTCAGTCATACTGGGGAAATGTGTGTCATTCTCTTCCTTGGACACTCTGTCCTGAGTAGCCATGTGTTCTTGGGGCCCCAAGTTAAGGCAGAGAAGCTGAGGACATTTAAGATTTTGTGATCAAGAATCATTTTAATGACCTCAAGTGAACACCGGCATCATGAGGGCCTCAATGCCTAAGTTAAAGGAGTTTCATTTGGCAAAAGCTGTGTGAACCACTTTTTATAACAGCTAAACCTTTTACAACACCTTTCATGTTTAATAACTTCCAAACATGCTAATAAGTAAAAGAAGTATTGGCAGAAGTGATAATAGAATTGAACCTGTAAATGAGAACTTTACCAAATTCTAAAATTATTTTCTCCAAAGTCTCATCCAGAAATCTTGGCTACTTCAGTGGATTCTTCATATCTTGTGACATGAAGCATCCTTTTATTAGTACTGGGAAAATGACAAGAAGGATGCAAATAGTTCTGATACCTAAGCAACAAAGATATTGCTTAGATCCATACTTGCCCTCCCCCAAATCTAGGCGCCATTGTTGAAAGGTGAATGTTCTAGCCCAATTGTACGAACATTAGCTAAGAGACCTCGGTTGATACCAGTCAGCCATATCCACAGATAAAGAAGTGCATAACATAATAGAACTGCGTAATCATTTACCAAAGAGACAAAATGAAAGAGAGAAGCCAAAGACAATTTGATATATCCACTTCTATTTTATAGAACCTGGTTCTATTCTTATTTTTTCAGCCCAAATCCTGCCAAATATTCATTTGTATTTTAACAATAGAGTAACTAGTGAAATTCAAGCTCATTTTAGTCACCTAATCAAATATTATCATAATTAAATTAGAAATTTTAACTCATGTAAATTGTTTTATTTTTCTGTCATGCTCTATGCTAGTTAATAAAATAAATATTTCTGGGTTATCTGAGAGATTTTGACACAGATGCAAAGTGTCAGTCTGTTCTTTCTCCCTTTAGTCCCAAGAGCTGGAATGAAATCACCTGATTTAATCATTTGGAATCCATGTGGCTCCTCTGAGATAGGGCCAGATGTAACCAGAGGATTTATAGGGTGTAAAATTCAGAATGGATTAGAAAGCCTTTCTGTGTTCAGCCCAATACATCCTAAATCAACATCCCCTGAATGGACGAGAGCAATCTCTGTCTGGCCTAGTGGGGAAGTTGTCATGGCAACTGACTGGCAAGCTCCGCCAGTGGAACATGAATGCAAACAATAGAGTGATAAGACTGTTTAAAGCAGCATACTAAGGCTGTTTCTACCCAGGTACAGTGACATGTCAAAGAGTGAAGCTGTCTTTGCGTTTTTGTACCTTCATGCAATTTTGACTACTAATTTGAAATTTATCAAGTGTCCTTTCCAAGTGATTGGTTTAAAAACATTCTACTGATAGATAACTGAAAACACCACTACCCAGTAGATAGATGTGACGCTGTGTACAAAGCCCTGGAGCACTGTTGGGCTAGCTATACAAAATTTTCCTAAAGGAGATTGAAGCAAGCTTAAGGTAAATCCTATGACTCTTTAGTGCCACCTTGTGTCCTAGTAGATACTGGGCATTTCCTGGAAGCCACCCACCCCATCACTGGAGAGCAGCAGGGCAGGCGTGGAAAAAGTTAGATCTGAATTATGTTAGAACTTGGCAGTCACTTTCCCAACAGAATATGCACAAGATATTTTCTAAACCTCAGGCTGATTAAAAATAAAAATGAATATCTTTGGTAGAATGTGGATATGGGAAAAAGGAAATGCCAAATAATGCCTGTTTTAGAAAAGGTTGGAGGCGGCCACATGTGGGCCAGGGTTGTAAGGAAGAGATAGCCAAGACAGACTCAGTGTATAGGATTCTTAATGATGCCATTACTAACTCTTGGAAAAGAATACTTCTTAAAGTCTATTCAGCTATGCTGGTAACATGAATGTATCAGTGGGGAAAAATAAAATACTCCAATTCTATATCATAACTCTTTTATTCATGGTCTTTGGGTAGCAGGATGGTAGTTTGGCTGAAATGATGCTCATGTCCACTTGTCATCTCTTACCCAGATCAAACCCACACCCACTATTGCCCCACCATCACTTTTTCACAATTCAGAATCATAATCGAATCCCATTTAATTTCAGAAATGTAAATGACCAAGCTGTGTTCCTGTGTGTTTCCTCCAGGGTTTGAGTTTTTTGAAACAAGTGCCAAGGATAACATTAATGTCAAGCAAACATTTGAGCGCCTCGTGGATATCATCTGTGACAAAATGTCAGAGAGTTTGGAGACCGATCCAGCCATCACTGCCGCAAAGCAGAACACAAGACTCAAGGAAACCCCTCCTCCACCGCAGCCTAACTGTGGCTGTTAGTGCCCCTCGCACACAGGCAGCTCCAGGGGGCTCCGGTTGCCAAGAAACAGCATTCATAAATGGTCTATTAGCCTTCACTTATACTGCCTAATAATTATTTGAAGGAAGTCTTTGATGTCAATGGCCCGTTCATGCATTCAAATCTTGGGAGATTTATTGTGTTAATATGTGGCAAATATGTGATCTTAAATTTGTAAGGACTATTCATCTATAAACATCTGGTACCTGCATGTGACTTGTTATTTACTTGTCTTCAAGTTTCATTTCTTTTTGTTTTTTCAAATTTCTTCTCAGTTAAGCTACTGCTGGGACTTCAGACTACCATTTTGTTACATCTGACTTTTGTGCCATGGATTCAAACTATGCTACTCACTTGTAGAGATGATGAATAAGGAGTTGCTTGAATGTGTATGTGTGAGCAGGGCGAGATGGCAGGAGATTTAATTTGCTTTCCTCTTAACTGAAAATCAAGTGAAAATGTTACTCTTTAGGGACAATGTCACAGGTCAACTTCACTAGAAACAATGTATCTATTTTTCATTCATAATTGAGGAGGCCATTGACTATAAGTAAATTGAAATATTGTTTTTAAGGCCATTACTAAGCCATTACTATTAACCTGACTGGAACCAGATTTAAACAGTTATATCAATTTACATATTTAAATAAGCAAATATCCTTCCCCAGGACTGCTCTTTCCACTAATTCTACCCAACTTTCTGAATATTTAGGAGCACTGAGCAGATGAAAAGGTATCTACTGGAAGCCAGTTATGCAGTAAGTGTTTTAACCAAGAAGAGTGTGAGTAGCTATAGAATTCCAAGACCTGAGCTCCCCCACTTCCTTAGAGGCTTGCTCCCCACCACACATTCCTGTACTACCACCACCACCACCACAACTCTCTGGAACCATCAACATTCGGAGTAGAATTTAGGTTGAACCTTGTTAGTGCTCCTATTCCTGTAGGATATAGACT
Organism: Marmota flaviventris; assembly: GCF_047511675.1. Lineage (NCBI taxonomy): Eukaryota > Metazoa > Chordata > Mammalia > Rodentia > Sciuridae > Marmota > Marmota flaviventris. The sequence goes on along the minus strand of NC_092502.1, from coordinate 120,181,835 downwards.
TGCTTCCCCAATCGTTGCCTTCTGCTCAAACCTCAGCTATGTTCTTCTATCTATATAGAAGTTGTTTGAGTAACGTTTCAATGGGTCCTAAGTTGAGGAAGGACTGATTTCCTCTTGACTGTTTTTTAATCTGGGTGTTTGTAATTGTGTAAGTCTTTAAACATGCTTACTCTGCTTAGAGAACACTCTGTAGCTGAAAGTTCCAGGAAACCTTTGTATCTACAGCAATTTGAAAAAAGGAAAGGAATCATTTGAACATCCAGACTTTTACCCCAGATTTTCTGAAACCAATGTATAAATTACAGACAACAGATTCCAGTGTTGTGTGGAACCCTGTTGAGGAACTTGGCATTGTGTCAAAGTCCAGTACTATTTACAGTTAGGAATTGGGGAGAGCAGTGATCAGTGCTTGACAGATTCTGAAAGTCACTTCCATTAGGTTGACTTTCTCTTTTTTAGGGGGTTGTGTTAAGGATTTTTTAAAATCTTTTTTTCAAAAACAGAGAAGTGAAAATATTGGGTGCACATTTATTATTTAAGGGTACTGATAGGAAAATATGCATGTATCGAAAGATGTCTCTGGAGAATAAATACCTACAAATCAGGGAACTAAGTCACACACATTATCAGTAACTTAAAAGGTAAAAAAAAAAAATGGAAAAGAGCATTTGGGGTTTTTAAGCATATCCATGCTCTTTTTTTTTTTTATCTTTCTTAGTTTCAGTTCCACTAATTGATAATAAATTTCCACTCTCACATTCTGTAAGAGTGAAGACAAGAAAACATTAATGTTTTATTAGAATTTAATGGGGAAGCCTAAACCAAGTGTTCACTTACACAGTGTTGGACCACTATCCCAGTCAGGGGAGAGCGATGCAACAGTACCCCTGGTGTTCTTGCCAAGGTTCATCCCACAATTTCTATCTTCCAAACCCTAATGGAAGTGAAGAGTTCTGCATTTATTCTTAATTCTGTAATTGCCACCCTGTTGTGAATTTCATTGCAAATAATTCAATGAAATTTTTCTACAAAAGAATGTTACAGAACTCAAAAGAAGGAAGACCTATATCCCTGATTTAACACATGCCAAGAGGAGTGAATATTCTCTATTCCTAATCTCATCAAGATATCCTGGTTTTTAAAATCAAATTTGGCAGATAGAACAACCAGCCCAGGGTTAACTTGGTGAGCTTCTATTGACATCAAGCTATACTGTTTATAATTATAGTACTATAGTGCCAAGGTTTTTCAACCATTTGGCCAGTACACATATGTACACACATACTCACACGCTATACCTACATCTGCCAACAGCCCAAATATCTACACGTCATTTTTACCAATGCCTAATCAAATTTTTACCTTGCATAACTAAATTTGTACTTAAAAGAACAGGGCATCTTTAAAAGTATGCACTTGTGTTAGTTTGTAAACCTTAGACATCTTCTCTTTTCATCTTTGAGGCAATTAAATTAGTATTTTAAGTCTAAATTTCTCTTCCTTTGTTCATCACCTGGCCATTCTCCACACCTCAAAATACAGTTAGGAATAACTCTCAATTGCTTCAGGAAGATGCTTCCAAGAACATTGGTGTTGTACATCCCTTTATTTTCCTAATACAGTTAAGAAATTGGATTGGAAATTATTTCATTTAAAATTAACCATCCCTGTAGTGAATCTGCATTTCAGCCTCTCAGAAGATGAATGGAAGGTGTAGGAGGTTTCCTAAGTCCTGTGATGCTGTTTAACCATTAGCCTCACATCTACAGACTGATTAGAATTACTTCAGGATGGTGAGTCAGTTCCTGGAGGCTACCACCACCCCTATGGACTACTACTACTGGCCTGATGAACTTCTAATGACTAAAAGACGTAACTCCTCCTTAGGGTCAGTTGAGGGTCAATATTCATTTGGTGCCTAGTATATAAGTGCTAGGATTTTTATTTGGAAAACAAACTTTGATGATGCCCTTCAGTTTTATCAGAAAGGTGCAGCATGTGATGATATATGTGAAATATAAATTACAAAATTACAACTTACACTATTTAAGACAAATATATATTTAACCTACTTAATGCCTACCCAGATTAATTATAGACATTTTGTTGATTTAGCACATTAGGTATTTTTTTATGTGACGGATTAAACTTCCAATTTTAGCTACATTATGCTGACAGATTTTCAGGTATACAGTTCTTTTTTTTTTTTTTTAAAGGTAATGCATTCCACTATTAACTAAACTTTCATAAAACAACATTAATCTTGGACTGTCATAGTTGATAATCAGTGGTTCATTGTGATGTGCTTTATCCAACATCTATCTTAGTGCATGGTTGAGGATGTCCTACAATCTTAAGTTACTGTGTGGCATTTGTGGGACTGTAACAGCAATGTATCCACCCTACCAAGCAGTAGCAAGCTGAGGTAGCAGCTGCATGAGAAAAACTGTGATGTACATCTTCATTTAAAGTCATGACTGAAATCTTTCTAGACCAAAAATTAGTGTGTTTGTTAATAATCCTCATAGTACAGTTAGAGTGTTCAATCAGGTATTTTTAGGGAAACAGACTTGGGAGCTGGCCTGTCTAAGGAGCCCTTTGTCTCTCAATCACTGATTGCATGACAGGAACTCTGTTCCTTTGTATGTACACTCACTCAGTGTGCTCTGTCAGGGTGCCACATGAGCAGCTAGACCCAAGTGATCTTTCTAATCATGCCCAGAAAAATGATCTACTGCTCTGCTCAGCTCTGCCTATTTGAGAGTCCGACCTGTGCATTAGTAGTTTGGTAGTAATGGTGAAATCTTGCTGATATACTAAGCCTTTTAACTTTAATGTCAACTTTTTCGAGTTCTTTACATTTTAGATGAAATTTTGACCAAAGTCTGTTACAGATATAAACCTGTTTTATACCCTAGAATTCGCTGGAACAAATTAGGCAAAAGATAGTGTTTATGACCAGAATCTTCCCCTCATCTTAATTATCTTCACCCTACACTACTCCTCAAGGGCTCAAGGTACTAGAAATACAGTATTCCTTAAGGAGGCAAAAACAGGTTGGGAAATTTATCTAAAATGTAGCTACTTATCATTATTGGTATTTCATAAATAAATGTATTTTTAAATATTTCTACAAATGCTTGACACTCTAGCCAAATGATATTTCCCTTTGGTAGATTGAAATAGTTTCTCCCAGGCTACACACATTGCTGCCCCTCCCAACACACACTTACAACCCTGATACTTTTTTAGCAAAGGGAAAATTCCATCCATGGTGCTTTCTCAGGGCTAGGGGAAAAGGGGGTGTTTGCTAAGTGCCAACTGTAGCTCACATCTTGTTTTTAAAGGCCCATGAAATAGATTCTTCACACTGATTTGATGAGTCTGTGTGTCTGTGTGAAGAAAGAATTCCCATTAAACAGAGGGTGGAGAGAAAATGCGTTCGGCAAACATTCTAGTAACAGAAATGAATTATTTCAAAAATCCCACAGATAGCTTGGGTTGTCAGATCAGATCATCTAGAACTTTTTATTCATGTTTTTCTTTTGTACTTCCTGATTTGTTTTTGTTTCAGGGTTTTAAAAGCATTATCCTCAGAGACTGAGAGGACTAAGAATAGTAAGTGAGACTCAGATTTCACCATCTATCTCCTATCTGCAGCTATTATTGGTGGAGTTTCAACCAGTCATTACTAGCTAAACTGAGGCTGGGGGGTTACCTGTGTATTTCATTCATCTGTGTTCATAATTTCATTGTGGACAATTGAGAGTTGGCTGTAACTATTGCTTAATGGATATATTTTTATATTAATGTTATTTGGGGCCAAGGATCACTTAAAGTTCATGAGTGCTATTCTTATAGACACAAATGGTACATGAGCCACATAGACACCTGGCCTTTCAGGGACGTGAGCATGACTTACATCTGACTAGTGATTCCATATTCCTCCTTGTCAAAGTGAAGTTTGGGGATGTTTGCTGTGTCAATATGACGATTTTCATGCATTGTCTCATCATCCATAGGCAGTGTGCTGAATGAAAACTGTCCTGTAATTCCTGTTATATATTGTTAATGTCAGATGTGATGTGATACAGTTGGACTGTCCAAATGTACAACTATTTAATGGTGTTTGTAGAACTGAAATGTCTTAAATGTTGCATGAAATATGTTCTAAAAATAGATTTGTTTTCTATTTTTCAACACCTCAGAATTGAGGGTTCATGGGCCAATAAGTGCAATATTTAATGACTTACTCAGTGTATATAAACTAGTGTGCAAAAGTGAATTCTAATGAATGTGTGAGATGCTTTGATGGCTGTATGCTTATTCAAATGATTTCTTGTAGCAGTATTTGTCTAGTGGTGCAATTTATACAGTAAATATCTTATTGGTGTCATGTGAAACTCCTCTGTGCCTACTTCAAAGTACTTCTTTTCCTATAAGACCAAATGTTTAGTATCTGCAAATACATGTCAATTTTACCTTTTGGAACTGTGGATTTTATTTTCAAAACAGAATAATTGTGAGTTTATTTTATAAAAGCATTCCTTTGATAATTCAGAATTCTTCTTAAGCCTCTTGTAAGAGTGTATTAAGCAACTAATTTAGATACTATGGGGAAATATGTGCATAAAGAAGTGACTATTTCTCTTTTCAGAAAGGTTGATCACATGTTATGTCTACTAAGAATTTTCACTCTTGAATTTGTATGTATGTTTTATTGTTACTCAACATTTTACTTTGTTTACAACTTGGATACTGTCAACTCTGGGAACTCTTATCACACCACTGTCTTTTTAGATTATAGCTGATGTTATGTTCACTTTCAATTCTCAGTTGTCCACATTGGTGATATAAGAGAAATGCCAGTATCCTTATATCACTTTGGTATGTCTTCATGAACTCATATATTCATCCTCATACCCCCTTGGTTAATCCCAAATTTGGTGGCCTGAAACTTCACAGAGACATAAAATTAAGAAATTAAGCCCAGTTGCTGGATTACTAAAAGCTACAAATATTTATGTATATGAATGTTAATTTAGGTCAACAACTTTAAACTCCTAGTTGCCATTTCAATCTTTAAGGTAATGCCTCTTTTTAATATTGTACTTTTTTTCTCATTTAGTTAGCTGGGTAAACCATGATATCCTTAGGAATAAAAACAAGTTACAACTTACTCATTAAACAATAATGGAGTACAGTTGGTTCTAGATGGTCATGTCTGTCCATACACGTTAAAAAGGCTTCTGTTCTCCCTATATCACTTGACGGGGAACTGACAGGTGAGGATGTGTTAGTCACATTAAATGGCTTTGGACTATGTGGTCAATATGTGGACTGAATTTAACTGTGATTGAAAGTTGCATTTAGCTCTCAAAAACCACTGAAAAAATCAAGTAAACATGGGCAAAACAGGGAAACCAATGTTGTCTTTGTGCCAAATTTTAAAAATAAAGAGAAAAAAGAAAAGTGTTCTAGCCAACGATAGAATGAAAATTTAAAGGTGTGGTTTAAAGTGTCATTTGTTGTCACATGTTATTAAATGCCACATACTCAGTACTGTAGGAATCAACCATGCAAGAGGTATGGCTCCTGTCCCTAATGAGAATGAGGAGAAAAAAGTGCAAGATATAATCTAAGTGCTCAGTTATGTCAAGAGCACAGAGAATGGGGACCTTAAGGAACTGGAAGAGTCAAGAGTAGCTTCATGGAGGAGGTCAGATAGGATCCCAGAAAAAAATTAAATAGTGAGGAGATTGTGCCAGGCTACTGAGTGGCAAAGACCATAGTATAGTCCCTTTGAACGGGGGTGTGGCAGAGCTGGCAGCTATAGATGATTGTTTTCTTCAAAGTGACCCTTTGAAAAACCTCAAGTGACCCCAGTTTAGCTCTTTGTCTTTCTGTCTCCGTGAGGAAGACAAAATGTCCTTTCCCATATTCCTCTGTCTGGAGCAGCCTCATGCTCAGCCACAAAATCCAAGTTGCTTTAAAGCCACATTAGAACCATTAATTTAGACATTTGCCAATGCCCAGAACCATGAGACATTGTTCAACCTAATGTCACCCAGGCAGATGTGACCCAGAGATTTTTCTGTAGCTCCATGTTTCCTGTAAAAGGAATGAGAAATGCACAGATAAAAACCCTCCTTTGTACACGGGCACTTTTGGCTCCTTCGCAGTGACTGCACTGTGGAACTCTTCTTGAGAAAATAGTGACAACAGCTTAACGCTTTCGTATAGTGATCGTGATGTTTAGTTGAAAACTACTGCTGCATAGCAAATATTGTGACTTCATGTGTCCACAGGAGCGCTTGTCTGGGTTTAGAGCTATAAAGTGTATTCACATTGTGAAGTTTTAATTATCTTTATTGAAATTAATTGTGTAAAAAATGGTATGTGCTCTATTAGGTATTCAGTTTGTATGTGAATTCTGTGTGGAAAGTGGTTTTTGTTCTTTGAGTTTATCTTGTTTTATTTTTTGAAAACTACAATAAATATCTAAGAGACTATATTCCTGCATTTCTCAGCTTCAGTTGGATTAATTTTTTTTATCTCCTTCAATGCATGTTATTTTTGGTCTTAGGATGCCTATTTTCACTTCATCAGCAGCCTAGGTACAACATAAAGCTTGAACTAGAGACAGGATTAGTACACTTTCATTTAGGGCTCTGAGTATCCAACATGTGAATTTGGAATGAAGTGTAGGAGGAATGTCCAATACGTGCAATCTTGTAAGGTGGGTAAATTTGATGTGACCTGACTATGTTCTAGAGTTACAAAGGCCTTGTTGGTAGAATCGAGAAGAGCTTCTAAGAGTATTAAAAAGTCATCTTGGCTACCTGAAGATTGCATATTCCTATTCCAGAAGTCTAAGGCCTGATGATAACTTTGCAACCTATTGGCACAATCTAGAAGAGGAGCAGTCACCAGGAGCAACGCATGGATGAGATGGATGAGGGGCACACACCACTTTATGCATGGCGCTTGATGCAGTGATGAACAGGACACAATGTCCTTGATCATAGACCTTAGGACAGTTACCAATCCAGCCACACCACAAGTACTTTTGAGATATCTGAGGGTCCACTTCTGTCTGGCTCTGGCCTTTCAATAGCTCCCAGGCACACTCTACCTCTTGATTCTCTTATTTCTCCTTCAACTTTACACTCACCTAGTCCATAGAATCTTTAGTCTGGCAGAGACTAACTCTTCATCTTTTCTTCCTAATTGGTTATTAATCCCCTCTATCCTTTACATGCTATTTTTAGTTGAATTCACAAACAACTTCAACTATTAGTTATATATATTCTCTATGCAATGCATTACTTCTCTATTAAAGCAATTTTGCTAACTAAATGGAAGGAACGCAAAGGGTATGGGAAATACATGGAAGGTGGATGTTAGAGGAAAATCTGGGTTAATATTTCAAAAAAACATCCTACCAATTACAATATAATTTGATTACTGCAGGTAGAGGTTAAACACAAGCTTCTGTGTTTATGATGATAATTGAAATTATCAATTTCAATTGATAATTGTTTCACATAATAACAGAGCCAGCTAGGAGCTAGGGTGCTGTACATGTGTAGGTGTCTGAGGAAGGCAAACTCACACAGGAGCCTTGAAAATGGAATAGCACTGTGGTCTGACTATGGTGGGTCCCCTCTGAAACTCATGTTGTGAGGCAATAAAAAGATGAAAACTTAATTCAGCTGTGCTATTCAGAGATGGAGCCTTTGGGGGTGACTTTGATTACACTAGATCATAAGCCTGGAGTCCCCATTTTTGCATGCTGGTAACTTATGAGTAGAGAAACTAGAGATATGTGGCTACTCCCTGCTTCTTGCCATGTGAAGCCCTGTGTCAACTTGGGACTACAACAGCAAGAAGGCCATCACCAGATGCCACTTTCCAACCATGGATCCCAAACTTCTCTTTTTTCTAGCTTACCCAGTCTGTTGTACTATACTCTTAGAAACAAAAAATTGACTAAGGCAATTGATCAAAGAGATGGACATAGAATTAAGGGAGAGTGAGACAGAAGAAGCCAAGAGACATCAAAATTCTGAGGAAGAAGTCATTTAAATTTTTATATGATATAAGTTGGTATAAAAATTACCAGTCAACTTGACAGGAACAGTTTTAGAGGGAGAAGGAGAACAAAAACAGCACTAGGTGGAAAAGCAAATAGTAATAAGCAAAGGGAACAAGGCATTCTTTCAGACAAAATGTAGAAGAGAGGGTTTTTGAATGGGGATTGTCAAAATTATTTAATTTCCCAATGGGAGAATAGCATATTATATGTCAAAGAAAAATCCAATAAAGATGGAGTTTAAAGACATGAGAAAAAAAATCAGTATGATCTCCACCCAAGTCCAATTGTCTCATCCCTATTACAGCTTCTTCTTCCCCATTCACCTTATGAAGACTGTCTATGCAGTTGTCTTGATTTATTCCTGTCCTAATATTCTCACTGATCTGTTGCACAGTTTCCAACAAGCACTAATTCTGAAATCAACAACAGCTATCTTTTTTGAGTTTTATACTGTAACCGATACTTGAAAATTGTCTTTATTATAATTTACAAACTAACCAAGAAAAGGACTCCCTCATATGGATACATAGTTAATGTAACAGAAACCAGAAATAGTCTGTTGAGTGGTGGCAAGCCCAACTGAGCTTAGGGGTCAGATTCCCACCAATTTTCCGGCTGTTTGCTGGAAAGGGGAAGGCAATCTCCAGTTTCTCAAAGTTGGTGAATACTCCTTTCTACTTTTTTCTCCTCATTTGGATGTGCCAGGTATGATGTATTCCCAGCAGCCTACATTACTTTAGAACAAGAATAAATTAGCATTTCCTTCAACATCTTTTTGTCCTTGCCTCTATTCATAGAACAGAAAGGCCAAAAGACAGGAGTCACCTAATGGAGAGAGCAAGCTAAAATTAAAAGGAGATTTAAAATAGAACTTTGGAGGCAAGAGGGGTATTGATGATGGAAATTTTGGAAACTGGCATAACCATAGCCATGCAATGAAAAGATGACATTCACAAGAGACCATCTGTTGATGTTTGAGCTATAGGGGAAGTCAGGACGGGAGTGTGAGAAATAGAAAATCCAGTGGTCCATTTTCCCAATACAATATTTAGCTTTACATGTAAAATTACCTAGGATGTAACAAGGTGGTTGGAGGATAGAGAAGAATGAAAAGCTACAAGCAGAGTTTAAAAATTCACAGCCCCTTGACAATCAGGTGAGAAGAACACCCCTCCCACACACACACATACACACTCCTGACCAACAAAAATAAACTGTATAAATGCCAAAAGACACTCAATCCAAGGGGACATTCCTGACACAAGAGAACAAAGGGAAATGGGGACAACTAAAGGTATATTTATTTAAATAACCCAATAAGAGATAGTAAAACCTAGGCGATGTTCAGGAAGACTGGACACCCCATAATACTCAGCCAAGGAGAAACACAGGGAGGGACCTTGCACTTTAGGGGATAAAAGGCTGCTGTACCCAATCTATGTGTTCCTGAGCACCAGGCACCTACCTTATGAGACTGTCATTAAAGTAAAGCCTCACTTTTTGCTGTATCTTGTGTCTCTTACACCATTCATTGGGCTTGGACAGGTAAGTGTGTCTCTCACAGGAGGCAAGAAGAGAGTATTTCATTCTGATGGAGATTTGAACAAGTTACCTAGAAGTCAAAAGCTATCTTAAAAGAGATGTGGTATATCTTATAAATTGCATTAGATTCTCAGATACCACAAAATAAAACTCTACAACTACAAATAGAGTTTTGACAAAAACACTCTTATGATTTTTAAAACTATGTTATCAAAAACTGAAAAGGACCTAAAGAAAGGACCTAGAACATTCTATTTCTCTGTAGTTTAAAATACTACTCTGAAGGCCTACTTATGCATTTCCTGAGAATGCTTTTCTTAGTAGCCTCCTAGAATACTATAACTCTCTGTAAAAGGCCTTCTCAGAAGAGGATACACAATCAATCAACAAACATATAAAAATTCTCAATATCTCTAGCAATTAGAGAAGTGCAAATCAAAACTACTTTAAGATTTCATCTCACTCCAGTCAGAGTGGCAACTATCAAGAATACAAACAACAGTAAGTGTTGGCAAGGATGTGGCGGAAAAGGCACACTCATACATTGCTGGTGGGACTGCAAATTGGTGCAACCAATATGGAAAGCTGTATGGATATTCCTTAGAAAACTTGGAATGGAACCACCATTTGACCTGGCTATCCCACTTCTCGGTTTGTACCCAAATGACTTAAAAACAGCATACTACAGGGACACAGCCACATCAATGTTTATAGCAGCACAATTCACAATAGCTAAACTGTGGAACCACCCAGATGCCCTTCAGTAGATGAATGGATAGGGAAACTTTGGTATATTTGCAAATAGAACATTGCTCAGTATTAAAAGAGAATTAAAATCATGACATTTGCAGGTAAATGGGTGGAGTTGGAGAATATAATGCTAAGTGAAGAAAGCCAACCGCCCCAAACCAAAGGCTGAATGTTTTATATGATATGAGGATGCTGACTCATAATGGTGATGGGAGCTGTGGCGGGGGGGATGATAAAGCATGGGAGGAATGGAGGAACTTTAGATAGGGCAAAGGGGAGGGAGGGGGGAGTAGGAAAGACAGTGGAATGAGTTAGATGTCATTACCCTAAGTACATGTATGAAGACACGAATGGTGTGAAAATACTTGGTGTACAACCAGTGACTTGAAAAATTGTGCTTTATATGTATAACATAAAACGAATTGCATTCTGCCATCATGTACAACAAATTAGAATAAGTAAATAATTTAATAAAGAAAAAAAAGGCCCTTCAATGTTTCTCTCACATATCTGACCTTAAACAGTAAAGGTCTAGAATATTTTTCTTGTATTGTTGGTTGAAAGACAAGACTCTTCCAAGGATAGTGTGATATTAAAAGTGTAACAACAACTCTTTGGGGTTTATTAGTCATCAGTTACATTCTATCTCCATGTCATGCTCATGAATAAAATGATCTTAGTATAAATGATCCTACTTTGGGATTTAAAATGTAAACTGTCCAATATTCAGACCATGCTAAAGTCACTCCACAATTTGACCACTGAAACTGAGTACAGTTTTGTGGTATCTCCAATCTTTTCTTTGGAGGTTAGGTGTGTTTTATTTCTCTCATCTTCTCATTCAATGAGGAGTAGTTGGCACATCCTTTATGCCTGAAACCAGCCAAAATATAAACTTTTCTTTTCAGAAATGTCAAAATTCCTTATATTGGGAAGAGAAAAAGATATAGAAAAGAATAAATAAAAGGATGCATTTAAATTGTATTTCCTTTGACTCTCTCATAGACTCACTTAAAAACTTGGACCTTCTAAAGAAAGATGATTTTCTCATAAATTTTGAAAATATGTCCTTACCTCAGAATGCTCACCCAGTAAGCAAATCAAGAGTACATTTCCAATGAATGAGTTTCTCTGAAAACAAAAAGTTTTCTCCATCCTTGCTGATGTCAGAACCACTTTGGTGATAACCATAGCAACATCAGTGTTAATTCCCTCCCACAGGCTATATGAACTTTCATGGGTTATGGACACTGTAGTGCCTATTGTTCACATGAGCTCACTCGGTTATTACCATGGCACTAAAGTGAGAAATCACTTTTTTTGCTAAGAAACTTGGGAAAACTCCAACAATTTCCTTTGCTTATTCATTCACTCTACAAATATTTTGGGGGCACAGTTCTAGATACTGGGGAATCTGCAGGAACAGAAAGTCCAAAATTCCCTGCATTCAGAGTTACATAAAAGAGGTGAGATTTCAACACAGATACCCAAAGTCTACATTCCTAACCACTGTGCCCATGGTTCTCAAATGTTTATGGGAAAAAATATCACCCAAGAAGCTTGTTAGTGAGGCATATTTATTTCCTGGGGATCTGAATGCAGAAGACACAGGAATCTGTGATTTAAACAACTGCCACAGGCAAATCTAAAATACATCATCTATGGCCACATTTGGAAACCTGCTCCATGGACACATGGAGTAACACATTTTTCCTCATTGTACCCAGGTCATGTTGCATCCTTGGATTTTTCTCCTCCAAGTTATATAAACTAGTTTGGCTTAGAACTTATTCAATATAGGATACATTTATTATCATGAAATATTGCTGGTCTTATTCATGAAGTTGTTTTAAAATACATTCTTACCTTTTTAACGTCTGTTATGGTTTAAGTATAAGGTATCCTCCAAAATCTCACATGTGAGACAATGCATGAAATCCAGGGGAGAAATGATTGGATTGTGAGAGTCTTAACTCAATCAGTGAATTGATCCCCTGATGGGGATTAACTGAATGGTAACTGAAGTGGTAGGGTATGGCTGGAGGAGGTGGCAAGTGGAGGCATGGCTTTGAGGTATATATTCTATCTGGCAAGTGGAGACCTCTATCTCTGCCTTCTGATCATCATGGGAGCTGCTTCCCTCTGCCATACTCTTCCTCCGTGATGGAGCTGTCTGTATATGGACTGAGACCTCTGAAACAGTCAGCCCTTATATAAACTTTTCCTCTTCTGTGATTGTTCTGGTCAGGTCTTTAAGTCCCATCAGTGAAATAGGTGACTAAAATAACATCATTTTCTTCAAGGAGTAGAGCCTCTTCCACCTTCACTGCAGGCTGAACCTCATGACTTTGTTCTAGCAAATAGAATAAAAAGGAAGTGGTGATATCCTTGAGAGGCTAAGTCACAAAAGACACTGCAGTTTCCTCTTGTTTATTCTCTCTTGGATCACTCACCCTGGGGGAAACTAGCTACTAAGTTGCTGAGACTTTTAAGCTATTTAAGGCTTCCTATCAACAGCAAGTAAAAATCTGAGGCCTGCCAGAAACCCATGAGCAGGACCCATCTTGACAATGGAACCCCTTCCCTTATTTAAATCTTAAGGTGTACACAGCTCTCATCCCCATAACCTGGCAGGAACCTCTTGGTAAGTCCTGAGCCTGAACCACCCAGTTAAGCCACTCCCAAATTTCTGATCCACACACAAAAAAAGTAAAATAAAAAATACTTGTTGGAAACCACTAAATTTTTGGCATAACTTATTTTATAGCAATAAACAAGTAATATGACAGGTGTGTAATCATTTATCGAATTATGTACTTTAAATATGTACATTCTGTCAGATGTAACTCAAGGCTGAAAATACAATAAATAAATCAATAAAAGCACCATCAAATTAAAATACAGGTTGAATACCCCTAATCAGAAAATGTGAAATGCTCCAATATCTGAAACTTTTTGAGAGTCAACATGACGCCACAAGTGGAAAATTCCACACGTGAGCTCATTGATGGGTGTGGATGGAAACACAGATGCTGTTGCTGTTGCTTGTGTTTATGCTGATACAGGCATCCTCTGCATGCTCCTGTTCTGCTCAGTTACCCCAAACACATTATTTTTTCACTGTTAATGGTGTGATCCCAAATAAACAAATAAATCCCCCCAAATCTGAAATCCTAAACACTTCTAATCCCAAGCATTTTGTATAAAGGATACTCAACCTGTACTATGATATAGTATTGAAGGAGTATTTGACTTTTTTAAAGATGATAGTGAGAACTGAAATCATATAGAGAAGTGGATTTGGGGGAACACACACAAAAACATTGTAGGAAAGAATGGTGTCACAGTATTAATTGTGCATTAGAAATATACACCCTGCCATAATTATTGGATTCATACTTCTGTTGGTTATCAAGATTTTTTTCTTATTTAACTCAATGACTTATAAAGGAAACATGGACACTAGATGGTTTCTTTCTAACTGTTGTGATGTTTTAATTAAGTATACACATTCCTGTTTATTCTAAAAATAGGGAGAAGAAATAGCTCTGGAATGACACAGAAAATCCTGTTACATTTTGAAGAAGGAAAATAATATGAGAAGGGAACAAATTGTATTTGTAATGCAATGCATATGTTTATAATTTGAATACAGATAGAGACATAAAGTCAGAGACAGCACAACAGAGAAATAGTTTTTAGTATGGTTTGGAACTTGAGTTTTATTTTTCACCCATCACTGTATTATGAGCATCTTCCTGAGTTATCTCCCACACCAATGGTTTATGTTGTTTGGCTGGGTGGATTTTTTCCTGCTAGGGATTGAACCCAGTGCCTCACCTATAAAAAAAAAAATCTGTACTTTACCACTGAGATACACATGCAGCCTGCAATATTACTAATGGCTATATTGCAGTTCATTTTAGTATAGATAGTGTAATTTTTATAGGTAATCCCCCCTTCACCGTAGAAATCTCAGCCTTAGAAAAGGTTGCTTCTAACCTTTTAGTCATCAGCACTGTCGTGATGAAAATCTCTTAGCTATGCCTTGGCTTGTGTCCTTCTTTAGGACAGATTTCTGAAAGTGAAAGTTCAACATGTATGAACATCTTTAAAACTCTTTTTACACATTACCAAATTGCTTTCCAAAAACCAGGCCAACTTGCAGACTCATGGGTATTATTTAAAGATTCCTGTCTCGCCACATTTTTGCCAGCATTGCGGAATTTTTTAAATTGTGTCATTTATTTTTCATGAGTTTCTGAAGCACTTTAAAAATATTTTTGTCATCCCCACAAACACCCTACACCATATTGATTCCTTCATTGAAAACATTTTCATTTCAGGCTAATACCTTTCAAGCATGGGAAGGTCCTTTAGGCAGCACCATTAACACTGAATTTGTATGATTTGGCATCAAATGGAAATAAGTGACCAAATCTTAAATAAACCATTGAATATGTTTGTTTACTGAGAGATACATGTCAAAACTCACTTTGAGTAGAATACTATATGAGAAATGAAGGTCCAGGGATCAAATTCTCATTTCAATCCAAGTCTTTAATGAAATCAAAGGTAATTCTCATACACTAGCCTCATGGAGGAAGAAAGTTTCCAATGTAAGCTCAATAGGATGCCCAGGAGGCCCCTTTCCACTGGAAAAAAATTGCTTAACATTTATGGGAAGTCATAAAAGGCAGCAATCAAAAGCATGCCCAACAAACTAAGTGTTACAAACACGATAGTTTTCATCAAGATTATGGTCACCAGGCCCACCACATGTTGGTTGTTAACATTGTGGTTTACATGAATTGTCTCATTCAGTTCTCACCAAACTGCTGAATGTTGGCCATTACTGTCCTGATAGAGAGCAGTAGATGAAATAGCTGAGGTTTGGGAATGGTAAATAACTTGTCCTTGGAGAGAAACTCAGGAAGAGGTAAGGATGGTTTAAAGCCAGGTCTTTGTAACACGATCTTATGCTCTGGACTGCACATAGGTCTCAGAGATGCAATACAGAGTTTTTTAAGACTATTTTTTCTTTGAAGATATTGGATTGGAGTTAGTGCAAGACAAGAGCATGAGTGTAGGCTTTGGACATGGACATCCTTGGATATGAATATTGACTCTGACATCTATGATCTTCAATTTCTTTATAATAGCATACCAAATTGTTGTGGGATTAAATTACATGATGCCCAGCACAGAGCTCAGTATGGCACTCAGTATGTGTTAGGTTCTCTTATTTATATGTGTACCATTTATATACCAAGTTGAAAAGGCAGGAAAGAAACATTTGCATCCAGATGCTGCCAGAAGAGGGCAGAGTAAGAATTTCTATGACTTTTTAAATGTCAATTTTGATAAGGAAAACTAGAATATAATGTGAGTGCAGCATTTCAGCATCATTTATCTCACTTAGCAGGGCTCTAATATACTTGATAAGAAAAAAATTACATCCAAAAGAAATAAATTAAGCAATCTATGCTATTATTTGGTGTGTTCAATATAATACATCAGTGTTATAAAAATTTTTGAATCAGGAAAATTTGATGGTGAGGGAAAATGAGATTAGGAAGAATTTTAAAATTGGAAAAGTAATCAACAATATCCTTATAATTATTCTAAAATATGATGAGGAATAAGGAGAATAAATGAGTCAGAAGATTATACAACTAGTACAGTTGTCCCTTTTAAGCATTGCAAGTGACAAAAGGTTTTCCAGAACCAAACTGTTAAAACTTAGAAAATCAGAGACAGGAAGGGTGGGGACAGGCAAAACCAATAGACTAAAACAATTCCTAAAACACAGTATTCCTGAGTTATCAAGGACTATCCAGGGAATGTGCTTTTCCAAAGAAATAAGACCAGCAATTCTTGACTTCTTGTCATTCTCACCAGTAATTAATGTGTAAGTTTCCTCCAGAAGGGCAGAGTGCACTGTGGGTCAGATGTATCAGTCACCAGCTTAGTGCTATAGGTCTGTTTCAGGAATACCAACTCCATCATTTGTTCAGAGGAACTAGTGGTCAATCATTGTTAAAGAGACTTGTTTTAATGATGTTGTGCATGTAAATTGGTCCTCTACAAAGTGTGATTTGCTCCTTTAATTAATTGATTTTTTTCAAAGAAAAATTAAGACCTGGGAAATTGTCTTACCTTATACCCTAGTCAATACAAAAGGCAAACCCTCACACTCACTAGACTAAGAACAGCAAAGACTCTAACAGATTCCTGGGAAAAACAATGTGGGGACAGAGCTTTCATTAGGTGGACTGCCTCTTTCCTCCCCAAACCCCACTCATGTGTGCAGCCATTGAGATACCCTCCTGTGCCTTCAGGCCTCACTGCCTATAGGAAGCAGAAGTTCATTCTGTGAAGCTTACTGCCCAGGGGCTGATGTGCCTGAGAGATTTTCTGAGTATATGCTCAATGCCCATCTGTAATTCCTTCAAAATGTAAGAATTAAAAAAAAAAATTAAAAAAAAAATGTAAGAATTAACTGGGGGTCATGGCTGGGGAAGAGGGACTATTATGATCAAACATTCTGCAATCCACCTCAGACCTAGTGAGTAAAAGCACCTAAAACTGAATGTTGAGAATCCATATCTTAAACTATTATATTAGATGAATCTCATAAATACCAGATTTTAAAATTGCTGAGCTAGATGAGGGCTAGCAAATTGGTTATAATAATGAAAACAATATCAAATTTTCCAGAGTATTTACTGTGTGCAAAGTGACTTAAGATACATCTTCACATTAAAGCATCTCAGGTAACCTATAAATCAACCATAATATTAATAGCCTACTTGTATTGTTTAAATACAGACATTATATTATAGTATCCCCATGAAATAGGTTAAGATTTTTATTCTAAATTCTAGACAAGGAACCAAAGTTTTAAAGAATGATGTGATTATTCAACATCAGATGGAGAAGTGAATAAAGTTTTTCATATTCTGGTTAAACTCAGATCATGACCTTTCGCACATAAAGCACTGTGTTGCTAACTTCTGAGAGAGACAGAGCCAGGTCTTATCCTGAGGAAATTTAGTTACAGATGGTCTAACGTGACATGAGGATCAAGCTTATTTGTGAGTATCTGATTATGAATTATGTTGACAATAATATTCTTTAGAGGTATATTGAATATTCAGGTTATTATTTTTAAGGATGTTCCTGAGGTGCCTGCATGTGGAATTATTTATCAGGCTCTGGAAATGGGACAATCCATCCATATTCTTTGTAGGTTTTCTTAAGACAACCTTTCCATTGAAGATATGAGTGGAAATTGAAGGATTTCTCTACAGCCACAGAAGACTAACCCCCAAAAGATGAAATCCTTTGGCAATAGTAAGCTTTCAGTGACAGACCTTATTTTCTAAAAAACGGCCACAATAATGTCTCCAGCTCTACTTGCTATTAAGGATCTTGCCACTCACACATCAAGAGGTGGGGTTTGTTTGTCCCCCCCCCCCTTGATCTTGGCAGGCTATTGTCCATGATGATCAATAGAATTTGGCAGAAATAATGCTACATGACTTTTTAAAAAGATTAAAACTCCTGAGAAGGGCTACAACTTCTGCCTGGCTGGCTCTCTTTTAGGGACATCAGCTATGGACACAGTGAGAAAGCTCAAGTTAACCCACAGGGAAAGAAATGGTCCTACAAGCCAGTAGTCAGCATTAACTGCCAGACACATAAGTGACCAAACTTCACATGACTCTGTCTTTGAGATTTCTAGCAAGCTATAATCCCAAGTAAGGCCTAAAGATCTTGGGGCAAAGATTTGCCGGTCCTTTGTTAGAGTCTGTAAACAAGTCAAAATAACACCTGACATTTTGCCAGGGGAATGTTGGAGTTCATAAACAAGTCTGGATGGTGCCTGGCAAAATGCCAGAGGGAGTGGTTTGAGAAGTAACAAAAGCAAGCCATTAAGTGTGGAGATTCCTGATTGGTTGACTGCTGTATCTAGTTTATGCCAATTAGATAAGCTGTGTGGAATGTATAAATACTGCTCCTGTCCTGAAATAAAAGGCTTCCACTCCTGCTGTATCAATCTACACAAGTTCTTCGTCACCCCCCGGTTATTTTGCCCAGCCAGCCGGGCTACGGCAGATGGTGGCCCGTACCGGGAGCCCCGGGACACTGGGGGGTAAGTGACGAAAAAAAAAGCTGCCCTTCCATAGATAGGACGGGAGCAAATCTGCTCGTCCCTAGGCAGATAGGGCGAGAGGAAAAATGGCCATTTCGAGAAAATGGAAAAGATTGATACAGTATGTTTGTGTCTTGTTTTGTCTTGAAATGTTGTATTGTCTTTGTGATGAAAATATGGAAGGGGTGTTAAGTAAATTGATAAGGGAAGGAGGCACCCCAGTGAAACCAAGAATAGTTAGGGCATGTGTTGATGGAAGCCCAGGAACTCTAGTCAGAAAGAAAAAGAAAGTTCAGAAGAAAAAAGATTATCAGAAAAAAAGTTGCAGCAAAAGGCTATTACTGAATACTTTTCGTTACCGGAGGGTGCGTGAAGCGGAGAGGCGGCTGCCGAGTGTGCAAGCCGGTCACAGCGCAGCAAGGATTTTCCAAGAGGCGGCGGCGACTGGCCCTTCCCCACCTCCTGGCCGGGGAGCTGGCTCTTCCACTGCCACGAGCCCAAATCTAGACCTGACCTGGAGGCACAGTCTCGCAGGCTCTTGCTCCCTGTGCCCAGTAGCAGTTTGAGTCCGGGACACTCCCCAGGGCCATCTGGGGCTGCCCAGGCACTACAGCCAGCAGAAGACACTACTGGTGTCCCTGATGTTTGGTCATTTTCAATGCCAATAACTAAGCTACAATGGTTCTCCCACACCTGGAAGCTGATGAGTAATGAGCACTATTAATGCTTATTTCAAATGTGAAAAAAAAAAAAAAAAAACCTTGAGATAATGTACTAAATTGTTCAGAAGGTTGTTTTCTTAGTAGAATGCTACAGGATTTTCTTTAGCCATCCGGAGTTCCTGCCTTTGTCCCAGTGCTGGTAAAGACCAAGGTGGAAGAATTTCCAGTGTTGCTGAAAACCGGACTGAGATTTCAGCTGAGAACCGGACGAGACTTCGGATCAAGCTAGCTTCCTGCAGAACTTACCTGGACTGTGATTTAAGCTAGCTGCCTGCAGAACTTACCTGGATTGTAATTTACCTGGACTGTGAGTTAATCTATTGATACACTGCTTTACCTGAACTGAGACAACAAACTGTAATCTACAACAAATTGTAACTCGGCATCTTTGCTAACGGTGTCATTGCTGGTATAATTTTTCCAAGGGCTTCTTGCATGGAGCCATCAATTGGCTTGGTATTGTGGCATTTTGTATCCTCCCTTTCTGTTTGTAGCACGTTATTTATGGTGTTTCTGTAAAAACCACTATGGTCGTTATTTAAATTAAACAAAAGGGGGAAATGTTAGAGTCTGTAAACAAGTCAAAATAACACCTGGCATTTTGCCAGGGGAATGTTAGAGTTCATAAACAAGTCTGGATGGTGCCTGGCAAAATGCCAGAGGGAGTGGTTTGAGAAGTAACAAAAGCAAGCCATTAAGTGTGGAGATTCCTGATTGGTTGACTGCTGTATCTAGTTTATGCTAATTAGATAAGCTGTGTGGAATGTATAAATACTGCTCCTGTCCTGCAATAAAAGGCTTCCACTCCTGCTGTATCAATCTACACAAGTTCTTCGTCACCCCCCAGTTATTTTGCCCAGCCAGCCGGGCTGCGGCAGTCCTTCTGTATCTTGTCAAAATTTTTATCCTACAGAATTTATAAGCTTAAAATTACTGTTTTACTCCACTAATTTTTGGATTAATTTTTCACACATAGTAAATGGAACTCAGATCATAGTGAGCTCCCTCTTGAGGATCAGCTGGCATTCGGTATGGTTTAGATATGAGGTGTCTCCCAAAAGTTCATGTGTGACACAATGCAAGAAAGTTTAAAGGTGAAATGATTGGTTTATAAAAGCCTAAACCTAATCAGTGCATCAGTCCCTTGATCAGGATTACCTGGGTGGTAACTATAGGCGATTCCAACTATTGGAAGAGATGGGTCACTGACAGCATGCCTTTGGGGTATATATTTTGTCCATATTCAGTAGAACCCCTCCCTTTCTCTCTCTGCTTCCTGGTGTGATATCCTGAGCCACTTTTCTCCATCACACTCTTTCACCAGGATGTTCTGCCTTACCTTGGGCCCCAAAGAATGGGGTCAGAGGTCTGTGGACTAAGAACTTTAAAACTGTGAGCCCCCAAATAAACTTTTCCTTCTCTAATTGTTCTTGTTGGGTCTTTTGGTCATAGCAGCAAAAAAGCTAGATAAAGCATTCATTAAATTTTTCAGAGAAACAATTCATGCAAATTGAGGCAAACAACACATTAGTGCTTTTTAAACTTTTCACCCAAAGGACCCCTACATAGAATTAAGTGAACAGAGGTACTCAGGTAACACAAGAATTATTTTTGATCTCTAGTTTCATCTTTAAAGTGCATATGTTGTTTCATTTTGTCCTATACCTTCTCTTTTCTTTTTCACCATCAGGGCGAGTTAATTCTTCAGGAAAGGATGCTGCATTTTTCTCCTGGCAGGCTGCTTAAGGGTATCATTACCTCAGTATGAGAAGCATGGATTTGAGTACTATTTTTCCCAGAGATATTTGCATTTTAATAACAGACTGATTCTTAAACTCTAAAGATAAACCTATAGCTGCAGAGTTTAGTATCAATGGTAAGAAGCTTTCTGAAGAAGAGGTAGTTATCTACATGAGGGAGGCTGACACCCAGTTTATCAAGAATAAAGCAGATGTTCAATTTGACCCCAAGAGCTTCTACTATAGAACAAAATGAATTTGGATGATTATCTAATTTCCCTTGATTGTCAAATATAAACTGAGAAAATGAAATTTAATACAGCAAAGCCGAATAACATAACTTTTAAAATATATTTTAGGCTTTCTAAATTAAGGAGGAAACATTATAGGTATCACTTTGTCTATAGGGGACATGATATTGGGACACATGGAGAGGATGTCAACAAACTAGCTGAATGTTAATATGGTGGGATGTAATCTCTACAATAGTTTGACTATACAATATCTTTTAGATTTTCTAGACATAGCGATATCACCAACTTGCTGTGTGACCTTTGAAATGTCATATTACTTTCTAGTTCTTACCTCCTTCATCAAAGTAAAGGAGTTTGACTCATATGGCTAATGGAACATTCTAGAATTTTTCAAGTTCCAGACTTTACCTTCACAGAAGCCTTAAGAAGACTTATATAGTTCCACAGAAACACATTAGAGAATTCAATCCTGATTTTATGACAGGAATAAACTTTCACTCTATCATTTACAGTGTGTTTGGCTACAAATAATAGAATCTAACTCAAGATGGCTTTAAATATAGATTTTTCATCCAACATAATGAAAATCACAACTGGGCACTAGGACACATACCTATAATACCATGGACTCAAGAGGCTGAGGCATGAGTATGACAAGTCCAAGCCCATCCCAGCAACCTGGTGAAACCCAATTTCAAAATAAAAAAGAAAAATGATATGTATGTTTTTAAAGACATATTCTTCAAAAGAAAAAAAAATAGCTCATTGATAAAGTGCCCCTAGACACTACCAAAAGAAGAAGGAGGAGGAGGAGGAGGAGGAGGAGGAGGAGGAGGAGGAGGAGGAGGAGGAGGAGGAGGAGAAGAAAGGAAGGAAGGAAGGAAGGAAAGAAAGAAAGAAAGAAAGAAAGAAAGAAAGAAAGAAAGAAAGAAAGAAAGAAAGAAAGAAAGAAAGAAAAGAAAAGAAAATCCTGGAAGAGGGATAGGTTCCAGCACTGATTGAAATAGTATCATCCAGTACTAAACAGTATTATCCACACCAGGATCTTTGGAGCTTTGGGGTTACTCCATCTATAGACAAGGAGCAAAATAGCTTCTTCTTCAGCAGAACCAAGCATCACATCCAAATAAAAGGGCACAAGGAATAAAAAAAGAATACATCCTTCTGGAACTTTTCCTCAGGTAAAAGATATTTTCCAAATCACTACCTGGGGCAGACTTCTCCTATGTTTTTAGTCTCCTTGACCAGAGAGAGATCGTGTGCTCTACCCTGAGCCCATGATATCCAGGAGAACAGGTTTCCTGGTTGGATCGAACTAAGCTCTAGAGTGAGTGATTGCTGAGAGTCAGTCTAAACATACACCACATTTCCCCTCCAGCTCAGCTCTCCCTTATTCTCCCACGAGCACTCGCTGCCTCACTTTAACTCTTCTATCACATGGCAACTTAGAGCTGATAAACTAAGTTTCTGGGCAAAGGTTCTTAGCCCTGGGTACTGGATTGCCTGGGAAGTGGTTGTTTTTTTTTTTTTTTTTGGTGTGTGTTTGTTTTAGTGGTGGAGATTGAACCCAGGGCTTTATGCATGCTAGGCAAGAACTCTACCACTAAGCCACAACCCCAGCTCCCAGAAAGTGTTTTTTTTTTTTTTTTTAATGTCAAGATTTAGCCTCATCCCATTTCATTTCCAATGGGTTTCTGAAGGTGAGGGCAAGTGATCCTGGTTTGTGTAGGAGTCTAGCAAGTAAGAGATGAGACCATACCTCTGGCTGGTGGGTCATTGTTCCTTCTTTATAGGCTTCTTCTCTTATTCCATGCAGTTCTGACTATATAAAAAAATAGATTTGACTAAAATGACTCAACATTTTAAATTCTTCCTTTCTATGAGAATAACCAAAAAGATTATGTTTTATATCAACATTATCCCCCCAATCTTTCCTCTTTGGGGGTTTCTTCAGACAGAACTGGAAGATTACAACCCCATTCTAAGTTGTATTGAATAGCCCAGAACCCGGTTTTGCAATAAGTGAATCTTTATAACATACTTTAGCAGAAATTTCAGGTTTAGCCATAATCTGAAATATTACAATGTGCATGAATATACCTCTCTGCTGTCAAATATCACCAAGTTTTTTTAAAAAAATTCATTGCTTGGTGTATTTTAAAATAGACCTCAGAAATCCTCAAAGGTAAGCTCCTACAGGAAGAAAAAAGAAGCTACACAGTCCTGCTCCTCTTATCTCCTCAGAGGGTACAAAAGTTAACATTTTACATCTTCATTTCACTCTGAAATCAATGATGAGTTTAAAACATTCAGTCGATATGCTGCCCATAACATCCTATCTTTATTAACCTGCTCATTGCAACTCCTGTTTATCTCACATCAAAATAAGATTTTGCATTGAACAAAAATGTTGAAAAGGTACAAAAATATAATTATCTGTAAATAAAAGTGAAAAGTACTGGGCCAATTAGGAAGAAAAATAGAAGTAATATGGAAATAAACTTGGCAGAGAGGTACTATTTCCTCCAAAGAGAGAAACCCCTGAGCCAAGAACCCTTCTGTAAGCAGATGGAGTTGTTAAAAAAAAAAAAAAAAAGATAGACTACCTTTCATGCAGGCTTGTCTGAACTCAGGTGGGAGGAAGTATCATACTTGAGTAAAAAGCCTACTAAATATTTAATACATCGAGTTTATGAGACCATTACGATCTTCACAGCTTTTATTGCTTCCTGCCTTTCGCTTTTCTCTCTTCCTTTCCTTCATAAAGGCACTCTCTGCGACTCACAGAGCTGTAACACACTTCCAAAGTCGCCGGTCCCTCAACTGCTTTACAAATTTCTTCTAGACCTTTCCTACTCCTTCAACCCAACTTCTCTTATCAGCCATCTACTCAATCCAGCTCTTCCGCCCGCCCCCCCCCCCCCCCCCCCCCCCGATTTTTAATAGCTCTCTGCATGGTAACAGTATCCTTTGGTCACCCAAACTTGAATCACTAACTCCCCAAAGCCCACCTCTCCCTGTCCCAATGCCCTGGTCACATGAACCTGGGTCTACTACTAATACCTGAGGGGCGAAGAATGCAAACTCCAGGTGCATGTGCCCTGCCAATGAAGCCAGATTTAAAGTTAGGTAGTCAGTGTAGTTAGATAAATCCGGGTCTAATATGGAGTGAAATCTAAAATGGAGACCATGCTGAGAATGACTCAGGGAAAACACAGGACAACTCATGGAAGTCCCGAAAAGGCCCTAGGCCAAAGTCCACCTCAAAGAAATGTTAATGAACAGCCCCCAGCAAAAAGGTGCTGACTCAGAAGTCCTTCCTGACCAGATTACTTCTTTGGCCCACCTGTGTCCCACCCCTCGGGCCTTCCAACCTACATTCCATCACCAAAACTATAAAAAGGGGAAACAACCGCACTTCCACGGATTCCACCTCTTGGGTCCCCTTCTTCCTCTGGGAGAAGTCTTTTCTGCTGTCCTTTAATAAACTTCTAATTTCTACTCTGACTTTGCCTCGGCGTGCTTCTTTAGTGTTATTCTTCAACATTGGGAAAGCAAGAACTCGTCACCGGTCAACAGCGGTAACACCGTGAGCCTGGTTACCTCCCACTCAGTGCCAGGATTTGTGACTATCTGGAAGTTATTCAACTTCTTTGTGGCTTAGTTTTCTCATTTGTAAAATAGAGGTGGTGATAATACTACTTCAGTGGGTTGTTGTGAAGACTAAATTAGGAACACAGAGGCCTGGCAGAGTGAGGACTAGCAGAGTGAGCACTCCCTAAGTGTTCACTATTATTTCACATCCAGGGCCCTATCATTGCATATCCATAGCTGGGCACCTTAATTCTCCAACATGATTTCCAATAGCTCTCAAAGGATAATCCTCCAAGTCCACTGCTCAGAAGTCACCAGTGCCTCTCACTTAGAGAGTTTTAATTTGGTCTCCACCATTGGCATCTGAACCAGGGCTTATAGTTTACTTTTCCAGCATTTGTCAGCTCTGGCTTAACCACTTCACAGCCCATTTCCCCTCAGACTACATCCACCCTCCCTCTTCCTGCACTCATGCTTCTCCCTTCTTACCAAGTCCTTGACTTGATTCTGAACTCTTTCAGCCAAACAAAAATCCCACAGAGAATAACACAACAAATATACCCTCCATCCAGTCCTCTCAGTTCCAAACGTTTGCCTGTTTCAGACGTGTTCAAAGAAAGAAGACATTGTGAACAATCCCAAGGACCTGTGTATCCCTGCTGGGATGCAATTCCCTTCACATTGTCCCTGGAGGTACCTGATATCCTAAAAGGAGTATTTTTGGCTCCTGGATATTTTAAAGATATCATCCATCAAGAACAAGAAAAGTCTGGGAAATTGTCACCAGTAAAAAGGAACCTGAGACATGACATTAGGAAAAAGTTAAGGAAATCTGAATAATATGTGGAGTTCAGTTAATAATAATGCATCCATATGGGTTGTGATAAATGTCCTGCACCAATGTAAAATGTTAACAATAGGATGTGGATGAAGGGTATAAATGTTAATAAAGGGCTATACAGAAGCCATATGTATTATCTTTGCAAATTATGGTAGTCTGTGCTATGGTTTGGATGTGAGGTGTCCCATAAAACTTCACATATTAGACAATGCAAGAGGGTTCAGAGGAGAAATGATTGGGTTGTAAGAGCCTTAACACAGTCAGTGAATTAATCCCCTGATAGGAATTAACTGAGTGGTAACTGAAGTAGTAGGATGTGGCTGGAGAAGGTGGAATTTGGCATGGCTTTGGAGTATATAACTGTATCTGGCAAGTGGAGACCTTGCCCCTGCTCTTTCTTTCTGATTCCTGATTCACCATGTGAGCTGTCCCTTCCTCCACACTTTTCTGCCCTGATGTCCTGCCTGCCTCACCTTGAGCCCTCAGGAATAGAGCTGGCCTTTTATTTACTAAGACCTCTGAAAGTATGACTCCTAAGTAAACCTTTCCTCCTTTGTAGTTGTTCTAGTCAGGTCCGATAGTCACAGCAGCAAAAAAGCTGACTAAAACAGAAATTAGTACTGCCAAGTGGGATTGTTATTGTGACTAACCTGATCATGTGGTTCAGAATTTTTTGGAGTTTTTGGAGGTAGGAGGGATTTTGAGATGCTTAGCAGTGCAAGCTGGAAACACTTTAGGTTGTTGTTAAGTGGAGCTTAATGGCTTATTCTTGTGGGAGCTCAGAAGAACAGAATGCCCATTGTTCCACGGACAGTGAAGACTCAAGAGAATCTCAAGAGAGATCAGAAAAGGAGGACTCTATTGGAGTTTGGAGTAGAGGCCATTCCTGTCATGTTCTGGCTGAGAAGTTGTCTGCATTTTGCTCATGTCCTGAGACTTTCTGTGAAGCTGATTTTAAACGTGATGGACTTCTTAATCTGATGGAAGAAATGTCTAGGCAGCATAGCATTCAGGAGGTGGCATGGATATTGCTGGTGGTTTTTAGTCAAATTTATTGTGATAATGAGGAGCAGAGAGCAGAGCAGAAAGATTTGAAAAACTGGGACTTGAAAAGTGGGATTAAAACTGGGGCTAAGGAATTTGCAGTTGTTAAAGACATTATCACCACTAAAGAAATGCTAAAGACTTTGCCCAGTGACAATAAGAAAGATGGTTGAGGGCATCCTCTCCAGAGCTGACAAGACCACATCCATCTCAGGCTCAAGGGAGTAAAAGTGAAAATTATCTTGAGAAGAGACCAGTGGGGAATCCTTCTTGCATAAGGAGCCCTTGGAATTTTTTCAACATGTTCAGCTACCCAGAAATTCAGAGGCTTCTACAGCCAGGATCCCTGGAGGCTTAGCTACTGCTTGAGATGGCGGTAGACCTTGGCATCAATCACATGGTGCTGGTTCTGCAAGAATGCAGAATGCTGGAGTTAGGGGGTCCTGTAGGCTTTCATCAAGATTTCTAAGGAAGGTCTTGAAGGCCAGGCAAAGTGAAGCAGGATCAGAGTTCCTGCAGGCACTCTCTGAGAAGTTAAGGTGTGGAGGTTGAAGAGAAAGCCAAAGCTGCAGTGGAGACCCCCAAGATTTAAAAATGCCAGTAACATGGAACATAGT
This sequence comes from Marmota flaviventris, assembly GCF_047511675.1. NCBI lineage: Eukaryota > Metazoa > Chordata > Mammalia > Rodentia > Sciuridae > Marmota > Marmota flaviventris. The sequence goes on along the minus strand of NC_092502.1, from coordinate 120,154,476 downwards.
CCAGGAAAACTGCAGGAAGTGAGCAGAGACAAACCAACAGGAAGGCCACTTGGGCTGCAACCAACAAGGCCACAGGTGGGGAGCTACACGAGCCCCTTGGAGAGAATATTACAATGACATGAACCCCAGATGCCAGACATGGAGTTACAGGACTTGTTTGCCCAGCTGGATTTTGGTCTTACTTTGATCCTATCCCTTCTTTCCATGCCTCTAATTTTGTGAATGGAGATGTTTTCTTTGTACCTTTATCTACTGAATGCTTGTATATTGCTTTTAATTTTATAGAAGTTTACAATGCAAGTTTGCCTTGAGCCTCAGAGAAGACTTTGGACTTGAACTGTGAACAATCTCAAAACTGTTGAAACTAGGGGTTTGGACTAAGGTAATAGACTAAATATATTTTGCAATATTAGATGACTATGAGTTTTTGGGGGGGCAGGGGTATGTGAGAACATGTGAAAGGGCTCAGGGGAGAAATGAGTAGCTTTGTAAGAGTCTTAACCCAATCAGTGAGTTAATCCCTATCAGGGATTATACCAGTTAATCCCCTGATAGGGATTAACTGAGTGGTAACTGAAGTAATAGGGTGTGGCTGGAGGAGGTTGAATTGGGACATGCTTTGGGGGTATATATCTGTATCCGGCAAGTGGAGACTTCCCCTCTTTCTCTGCTTTCTGATCACCATGTGAACTGCTTCCCCACCCAATCTCTTCTGCAATGATGTCTTGCCTCATCTCAAGCCCCAAGAAATAGAGCTGGCCTACTATGGACTAAGACTTCTGAAACCATGAGCACTAAATAAACCTTTCCTCCTTTTCAGTGGTTCTGGTTGGGTCCTATAGTCACAGCGGCAAAAAAGCTGGCTAAAACAGTCTGAAAATATTAAAAATAACATTACCATGTATGTGTAATAATTGGTGATATAGTATCATTTTATGTATTTTGTATTTTTTTTCCAATTTATGTAAATTATATCATATGATACATTTCAGTACACAGCTCTCATTGCTTAGTCTCCAATGCCTCACCCCAATTCCATTCTTTGTCCTTCTCATGATCATGTGTCCCAACAGGCTGACTTCTAAGGACTGCATCTTTAGGTTTCTTTGATGGACTGGATTTGCCCACTGGGCAGCAGCGACAGGAGGCTGAGGAATTACAGAAGAGAAAATATGGCAGAATAATGTCCTCCCATAGATGTCAAAGTCCCAGTCCTCAGAAGCTATAAATATGTTTTCTTACATGGTGAAAGGGTCTTCACAGGTATGATGAGTTAAGGATCTTTATTGAGGAGATTATCCTGGATTATCTGGGTAGGTCCAGTGTAATCAGAAGTATCCTGATAAAAGGAAGGCAAGAAGGTCAGAGTCAGCAATTAGAAAATGCTGACTTTGAAGGCAGAAGAAGAGACCTTGAGTCAAAGAACAGAGAGGACTTCTAGAGACTGAAACAAGCATGGGAGTAAAGTCTCCCCAGGACTTCCAGGAGGAACCAGACCTATTGACACCTTGAAATTCACCCAGTGAAATTCATTTTGGACCTTTGAACTTCAGAACTGTTTCATGATAAGATTTAAGTTAGCAAGTTTCTGGTAATTTGTTACAGAAACATAGAAAACGTACATGTAAGATTTCTCCTCCTCCTGCTGTCTTCCTCTTTGGCTGCATTTTTGGTAATGGCTTCATTTGGGGGCAGTAACTTCCTTGTAACAGGTTCTCTTATGACTTCAGCTCTCACCAAGTTCCATTAACACCAATCCCTTCTTAATCACTTCAGGTGCAGCGGTGGTAAGATTTCTCTTTCTTGCTAGTTTCTGAGTGTTTTACCAACCCCCTGATTCCATTCACCCATGGGTTCTTCCAGATATAGCCTCTTCATTGATTTATTTTTAGATAAATTGCATGAGTTTGCCATGTTTTCTGAAGGGGTCCCTAAAATATATACTTTGTTGTCTCACCATTATGTTTTTATGATATTTACCTATAGCTCTCATTCATTTAATCTATTTTAGATACATATTTTTCTCTTGTATGAAATAACATGTTTTATCCATTTTCTTCTACATGGACATTCAGAAGATTTCAGCTTTACACATTAAACATTTTACATATGCATCCTTGTGTACGAAAGCCGTTTTTCTCTAAAGTATAAAATGGCAGGTGGAATTACTGAGTCAGTGATCATATGTTCTTTTAAGTTTTACTAGATAAAACCAATTGGTTTTCCTATGTCATCTTCCCAAAACAAACAAACAAACAAACAAAACAAAATCCACATCACAAATCCTGCCCATTTTTCAAGACTACCTTCTTCTTACAGGCTTCTTTGTCTCTCCCACCTGTAAAGTATTTCATCCCTTCTGGGTTTCTGTGCGCTTTTGGGGTAGCATCCTTATGACACTTACCAACACCAAACATTTTTTTGCTTTATTATGTATCTATGCAACTCATCTCTCCTAAAGTTAAGAACTATGTCCTTCTACATCTTTCTAAAAAATAACTGTCAGTACTTCTTTCCCAGAAATTTTCTCTTCTTGTCTTCTTTTTATTTATGACACCAAAATTCTACTAGTCACAAAATCCCGAGGACTCAGGCATAATTTAAAAAAAAATGGTTCTGAGCCTTCCCTGGTTAATTTCTCATTGGATAAGGCACCTATAGTTGGTGTAAATCCATAGCTATAAAATGCAGCTCCACATTCAATTCTATCATTGCTCCCTTGATTGAGGCCCTATTTTCTTAACATGTGGATTTCTGAGATGACTGCACTGACCCCTGTTCACCCAAACTGTCAGCTCCCACTTTGAAGGCGATTGTGACAGCATTCCTTTCATTATATAACAATGCTATCCTAGGTAAGTATCCCCTTCCAGCTCATGCAACTGTAAGGCTAGGAACTGCTGCTGAAGCTCCCTACTGGCCATTGAAGGCCAGCCAGAACTTACATGCTCTTATCCCTCTCCCTTTCCCCTCAATCCTCTACAATTGTCAGGTAGTAGCTAGTAATGAGCAGTGAAATTCATGGCAAGATCACAAGTTTTCTTTAAATTACTTAGGGTCTGATTTAAAACTACTTTTAAAGTGGATGAGAAATCAAAGGGTAGTAATTAATTTATAAAAAAATAAACAGAGGCAAAGGAGCTAATTGGAAAATGTGTCAAAAGAAAGGATTAATGGGATTAAATCTTTTTTATTAATTTTTTAAATTTATATATGACAGTGGAATGCATTACAATTCTTATGACACATATAGGACACAATTTTTCATATCTCTGGTTGTATACAAAGTATATTCACACCAATTTGTGTCTTTATACATATACTTTGGATAATATTGTCCATCACATTCCATGGTCCTTAAGGTTCATATACATCTAGGAATTATGGCTATAGGTGTCTCCAATTATCTGGGAAGGAGTCCTTTAGTAGCACAGGTGCACTAAGGCAACTTCTGATTAGCTACTGATCACTATGCCCACATTAACATGTCATTGACTTGTGGATGAAGTCCTTCTAAATGGGATGGGCACCATGTCAGTTCCAGAGTAGACCAACTAAGGCTGAAAACTCCTCTGCCTGTCATGAAGGAGGAGTTGAACACCTGATTGGCAAAGAGTGCAGAAGGTGGTCCCCAGTTCTCCTGATAAACATCAAACAGTAATAACTATGGAGATAGCATTTTCTCCTTTGTTGTTCTCTGCTCAGAGATAATTTACCCCCCTCCCCACGGTCATGCTCTCTGTTTGATCCTCACTTTGCTTTCACTTATAATAAAGTTCTCTTGCCTAGCTTTTGGTGTCTGACTTGAAGTTTTCTTTTGTTGGAATATGAGAACAGAGGTTTTGACTTTCAGCTCCCTGCTTTCCTGTGATACAATTAGGTTCTCCACAATTGGGTACCCTTCACAAGGGTGGATGCCTTTGTTCATGCCTATATTTTATCTGAAAGATACTTCTTTTTTCCTGTTGAAATTTTCCTTCTTGTTAAGATCTTTCAAAAGTTGCCTTTTTAAAAAATAAGGGTTACCTTCCTGTTCCCTTCCCACCACTACATCCTGCCCTGGAACAACCACCACAATATCTGGGTATTTTCTTTCCTCTCTTTGGAATCTTACAGACTCAGTAGCTTTTGATTTCTTTTATGACACTTAACTTATTTTTCCTAGTATTCGTAAATCTCTATAAAACGTTAGCATATAGAATACAGAGAATATGTTTTAATACTCTTCAATTTTCCCATGGTACCTACCATTCAGTTGTGCATAAAACAGATATTCAACTATTATAAATTTATGAACAAGAGAAAACTGAGGAATAAAAGGAATCCATTGTTGTAGGAGAAATCACACATGTAAACAAAAACTTAGAGATTATCCAGTCTAACTCAATCTCTAGTCTGCCTCTCCCTTCCTTAAATGATTCAATGTCTCTCCATTGTCATAAAATAAAGGAAAAAAATTTTGGTATGGCTGAAGAGCTCCAGGACTGGGCCCCTGCTTTCCCTTAGCTTTGTCCTGGGTCATACTGCCCCAGGGTCACTTTATCCTTGCCTGTTCTTGCCGCAAGCCCTTCATGGAGATGCTAGCTCAGTGTCCACTGCTCTTCCCCCTGCTGGGCTAGAATAGCACATGCCCATCCTCAGTCCCAGCCTCCAGGCCACTTCATTCACTCATTCTTTCCACAGCACCTTCTGGGTGCCTACAATGAGTCATGAACTTTTCTAGGCCTTGGGGATAGAGTAGGGAAGATCTCTGCCCCAAGATCTCTGCCCTCAGGGGACTCCCGTGTTTCCTTCTGGAAGTCACTATTACCCCCAGCTCTAAGATACTCACGGTGAGCACATATAACCGAGACAGTAGCAGACCTCAGCAGATTCAGCAATACTGTTTATATAAGCAACAGAGTCAATCAGTCAGGATTGACTCAAAAATGAGCTAACGGATTCATTTTTGGTGTAGAAAATGGCTGCTGGTTACAGAAGGAGTCTAGGTTTTATAGTTTCCAATGAGAGGAGCTTAATCATTGGAGACTAAAACATAACATGTAGGTTTGGGCAGTCATGAAAAAAAGTTATAAAAAGTCTGAAACTCGTCATTACTGGGAAGGGATGAAATTTCAGAGCTCTGTGCTCATTGCTTATCTTCTTTCCTTGGGGATCCATTGTTACCCAGACCTTCACTGTTGGCTTTTCTCCTTCCAGGACTCATGGACAATGGGAAAGGGTGAAAATCCAGGGCCCAGCCCTCAGTATTTGCACCTGCCTTCCAGGACCTATAGTTACTGAGAAGGATTAGTGTTTGACTTCTCCCCCTCCCTCCTCCTAAGCCACACTGTCCTCCTTTATTCCTGTCTTGGAAGTCATTATTTTCCATATCCTTCACTCACACAGAGCTGTTTAACTCTTTTATGAGCTGTCACAATGTCCTGCACTTCCTCTGTAGTATTTATAAGCTCCTTGCTTAGCATCTGGATGGCCATCTTAAGTGACAGCCAGCACTTTAAGGAAAAAGTTTTGCTTTTCTGCTCAAGGACGTCTGGAACCCCAGCCTGTTTTGCCTCTCTCTACTATAGAGAGATGGCCTTTGTCAGCTCTTACAAATAAACTCTCCTGTGTGTCTCTGCCTGGTCTCTGTCTTTCATTTCTGGCTTACCTGTCTCCTGGTTTCTGGCTCTTCTTTCAAGTACATTTTTCACTTTAATAAAATTGAAATATAAAAGATAAAAGTAAATGAGTTGGGAAAGGGGAGAATGTTGCAAAGGTAAAAGAGGAAAAAATATTATAGACTAAGAAAAGAAAGGGAAAAAAACATTAAAATTTTTTGGCAAACGAAAATTAAAAGAAGAAGGAATAAGAACATATGTTAAATGAAAAGATAAATGTGTGGGAACCTCCAAAAAGAGACAGGCTGCACTAACACTGTGGCCTTCTACCCAGACCCTTCCCCATGGATTCCTGGAACATTTGTCTTTTGTGAAGGAGGTGTAGCATCCAGCACCTTTGAATGCCCTTCCTGAGAATGTGGAACCATCTCCATTTGCTTTTCCTGACCATCTCTGCCTTTCCCCACCTTGTTCTCTGCTTGAAAGTCCTTCCTCCAAACCCTGCATCTCAGGCCCCACTTCCCAGTGGGTTCAGCAAGTGAGAGGCAGCCATGGGAGCCTGAAAGGTGGGAAGAGAGGGTCACAATGTGTGACTGCCCAGCTCCTCCACTGCCAGGCCACAGGTTGGAAGTGTCTGACATGCTCTGTTGAGGCCATGGCTCCTGGGCCTACAGTCCTGCCACATTTCACTAGTAATTTTGTATCCTTTCAGGTCCAAGAATGGTGAAGGCTTCCCACAGTGGCTGGCCTTGGGAGACCTATCCTTTCCTTGATGGTTTCCCCTGTTCTGTTCACACCTTTATAATTATAGTAGTTTTTCATTAAACTCTTTTGAGTCATACAGTTGAGGGTGCCATCTATTTCCTGCCAAGAATCTGACTAATAAATTAGCATCAGAGAATTCTCCACCTCAGGAACAGACTTTTGTACAGAAGCCCGATGCTCACTTTCACAGCTTCCCTTGCATCTGGGCTCCACTTGAGAGTTTGTTTCTGAAGCCAAGAAGCAAACGGACAAGCTGCATGGAGTCCATTCCGGGTAGATGGAAAGTAAGTGTGAGCGACTGATTCCTTGCTGCATGGGCTTAATGTCTGGTTTTACAACCTTTTCAAGGGCTTACCCAAGTCAGTTTTGGATTCTACTGTTGGAAGCTGAGAATCACGATGGATCTTACCCTCTCTTAGACCTCTAAACTCCTGAAGCTTGGCTGATTCTCCTAACTTTTTCTCTTGTTTTAGGTTAAGCCTGACTTTGATACCTCCCATTCCTACACTGGGAAAATGTTTTCTTTATTTCCAGTCATTAAGATTGGTCCTACAGGTTGGAGACACAGTTCAGCAGTAGAGTGCTTGCTTAGCATGTGTGAGGCCCTGGGTTCAACCCCCAGTATCAAAAAAAAAAAAAAAAAAAGGAGGAGAAAAAGGAGATTGGTCCTATGTAACTTCACTTTATAAAGAAGAACCATGTAAAAGGAGATCACCAGGGAATTAGGAAAACAGAGTTGTTCCTTACTAGCTCCACAGAGCCATGGATCTAAATGTCCTCCTTGACCTCCTGTTAACCTTCACCTGACCCTACTCATTAGTGGTTTCAGGAGAAATTTTATTCTTTTCTCCTTGTCCTCATATTCTGTGAAGGTTAACCATGAAGACTTACACGGAATAGAATATTTCTGAGCCTGGGCTTTGCTACTTTTCTGAGGAGGCTGGCCATGGCTCAAACTAAGAAAAAGGAGAAACTTTCTGAAGTAACATGTGTCAGCTGGGAATTGCTTGCATTCTATGGGTTTCTACTGTGCCCAAGCAATCGGAGAGCATACACGGCCATCAGAGCTTTAGCCCAAGGGACCAGAGGGTATGCACCACCTTTTCATGGTCTAACAATCTGCTCAGAGACCAGACAGGGGTATGGGTGAGATTTCATTTTCCCCATGGGATTCCTTATTGTGATTACATGTCAGCCCATTTCACATAGGATCTAGGTAACAATAAGCTTAATTTATCTATATCTAGAAAGAAGAATATGTGATTCATAATTGCATGAGTGAAGTTATCGACACCTGCTAGTCATTACTACATTTTTCATATGTTTGTTCTTAAAACCCACCCAAATTTAATAATCCAGCTAGTAGGAGGTTTAAAATTCATCTGCCAAATGCTTACATTTTATAAAAAAGGAAACTGGAATCCTGAATTGACAAATGCTTGTGTAGGTCAGACAGCTGTTAAAAATCAGAGCCAAATCCAAGCGTTTTCCTTTTTTTTTTTTAACTTCCAAACAAGTATACTTTCAAACCTCAGGAATCTAATTCTCCAAATAACAGAAGGAAACAAATAACTTTTAGCTTTATTTAATAGATGTTTTAAAAAACTTAAAGATCCATTAAACTGTCTAAACAACTTATCTGTGGCAGGAAATAAAGAAAGAAATAATGTGTTATTTACATTTTTGTATAAGAAAATTTGAGAAAATAAGAGTATGATTTTTTTTTGCTATAGTAGCAAAATCAAAGCTGAGAACCTTGCCTAGTAGCTTTCCTCATAAAGGAAGCACCTCTTGACAGCAATTGTGGTTATAAATTGGTATACAATGGCTAATACAAAGAAATTTAAATGCCATTTGCACAATTGGTGAAATGCCCTTTTTTTTCTGACCAAATGGCTGATAGGACCAGATCTTTGCTCATACACAGCCAGGCAGTGAGGAGAGAGCAGTGCTGGGCCAGGTAGCATCCTGATCACTATCAGGGAAATCTGGCCCATTTGGGTATTTCATGTCCTCTTTTGTAAAATGGGGAAACAATTATAGGTCATGTGGCTATTTTAAGAATTAATATATTTTGGATCTGGCATGCAATAAGGGTGTAAGAAAGTAATTATTATTACCAATAAAAGAATCTAAACAGAGATTAAGAACCCCATACAAACTTGTCTTTGGAATTACCCATTTTGACATTTGGTGAGCTGAAAATAAAAACATGTGCTCCAAAAAGCCACAAGAGGGAGCTCTCTGGTCAGACTGGAATGTTGAAATGTGCTGCCCAGGGAACTGCACACAGGAGCATTCTCACTGGTCACCAGCAAGATTCACTGCCCCTAGGAAGAGCCCAGACCCTGAGGTTGAGGCCCTGGAATTTGTAAATGTGCTTTTATTCTTGAGCTGAGGTTGCTGTGGGTAGGTGGCTGGAGTTTGACTCTAAGTTGTCTCCCTTTTTCAATTCAAGTAGCCTGAAGCTGTTATTCTTCACCAAGGCGGTCAGGACTTAAGTCATGGAAATGTTACTGATGATGCATTGACTTTCTTTATCAAGAAAGAGACTCGTGTGTGTGTGTGTGTGTGTGTGTGTGTGTGTGTGTGTGTTCTAACCGATGATAGATAGATCACCACATTTAGGAATTTGAGGTGAGAAAGAAAGGGAGGCGGATGCTGAGAGTATGAAAACCCACAGGAGCTTCCAAGTGTGTTTGGGAAGACAAATCTGGAATTGCAGAACCCTGGGCCAGGGGAGGGGCAAGGGGAGTGCTCCTTATTAAATGACACAGCATAAGAGGCAAGAACAACCTGCAGCCAGTTCAGATACATTTTGGGCAAATGAGTGTGTTCTCTACTCCCAGTGCTATTGTGGTTTTTGCCCCTCAGTGCCACGGCCCATGCCTCAGCCCTTCTCTGGACCAGTCTCTGGTTTCATAATCTATCTCCACCCCTCAAAAAACCAAAGTGTTGGGGAAGAAACAGACTTGTTGTTTACTCCTAAGTTTGATTTCAGGACATCACCAGGGGAGAGGAGATAGAAAATTTAATGCAATAGGCACCTTAACATGCTTCTTCCAGAGTCTATACATTTGCATCCCCTCAAGTCCAATACAGTCAAGATTGCAGGTATCTGGCTCATACTTCTGGGGATTTCCAAGGGGAAATATATGGAGAGCTTCCTCACTGAAGACCATCCCCTCACCTCCTGTCCTCCAATAATCCTGTCCCTGAGCACCTGTCATCAGCTGATTTAATCAAGTAGAGAGTGATTGAAGATATTGGTAGGGACTGAGTGACTGAGTGACATCACAGCTGACTCCCAGGTCAGGCTCAGAAAATGAAGCAATCTCTGAGAATGGCTGACTGTGTCATTTCTCTCTGTGAGGGCCCAGGCCTTGCCATGGGGGTGAAGTGTCTCCTCACAGGACAATGGTGATTTTCCATCCTCTAATCCAAGGCCAGAGCAAATGTCTGGCCCTCACCTCTGGAGCAGCTGGGACATGCCTCAGCTGGCCTTACACCCAAGCTCTTTGACTTTAGGGAACAAATAATGTCTGGCAACAGCTGGCCTTCTCAGCCTGGCTCTGCCTGTGAGAAGTCTGACTCATGTCACCCACGTTGCGCCAGTCACATTGAGCTTTCCATCTTCTCTCCTCTGCTTTCTCTTGGACTTTGATGCTGGATGGTCCCCAGGTCTTCTGGCTGGACCCTTAGATAGATCAATTTAAGCTCCCTTTGTCTCAGAAAAAAATCAGGATCTTAAAACCACTGATATCCCGAACAAGAATTCCTCCCAAAGCACTAAAAGTCCTGATTATAGTGCCCACCTTCCAGAAATATTGCTCTCCTCCCCATATTCCTCTATTGGAATTTGAAATTTATAAAAATGTATGTAGTAAAACACTTATGAATGGCAACATTGTCTTTCCCTGGGAAGTCCTCAAATACTACTACTGCCCACAATTGCTTCTTGAGCAGAGCCCTCATTGGGTATTTATTTTTCAACCACAGGTTCCTTTCCCTCCTTCAAAAAAAAAAAAAAAAAAAAAAAAAAAAAATATATATATATATATATATATATATATATATAGAGAGAGAGAGAGAGAGAGAGAGAGAGATCTTCTTTCTAAAGTATGTTTACCCAGCTCTGCATAAAGGAAAACCTCATATGCAGTGCAAAGAGGGCTTTGATGGTTTTTTTTTGCTCTTGCCTCAAGTAATAGTTTATCATTGACTTCAGGGGACCCAGAATGTAGAATCAGTCCTTTAACCATAGTTTAAACAAATAGGATAAAAATGAGCAAATTTTGCAAAAGTTCTGTAATAGATACCTTCCAGCAGTCCCCAAACCCAGCATTCTCTTTTTGCTTCTCAGAGCTGCAAGGACTCATCGGTCTGTCTCCAAATGCACACCATTTTTGTGTGCACTTCTAGGCCAGCAGGAGGTGGGCCTTGTCTGAAGGACTTGGGAGCTATAGAGAATAGAGAGAATTTCCCCATTTCCATATTCTGTATGCACAAGCACAGCCTAGACACAGACGTGCCGGTCAGCTCCTGGTGCAAGTTGCTTTTCCTAATACCCAAGACCCTATAAGGTAGGCTTAGGGATGGAAGCAACCTCAGAGACCATGTGGTCAAACAACTCCATTTTCCAGACAAAAACATTGACCTATGATTGACTGAAGGCAGAGCAGAGGATGGTGGTTAGACTCTGGTGTCACACTGCCAGGGTTTGAATTCAGCCTCTAATATCCAGCTTCATGTAACATTGAGCATGGTAGCCAACACCACTGTGCTTAATTAGCTTCTCTATTTGTGAAATGGAGACAGTGATAGCATTTGCGTCATAGGGCTCTCCAAGTGAGCTGATGCATTTATAAGGCTTGGAACCAACTGAGCGGAAACTGAGCATGTTGTTGTGCCTCCGCATACGTATCGACCAAAGCATAATCAAGCAAGGACTAGCATACCCACTAGGCAGATAAAGAAATGAGTCTGGTGTTATGGCACCCTCACAAGGTGACATGAGGTTCCAAGCACAGCACACTTCAGCCCCCTTCCAGCATAGCACACTGATTCCCATTTCTTAATCCCCCAGTAAAGCTCAGAAGGTGGATCAGTGAGGTCACCTGGATCCTGAGCTGCTTCGCCTGACACTCAGCAAACTGGGTAACCTGCCCTCAAGGGGCAAACAGGAGGCTATCTACAAAGTCGCAACTCCCACATGGCGATTCCCTATCACTCTTCTCTGCAAAACTATAACATTGGTAGAAGCTCTGGCATTTGCTGGTGACCTGCTTCTTATTGTCTTTAAGGACAAATTGTCACCACAGTTGCCCCTGTTCTCCTGCAGACTCTCACATCGCTGTCGCAGAATCCTAAGGACCCCCGAGATATTTGTTTCTTCTTTGTTCTGATGCAGACTGTTTCTGCAGGGACCTCATTCCAGCCCCTCCTCTGCTCACACCTGCTTGCTATTCTGATGAGATTCCCTGCCTGGGAAGAGAGCAGGGACCATGCTGTGTGTCCCCCTTGCCTCTCTCCTCTGCTTGCCCTTCCTCTCTCTCTCGCTGCTCCTCATCCCTGTTTTCTCTACCTGCTCCTCTTGACTTATTTTATCCTCTCTGTGCTCTTAAGAGGGAGAAGACTTCCAGTGACAAGCCCCCAGCTCCCTGTTCCCCAGTGCATCCTAATCAAAGCGGATGGTCCTGACACCCCAGCCTAGGAGGACTGAATCCTCTGCTTTGTTGTCTCCCTCACAGCGGGCAGATTAAGGACACAGACATCTGTTGGGAAACATAATTGTCACTCTTTGGTTCCATGATCCCAACAAGCTGCCTTCTCTGACGTTACAGCGAGTGACCTTGAGCCTCTCAAGAAAAATGCTGTGTCTCTTCTAACGCTCTTGGCGAACAGAATTCCCTCGGGGAGCCATTGCGTCAAGGATGAATAAGATCAGGAACAATGAAAATCACACCCTTCATCTGGAGGAGAGGGAGGATTTCAAGGCTGTGTATTGTGTGGTTAGGGAGCAAGTTTTTGTTGTTTAAAGATGATTTCTTTCTGGGGAGGTGAGGTTTAGATCCTTGTTCTTTGATGACCCCCTGGCCCTGGGGAGAGAGGGCGGCAGACAGAGGAGGGCAAGTGTTCTGAGCCACCCTCCACCCTGGCTCCTCACCCCCCCCCCCTTTTTTTCTTCCTTTCTTTAAGACAAGATGGTCTCCTTTTGCAATGTGGCACCATGCCCCTTAAGTACGGGCTGTTATTTTATTCGGTGTCCACCTGTCTCACTCTTCCCTCAGGTGCCCATCTGTGTTTCTATCTCCCTCCTGCTCACCCCCTGCTTCCTTCGGGCCATGGGTCTCCTTCATCCCTTGCCACAGGATGATCAAAACCTTCCTCTCCTCACTGTGGTGCCCTTATCCCAAGGCAGAGACCTTTGTTGCTGTGGCCTGAGAACAGTGGATGAACACTGCAGGTGGCAGGAATCGTTGTCAGGTGGCCCTCTGCTAAGTTCTCTGCAGAGCTCTAGGCTCTGATGGGAAATTCCTGATTAGTTGAAAAAAAATCACTGAAAACACCATGAAAAGTCACTCACCCTGTGACCTACAAGCATGTTCTATCTTATCCATATCAATAAAGCTTTTGATGATGGATGCACACATTTACTCATTTGTAAATATATATGTACCAGTAGCAATCTAAGTATTAACAAAATATATGAGAAATGTTCAGGTAAAAATTCAACTTTCTATTTATATGGACTTCTAATATTTTCTTCCTACACTACAATGGATCATTTCACAGACCTCCCAGGGTGATCTAGCTTATATTTCCCTTCTCTAGAAGGACCACATTTTTTAAAAATACGTATTTTTGAGTACCTATTGAACATTCAACACTGTGGGAGGGACAAAAATTATTTAAAAACAAAATGAATGAAACATGTTCTCGAACCACTAGTTTCTTATACCATAACTATGGAAGCAGAATTTAACAGTAGGCATAAGATTTAAGGACCAAATACAACAGTAAATATCAGCCAGGGCCCTTAGTTACGAACAACATGATCCACTCTTGCTATTTCAAATTTTTTAAAAAATGGGGAGGGAGAATTATTAGGTGACCAGAATTTCTTGCAGGACCAGTAAGCTAGGTTAGATGATGTATAGCAGTCAGAAGAAATAATCAACCATCCACAGGCTGTTCTGGTGAAAATCACGGGTTCAATTGTCTGTTGCTATGCACCAATATCATCAGGCACTAGCGAGTGCAAGTACTACTACAGGTGCTAAGGGTAAACATGCCTCCGTCACCTGCTTGCAAAGAAAACTGAACTTCCTACAGGGAGCCTCTGGTTTGCATGGTCATTTCCTTCTCATTAGCATATGGCTGCATCCAATACCAGGCTTCAGGGGTGTCTCTCTAACTCTTCCACCTCTGCTATGTAGAAAGGAACAAAGAGACTGGAAGGGACATTGAAGGAGCCAGTGCACAGCATCTGCCACATTACAAAAGTATCTCATTTGAGGAAGAAGTCTGATGGATGCATGGAATTAGCTCTCAAGTGGGCAGTTCCAGGAGACTAGTTCAGGACCTGCCACCTACTACCCCGGACTCCAGGTGGATCTCAGCCCAAGTCAGCCCTGGGTTCCTGCTGCAATAGGTAAGCTCTGAGGAGCTTCCTGTCTGATGCAATTTCTCCTAAGTCCCAAAGGCTCCTTCATTTTTTTTTTCCTGTTGCGTTTATTTTTTCTTCCCTACTACTCAAGCTGCCACAGGCTAAAGGACTGTTAGGGGTCAAATATGAGTCGTTGACCAAAAAGCTCGTATTTTACGCAATGCAGGGATGTTCAGAGTGAAAGGATCAGATTACCAGAGCTGTAATCCAATCAGTGGATCAATCCACTTGATGGAGTAGGCAGGTGGGGGTGAGATGGAGGAAGTAGGTTACTGGGAGCATGTGCTTGGGATTTATATTTTGTCCCTGGCACCTTGCTTTCTCTTTGCTTCCTGGCTGCCATGAACTGAGCAGCTTTCCTTCACCATCCCTTTCACCATGTTGTTGTGTCTCGACTTGGGCCTGAAGCCATGGACTAAATCTTTGAAACCATGAGCCCCAAATCAACTTTTCCTCCTCTAAGTTATTCTTTTATTATTTTTTTCTTACATTGTTGATGGACATTTATTTTATTTATTTTACATGTGGTGCTGAGAATTAAACCCAATACCTCATACAAGCTAAGAATGTGTTTTACCACTGAGCCACAAACCCAGACCTTTAAGTTATTCTTGTCAGGTATTTTGGACACAGTGATGAAGAGCTTAGTAACACAGGAATGCAGAGTTCAAACTCAGTGGGTAAACAATACTCACCCACTGTCATTTAAATTACACATTACAATTAACCAAAACTTATCCTCATAATTTTCTAAAATGGTTAATTATTATATATTGGTTGCTTATATAAGGAACAATAGCAGTTGATTATTCACATAATGCTTGTCATATGTGGTTTTCTTTGATTAATCATTATTTACAATAATCTTATGGAACTAGTCATTTTTGCCTGGGAGGCCATAATTCCCTGCCCCGCGTGACCCTTTGCTCCCATGCCTACAACTGTCTCCCATTTCTGAATTTAGAGATTGGGTGTATGCAAAGGCTGACTCCTTTAATTCAAGGTGGAACTAACTTTATAATGCAAAGTCCTTCCTAGGATCAGACTAAAGCTAGTCTGTAGTTGGGATCACATATGGCTTAGTTTCCCATTGATTCCTGAGAGTATCACCCAATCAGTTGAGCAAGTATTGCTCTCTCAGGCTGTCTTTTAGGGAAACTGATAAGGCTGGCATGACTCCAATGTCACCACATTGATATGGATATAAAAAAAAAATCATTGGTGCACATCTGTAATCCCAGCTCCTCGGGAGGCAGGAGGATTGTAAGTTCAAATTCAAACTGGACATCTTAGACTCTGTCTCAAAATAAAATAATAAAATAAAATAGCTGGGGATATAGCTCAGTGGGAGAGCACTCCTTGCTTTCAATCCCCAGTACTGGGGCGGAGAAAGATTATTGTCATGGATGCTGCCTACTGGGAATATTCCAACAAATCTACCAAGCCTAATCCTTGGGGAGAACATTGACCACTTTATTTCTGATTAGTTTTCTAAAAGATGCAAAGAAATATTGTTGAATATCAATAAGGCACAGAGCACATCATAATGTTGACTATTCGGGACCTAAAGGTAAAAATGGAATTGATGGGTGTATTTCTTATTGCTTCTATAACAAATTACCACAAACCTGTTGATGTAAAGTAATAGGAATTTGTTCTCTGCATTTTGAGCCCAGATGGTTGAGCTCAGTATCACGGGCCAAAATCCAGGAGTCAGCAGGACTACATGAAGTCGTCCCAAGGCTCTAGATGGAATATAGAGCTTCTGGTGGCTTTCAGCATGTTTTAATTTGGGCCAGCATTACTCTGATCTCTGGCCTGGGGCCACATTTCCTCTTGCCCCTCTACCTGTCTCATATCTCCCTCCAATCAAAGCATGTAATTGCATTAGGAGCCACTATGATACTCTGGGAAATATTACCTATCTTAAAATCCTTAATTTCATATGGAAAGATCTTTTTGACACATAAAGGAACTCTCACAGGTTTCAAAGATTAGGACAGGAAATCTTTGAGGGGATCATTTTCCAACCCACCTCAATCGGTTACAGTGCTACTCTGCATTGCTGTGCTCCTTCCCCCTAACATTTTATCACCTAGGGATGCCTCTTCTTTGCATGTTTTATAGTGACCATGGTGTATCCTCTGAGCAGGGGACTCATAGCCCTCTGTCTCAAGGATCTTGCTATACATTTCAGGAGAAATATGTATCCCCTGGTCAATTATAAATAACAATTGAGATCGATGTCATTGATCACAAGACAGTGCACGCCTCACACTGGAGTCTTGCAGGCTTTCTATTCCAAGAGGAGATGGAGGAAACCATCAGGTTCTGAAAAGGGTAAAGACTTTAGTCACATCTTAAAAGTTGATTCCACTTGACTAGGAAGAGGGAAAGGGAGATAAATGGATTTTACTATTTGATTTTTATAATTTTCACTTAGGATTGTATTTTTCAAGCATTTTTTGGTCAACTCATGATAAATAAATTTTACATCATTATCTAGTATGTGAAATATAATATGACATAAGTTTTGTAAGGAAAAGATTTTTAATCTTTAACACTTCTGATTTTCCATTTTTAAATTTTTCTATTCTATTCCATAAAATTCTAGTTGAGGTTGGCTAGGTTACTAAATTAAATCATAATCGTTAGTGGATTGAGACACAGACATTGGAAAATATACCATTTCAAGGCAAATACTTTCTACCATGGTTTCTGACCATACTCACTAGTTATCTATTGCGGCACAAAACTAACTATTCAGAAACTAAGTGGTTTAAAACAACACCCATTTACAATCTCACAGTATCTTCAGACCAGGAATCCAGGTATTGATTAGCTGACTGCATCTGCCACAGGGTCTCTCAACAATGCTAAAAACAAATGGTTAGACAGAGCTGAGGTCTCCTCTGAAGGCCAGATTTGGGGAACAGGAGAAATCACTTCCAAGCTAATCTATAAACTTGTTGGACTCATATGGCAGGATTCAGTTCCTTCTGGACTTATAGTGACCTATGGGCTAAGCCTCCTTCAGTTCTTTGCTTTCTGTGGTCTACAGTTCTCCCTCAGTTAATTTCCATGTGGACTTCTTCAAGGACAGCCACCAACATCACAGCTGTCTTCCTCAGAGTAAGAGAAGATGAACAAGATGCAGTAATAATTGTTGTTGTTTCTTATTTTATCCAATCACTTTGTCTGCATTGTGATCCTTAGAAGAGAGCCATTATGTCCATTATAACCTCTCTGGGTTCTGACTTTCTTGTGGCTCCACTACTCCAAGTTTCTGCTTTTCTTTGTGTTCTCCACACCCTTCCATACACTACTGATTCTCCACAAATTTTTATCCAAAAGGAGGGAAGATTATGCAATGGTAATGAATAGCAGGGGTTAAAGATCACTGTGGACCATCTTCAAGATCAACTGGGAAAAGTTAGTGGTTGGGCAGATTGAGTATAACCTGAGATCTAGCTTGCTCCTTTTGGCCATCCATCTTGTCAAGTGTTGTTCAATACAGAAGGCCACTACTTTAAGGTAAACAAAGATGTGAGACTGCTACCTTAATATGACATTTTGGGAAATGAGGTATGGTAATTGATTTGTTCTTGCTTGTATTGCAAGTAAGTGAGCATGCTGTAGTTACATCCCTATTCTCCTGGGCAGAGAGATTTAGTAATGTGGCCAGGGTTTCCAGTTCTTCTGAGTTGATAATTTATAAACTTAACCATGGTCACAGAGGTGTGTTTTAACACAATACAATGCCATGTCTCATACCAAGCTAGAAGGCAGAGTTAAGGAGAACTGGTTATCTACTTTGAGTAAAATTAGCTGATTTAGGAATTTTTGCTTTCTCTTAGGCAAAGGGAGAGTATAACTCATAGAGAAACAAACCAGATCAGTTTTCAAAGGCTCTGTGCTCTTCTATTGAATCACAGTTCACTGTTTATTGCTCACAAGAAACTCTAATAGCCTTTAGAATTTTAATAATGTAAATAAAATTATTGATGTATCTGGAAAGCAGGATGCTATGTCACACATAATCTACAGTCTTGTTATTTTTTATTTATTTATGTTAGTTACTGAAAGATTGACATTAGGAAAAAATAATTTAAAATTCTTGGATTCCCCATGTGCCCTAAGGCTCTGTTTTAGTTATATGTAGTGTTTTAGGATTACTATAAAAGTAGCTAAAGACTCACATATATGTTTTTTTCTATAGCATTCCCCAGTGTGCAGAAGGTCATCTAAATATTAGGAGGAAGAAGGTAGCTTTCAGCAGTAAGTTATGAGAGGCCTAACCGGATGCTGAAGATGATGTCTGAGAATTCAAGGCCCCTTCCCTAGCATCATTCCCAGGGAACAACAATGCCTTTCTTCTTAACCTTGCCCGTGTTGTCATGGTGATCACTAAGCTCACTGTGGCCAGAGACAATAGTGCTGAGACTCATTGAGGAAGCTTTCTCTCTGACAACCTGCTTGAGGGATTTCAAGTGATGGTGCTCATCAGTGATGTGAGCCACATTCTAAAGGATGGCATTGAGACTTGAAGCAGCAGGGCAAGCCATCATGAGGTGACTGAAATGAGAAGGAAATTTTGTAAAGGTTTTTTTTTTTCTTCTTCTTCTTTGAACTAATAATGACCATGGGGTCATTATTGCAATCATAACTTTAAGGAACAGAAAATAAATTGTTCAGAGCTCTCAGTTTGGGGATGGATTGTGTAGGAAGAAGGGTTGGGGCATAAAACAAATGAATATTTCTTTTTCTGTTTTTCAGAACATTCACAAGCTGTAAAAAATAGAGTCCTTTATTTATTGGTGCATCATAATTTTACATAATGATAGGATTTCATTTTTACATATCTGGACTTGGTCACAGGATAGCAATATAATTTGGTCAGATTTTTTTCCTAGTACCTCCCCTTCCCATCCCCTTAATAGTTAGCATCTTTTATCTGAAAGACCCTTTGTGTTCTGTGGGGGGACAAGACATGGCAAAATAGAATAAAATCAAAACTGTGAGTTTAATAAAGAAGACTGAAATCTGAAGAAAAAATTCACATGTTATAATTAATAATAAAATTTACTAAAATTAAAGTTGC
The DNA here is from genome assembly GCF_047511675.1 of Marmota flaviventris. Classification (NCBI taxonomy): domain Eukaryota; kingdom Metazoa; phylum Chordata; class Mammalia; order Rodentia; family Sciuridae; genus Marmota; species Marmota flaviventris. The sequence goes on along the minus strand of NC_092502.1, from coordinate 120,135,341 downwards.
CATTTTGAAATAATTTTTTAAAAATATGCTTACCTTTTTATTCTTTGTCTGTAATTACTCCTGATCATGTTTAGAGAGAACCTTAAATTCACAGGTCTTATCTGACAGAGATGTTGGTAGAACATCTATCTACTCATGAATAGGTCTTAAAACTACTAGAATTTTCGTTTTAGGATCTATATTCCTGTCTGTATTTCCTTTCCTCTATCTCTAAGTCTTTTCTTCCATTCTTTCTATGTTTGTGTTGGTTAAGCATTTGGTTACTTTCATTAATATGGACTGGGGACAGGGAACTCAGGAATTGTTAATGGAAATCTCAGCCTTTAGCTGGGTCTTTTTTAAAATTTATATATAATAGAGGAATGCATTACAATTCTTATTACATATATAGAGCACAACTTTTCATATCTCTGGTTGTATATATAGTATATTCACACCAATTCGTGTCTTCATACATGTACTTTGGATAATAACGATCATTACATTCTTATGAAACCTCATGAAGAGTTGAATCAACAGGCTCCACCAAGAGTCAGGAAGCTGGTGAAGCTGGGCCTTGCAAAGCCTAGGAGTTAGTAAGGGTCCTTGGAATTTCCTAGTACCTCCAAGAACCCCAGCAGAGAGACTTAACCTCTTTGGGTTCTGCCTTTCTTGTGGCTCCACTACTCCAAGTTTCTGCTTTTCTTTGTGTTCCCCACACCCTTCCATACACTACTGATTCTCCACAAATTTTTATCCAAACTCTTAAAGGAAGTTCTATTGATAATTATCTCTTTTCATTTATCACTTTGTGTAGGGCCACTTCATGAGTCCAGAACAGTCTTGGGTTTGGTAGTATATATGCTGGTGTAGGTCCCGTGGGCTGAGTGTTGCTGAAATTACTTACTGCACAGGACCTGTTTCTTAACTGGGCATTTTCTCTCAAAGGGACTGAAGGTTTCATATAATCACTGTTATTAAAAATACTGTTTTTATACACTGAGATTTCATCACATTGCAATCAGAATGGCAATTATCAAGAATGTAAATGATAATAAATTTTGGCAAGGATGTGGGGAAAAATGTATATTCATATATTGTTGGTGGGACTAAAAATTAGTACAACCACTCTGGAAAGAGGTACAGAGGTTCCTCAAAAGACTAGGAATGGAACCACCACATGACCCAGGTACTGTACTCCTTGCTATTTATACAAAAGAACTAAAATTAGCATATTATAGTGATACAGGCACATTTATGGTAGCACAACTCATAATAGCCAAAATATGGAACCAGACCACATGCCCATCAATAGATGAATAGATTAAATGAATTAAGAAAATGTGATATGGGCTGGGGATGTGGCTCAAGCGGTAGTGCGCTCGCCTGGCATGCATGCGGCCCGGGTTCGATCCTCAGCACCACATACAGACAAAGATGTTGTGTCCTCTGAAAACTAAAAAATAAATATTAAAAAAAAAATTCTCTCTCTCTCTCTCTCTCTCTCTCTCTCTCTTTAAAAAAAAGAAAGAAAGAAAATGTGATAAATGAAATAAATTAAGAAAATGTTCCACACACACAATGGAGTTTCAATGTGTGTGAAACTCAATCATAAAGAAGAATCAAATTATGGCTTTTTCTGGTAAATGGATGGAACTGGAGAATATTATGCTGAGTTAAGTAAGTCAGACTCAGAAAATCAAGGGTTGAATGTTCTCTTTCATATGTGGACGCTGGAGTAAAGTAAAGGGGGAAAAGGTGGAGGGGATCAGATGTAATAAAGACAGAGGGAAGATCAGTGAAATAGGAGATTGAGGGGGAGGGAGGAGAGATGGGAAAGAAGAAATGCAAAATGAATTTGACAAAATTATGATATGTGCATGTGTAAATATACCACAGTGAATTCTACCTTTATGTATATCTATAAAGTGTCAATTAAAAATACAGTAATGAGTGGAAGGTAGACTAGTAGAGTAGAAGAAGAAGAATAAAGGGGGGAGAGGTTACCATGTACTGAAATGGAGTAAATTAAATTACATATATATATGACTGTGTTAAAATGAACCAAACTATTATGTACAACTATAATGCACCAATAAAAGTAAAAAAGGTACTGTTTTTATTTTTAATTTAAAAACTTGTTTTTTGTTGTTGTTGTTGGTTTTTTTGTTTGTTTGTTTTTGTAATGGGGATTGAATCCAGGAGCACTTAACCACTGAGCCACACCCTTAGCCCTTTAAAAAAATTTTTTTGAGACAGGATCTCCCATAGTTGCTAGAGCCTTGCTAAGTTGCTGAGGCTGGCTTTGAACTCACAATCCTCCTGCTTCAGTTTCCTGAGCCACTGGAAGTATAGGCATATGCCACCAGCACAAAAGTACTGTTTTCAACAAAAATGTCCCTGGTTCCACCAATGTCTTGTTCCGTGTGTGTTAGTCTGATAATAAGAATGAGTGCTTATTTACTATATGATAGTTTCTCTTTGTGATCCACTAAGTTTTCTTAAAGGAAATCTTTAGTTGGGATAGGCAAGATTTTTTTTTTACTCACAAAGGAACACCATTACAAGAAAGAGAGGCTAATGGGAATTTAGAAAGCCTAGGTAAAACCTCTCTAACCTCAGTCTACATTGCCAATTGCACTTAGCAATTGGTATGTAAGTGGACATTGGATAGGAGACATGGACACTGTCACCATCTATTCAGTCCATTAAATCAGCCAAATAATCTATCTAAAATGCATAAAATTATAATGACCCTAACTATAGATTAATCTGTTTCTTGTGGATGCTTCCCATCCTGGGTCAGTTTGCTCTCACCTGTGTGGCCCAGAGGCATTATAGGGGCAGGAACGAAACAAAGGTTGTGTATTGAAGAGGTAAGGTGTGGATGGCTGATTTGATTTTGCTCCTATGATTCTTTATGAATGACTGTTTTAGGAGTCAGAGAAAATACCATATGGAAATACATGTTTTCCTTTTGAAAATACCTAATCTATAGCATTATACTTAAAATGTTCAAAACATCATTTATTTCAGGTAGTTTTCTAGAATTTCCTCCTTGACCCAGTTTGGAGTCCCCTGCTGTATTTCTTGTTTCAGCCTTTAAGATTTAGGGTGCTACTAACTACCTTTTGTTTAACTTATTCCAGAGGTCAAAGCCCCAGCATCTGGTCCTCAGTGAGTGACAGAAAAACCTAAATTGCCTGAGTTGTCCTTCGTGTAACCAATAACCCACTTCCTCACTAAGGCAATCATCTTTGAGCACTGCATTTTAAATGTGAGCTCATCCTTATACAGTGAGAGAATAAATTTCTGTGAACTTGTGTTCTACACCTCTATTTATACATCCACATGTTTTCTGCTTCCCTTCGAAATAACAAAATTCTGCAGCTGAAACCACAAACTACTTAAATGACCTCATTTAATCTGTTTGTTTCTTCCTGTTCTTTAAGTTTGCATTTAAAGAGTAAAAAGAAATAAGGATATAGAGGAAAATGCAAGTGGAAACTTTAGATTTGAGGTTGAAAAATGAAAAAGAGAGAAAAAGTATCCGGGGAGAGAGTTGACTCAAGACTGAGGATATTTTATGTATCATTTTATTTTATTTCATTCCTAGTCAAATCTTTATTATTTTATTTATTTTTTCCACATTCTTATTGGTGCATTACAGTTGTACATAATGCTGGGATTCATTGTTATGTATTTACACATTACGCAATGTTAACAATATGATTTGGCCAATAGCATTTCCTAGTTGTATACCAGTTTATATAGACTTACCAATTCTGGCTTAAAAGTAAAAAAGTATCAGAGCAAATTTATTTTGAAAAGAGATTTATGAAGCCAACATTCTTTCTAAACTACTATCCCTTGCTTTTCAGAGAATGCTCTATGGACCAGCAGCCTCAGCCTAATGTGAGAGCTTGTTTTAAAGGCAGAGTCTGCATTTTAACAAGATGCGCAGGTGACTCTGAATTTATTTTTAGAGTCTGAAAAGCGGTGACCTGATGATTTTGTGCATTGTTGTCTGAATCTGGTCATCTCCTTTCCAACTGAATTGTTTTCTTGTCTGGTCCAGTTGCTCCCTGCAAACTGTGCCCACCTTCAGCTTGACCAAAAGGCAGGGCACACTTTCTCCAAAGTCTGCTTGAGGCCTGGCCTCCCATGACTCCTCATACGCATTCATTATCTGCAGCCAGATTGGGGAGTTTCACTCATCACTTCAGTGTGTGCCAGACCACAGGATCACAAGTCACTTGCCTCTTCTTATGATGCTTATGATCTCCTTTCTTCCTGCATGCCCTCTTTTCCTCTGTAAATGCTGATATCCTGCCAAATACTACCAGAACCATATCAAGTGGTATATCCTCTGTGAAGCCTTCCCACAAATGGACAGGGTTCTGCTCTCTCCTTGAACTCCTATAATACTTGCTTTATAGCTCTTTTACGGTGTTGTCCTAATGATGGTTTGTTTTACTCATCCGAGCTTCTCCCCTCTCTCCCAACCCTACTCCATATTGTAAGACCTTAGAAACAATGGCTATGTTTAACTTATAATTGTTCTTCCTGATGTTACTGGCTTAGTACCTTGCACATGATAGGCAGTTAATAATTAAATTCTCAGACAATATAATTTGGTGAATATAAAAAAAATCATATGCTAAGCTTCTCATTCAAGGAAGATAATGTTGATTATCGCCTCTATGTATTGTGAGGTGAATGTTTAATAGCTGAAGAACATACTCATGCTTTGTTCTCTTTTTGAGTATTGTTTCAGTGGCAAAGGATGAGAATGGACCCTTTAGTTTTAGAACATCAGGAGGCTAATTGGCCCGAGCATGTTTTTAATTTATAGTTTATCTTCATTGATGTGGGATGCTGACCAGGATAACCAGGATCAGTGTGTAAATGTTGATTTTGCTGCTTCCTGGAATCCTCTCCTTAAGCAAGTAATTTAAACTTGCTAAGCCTCAGCTTTTTATATAATCAAATAGGACATAGGAAGCATTTATTATGGTGCTTAGCACATTGAAAACATTTAACAAACAGTAACTATTTTGATGATATCAAAAATAATGATACTGGGCTGGGGATGTGGCTCAAGTGGTAGCGCGCTCGCCTGGCATGCGTGCGGCCCGGGTTCGATCCTCAGCACCACATACAAACAAAGATGTTGTGTCCGCCGAAAACTAAAAAAAATAAAAATAAATATTAAAAAATTCTCTCTCTCTCTCTCTCTCTCTCTCTCCCTCCCTCTCTCACTCTCTCTTTTAAAAAAATGATACTAATTGTAATGGAATTTATATGACCATCTTCTTTATTATTCTAAAGCAATATTGCAGCTCTGTGTAATGCTGTGTTAAATGCTCATCTTCTTTTCTGGACAATAGTGACATTTCTGATTCCCTGTGAGAAATTTTTTTACACACAGTTTGAGGATTGTGTTAATCAGCATTCTGTCACTATAGCAGATACCCAAGATTTTCCTTATAAGGACAATAGGTTTACTCTGGCTAACAGTTTTGGAGGTTCCTGTCCATGACTGATTGATTCCATTCCTTTTGGGCCTGGAGCAAGGCAGTATACCATGATGGGGAGAATGTGGCAGAGCAAAACTGTTCACCTAAATTGCCAGGAACAAAAGAGAAAGAAAGAAGGAAATTTCTGTTCTAAATTCCCTTCAAGAGTACACCCCCAATCACCTAAATACCTCCCATTAGGCTCTGCCTCTTAAAGCTCCACTATCTCCCAATAGCACCAAGGTCCCGAGACCAAGCCTTTAACACATAGTCATTCTTTAGGGGACACTTTCCCAAACCATAACAAGAATGGAATTATTACAAAATGATACAGCACAATTAACTCAAGCGTGGAAAAGTAATTCTTTTATTTTCATTTTTCTCTTATACTATTCAAAATTTTTCTTGATGAGTTTATTATCTCGGAATCTAATACTACACAAAATAGCACCTATAGTTTTCAACAACTCCAAAAGTAAGAAAAATCTATATGGAGTAAAATAAGTAAAAATTTTATTCTCATCATCCTGAACATTAAAAAAATAATGAAGGTGGAGGAGAAAAATAATTAGATTATAATATTATCAACATTACTGTCTTCAGCTTATGATGTTGTCAAGGTAATGGAGAAAACAGTTCATGTAAAAAATGATTTTCTAGCTTTGCTTATTCTGTCACTTGTGATGCTGGAGAAAGGAACAAACTTGTTAGTTCATCAATTTTAACAGAAAAATCTTGATTAAATTGATGGATTTGTACTTTCTGAAACCATCTATCATTGACTAGCTCTTCCTTCTCTGACATTTTAATTTTCAAAATAATTTTTCTTTCCTTTCTGTGCTCCAACCTTGCTCACTCTCTTTGGCCTCAGACCTTCAGTAAACTAAATAATCTCATCTTTCATATTCATCATTTTCTTATTATATTTCCAACTGATTAAGTACATTATTTAATATTTTCCATAAAATTAATGGCTTTACTTCCCCTCTGAACTTCTTCAATTTTTTTCTTATGTTAAAGCACACAAAACTGAAAAGAGAAATACAGATTTTCTTTCTTTCTCTCTCTTTCTTTCTTTCTTCTGCTGGCAATTCTCATCAAATAGGTTCTCAAATTCTCACTAATATTGGAAAGGCTCAGAAGTTTGTAAGGAAAAATGAAGCCAGGACAGTCTTACTGATTCTACATAGCAGAGAAAATTTTGTGAGTTCTGGAAACCTATTTCCCCTGCCTACCATCAGGTTCCTCTATTGTTAACAACATCCCTTTTTCATAGGAGAATGCCCTCCTTCCACTCTTAGATCACATGGTCACGTGACACTCACTTTGCCCCTTCTGGAGACATTGGCATAAGGCCCAGAACTGGCCACTGGAGTCTTTGCCTATGACTTCCTTTGGACCTAGCATGAGAGGCACTTTTCCAGCTGAGGTGACTACATAACTATGACATATGTTGGAGCAGCTATCGTCTGTCCTTGTTGTCACTGCAAAGCTCACCTGCAGATGAAGTCACACAGAAGAAGCAAAGTTGAGGTAGAGTGAGAGTGACTAATGTCATGTAATTTATTGCACTCAGAAACAGATTTTTAGTCATGCAGGTCATTTAAATTCCTGTCTTAAGCCATTTTGTGTTAATGTTTCTGCTACCATGAACTGAACTACTTCTTTCTGATACAAGTAGCTTTTATTCATCATTGCTGTTTGTGGCATGAAGGTTAAGGAAGAAATTAAATGCTTCTGAATTCTCCTCATAGGTTTTATCATGTATGCAAGGACTCTTATATACATAATAGACGGATGCTTTAGAGACAGATGCTTTACTATTCCTTGAGGCATCACACATCTGATTTTTCTGGGTAACACAGACTTTGCAGTATCCAGCTTCATTCTCTGGATATTGTAGAACATTGAATTCTCAACCTTTTCCCACTCCAACATGCTGGAAAGCAGAGATGCAATGTGGGAGATTATTCCTAGAAGCTCATCTATTAGTAAGTCTCCATGGCAGATGAAGTGGTCCTCTGATAAATGTTTAAAAAGAAGCTCTTTAGGCAGGGCACAGTGGTACACACCTGTAATCCCAGTGGCTTGGGAGGCTGAGGCAGGAGGATTGTGAGTTCAAAGCCAGCCTCAGCAAAAGTGAGGCACTAAGCAGCTCAGTGAGACCCTGTCTCTAAATAAAATTCAAAATAGGGCTGGGGAATATGGATCAATGGTCAAATGCTACTGAGTTCAATCCCTGGTACCAAAAACCAAGAAGTACTGCAGAGAAGAGTTAAGGACCCCTGGTTTAGAAAGATTGTGGAGTTCCATGGTGCAAATATTTCCACCATATCTGATTTCAAAGAACCAATGCATTGTTATTAAGCATAAAGTTACAAATAGACACATACAATTTGTTCTTGTGAGTTGGTAGTAGCTGGCTTTAGCCCATCATCATTAGTGAGTGGGTTCATTGGTATTACAAACTCTGGGGCAATATGTGTGATGTGCAGTTGAAAACTCTCCAGATGACTTTGAGAATTTCCTTTGAGTGAATCTCTGTTCATATTTTCTACCACTGAGAATTACCTTGGTAGAAATTTAACAAATACATTGAGCGTCTGGGATTTGGAAGAAGGGCATAAGTACATAGGTACTAAATTTTTCAAGATCCTATTCAGATACTTTGGGTCAGTAGATGGTAATGTAAGCTAGGATAGTAAGAGCAGCTTGGATGTTAGAGCTTGGATGTTCATTGATAGTGCTCCTGATGATGCTGATTTCAATCTTTATAGTAACTATTCAACTCCCATTGGTGTAACTGAGAATTTCTTTCTCAGATGAGTTGTAAACAATTTCAACGCTAGATGGTTTCACATTTAAGCAGTATTTATTCATGAGGCATAAACTGAACTACCTGAAGTTATTTTGGTTACCTTCCAACAACCATATGCATTGGATCATTTAATCATTAGATCAAGTATGTGAGGCAGTTACCATGACTATCTCTTTCATAGATGCGGAAAACAGAAAGAGGGAAAAACAAGTTGCTCAAGGGCATACAGAGGGTTGATTGGAGAGATGGGATGTGAAACTAGAACTTGTGACCCAATAGAGAGCTTTGAATGGCTCCACAAGGCTCTCATCCCAAGAAGTGGGTTGGGGCAGAGGTTGGGCAGAAGGAGGATGGTGGGGCAAGGTAATTTTGCTTTCTCCCATCTATCTTCATCTACTCCCATACAGGTTGCTGTGCTTGTCATCAACTGTGATGTCTTCTAGGAGAGCATTGGTTATCAATTGACTTGGAATTACACCAGGGAAGACACACTTGATTGACCTCAAGACATTAGCAATCTTTCCTTGACAGCTGTTCCTGGATCCTAGTCACAACATACCAAATTTGTCAGGGAGTGCTTGTTATCCTACAATGTCCATTCTTCCATTTTCACGTAACTACAGCAGTTCTATCTGCATACATGACTCACAAAGGCCATATTTTCCAGATTCCCTTGCAGCTTGATGTGGCCAGGCCACAGTGTTCTGGCCAACTGGATATGAGACATGAATTATGCAATTTCTGAGTGGTACTTCTAAAGAGAAGTTTGTATCTCTCATCCCATTTTCTCTTTCTTGTTGGTGGAAGTTGGGAGTTGGGGGACATGCATTGAATCCTGGACTCCTGAAAACTTTGAGAAACAGAGCTACAATATCAGATTAGATTTTATAGAAAAGAAATAGACATTTCACTGTTTAAACCATTTTTATTTTAGTGCTCTGTTATAATACCTAAGTATAACCAAGACATTAAAGGATATTTAGATTTTGGTAAATCATCATGCTAACCTCATTTTTCCTATTAAATATCTTTTTTTCTCAGCTTAAATTGGCTCTTTTTCTGATACTAGCTATAAGCTGCTATCTTTTCTCTCTAGGCTAGCCAAGTGCACCCAGCCTTGGGTGCTCAATACTGATAATATCTTTCTTTCAATTCCCCATAAAACCCAAAATTCTTAGAATTCTACTCCTTTTGTCTCTGCCCAAGGCTGAGCACACACATATATTACGGAAATGAGGAGTAAGCTGAAATTCAGGCAAAATCTAGGGAGGATGCTGAGCAAATCAAATGTCAGGTAAAGCTGTCAATCAAATATTTGTTTTCAGGAGGGGCCAGGGAACAGGAAGAAATGGAGGTCTGTACATAACTGAACTCAAAAACCAGGCAGATACGTAAGAACAAAGACAAAGGAGAATTGGGAGGTTAAAATACAGCAGCCAACATGATCCTCAGCAGACTAACAGTAGGATGTTACTGAACTGAGAGAATGCCTTGAAAATGCAGTACATGAACATGTAGGTGGCCAAACCTACAAAGCAAACACAGTGGCATCTAGGGGTTTGTGGCCACAGGGGATCCTCACTCAAGCTAAGGATTAAGACATGATGCAGACATGACCTCCATGGAACAGGGGCTGTTCGTTTGGCTATTAGAGTCATTTTTTTTCCTTCGGCCGAAAGTGTGAAATAGCAATGGATCCAAAGAGATGCTTATTCCATCCTCCATGTGGGGAAATGTGTGGCTTCTGGGCCTAGATTTTGATCCTTTAAATCTAACATGTTTGAGCAAGTCCTTGAATTTTAAAATCGCCTAGTGAGTTTTCAAACATTTTTGAGACAGTCTAGACTGTTGCACTTGCTGAAGTCAGCTGGGACCAAGAACCTGATCAGAGATGAGGGTCAGTGACGAATGGGAACCATGTGGTCACAGGGAAGCTGCAACCCAGGCTCAGTGACCCTGGCATTTAACTGGTATTTACCAGACAGATTATTGGATTTCCATGCCTGGATAAAAGATAAATGAGAGACCAAGAGACAGAGAAAGACAAAGAATGGGACATTGAATTACTCAAATAACATTGAAGACTTTTGAGGGGGGCAGGGGTGGCACTGGGGATCACTGGCGTTCACTGGGACTTTGTGAATGCTAGGGAACTTTCATTTAATTTAATTTTAAGATAGAATCTTAATAAGTTGCCTAGGCCAGTCTCAAACTTGAGATCCTCCTGCCTCTGCGCTCTGAATAGCTGGAATAACAGAGGTGCATCTACATACCTTGGTTTTATTTCTTTTTAAAGAGTATCTTGAAACAACCATATCAAAAACTTGCCCACTATTACCACTTTTGTAAATAAAATCCATTTGAATACCCAAAGAGAAGGAAAGCACATAATACCAGGGAAAAAAATCAGTCTTTATAAGCTCTATTGGTTTAGTTTTAGGAAAAACTCATTACATTATGTTTACTTTCTCATTTTACTTCAGATCAGCACTGGAAGTTTTCTGAAAGCCACAATTTAAACCTGAGATCTTTTGTGTTCTCTCCTCCTGTTTATTCCATAGAGATGAAAAGATTAGGGCCCTTGGCACACCTTTAAAGCAAGTTAAACATCTATCTGAAATACAGGTTATCCAAAATTGTGAACCTTTAAAACAATATATTCCCATTTTCATACTCTAGGTTCCTAGGGTATAAACAAAACAAAACAAACAAACAAACAAAAAAACATTGACAGGGCTGGTAGAGAAGACTTAGTAATCTATGAACTAACTAAATTTTAACCTGGTTGTAAAAATTGTTCTTGTGTTATTTAAGACTTTTAAAAATAAATATGAAAGCAGTATTTTTTTTAATTTATTGAGAGTCTATGTCACACTTGATATGCTGAAAAATATTCATGTATTTCTCCAGTTTTTCAAATTAAACTATTATTTACATATCATAAAATGTAGCCATTTTTTCACTGCACAATTCTGGAAATGTTGGCAACACATAAGTTGTAGGACCACTGCCACAATTTATCATCTCATGTTTCTCTCACCTCCTTTGTACTTCAGTACCTCTAACACCTGGAAATTGCTAATGTGTCTTTTGTCTTCTATCCCCATAGTCTTGTCTTTTCCAGAATATATACTTACAATTGCAATGATATTTGTAATTATTTGCATAATAATTTCCCAGATTTCCATGTGAGTGGAACCATATAGTAAGTGTCCATTAGAGTTTGGCTTCCTTTCACTTAGCACAGGAGCGCATTTGACTTTGTTCTTCTGTTGTTTGGATCAATAGTTCCTTCCTTCTTACCACTGAGATATCACAGTTCAATCATCCATTCACTGGCAGAGGCACACTTGGGTTATTTTTTCTTTAGGGAGTAGAGAGATTATAAACCAAGCTACTGTAAACATTCACATGCAGGTTTTTGTGAGAATGCAAATGTCTAGGAGTACAAAAATCTCAGTCTCATGGTAAAGGCAAGTTTAATCTTGTAAGAAATTGCCAAACTGCTTTCCAAAATGTCGACATCATTTTGCATTTACAACAGTAATGTATAGAAGTTATTGTTGATCTATATCTCTGCCACTACTTAGTATTGTCAATATTTTTGGAATTGACAATCTTAGTATTGTCAATTTGTTTGGAATCTCTCTCTCTCTCTCTCTCTCTCTCTGTGTGTGTGTGTGTGTGTGTGTGATGGAAAGAGGGAGAGACTGGGCACTTTAGTAGGTATCTTAAGCAGTCATTCCTCTCAGTCCTCTAAACCCCTGCTAACCACTAATCTGCTTTCTGTTCCTACAGATGTGTCTATTCTATTTACTTTATATAAAGGGCACTGTTGGGGCAGAACACAAATGGCTATAGTTAGGCTCCCTTGCCAAGGCTTCTGATGGGCTGTTTTTAGTATGTATCCAAGGTCTTGAACAATGATTCAGTAAATGTACTCAAGGTCATAAACATTTGCTTGTGAGTATGTGCCCACCAGTGTAACCTGTTGGCAGTATGCCTTCTTTGTTTGGCTTGCATATAAAAAGGCCTATATGGAAAGGACTCAAGGGGCTAAATGGGACTGGCTAGGGACTAACTGGAAATGGCTAGGGGCTGGCTAGGTGATACTTCTACCCCTTAATAAAGCATATATTTATCACAACTGGGTTTTGCATCTTCTTTCAACTGCTTGATCCCTGAACCTTGCTTCCCAGGCTTCAGCCTCACTCTGCCCGACAGGCATCATATTGTAGCCTTTTCACTTAGTATAATGGTTTTGAGGTGGATATGTGTTATAGCATCTACTAATACTTCATTTTTATGACAGAATACTATCTAATTGTATAAATATACTACATTTTGTTTACAAATTCATCTGTTGAACATTTGGGGCATTCTCATCTTTTGATTATTGCAATAAACCTTCCAATGCAAGATTTTGTCTGAATAACTGTGTTCAATTATTTTGATTAGAAGTGGAATTGCTGACTCATATGGTAATTCTTTAACTTTTTGAGAAACTGCCAAGTTGTTTTTCACTAGATGGAAAACATTACACATTCCCTCCAGTAAGGCATGAATGTTCCAATCTCTTCATATCCTTGACAAGGATGTTATTTTCTGCTTTTTGAAAAAAATATTATTATTATTATAGCCATACGAGTAGTTTGCAGTGGTAACTCGTTGCTTTGATTTTTCATTTCCTTAGTGACTTGTGAAAGTATAATATCTTTTCATGCACTTATTGACCATTTGTGTATCTTTATCAAACATTATAAGTCTTTTGCCTGGAAACACATTATCAATCCCTAAAAGCACAAATGGAAAAAATTCCAGATAAGAGAAATCTTTAAAATTTTGGAAAGCTTTATCCAGTGAATTTGGACAAAGTTGAGAGGGAAACCCTGAAAGAACCAGGTAAATTATTCAAAGAATTACCTGATGGATTAAAAGTTTTCAGTCACTAGAGCATCGTCTACATCTCAAAGGTGCATGGCAAGGAGTTAGTAGATTTAAGATTATAAAAGGAATCACTGAATAAATGGAAGGAGAGCCAAGAAGGACAAATGAGCTGAGCCCAGGTCTGAGCTGTGTGCTGGACTAATGGGAAAATCTCTCTAGGAGAAGAAGGTAAGATCTGTTTAGACACAGTGTATGTGTTTTAAGACTCAGAACTTGTTGATTGCACATTTTTTATTATGAATCTCCCAAAATATAAAATGCAAAAGAGTATGACAAATGTATGAGCCAGAAGAAAAAAAAATATGATAGGAAGGTAGGCATTTAACCCAGCAAGTGGTATGAAGAAAGAAATGGGAAACATAGCAGGCTGTTAGAGATCAATTAGAAATTTCCCCCCAAATAAAGGGGAACATCAGCTGTGAAAAAAGATAAAACACTAGAGGCATAGGCCAGGATGTCAGCAAACAGATGAGAAATGTTACTCAAAATCTGGAATCTCCCAAAGAAGAGACTCTCTGGAGATACATCCACCAGCTTGCTGATCTCTACGCTCCAAGGACTATTGATGTTTCAGAAGCATCAATAGTAGTTTGGTTTAGGAATCTGTTTAATAAGGCTCTCCAAATACAACAAACTGGAGGAAGAGGAGAAACTCTTCAGGAGGCAGGTATTCAGACCTGAGCAATTTCATTGCAAGATGCCATGGGAATTAGATAATGTATCCCATTCCATAGAATGGAATATATCTGCTGTATAAGAGATAGTGAAGGTAAGGAAATTAGAGACAGATTCCTATCTTTTCTCAGCACAAGGCAGAAGAGGGAGAATCAGAAAGAGCAGGAACCACTGGCTCACTTGCTGCATGGGAAAGAAAGGAAATCCCAAAATAGTGTATAAGTCTGTCTCCGTTGAAAACTTCTGAACTCTCAAGGAAAACTGCAATACCTCAAAAGACTTTCTAAGAGAAGAAATTGTATATAGATGGGTTTTATCTCTAACACAAAGCAATGTAGAGTGAAAAAAAAAATTCTCCCCAGTAAATTTAAGATTCCAGGTCAGGAACTCCAAATAACTAATATAACTGACCAGCATTTAACAAGGCCAAAACTAAAATAGGATTTCTTTTTTATCTCTGCTGTATCACTCAGAAATCACTGGGGTTCTAACTGAAATTGAGCAGAACAAGAAATTTGTTAGCATGGCTTTTAGACATAAGATTTTTGGACACAGAATTTTTAACTCATAAAAAGGAAGTTTGAGTTTGGATTTTAAGAACTCTTTATATTATATATTGCCTGTCATTTTTGGACTTTAACTCTCCTCAAGGGCATGACATTCTGATGAGATTTATATTCAAAATACAGGTATGACTGCAGGGTCATCACTTTAGTGTTGAAGTTGTTTCATGTACTTTATATCAATGTTTTCACTTATTGTCCTGCCTGTTCCTCTGAGTCTAAGATGGATAAAGCAATCAGACATACAGATTGGGAAAGAGGGAGGAGGTGAGTTTTAGTGCCAGTATAGTGTGGGCTTAGATTTGATTTATTAATGTATTGTCTCATTTTAGGTCCATCTGAAGACAAATTCCAAATTGCCTAAGAGTGAGTGGCTCCAGAACTTCTCAAGATTGGCTCCAGAACTCCTCAAGGTTATAGTGTTGGTAGCCCAGGACCAGCCTTGTCAGGGTGTGGGTAGGAATTTCTTGACATGCTCCTGATCTCCTACCCTGAGAGAGAGCCACACTGGGTTAATAAAAGGGGGGAAAGAAGACTTTTCCTCTCCTAATTCCTCCTTCCCACTGGAAGAATATCTATTACATTATATTTCCCATGCTTGGTCTCTCCAACTATTTATTTCTTCTTCTTTCCTGAAAAGAGGAACCGATTTATTTGAATAGCACACTTGGGAAGAGTTACAGGTCTCACATCTGCCTCACCAGGCTTCTTCTTGGAAGTGAGTTGAGCAGAGTTGTTTTCAGTCATCCAGATTGTGTCTTACACAGGGAAACCTGTGATTGATTTGTCTGGTCTCAATTTGTTCACAGTCTCTTTGGAGATGCCAGAGACCCCATGTAGAGTGGACAAAGAAGAAGTCATATTTCAATTTAATAAGGCTTGTGGAAGAATAGCTTTCTAAGCCTTGAAACCTAGAGTGCCGCAGTCTGGCTGGGCACCATTCAGGAGCCACTTGTCAAAAGAAACAAACTTTATTTTTAGAACCACACAGGCCAAACAAAACAGCTCCTCAGGAAAAACCCTCAGAGCCAAACTGCCACCACCGGCTTCCCACAAGCCTCTCAACCTCCCCCACTCCTCCTGCTCTTGAGGCCCATTGGCTGGGTCGTGTGGGTGGAGCCAAAAAAGTCCCCCAATGAGCAGCTCCGTGGTCTGAAAGGGCAGGGAAACAGCCCAATGAGCATCACCGCAGAGGAGCCAATCAGCTAGAAGATGCTGGGGCCGCTGTGAGCCAATCATCAGCTGGCAGTCTGAAAGTTTGCTGGGGCTCCTTTGGCTGTGGCTCTCAACACTAGAGAATACAAATAAAGAGATTTATCCATTTACAACCCGATTGGCAGATAACAGAGGTAAAGTGTTTTTACTAAGTGCCATTTCCATGTAGTCCTGGACTCTCAAATAGGCCTTCCATTGCATGTCCTTCAACCTTGGAAATCATCCTTGCTGTTATTGAGTGGGGGGGATCGTTTTGCTGCTTTGTTCTTCTTACTTCAAGAAAGGAATCCAATTAGATGAGGTCATTCAAGTGCTCTGATTACACAGCACTCCTTTTTAATAGACTATAATACCTAAACATTTGCCATTCTTCCAAATCAGAATTAGTTGCTCTATGGCTCAATAATGATGGGTTTTAATGTCTGAGCTTTCCACTGAAGAAAAACATAATAGGGTCATATTAGTCTCTTCCTGTTTTATTCATCAACAACCTGGTTGTTGGGGGCAAGGAAAGCAGTAACAGGCTACATTTTATTTTGAACCATGCTCAAGTGCATCTATTGAGGGCAGCAGCTAAAGGAGACATTTTGTGCAAAGCATTTCCTCCTCCTTTTTATCTTTTCTTGGTAAGCTCAACTATCTTTATGAAAATTTCATTTTCCACCTTGAATCCTCTGGCTAGAGTGACAATATAATTTATTGACAAACTGAGATGTTGGATATGAAAGAGGGCAATGGGTGTGAACCAAGATTTCTAGAAAAACTTGATCACCATACTAAGACTTTTTTTTTTTTTAGTGACTTTGCTGTGTTTACAACTACTTTTGTTAGCATCATGCATTGTTAATTATCCTCTCAAGTATAGGCTCTGAGTTGTATCTTTCTGATTGAAAATAACTGAAACAACTTGAACAAGCTTAAGGTCAACACAAACAAATTAACAACAACAACAAAAAAAAGTTGGGGGAGGGGAGATTTAAAGTCAGGGGCAGAGGGAAATCTCATGAAATCTAAGAGCAGAGAGCACAGAAAGGTATTATGAGACCCCTGTGGAGGCCGGGACAGGAAAAGCATTAGAAACAAAAGACAGACACTAGTCTGTGATCTGTGAGTTTTCTTAATTTACCTGCTTGAGTCTTTTCTTTCTCTAAGGCCACGAATAAGGGAATTTGTGGGAAACTGGAGGTGCAAAATTCCTGGGTTCCTGATAATGCCCCCCCACCCCTTAGAAGATGCCTCATGCCAATTGGCCATGTGATGTCCTAACTCTTAAGTTTTTCACAGACACCTAGGCCAGAGTCTGGCATTTTTATTACTCTCTGACTTGTCTTATATGGAGTTTCATTTGTTACTGTTGATGTTGTGCTGGGGAACAAAAGGATGCGCTACCACCAAGATATATCCCCTGCCCATTGTAAATATTTGTTCTATTTTGAAACAGGGTTTCACTAAATTGCCCGAGCTGGCCTTGAATTTGCCTTTCTCCTGCCTCAGCCTCCTGTGTCACTGGGATTACAAGTGTGTACCATGGTACCTGGCAACATATGGAATTTCTTGATGGCATTTCTCCTTCTCAAGGGGCTTCTAGAAATGTATTTGGTATAGGGAGGCAGAGGTGCAAAATAATCCTCACTACAACAAAGGACAACCCTATACAATGAATTAACTAATCTCAATACCCCTTTCCATTCCAATAGGATTCTTGCTGAGAGGTGACTTCACACAGGTGCTCCCTGCAGGGGGCTGGATGGCTGAATGTGAAATATGTAGGTGTCTGGATTGAGAAGAAGCCTTGTGCTCTGATATGTTCAGATTCTTTCAGCAGTGACAATAGAGAAGTACCTTCCATGGTCCGAAGATAAAATAAAAACCATGTTGGAAGAGTGATTTCTGCTGTTGCATGCTTTTATCTAGAAGCTGTACCCAAAGGATCCAAAAAGTTTTCTACCAGAAAACTTCTAGATCTAATAAAAGAATTCAGCAAAGTATCAGGATATAAAAGTCAGCACCCATAAATCAAAGGCATTTCTGTACATCAATGACAAATCCTCTGAAAAGAAACTAGGAAAACTACCCTATTTATAATAGCCTCAAATATGTGTGTGTGTGTGTGTGTGTGTGTGTGTGTGTGTATATATATATATATATATATATATATATATATATATATATATAAAACTTGGAAATCAACTTAACAAAAGAGGAAAGAGGTAAAAGACCTCTACAATAAAAACTACATAGTGCTAAAGAAAGAAATTATGGAAGACCTTAGAAGATGAAAAGATCTTTCTTGTTCTTGGATAAGAATTAATATTGTCAAAATGACCACACTACTCAAAATACTATACAGATTTAATATTTTCCTATCAAAATTCCAATGACATTCCTCCTAGAAATAGAAAAGCAATCATAAAATTCATCTGGAAAAAATAAGAGACCCAGAATAGCCAAAGCAAAGCAATCCTTAGCAAGAAGATTGAAGCAGGTGTCATTACTTTATTAGACCTTAAACTATAATACAGTAATAATAGTAACAAACATGGCATGGTATTAGCACCAAATTTTTTTTTTTTTTTTTTTTTTTTGTAGACTAATGGTACAGGATAGAGGACAAGAGACAAACCCACGTAAATACAGTTATCTCATACTAGACAAAAGCACCAAAATCATGTTGGAGAAAAGATAGCTTCTTCAACAAATGGTGTTGGGAAAACTGGAAATCCATATGCAGCAAAATGAAACTAAGCCCCTAACTCTAACCATGCACAAAACTCAACTCAAAGTGGATCAAGGACCTAGGAATTAGACAGAGACCCTGCACCTAATAGAAAAAAAAAGTAGACCCAAATCTCCATTATGTTGGATTAGACCACAACTTCCTTAACAAAACTCCTATAACTCAAGGAACAAAATCAAGAATCAATAAATGGGATAGATTCTTCTCAGAAAAAGAAACAATCAGTGAGGTGAAGGGAGAGCCTACAGAATGGGAGCAAATTTTTACCACATGCACATCAGATAGAACACTAATCTCTAAGATATATAAAGAACTCAAAAAACTTAACACCAAAAAAACAAATAACCCCAATCAATGGGCAAAAGAACTGAACAGACACTTCTCAGAAGGTAATATACAATCAATCAGTCAACAGATATATGAAAAAAAAATGTTCAACATCTCTAGCAATCAGAGAAATGCAAATCAAAACTACTCTAAGATTTCATCTCGCTCCAGTCAGAATGGCAGCTATTAAGTATACAAACAACAATAAGTTTTGGCAAGGATGTGGCGGAAAAGGCACACTCATACATTGTTGGTGGGACTGCAAATTGATGCAACCAATATGGAAAGCAATATGGAGATTTCTTGGAAAACTTGGAATGAAACCACCATTTGACCCAGCTATCCTACTCCTTGGTTTATACCCAAAGGATTTAAAAACAGCATACTACAGGGACTCAGCCACATCAATGTTTATAGCAGCACAATTCACAATAGCTAAATTATGGAACCAACCCAGATGCCCTTCAGTAGATGAATGGATAGAGAAACTGTGGTATATATACACAATGGAATATTGCTCAGAATTAAAAGAGAATAAAATTATGCCATTTGCAGGTAAATGGGTGGAGTTGGAGAATATAAGTGAAGTAAGCCAATCCCCCCAAACCAAAGGCAGAATGCTTTCTCTGATATGTAGATGCTGATCCATAATGGGGATGGGGGGAGTGTGGGAGGAATGGAGGAACTTTAGATAGAGCAAAGAGGAGGGAGGGGAAGGAAGGGGGCATGGGAGTAGGAAAGATGGTGGAATGAGACGGACATCCTTACCCTAGGTACATGTAAGAAGACATGAATGGTGTGACTCTACTTTGTGTACAACCAGATAAATGAGAAATTGTGCTCTATATGTGTACTATGAATTGAAATGCATTCATGTATAACAAATTAGAATAAATAAGTAAATTTAAAATAAAAAGTAAAAAAAAAGAAAGAAAGAAACCATTTGTGCTGGGGACCGCTGTACAGTAGTGCACACCCATAATCCCAGCGACTGGGGAGGCTGAGGTAGGAGAATCCAAGTGCAAGATCAGCCTGGGTAACTTAACCAGACTTGAAGTAAAAAGGAGTGGGGATGTAGCTCAGTAGTAGAACACCCCTGAGTTCAATCCCCAGTACTGAAAAGAAGGAAGGAAGGAAGGAAGGAAGGAAGGAAGGAAGGAAGGAAGGAAGGAAGGAAGGAAGGAAGGAAGGAAGGAAGGAAGGAAGGAAGGAAGGAAGGAAGGAAGGAAGGAAGGAAGGAAGGAAGGAAGGAAGGAAGGAAGGAAGGAAGGAAGGAAGGAAGGAAGGAAGGAAGGAAGGAAGGAAGGAAGGAAGGAAGGAAGGAAGGAAGGAAGGAAGGAAGGATCTGTGGTTCTAGCCACAGTAAATGTGGGCCAGTGTAACAAAACCTGGATGATAGCACTGAAATAGACATCAGTCACGTATCTTAGGACACTCTGTCCTTGTTCAGAAAGCAAATGTTAAAATTCCCCAGACAAAGGTGAGCATCCTGTGTATGCTGACAAGGCACTGAGTGTTAAAAATAGCCTATTTTGATCCCTGGGATATTTCAACCAATCTTATCAAAGCATTTTTCAAATGTCAGATCCTTCTGTCATCTGGTTTTCATTGACTTTCCAGTCTGCTGATTTTAAGGGATATTTCGTCTATAAACTGCAAGAATTTGAATTCCAAAACCTAAACTGAGCTTAGCCGGCTTGGTGAGGGCAGTCTGCAAGTGCTTTCAAGATGGGATTTTTGGCTTTTTGTGCCATAGATTCTTGACCTGGGAAACTCAGCTGGAGCCCAAATGGGAGCCTGATGCCTGGCTGCTGGCACCCCTCCTCACCTCCAGGCACACTGCCTGCCCTCCTCTTCTGGAGCTGTGACTCATCATGCAGTTCTGGGTGGATGAGTGGAAACTTGGCTCCTCGCCCTAAGCAGATGCTTTGGAGAATACTTCAAAGTGCTCCTATCTAGTATCAAGAGACAAGAAGGAGGTTTACATCGACATCTTCCGGTGTTATCTAATAGCTTTCCTGAATGACGGAGAAACAAGAAATCCTGAAGTGCAAAAATAAAACTTGTTAGTATCAGCAAACTTCACAGCAGAATAGCCTCTTTTTCCCTCTTCATTATTAATGAAGTCAAAAGAGAGTCTGAAGTTTCGATCCAGGAAGCACCAAGGATAACTGTGGTAAACCATCTTGGCCTCTCAGCATCAGAGTGGAAACCTTCGGTGGCAGACAGGTCAGAGGCTGGCTTGTGATCATCTGGGCTTGCTGTGGGTGTGGGCAGGGGCCCAGGGTACCAGCCAGACATGGAAAGAAGGCAGGTCATGATGCATTTTCCTAGGCAGAACTCAGGATAAGTACCACGGACAAGTGTTCAAAGTCAGAGAATTTTCTGGAATGTAATTGTTAATGTCTTCTTCTTCACAGACAGGTGAGCACTTTCGTTTCCCTGGAACACTGAATTAAGCCATTTTTATCTTTATGTTGTAAACTCATGCCATTTGAACAACAATTTCAGTCACCAATATTACTCAGTTCCATGAACAATGGAGATCTGTTGGCAATTTTTGTACAACCAGAGACATGAAAAATCGTGCTCTATAGTGTACGATGGATTGAAATATATTCTTCTGCAATGTATAACAAATTAGAATAAATAAATACAAATAAAAAATATTTTAAAAAGAGAGAACATTTGTGCCAGGGATCACTGTACAGTGGTGCACACCCACAATCCCAGTGACTGAGGCAGGAAGATACAAGTGCAAGATGAGCCTGGGCAACTTAGCAAGCTTCAAAGTAAGAAGGGTGGGGATGTAGCTCAGTGGTAGAGCACCCCTGGGTTCAATCTGTGACAATTGAGAACAAAGAGTATGGTGGGTATTCACATTTATTTCAGCTGAAGTTGTGTCTTTAGTTTTTCCATTCTTTTTTTCTGAGTCAGACATCAAGCAAGATTTTTCCAAAGTTATTCTAGTTTAAAATGTTTAATATCAAACAAATGGCGTATGGTGTGTCAGGCCTATAAAAGGAAATGTGTGGTCCACACAACTGGCTCATTAGGTAATAGTTAGAGGTAGACTTGAAACCACAATGCCTGTATAAGGCATAAACACACAATTATGTGCCCAAGTCCCTTGTCCCAAACATGTTACTCCTATTAGAGATGACCCCCTACACACACACACACATACACACACACACACACACACACACACACACAAGTCCCTTCCCTGTGCTGAGGTCCTGTTGGTTGAACCTCCCACATTTGGCTCTTCACATCTCCTCCTGACCATGAGGTGACTTGATGTTGTGCCAAAATCTAGCCATAGAAAAGAGATTTTTTTTCTTTGTAAAGTGGGGCCATCCAAATGGAATTTTTATCCATAATCCTGGCAAAATCAACACTGGGAATATAATTTATGGAGAGTTTGAACTTGCTACTTCTGTGGATATCTCACCCTTTTTTTAATATTTATTTTTTAGTTTTCGGCGGACACAACATCTTTGTTTGTATGTGGTTCTGAGGATCGAACCCGGGCCGCACGCATGCCCAGGTAAGCGTGCTACCACTTGAGCCACATCCCCAGCCCCGATATCTCACCCTTACTTTTTGAGTCAATCATGGGAAGGTCATGTTTCTGTTTCTTTTATTCGAATCTATCTAAAATAGACCAATCAAATTGGGCTAAGGTAGTACAATTTAGTGAGTTAAAATCTAAGTGATGTTGTCTGTGTTTTCATAAATCTTCTTTAAAAATAGTATTTTATGTGTTTATAACAAGATACCATTTCAGTAAATAGCATTGTTTATAAATAAATTCAGTATAAGAAAAGGGCTCCAAATGTTTCCAATCATATATTTTTGCTGTGTCCCTTCTAAGGCACTGGTCTTGTCATCGTGGGTCTGATGGCATAAGCAGTGAGTGTTAGCTCTACACTAGCCAGCCTTGGGGATGGTGATCCAGCTATAGTATTCTGAGCAAAGTGATAGTGTGAGTGGACACTGCATGTCCACCTGGAAGTCCAGCAGCCAAGTAAGAATAGCTCTGGGTGTGTCCTGAAGGAAAACACAGTACAGCTTGACTATGGTCTCAGAACCTGGAAAGATCAGTGGCCATAGCTGCTCTGCACTCTAGATACTTCTTGTCCAGCAGCCTTTTCTTGCTACCAGAGCATTTGGATGTAAAGGTCTTTGCCAGTCTCTGGCTAGCTCACCTCAGTATTAGCACCTTCTAGGAAGCCTTTCTTAGATACTGAACAGGTTAGAGGTTGTGGGTGGTAGTGTCAATCCACAAGTTAGGATAAAACTTTCCTTAGATATCTTGAAACCAAGGCACGAAGAGTACGTATCACCAACTACAATGAATTAAGTTGACAGAAAATTTACACAAAACTAAAATAATTGCTACCAATGAAAGAACCAGCAGCAAAACCACATGCTTTGAGTTAGCATGTGACTGTTTTCCCTAGCCATATACTCTCCTCAGAGGGCTAAGTGCCTGATCTTGCTAGTGTAGGAGCAGGAAAGGAGCGATCCCTTTCCTACTCTTCATAAGGGCTCATGGCCAGCACCTCTGTAACAAAAGACAGGTTATCAAGAGAAGAGAATAACAAATTTATTAATGCACACACCATGTACCCAGGAGTTATGCAGAATGTGAATCTCAAAGAAAAGTCTAGCTGCTTGAAGGCTAAGTACCTTCTTTGTAGCAGGGAAGAAGTGGAGGGAACTAGAAAATTTTAGAGGAGGAGTAGTAAATGATTTCAAGAGAACGTGAATGAGCCTGGAGAATGCACAATGGCCTGTGATCAAGTTCCTCTGGGTTCCAGTGTTACTCTCTTCTTCTGTGGTGTGAGTTTAATCTTGCTTGATTAATGAAATTTTAGTAAGAAGATCTGAAGGCAATTGTGTTCCTCTGGCAGAAGTGATTTGTGGGTAAAGAAGGGAACTGCAGAGAAGCTTCTCCCTGCGCTTCAGGAAAGAAGATCAGAGAGGACGGACAGACAGGGGCAGAAGAAGGTCAGACAGACCTGGGTTCTGAGATCAGTTCTCCAGCTGAGCATGTCAAGGCGCCACCTTTCAGGGAAAGGTTTTCGTAGTGCTAACACTAGCCAAGCGTGAACTCATCAGAGTGTTTCAGAGAAAACCTCTGTTTGTAGGGTGTGAGCTCTTCCAGTTTAGAACCTTCCACATGTTGAGGTGAGTTCTGGGGTTGGTGGCACTTCGTGCTCATGAAAACAGTGTTCTCTTTCATCACCCTACCCACCCAACTCCCCCATCTCCCTCACTCCCCCACTGTCTCAAAGCAGTAGCTTAAAACCATAGATCCTCCATCTCTTAAATAATTTGAGAATTTACACACCCAGTACAGGAGGTGTAGGAATGAAGCACTTCAACTCTGAGGTAAATCTGGCATATGGAAGAACAAATTCACTTCAGGGAATTTGCCTCCTTGGGATTTTGATAAAGTGCTAAAAGCATGACTTCTCTGTGATTCAGTTCTGTTGCCTGCAGATGAAATTAAATACAATTAAAATGAGATATTCTGGGGATGTGATGATCCGTGTTTACAGCTTAGCCTACAAGCATCGTGCCTAGAGTTACAGCTAACATTAAATTGGATCTCCAAAGCTATAAAAACCAGCCTAAAGGTAGGTTCTTTGAGTCACTCTGTGTCCTGGTGTGGGAGGGATTGGAGGTGGGGCCCTCAATGAGGACTCCAGTTGAGGGTTGGCAGGGGCAGGGAGCCATCAATAGGCACCATGGCTGCCTTGGAAGGAGATGGGAAATCTCTTCTCTGCCACTATCTCCTCTTATTCGTTCCTCCTCATCCTGCCAACCACATCTCTGGCTACAGCCTCCTCCTCCATGATCTGTTATGGACCTGGAATTATAGTACTAAAGGTTCACTTTCTAGTGTATTGAGGGATAAATAAATTTCAGGGTTTTTTTGTGGGGGGATTGAACAGAAACCATAATCATCACCAATTTGGTGGTTAGGTATTCTCCCATCAGCCCACTGCAAAGACTCCTTTTCACATGGCTCTGATGCCTTTTTTCTCATGAAAAAAAAGGTGAAGGATCCAGAAACATTATCCTGAATGAGTCTAGAAGCTCTCTTTAGATATGAAAGAATAAACCTAAAACACACAATATTACAAAGCTAGAGTTTGTGATGATAGGAGAGATCCTGAGGATTCAACCAGGAGACAATTCTTTAAGATCACTGGGTAGGCCATAACTTCCTCAATAGGACCCCTAGCTCAAGAATCAATAAACCAATGGCATTAAACTCAAAAGCTTCTGCATAGTAAAGGAAACAACAATGCAAAGAGAGAGCCTACAAATGGGAGAAAATCTTTGCATGCTACTTATATAAAGAACTCAACTCAATGTTAAAAGAAAACCCAATCAATAAGTGTACAAATGAACTAAACAGATATTTCTCAAAAGAAGTATAAATAACCAACAATTACATGCAAAAAAAGTTCAGTGTCTCTATTCATCTAGGAAATGCATATCAAAACTGCACTGAGATTTCATCTAGCTCCATTAGAATGACAAAGCATCAAAAATACAAATAACAAGAAATGCTGAAGAGGATGTGAAGGGAACAAGGAACTCTGATACAATGTTGGTGGGGATGTAAATTATTACAGTCACTATGGAAATCAGTACAAAGAGTTTTCTCAAAAGACTAGGAATGGAACCACCATATGATCTAGCTATAGACTCTCAGTATTTATCCAGGAAAATTAAGGTCAGCATGCTGTGTAGATATATGCATATTCAAGTTTATAGCAGCTCAAATCACAATAGCCAAACTATGGATTCAGCCTAGGTGTCTACCAACAGGTGAATAAAGAATATGTGGTAATACACACAATGGAGTTTTACTCAGCCATAAATAAGAATTAAACAATGTCATTTTCAGAAAGATGAATGGAACAGGACACCATCGTATGAAGAGAAATAAGTCAGACTCAGAAAATTCAAGGTCATATATTTTCTCTTATGTGGAAGCTAGAGAGAATAAAGAAAAAAGGGGATTTCGTGAAAATAGAAGGGACAACTGTGGATTGGAGGAGGGGTCATGGAGGGAGGAGTGGGCAAGGGGAGGTACTGGGAATTGAAGTGGAACCAACTGTGTCATGTGCATGTATAAATATACCACAATAAAACCCGTTGTTCTGCAATAATTATTAGGCACCTCTAAAATTTTCACAAAGAATAATAACAAGAAAAAAGACATTTCCAGATTTTTAAAAAAATCTAAGAAATTTAGTCATAAGCAGATCTGCACTACCAAAATAAACAAACAAAACTGAACAGGAGATTTGGGGTTAAAGTAAAATGATATCAGATAGAAACTTGAATCTTCAGAAAAGAAAGAAGAATCTCAAATGGTAAATAACTTGGGAAATGCAAAATACTGTATTTCCTTTTCCTCTTAGTTTCTTTATTAGCCATACTACTTCAAAATTAAAGCCATATCATTAATATAGTATGTGTAATATATTACTAAGAACAAATATAAAATAAAGATAGATATGAGCTCTCCCCCCAAAAAACAAGCAGCTTTTAGATATTTTGCAATTTTTTGGACAAAAACTTTTCTGTCACCCATTGTGCCACCTTATTTAAGATTGTAGGGAAGGGCTGTGGCTGTGGCTCAGTGGTAGAGCGCTTGCCTAGCATGTGTGAAGCACTGAGTTCCATTCTCAGCACTGCATATAAATAAATGAATAAAATAAAGGTTCATCAATGTCATATATATATATGACATTGTAGGGAAGACTATTTTTCAAGGCTTTTCTCTTCTGTATTGACATAGATGCTAAAGATTTATTAAATAAAATTTATAACCAGTCAAAAGGGGTTCAATCTACCTCAGCAGTATAAGGAGGTACTCCATTTTAACACTATAAGCAAAGTAATTTAGAAACAATCAGTCTGCTTTTTGTTCTCTCTCTCTGCTTTCCAGAGTCCTTTTCTGTCTGTGAAGTCAACCTGCTCTGCTCAACTCAGCAGAACACCCATTCCTTTTCATAAAATGAGACATTGCCTGATTCATAAATCACAAATAAAAGCCAATTGGATCCATAACTAAATTTGTTGTAATGTTGTCTTTTGTCAAGATGCATTTACTTTGATGGTGTCTACATCTTAGTCTAAACTGAGAGCCAGCCAAGGAAGAGCAAGGTTTGCTAAGATGGGCTGCAGCAGGAAATGGGCTGAGTGCTCTAGAAGGCAGCGCTCAGTGAGGCACCTCTGACATGCTTTGCCTCTCCATGGTTCTACCCCAGGCTACCCCCGATCTCCCCTTTGGCTTTTTCTGAGTGCCCTTGCTACATCAAAGGAGTACCCAAGCAGCTGCCACCAGGGAGTGGAGTAGCAGCAGCTGGGTCCTGGGCAGAAGTCCAACTGTTCTCAGCTGCCAACGCTCTGGCCCTGCCCAACCTCCAGGCCTACTAGGAAGCCAAGAGCCGCCCCTCACCCCCGCCAATGTCCTAGTGATGCCCTTGTGGTCTGGTCCCCAGGCGGAAGTACATTGCCAACTTTTTTTGCTGAAGCCAGTCTTGGGCCATAGGCTCCATGCTCCTCTTCTGTACTAAAAGGTGAGAACAGAGGAAATTTGGATAGAGAAAGTTGGCACTTCATTGCAAATCTGGCTCCCTCTAAAGAGATTTCTAGCTAGGGAATTCACTGCCTCTGTAGTGCTTTTAGAAAACAGTTCCTAGCTTGTCAGAGGAAGAGAAACTTTTGTGGAAAATGCCTGTCATTCATGTTCCTGGCAGATCTGCAAGTATTTTTGCAGCACAAATGTAGCTCTGATTGCTCACTCTACAAACGCAGATGGAACCTTTGTCAGGACAGTGGCTGTTGTGTGTGCCAGACAAACATGACAAGGGGTTCAGACAAAGAGCCTTCTGAACAGCAGCGGGGATGGACATGCACTCTACAAACTCCCCTGATCCTACCGCAGCAATGCACTCCCACCTTCAGAACTAAAAGCTCTCAGGATCTGAAGGGATCTGTGAGACATTAAGTTAACTTGATCCCAAACGTTATAGGTTAAATCACATTGCCTCAAAGAGACATGTTGATGCCCTAACCCCTAGCATCTTACACTGTGGTATTATATTTGGAAATAAGTTTGTGTACATGTAATCAGGTAAGATGAGATCAATGCTAGAGTAAAGTGGGCCATTGATTTGATGTTCCTGGTATCCTTAGAAGAGAAGAAAATGCCGTAGGAAGAGACAGACACCCAAAGGGAGAAGATGGCCATGTATCAGGTGTAACCAGAGATTGGAGTGATGCATCTACAAACCAAAGAATGCTCTGGAGTGACCCAATAGAAAGCTAGAAAGAGGCAAAGAAGGGTTATGATCTAGAACCTCAGGGAGAGCACACCTCAATCTCAATTTTCTGGATTACAAAACTCTGAGAGAATAAATGCTTGCTGTATGAAGCCACCCGAGTGTGTGGTACTTTGTTATGGCAGCTCTAGAAAACAAATATACTAACCAATGATGGCTTGATAATTGTCACTGTGAGCTGCTGAAGAGTTCAGAGATAAACTAGAAGCAATCCCATCCAAACTCACTGTTAGGAGCACCAAGCAGAGCATGAGCCACACAAAAATGTTTTTATTGCTTTTTAGCTGAGGCTGCTTCTCCTCCACTGGTTCTCAGGGGAGTTGTAACCTTCTTTCATATTCAACAAACCTGAAGTGCCATTGTTGGCCACCTTGTTCAATAATAAATGTTCCAACTCTTTCAGTCTTTGCCCTGTGACCTACACTTGTTAGGGAACAAGAAAATAATCCTTGGCAGGAAAGACTTGTAATCTCTATTTGGCTTAAATAGAAAAAATCCTAATCATTCCAGAAGGAAAAACCTAGTAAGACCTGGGAAATTTGTCACAGGACTCTCAGGTTTGATTCACCCACTTCTGATTAGCAGTTGATGATGTAGATAACCTTAGTTTTTAGCCACAGCAGTGAATGACTGGAAAGTTCTTGAGTTACCTATAAAGACAGTTAATTTCACATCATTTTGGAGATGAAATGGAGGAGAAAATTGGCTGGAGAGGGTGGCAGGACGGAGACTGTGTAATCCAGGTTTGATGACGTCTCTGCTGGAGTCAGGGTGGGATGGCAAAGGTTAAAGAGAGAAAATAGAACTAACTTAACATAAGGAGGAGAAGAGAGGTTCTAAGGACTGTGGCAGAATTCTGGAAAGGAACTGGTAACAGCATTTGCCATGTTTCATCCACAGAAGAGAGCGTTTGTTCAGTTGATTTTAAAACATAGATATCCAGAAACATTCCAGGTACATTACAAAACTACATGCTATTAAAGAGGACAATTAAAAGTTAAAGAACACAAAAGAGATTATATAAAGGAGACAGAGAGGCAGATGTTTCCAAGCTTCTGCATAAAGGAAACATGAATGATTAGAAGACAACACACACACACACAAACATACACACACACAAACATACACACACACACACACACACACGAAATAATCTACTTCAGTTTTCATTGTAGGCAAATACAAATTCATCTAAGGACAAACTTTTTCTTAGAAGTAAGCTAGACAATTTTTTATGTCATTAATCTATAAAATTTCTTCTTGTGATGAGAAAATGACTTGATATACATACATGTCATCTTCTAGGTAACTGTGTATATTTTTATCTGTGTGTATATATACATACACATATACTTAGAATATAAAATTTCTCCAGATCTTGAGCTGGAATAAGACACAGTTCAAATCTGTGAATGGATTCCCTGATTTCTGTGACTACGCTCTTATCCTCAAGAAATTCAAGGTATGTGATAAAGAGTCAGATTAAAACATCTGCATGGTTTTACATGCAATATATTTGCCCTTCCCCACTGTTAAGTCTTTGAGCCAGGGAAGCAGCTATGGGTGATAATTGAAAGACAATCAGTTGCTTGGTCTTACACAGCAAGAAACAGAGATGATACTTTTAATCCTCAGGGGATGTAATTATCCCATAAAGTTCCCAGCTAGTAGAGAAGTCTCCTTGCTATTATTAGCTTTCTTTCAGTTTAGGATGTAAGTATATGCTGAAAGTTATTCATTGAAAATTGCTGGCTTCTCTATTAGTGTGTTGGAAATCCGAGCACCATGGTGGTTAATTTGGTCCTTGACGTAGGTGAAGCCTCACTGTGGCTCTCCCTAACTCAAAGCTCAATGCTGAATGAACTGCCATGTAGCCCCTAATTCTACTTTTGTGTATGTTCCCAGGAAACAGCAGAACTGTTCTGTTGGGCTGCTGAGATTTCTAAGTTTAAGACTTTGTTCCATTGTCTTTTTTCCTTCAAGAGATTTGAAGGTTCTTTGTGGCATTTATTTTTTATAGTCTCAACCATTGATATGAGTATGGCCCAATTATTGGGTTAAAAGAAAGCCCCCTCATCAAGGTGCCTGATTTCAGGTGTCCCCACTCCTCACCCCAACACTCTTCATGGAACATGTCATGTTTCCCAGAATCAACTGTGGTTGAGCAATGGGCAACATGACTGACCTGTAGATCCAAAACAAAATCATGAATTAAGTAAAAGATAAGAATTTTATATGTAAATGAAATGTGCTCAGAAGTGTTAGGTCTCTTAATAGCTTTCTGTGTACACACACACACACACACACACACATACACTTGCTAGAAATATAGCAAATTCTGCATTAATCACATGATGAACTAAAAAGTAATATGGGAAAAGACCTATTATAATAGTGTCCAACACTGTTGGACACCTTTGCAGCCCAGGCATTAAGACACTTCACACGTTACCTATCATATCCTAAATACCTCTGCCAGGCACCTATGGTTCCCTTCACTTACCAGTGAGGAAAGAGAAGCTATTTTCTTATTCTTTTTCTATTCTGCCAAGACTATTGACAGCACCTGGCTACATACTCAATTCTGTAATGCATAAACCTTGACCAACAAATTAACAATATTCACTTGACTCACTTCAGAATTAACCATAGCATCATCATTATTAGTGCTTTGCTCTTTGCACAAGTCAAATGAGTCAGGCTACACCACAAGCTAAGCCAGGGCTTTCCTGAAGAGTCTTCATGCCGGGTTTCTGTTCTCACGACTAAAAGGCTCAGGGGTCACTCTAGTTAAACTGGGCTAACTGGGCTGCACCAAATAACCACACAAGAGACACAAATACCTTTTTCTTTGGGGTTGCTGTGACGGCTCCTCTGACCTTAAGGGTCCGCAGAAAGAGAGAGAGCGAGAGCACACGCGCTGACCCCTTTTATTGAGGAGAAGCTATTCAAATGAGGCAAGGGGTCAGGTTTCAGGGGGCTGAGTCTATCTTCATGATGTCCACTGTCAGCAGGTTGACTGACACCTGGGTAGGCCACACCCAAGGGCAGAGTAAGAGGAGGGGACACATTCAAGGCACTTCCATGGAAGATTCTATCCTAAACAGGGCAAGGGGTTATATTACAAAGGAACAGGTGAGCATAGCTTCACCCATGGGGCTGTAGCAAGACACACCCATTTCTGTGACTGAGCGCCTCAGCACCCAGCTGGGGAGTGTAACTCAGTCACCCATAAGCTTGGCCTCCCACATCTTCAGACTCTTGTGCCTGCTTCCTTCCCTTCTTCTTTTCATCCCCAGAGCATGGCAGCCTCAGCGCTTGCTCTACTACTCATCCCTCTGTGTTTTCTGGCATTTGTAAATGAGAATATGGATACCGCAGAATGCTCAGCTTTGGAAAACCCTTCCCTTTGATCTTCCCTGTAATTGGCTCTTGGTGTAATTGAAAAATTGAAATTTCTCAGTGGCTGGTGTGGTGACCGGGAGGAAAACCAGTAGCCAAGTTGACCTACAGCATCAGAGGTAAACTTCTTTTTTGGTGGCTTCTTAAGACTGTTGAGAGGACTTCCCTCGAGTCCTGGAATATTTAGAAATTCACCTACATGAAATTATTACCCTCTCACATTCACAAACACCTATTGCTCTCCTGAGAACTCCCATATCACCATGTCATAACCTCTGTTTTCTCCTTCCTTCCTTCCTTCCTTCCTTCCTTCCTTCCTTCCTTCCTTCCTTCCTCTCTCTCTTTCATTCCCTCCTGTTTTATCCTTCTCCTTCCTTCCTTCTTCCTTTTTCTTTTTTAAACTAACCTCAGGTGCAGATGATTATTTTAATCATACATCTCAGTTTATGATATGCTGGAATTATGAATCCACACAGTGACACCTTATCTTTTATACATGTAATTTATCCTGATCCCACTCTAACTCCTTCCTCCACAGACACCCCTCCCTTCTATGGTTCTATATTTTCATGTTTGTGGTGGGCACTACTCCTGCTCTCCTTACACAGTAATCAAATTTATAGCTAAATACCAGGCATGGCAACTTGGGGACATAAACAAAAGTAATGTGTGAAACTTCTAGATTCTACCTTTACAGAGCAGAAAAGTGTGAAAAGTTACCTTTGTTTTTTTTTTTTTTTCTGTTTCCCACTGGCTGGGTTTTGATCATGGTGGTGGAATATTAGGCAGTCATGATAAAAGCCATGAGTTATGGGTGGCAAAGGAAAATAATAAACGCAGCCTGGGTCCTTGATGATTTTGAAATACCATATGTTCATGAATTGCCTACCTGAATTTGTACAGGAGAAAAAAAAAAGCCACTCTATTCAATTTAACCCATTACTATTTTCAGTATTTCTTTTATAGCTTTTTTAGACTTGCAAAATATGTAGGGCATTTTTTATGTGTACATGTGTTTCAAATTCTAAATGGTATTATTCAGTTTCTTAGATTTTTCAGTCAGCATTATTTGAAAAAACAATCTGTCCTTGATGCAATGAGCTAGTTGTTGCTTCTAAGTAGACTATTATGTGCATATACCATGCTCTTCTTAGACATTTATCTAGTGCCACACATGTGTCAACTATAACTTCTCACTACCACAAATAACTCTGATGGTATCCTTAGTGATATGCCTTATCGACCTTAAAATAGTTTCTTCTGGATATATGAATGAGAGAACAATTGTTTATTATCGCCAGCTAGCTGGGCTGGGGACCTATGCTGGGTTCACAAAATCTGGCTACATCAATTACTGAGAAAATGGCGAAGAAAGCACACAAGCACACAGAAATTCCTTTCAAAATCTGGGACAGCTCTCGACCTTAGGGATCTATTGGAAAGAGAGAACTTGCACCTGGATTCTTTATTCTTATAGGGGGACACCCAAAGGGAGGCTCGATGGAATGTTCTTTCTAAATAAGGCCAGTGGGTCATGTTTCAGGGGGTTGAGTCTAGCTTCCTGATGTCTTGCGGTCAGCAGATTGACTGACATCTTGGAAGACACACCCATCTCAGGTGCTGTGTGGGATCCAAGGCAGAGTGAGAGGGAAGTGCCCACATGTGTTGCATGGCCCAAAGAGCACAGAACACCAGGCCAGTCCTCCCAGATGCTCAAGTGCTCATAGCTCACACACACAGCCCATGGCTGGCCCGCGACAGTTTATCAGAATATTCTCATGTTAAAGTCCAGTAAGTGTTGTCAAGCTGCTCTCCAGAATGACTGTACCAGTCTACACCACCATTAGCATTGGAGGGTTCCTATTTCCCCACATCTCTGCCAATGCTCTCCATCAAGTAGTTTTCTAATTTTTGCCTCTCTCAAGTGACTTGTTTTCATCTGCTGTTCTGTGATAGTGTTTGTGTGACTGTTCAAATACTTGTTAGCCATTTGGGCTTTTCCTTCTGCAAATTGCTTCTTCCTACTCTTTTCCCATGTTCTGATATACTCTTGATATTAATCCATGTTCATTTTAATTGATTTCTATTCCTGATCTTTCAAGGCAGAGCTCTTTTCCATTTTATTCATTGAGATGCAGTAGACATTTGATATCATTTCTCACATTTTTCTGAAATCCACATCCAATTCCTACATGAGTATCCCACCTCAATCCAAGCCTACTCTTGTCCCTGATGTTCCCAGTATCATTTAACTGCCTAGTGTCTTCAGCTTGCAACCTCTGCACTGGTCGGTCAGTCAACAACCTTCTCTTCCACTTCTCTCCATATTTAAGTCCCCAAGTCTGAATGTGATTATAAGATGCAAATCTTGTCTTTTTCCTGTAAACTCCTTTGCTTCTTCTGCAACTGAGGAGCAGAAGTCAGCAAGATGGAATTTGAATTTTGCATCTGGAGGTTAACATTTTAAGGCTTCAACATTTGAAATTGAAAACTTCCATGGGAATTTAGATGAGAAACTTAAGATCTGATTCTAAAAAGTCTGACTCTTCAGAGTACCTGGAAATTTACAGAGATTTTCTTTTTCTTTGTTAGCCAACAGGTTTCCATTAGTTATACCATTTGTTTTTAGCTAAGATTTTCTTTAGAAAGAGTCCTGGGACAGTGGCTTGGAAGGTTGAAGTAAGAGGATCACAGGTTCAAAGCCAGCCTCAGCGACTTAGCAAGATCTTAAGCACTTACAAGAACCTGTCTTAAAATAAAAAAAAATTAAAAAAGGACTAGGGGATGTGGCTCAGTGGTTAAGCATCCCGGGTTCAATCCCTGGTGCCAAAAATACTACCTAAGTAAATAAGAAAGAAAGAAAGGGTCCTGGGATAATCTCAATGCCTGAAAATTCGTGTAAAAATATTCATATAGCTAAACAGCAAAATCTTTAAGAGTTTTTCTTGAAGCTAGGGAGGGAATAAAGATGGTTTAAGTCTTGGGGCAGGAAGAAGAAGATTATATCACTTCTGGGGTCCCTGGGTTGACTAAGCCTAGAAAGGAGGGGACTCTTCATGATGTCACAGTCATTCCTGATTCTAATCATGGTTCACTGCGTAAGCCATTCTTAGTTTGTTTGACCTTTTATTCTTTTGTGAGTCCTACTTTGGAAACCCCAACCCTGGACTAATCCGACAATCCTCCTTCTCTGCTCCCATAATGAAGGGTTCCTGCAAAGGTCATAGCATGGTGCTGAATGAGGCCCTTGACAAATCCATGGCTGGGC
The DNA here is from genome assembly GCF_047511675.1 of Marmota flaviventris. Classification (NCBI taxonomy): domain Eukaryota; kingdom Metazoa; phylum Chordata; class Mammalia; order Rodentia; family Sciuridae; genus Marmota; species Marmota flaviventris. The sequence goes on along the minus strand of NC_092502.1, from coordinate 120,100,511 downwards.
TTTCAACACTGTCTGGCAACTTTCCCATGGTCTGTTGATAGTGCCCAACCACCAGAGTCGCTGTTTCAGACTTCCTCTCTCCCCCTTACGTGGTTTCTTCAAGTTCACATGATCCTTTACTCTGAGTACATCAGAACTTTCTGGTTGACAAATGGTGAGGGACAGGATAACTCTGGTGTCCTTTTGCTTCAACTGATTTGCAGCTCATCCGTCCTTCCTACATTCTCCATAGCAGTGTCTACTGTCTTCTGCTATTTGCTTCTATTCAGTGGCCTTGTCTAAGAAATATTTTGTAACCCTTTTTTCTTTTACTATTGAGACATGAATGTAACTTACTGCTATGGTTTGAATGTGTCCCCCAAGGCTCCTGTGTTGGAAACTTGAAACTTAATATTCAGTGCAGCAGTTGAGAGGTGGGGGTCCTTAAGCTGTGGTTGTTAATGTCATTATCCTAGGAATGGGTTAGCGACTGTGGGAGTGAATTCCTGATGAAGGATGAGTTCAGCAACCACCACCCCCAGCCCACCCACATATACAGTGTGTATTTCCTTAGCCTTCCTGTATGGGACAACATGGCAAGAAGCCCTCTCCAGATGTGAGGCCCTCCAATTTGGATTTCTATAACTGTAAGAAATAAGCCTATTCTATTATTTAGAAATTAGTCCTTTTGTTTCTCATAAATATCCTTATGGTATTTTGTTAAAGCAACACAAAATAGACTAAGATATGGATCTAGACACATAATTATTTCTTAATTTAGTGATGTAATTACACAATAAGTGGAAAATTTAAGTAAATTAACCTATACTACAATATGTAAATCCTCAGGTACAACTACAACATAATAGGTAGACAAATATGGGCACCTAACCTAGACTTGCTGTGTGATAGTTATAAGTATGTGTGCTAGTACAGGTGCTCAGTATTGGAACTCAAACAGCAGGAGAAAATGCCATCTGAAATCCTGAAATGCCCACAAAACACTGTACAATCTCTCCTTGATTTATACACTGGTTGTGCCTTTGGAAAATTGAGTCTATATGAAAGCTGTATAAAAACTACTTTTTGTTTATATGAGAAACAGCTAGGTTTTAGGCTCTGGTAATTCTATGTAGGTATTTCCCATCTCTACTCCTTGGTGGGTCACTTGAAAGATGATAGGGATATGGAGCCATTCCTCATTATGCCGCCCACTACACGGTAAAAAACATTCCTGGCCGCTGCCCACTCAGGGCCTTGATGCTCCTAAACCACTCTGAGAACTGTCCCACACGTTTCCATAATGCTTCCTGGGAGAGTCACACCCTTGAGTACAGAACTGCTTGTCTCTGTTCTGGAACTCTCTTCAGTGACTTGGTTTCTTCAGTTACCCCATCATTTCAACCTTACCTTGCCTACTTGCTATTTGTCCTCAATTCTGTCACCCTTTTACCTGACTCCAGATCCTCCTCTACCTAATTCACCATCCCCCTCCCTCCTCTTTAGAGCTAAACAGCAGAGCAATCCCCCCTGGCTGTGTGTTCTTCTTGCCTTCTGTTCATTCTCTAATCTTTCTTTAGTCTCTACCATGCTAACGAAATCGTTCATAACTAGATTCCATGTGGCCTCATAGTTCCTGGTTTTTCTTCTTTCAGATTTGCTCTTTGGGGTTTTATAGTCATACATAGTTCTTTGTCTGTCCATCCTGTAAGTGAACAGCTCCCTCAGGGTCACTTTTCTCAGCAGGTGCCACCATCATCCACCCATTGTCTGGGCAGAAACTAGGGAGCCCTCCTAACGCTCATTCCCCAGCACTTGGCCAGATGCAAAGTTCTATTGCTTTTCCTTTCTTAGCGTCTCTTCAATATCTTGTCTTTCTCCATCTCTGCTAGGCCTATATCTCTCACCTGGATTAGTATAAAAACTTCTTTTCTGCCCTCTCCATACTTACTATGTATTGATCCTTGCCCTTGCTTTTGAAAAAACTTTAAATAGCTATTGGAAAGTTAATGACAAAATCTAAACTTTTAAGCACACCAGAAAAAAGGCTTTTCTGAGACACTTGCTCAGTTTCGCTGTTCACCATGTACTTCCCTGCGAATTTGCTCAGCCATAATCAATTACTGATTGTCTCTCTGTTTCACCAGGCTTTAAAATGCTCTTTGGTATTTTCACATGCTATTTTTCTTGGATTGCCACCTCACCTTGCTTCTGCTTCTTAATTCAAAAGTCAAGAAACAGTTTAAATAGACACCTCTTCCTCCAAAGAGAATTCTTTGGGCCACCTGGCCTAGCTCAGGTGACCCTTCTTTGGTTCTACGGGCCTCTGCCAGAGCACTTAGCATATAACCATTAAAACTACTGTAAAATGCAATATCACTTTTAGCATGAGACAATCTTTTACTTTTTAATTGTTTAATCAATAAAGATTATATCAGTACCTGGAAAAAAAGATATGGAAAGAGTCAGCCAACACATGCTAGTAAACCCATTGGGCAGAAGATAATGGGGGGGGAGCGTCAAAAGGACAGTCAGTATAGGTAATGAATGATCAGTGGGATTGGGAAGATGGGGGCTGGTTCCAAAGGAAAGGAATTAAAATGTTAATACCTTCAGGACACTTCCCCCTTCTCCTCCCCTGTTGCCAAGGTTACCTGTCTCTAGGGGATTATTCCTCCCAGCCAGAAGTTGATGAGTAGCTCCTGAGTGACTCCCTTCCTGCTTATACCACTGGGTGGCTTCCCTCCACCTTTTGGGTCACATAAGCAGATGGGGGGAGGAAAGAGCATAAGAACAAAAGAAATCTAAAATGTATAAAAGGGGCAGAACACCTCCACTTCCTTGGACACCCAGCTGTGGGGCCCCTTCTCTTTGGATAAGTCTATCTCTGTTTTATCCTTTAAATAAAACTTGCTTTCTATGATTGCCTCAGTGTTTCTTTGTGTTCAATCTTCAACACTGGGGAAAGGGAACTTGCCCTTGATTCTCAGCACCAGTATCAACAGAATGTCAGGAAACACCTCCGACAGAGCTGACTTTTGCACTAGGTTGCAGCCTGGAGCTACAGGAGAAGGAAGATGTTAGAGCCTAGAGAAGAGGGATTCACTGAGCAAAGGGGACATATTTTCACAGGAGCAAGGACCTTGTTTTTTCATATTGGTATTTTCAATATGCCATCACAGTATTTTCAATAGGTAAAATAATGTCAGATATGTTGTTAAGCACTCAATAAACATTTGATAAATTACTAAATCAATCCTTCATTGATAGCACAAAGTTTTACAGTGCTTAGCTCTGAGTGTGGTACTCTGTCTTTTTTCTCCTGCCTTTCTATGCTTTTTTTTGGCTCTGGACAAACTTTCCACAAGGAGCATGTGTTCTTTTGTAATTCCTTTTGTAATCAGAAGAGTTTCCTGGAAACAAATGGGAGTGAGTGTGTAGTATAGTCAGATGGCAGTGTGGGTGGTAGGCGTGTGATATACTTTTCTGTAGGACAAAACTTCTACGCATTCATTGTTTCTTCATGCCTCCCTTTATGTAAAGGAGTGTATCTTATACAGAGCAGTTAGGAAAGGCCATCATAAAGCCCTAAGTGTGACCTGTTGTATCTCTTTCCTTCAGTTTCTTTCTCTCCTTTGCTCTCTGAATTACTCTGTCTCTCTGCTACATAAAACAAATAATTATATTGGCTTCATAAGAAGAGGTTCAGAGTCAGAAAAATGATAGGAGATTCCCATGCATTTGCAAAGCTGTGTGGGAATCATTTCTATTCAAGTCAAATGAAAAGTTACTTAAATTCAAACCCTATCATGAGTAGTGCATTGGGGTGGAATTTTTAGGACATTCCTAGTGTGTATCAATGAAATGCTCCCATGAGTCCCTACACAGCCTGAGAAACCCCCAGTGCAGTAGCACAGAAGTAGGCTTAAAAGACACTGGTTCTGAGGGTGACACTGCTTTCCCTCCTCTCCCCTGAGCTCCAACATCATCAAACACTTCACACAATTGCCAATAAGGAAACAATCAAAGATAACTAATTCTAAACAAGAACAAATGGAGCTGCAAATGAAAGGGTATGGGTAAGAGAGGAAAATAGATGCTTTCAGCTAGTATTTGAGAGGAAACAGATGATGAGAAAATGAGAGAGAGAGAGAGAGAGAGAGAGAGAGAGAGAGAGAGAGAGAGAGAGAGAGAGAGAGAATACGAATCCTAAGGGAAAACTCTCAGAGATAAGTGTTCCTGAACACTTAACCACGGAGCCACATCCCCAGCCCTTTTGTAATTTTTTTCATTTTCTGAGACAAGTCTTGCTAAGTTATTGAGGCTGGTAACTCCTGCCTCAGCCTCCCAAATTGGTGGGAATTAGAGACACGTGCCACCACACCTGGCTTTCCATTAACTTTTGACATCTTCCCTTGATTCCTTACTTTCTTTAAGTTTAACCAGTTCTAAATATTACAGAATTCATAGTTTTAAAATTATCTACTCATTTAGGCAAATGGCTAGTTGTTTCATCTAGCCTTGGGTTGTTTCATTTTTTTTTTTTTTTTAGACTTTTAAGATGTGTTCTAATTAGTCATACATGACACTAAATGCATTTTGATACATCATACATAGATGGAGCATAATTTCTCATTCTTCTGATTGTACATGATGTAGAATCCCACCAGTCATATAGTTATATATGTACACAGGGTAATAATGTCTGATTCAGGAAGGAGAGACTTGGATTTTGATCTTCACACAGTCCCTTCAAAACTCCAGGGGTGCTTTCACTGGGTGGGCTTTATAGAAAGTAAGCTAAAATGCAAAAGCTTTCAGCAGCCCTCATTAGGCCCATCTCTCTTTCTGAGACAACATCACACATCATTGAAACAAGAAACATGGGGTTATTGAACTGTTACATATGCAGCAGAGTTTGTATGTGGCCCACAAAGCCTAAAATGGCACTGTCTGTCCTTTAAGGGAAAAGTTTTCTATCCCTGAGCTTCATCTTTCATGAAGTCACCTCCTTCACTCCTGATAATAGTAATGCATCTTTTTTCTTTTTCCCTGCTTAGTCTGGTTAGAGGTTTATCAGTTTTATTGATCTACTCAACTCAGTATTGAGCTTTGGGCTTCACTGTATTTTTCTATTAGTTTTCGATTTCTATTTAATTGATTTCTATACTGATCTTTACTTTTTCCTTTCTTTGACTTTTCTGTATTTCACTTCCTCTTCTGTTTATAATTTTTTTAAAATTATGTTTATTTTATTCATTCAACAAATATGGAAATTAATGCTTTAAAAATGTTTTGAAGTAGGGGGTCAGCAGGCTAAAGTATAACCACAAATTGGAGCCAAATGCTGAGCCCAGACCAAAATCTAGAACATTCCTGAGACTAGGTTTTTGCCCATCAGATGGGCACAGTAGTCTAGCAAAAGGAAGATCCTTCTGTATTCAGAAGTACTTCTCTCTCTGACTCTGGCTTAATTGATGAAGCACACAGATTGCTTCTTTTTCTTAAGATGCGTTTAAGTTCCCATGGAACAGGCTGATAGGCCCGCTTACAGGCTGTGACTTATCCCTGAGTCTTTAAATACCTCTTAGCCTACTGCTATACATGTACACACATATAGACTATTTTTGAGTACCTATTGTATTTATATTTATTTTATTCATTCAACAAATATGGAAATTATATGGAAATTTGTCACTATGTATGCTAAGTAAATTTTAAAGAAGAGAGTACACCACAAATATATATATATATATATATATATATATATATATGCATATATACATATATATATATATAATATATATGCACATATATATGTAATTCACATTTTTTATAATTTTCCACAAAATTACAGTAAAATAATTTTATTTAAAAGCATAAACCATAAGGCAAAGGAACTTGGAAAGGAGATGACACAATGACATTTTAGAAGCTGGAAGTAGACAGATGGTAATTAATTTGGGAGCAGATTGAGCAGAAACCTGAACTCAGGGTAAGGGAAGTCCATCAGTAAGCTAATTTATGCAGCAGGATCCCATAAAAGCTGAGAAACTGGAGGATCCAGGGCCCTATGGAAGTGGACACACTAATGGATTTCAAAAACAGAAAGATCAGTTGAAAATATGTACATGAAGCAGTGAAAATCGTATCTCCCTCATGTAGCCAGATACCTACCTTTTATTCATGCTAGTTCTAAAACTTTACCCACTAATTTCATTTTTTCTTCTCAGGGAGGTGAGGGGGCAATCCCAGAGTCAGTGTATTTAAGGTGGGACAGATGCCAAATGCCATTTTTTTTTCAGTCTAAAATCATTTGGGGATTTAAAAAAATATATATACATATATATTTATTTTTTAGTTGTGGGTAGACACACAATATCTTTATTTCATTTTTACTTGGTGCTGAGGATCAAACCCAGTGCCTCATGCATGCTAGGTGAGCACTCTACCACTGAGCCACAACCCCATCCCACTTGGGAATTTTTTCTATTTTTGCAATACTGGAGAATTTTACAGATACACTTATTTTTTCAATTTTATTATTTATTTATTTATTTATTTATTTTGGTACTGGGGATTGAACTCAGGGCCACTTGATCACTGAGCTACGGTCCCAGTCCTATTTTGTATTTTATTTAGAGACAGGGTCTCACTGCTGCGTTGCTTAGTGCCTCACTTTTGCTGAGGCTGGCCTTGAATTTGGGGTCCTCCTGCCTCAGCCTTCTGAACCATGGGACTACAGGCACGCATAACCCATGCTGGTTTTTCAATTATTTTTAAAACAGATAATCTCTACTGATCTGCATCTCCACAGAGATGTAGATTTTTGCTGTTTTTTTTGTGTTAAAGTATTAACTCTGCGTGAGTTTGATAATAATGCATTGGTGAAGTTTCAAAATAAAATAAAATACAACTTTACCCTCTAGAGAGATTGATTCCAAAGAAATTCTGTACTCAGAGATGGTGGTCACTGCTGAAAAAAAGAGGTACAATATTAGAACTGGAGAACTTAAGTGAAAATATATATTTTAAACTGAGAAAACTCATCTCTTTCCCATATTCAGCTGATAGGAAAAATAGTAGTAGTAAAGACATTGGAGATAATCCCAATGGCTGGGAGGCAGGAGGATCTCAAGTTCAAAGCCAGCCTCAGAAAAAGCAACATGCTAAGCAACTCAGTGAGACCTTGTCTCTAAATAAAATACAAAATAGGGCTGGGGATGTGGCTCAGTGGTCAAGTGCCCCTGAGTTCAATCCCTGGTACCACTCCCTCCAAAAAAAAAAAAAAAAAAAAAAAAAAAAAAAGACATTGGAGGAAAATCAACAATTCATAAAATCCACAATAGAAATACATAAAAATAGCAACTGGTTTTAGATGTCCCCCAGTGAAATGGCCAAGAAAGAATGCCCCCAGCAACCCTAAGCAAGCCCTGTGCACACACACTGACCACTAAGGATCATCAGACAACATGGGCAAAACCTCTAACATAAAAAAAGACCAACCAACCAACCAACAAACTAGAAATGAACAAAAAAAAAAAAAAAAAAAAAAAAAATCAGGAACTATAAAGTGATCTAAACGTCTGACATAAATTCTAATAAGTATCAGAAGATATTAGATCTATAGCATAGATGATCATGAGCTATGTATGAATCTGACTTTTTAAACATGTGTCTGTATTCCTTCTACAAAAAATTAAAGATAATAAATAAAGGAATTATGTGAAATAGGTCTTGTAAGGAAAAAGTTGAAGAATAATCCCAACCAGGATGATATATCTGAAGCCGGGTGTGTCTCACTTCAGGCCAAAGATACCTGGTTTTCTCCCTGAGTCCAAGGGCCACCATGGACCCTAGATGCTTAGAACAAGATCTTGGACTATTGTGAAAAAGTGTCTCTGCATTTCTGTTCCCTAGGTTACTGCCACTATTCATTCACAAACACAACAGATGGTTGGCAGAAGTGTTTCTGGCTGGAGTTGTACTTTAAAGAAGTTCAGCTCTTTTGTAAGTGAGAGGGCAATCTCATGTGCATTCCTTTTGAATGTTACTGCTCAATTCAAAGGGAGGCCTCGGAATGATTTTGGCAGGAACACCAGGTCCTTATACCAAGAGACCTGTACCCACAAGTACTCTTGAGGTCTGTGTTGGTGGAAGAAACACTTTTATTTCTCTTATTAAAAGAAAAACGGCTCACATGGGTCATGGTGCGGACCTTCACAAAATAAGAGAAAGGGATGAAATTACAATATGCTGTTGGGCATTTTTCTTTTCTCTCTTGTGCTGAATAACCCCAAGACTAGAGAGGAGGAGAGAACACACCACATCCTCAACAGGACACCTCGCCTTCTTGGCAAGGCCAGTCTGTTTTCAATGCAGCTGCTTGTTAGCACATGTATAAATTATAGAAAAATGGAAAATGCCACAGAAGCCAAAGCTGGTTCTCTTCTTCCTCATACTCATTATAAGTTCTAGGGCTGGCAAACACCATGGTATATTCTAATAAGCCACACTCAGTCCTTGGTTAAAACAACAACATAGTGGTTATTTTAGAATCATTTCATGAGTGCTGAATACATTCGATCTTCACCAACTTAATGAAAAGGAATGAATCTATCGGCTACAGAAAGGCGTCTGCAAGCATTTGACAACAACCAGGATTACACAGGGGGAAATGATGGGATTTTGTGTTCGCCCTTATTCAATCAGCCTCAGATATGGAGATCAAAATTATTCTCTCTCACACACATGTTTATGCTCGAGGTTCAATCTAATGTCAGCCAAAATAAGTTGGAATCCTTGCTGTGCCTCTCACTAAGGCCACAGATGAGTTTGTTTGTTTTCAGTTTCTCTTCACTTGAGGTTTCCAATTCATTGAGTGAAAAGGCCTATCAAGTAAGTTTGCAGTTACAACTAGTGATAATAAATGTAAAGTGTTTTGTCCAACATGTTAGGCACTCAAATACTGATCATTAAAGCAGAGGGAGACCTGGGGGTGTAGCTCAGGATACACCATGTACTTAGCATGTGCAAGGCCCTGGGTTTGATTCCAAGTGCCCCAGAGAGATTTGATTTGATGTTTTTTTTCTCTTGCAGTACTGACAACTGAACCCAGGGGTTGCTCTTCTACTAAGCCCCATCCCCAGCCATATATATATATATATATATATATATATATATATATATATATATATATTTTTTTTTTTTTTTTTTTTTTTGAGACAGGGTCTCACTAAGTTGCCAAGGTTGGCCTTGAACTTGTGACCCTCCTTTCTCAGCCTCCTGAGTTCCCAGGAATACAGGTGTATTCCACCATGCCCAGTTGAGAGATTTAATTAAGAAGAAAAGGAAGGAAGGAAGGAAGGAAGGAAGGAAGGAAGGAGGAAGGAAGGAATGAATCCCCTAAATAATGTTTTGGACACTGATAAATGATATAAAATAAAGAGATTAAGCAACACTCAGTTTAAATATCTCCCTCCTTCCTAGAGGATGTAGGTTGCTTCAGAAATAAACTGGGTTATATACAAATATCAGAACTGACATTTTTAAAGGGCAAGGTTGAAATGAAGAAATGGAAGGTGTGAAGCAGCCTTAGTGCTCACACACTTTTCTCTGATACCCTCCTCTGTTGCTTTTCCTATTAAATTGAAAGCTCTTGAAAAGCCAGAATCAAGTCTGACTCTTTTGGGACACCTGGTACCATGCTCAGAAGGATAGGCAGTTGCCTCTACTGAGGTGTTTTCTTTAGCCTCTCTCAGTGGTGAGCAGAATTACAAAATTCATTGTCCTTTTCTTTTACCCAAGTCCTTCTAGGATGCATGAAAGTAAGGCAACAAGGCAGTATGAAAACAAGGAAAGATGCTGTGTTCATAAAATAGAAAAAACTGCTTGAAACAGCCAACTTTCCCATAGTGTGTGTGTGCTGGGAGGAAGCTTCCCACATCCTAGGGGCTCTGGGGTACTTCCCACTGTTCTCCTCTTTCATTGCAATACTGAGCATCACTATAATTCACCTGTGAACTACTCTGATGATCCAACATAGGATCCAAACCAGGGAAAGGAAGTCAATATTAGTCTGAAATTTTTGCAATAAATGGTTGCACAGAAATAAAAAGTTACACATTGTTTTAGTTCACATTTTCATCACAGCAAACAAAAGACTTGACACGAACAATTTTAGAGGAGAAAAAGTTTAATCTGGGGCTCATGGTTTCAGAAGTCTCATTCCACAAACACTGGTTCAATTCTTAGGACTCAAGGTGAGGCAGAACATCATGAAAAGTGTGGTAGAGGAAAGAGGCTCAGGATATGATAGTTAGGAAGTAGAAAGAGACTAAAATCTGATGCTGCTTTGTCAGGACAGAGTGGTGGTAAGAAGCATTGAGGGGGACTCCAAGAGTCTATTATAATGGCCATGAATAAAATTTTCAGGAGGCGATGCCTCTTTTATTTCTCAACACCCACTCCCACATACCCTTCCTTTCCAGTTAAAAGGCCAGAGTCCCTTAACTTCTCCTCTCCCATGCTCTTTTCCAGCTACCTTTGATGTCTTAATGATCTCAAGTCATCCTAGGCCAACTCGTACCCATTCTTTATCAATTTCTTTCATTCATTCATTTTGGCAGTCACCCACCTGTTGGTCTCCTGTTTGATGATAACCCATTATGTGGCAGGCACAAGTAAGCCCTGGGAAAATAGAGAAGAGGAGCAACCCTGCCTATAATACTCAAAGTCCAATTTTAAATACTTAGTGTGCAAATATATACATGCGGAAATTTTGCATCTGCCATTAAGCATCTACAGGATGGTATTAGCTCAGAATCTCTAAAAAACAGAAGCTGAGGAGGTCATCAAAGTGATGATAGTCTATATGAGAGGCAGAAACCTTTAAGCAGTGGTGGTGAAAAAAAGTCTCAGGCAAAATAAAGCAAGTGAGTACAAGGAAAGGAAGAGAAGCAGGAAACAGATGAATAAATGTGTCTTGATAAGTGTTTCCACATTGGCTGCTGTTTCACTGGGAGTTGCTGGGTTGCTTGGTAGGTGCTCTTGCTGGCATGGAAATGCAGGGATTATAGTGATGAACCTCAAAGGGAAGACCATGTCTCAGAATAGTGTGTGGTGTGGAAAAAGGAGAAGAAAGCCTGGCTTCTTCTTGTGTCTGAATTCCCCATAGTCAAAGTTGATCTCAAAAGGAATCACTTCCCTTGAACTTCTGAATTATCATTTTACCCTTTTGGCCTCCCTTGTGATGCCAGATCCCATGCTCTGTGTTGCATGGTTTCACCCAGTTATGAAAGCAGAAGGGCACCTGACTCTCTGATTGGGGCGGGGGGGTGGCGGGGCGGAAACCAGCTAGGGCAGCTGAAGCCCGTGAAGCTGCTGTTTCTGTTTAAGTCAGCTTTTTTATTGCTGTGACCAAAAGACCTGATAAGAACAATTCTGGAAGAGGAAAAATTTATTTGGTGCTCACCAGTTCAGAGGTCTCAGTCCACAGATGGCAGATTCCATTGCTCTGTGCTGGAGATGAGGCAGAACATCATGATTGAAGGGAGTGGAGAAGGAAGGCAGCTCAGAACATGTCAATCAGGAAATGGAGAGAGGGCTCTGCTCACCAGAGACAAAATATAAACCATAAAGGCATGCTCCCAGTGACCTACCTCCTCCAGCCACACCCTAACTACCTAGAATTGTGTTCCATTTAATCCATATCCCTGGATTAACCCACTGATTAGGTTACAACTCATAATCATATGTTTGAACCTTCCTGCATTGTCCTACATATGAGCTTTTGGGGGACTCCTCGTTTACAAATCATTACATTATATTTTTTTTGAGAGAGAACAGGATGCAATTTCCTTCTAGTCTCATCCTTCCTTTTTAAGACATTTTAATCTTTATATCCTTTAGTCTATGCCAACTTGTGATGCCAACCATTGTCTAATGGTAACAGCCAAAATCAAGTTTTCACTACTGCTATGAGAGCTAAGAGCTGGCTTCTCCATTCCTTTCCTTCTTGATAGAAATTGGCCAATCAGGTGATCCTGCTGCTCCTTAGTGTCCAGGTCACCTGCTACAATGCCTGTAGTAGCATGCATTTTCTTGATTAAATATAACATATGGAGAGTACGTTATGGTTTGGATGCGAGGTATCCCCCCAAAACTCAAGAAGGTTCAGAGGTGAAACGATTAGGTTGTAAGAGTCTTAACCCAATCAGTGAATTAATCCTCTGATCAGGATTAGCTGAGTGGTAACTAAAGGCTGGTGAGGTGTGGCTGGAGGACGTGAGAATTGGGGCGAGGCTTTGGGTTATATGTTTGAATCTGGCAAGTGAAGACCTCTCTCTCTCTCTGCTTTCTGATCATCATGTGAAACACTTCCCTCTGCCAAATTCTTCTACCATGATGTTCTGCCTCACCTTTAGCTGTGAGGAATGAAGCTGGCCTTCTATGGACTAAGACCTCTGAAACTGTGAGCCCTTGAATAAATTTTCCCTCTTCTACAGTTGTTCCAGTTGGGTCCTTTAATCACAGCAGTGAAAAAGCTGATTACAACAGATAATTACTTTTTTCCCCCACAAAAACTGAAAGAGGAAAAACAATCCCATGAGGTCTTGAATAGTACTTCTCAAACTCTGTGGCACATAAAAATCACCTGGAACACTTATTCAAACCGAAGTTCTAAGATACAACTGCACATTCTTATTTCAAGGTCTGGGCTGGTGTTTGATAATTTGCTTTCCAATGAGATTCTAGCTTATGATGATGTCAGCTCAGAAGTACTGGTGTTAGAGGAAACGGAATAATCAAATACCAATAACTTGACTTACTTCCTTACTAACCAGGCAAAAAGGAGTACACTGCCTACAAAAATCTTACAATCTAATGGGAGTAACAGAAAGTAAAAAAAAAAAAAAAAAAAAAAAAGAATTACAACATGTCATAGTTTGCATTTTAAATGCCCTACCCCCCCAAACTCCTGTGGTGTCGGCTTGGTCCCCGGATGATGACACTATTGGGAGTGGGTAGAAACTTTAAGGGTACAGCCTGGTTGGAGGATATATGTTATTGGGAGTGTGCCCTAAAATTGGGCTTTGATACCCACATATGTTGGGAGCCCATCCCTTTCCTTTGTTTGCTCCCTGGGTGCCATGAGATAAACAGCTTCCCTCCATCATGTGTTTGCGCCATGATGTTTTTACCTCACCACAGTCCTAAAAGCAACCAAGTGAAGTGACCACGGATGGACACCTCTGAATTTATGAACCAAACTAAACCTTTTCTCCCTTGTTGATTTTTCTCCAGCATTTTCTTATGATGAAAATGCCAGTACAGGACTATGTACAAAATACTAATCGGAAAAACTTTGCAGAAAAAAGTATATTTACACTAGATATAGAGGGTGAACAGTTTTCCAAGTGGAGATGAACATATGTATGATGTAAAAGTGTCACTTAATAGAGGCACAGGGATATCTACCCACAGCTGATAGGAGGAGTAAAAGATGACTTAGTTCAATTAGACCCTTTAGGGCCCTGTGCTGTGCCTTATGTTAAGGATTAAGAACTTGATCCTGCAGGGAACAGAAGTATCTTTACTGATCTTGGATCCTGGGCAGGAGAGGGTCCACTTCTCCTCAGGTTATTTTTCTCACCCTTGTTTGATTTTTCAACTTTCCTAGTCCAACCATTATGTATTTTTCACTGATTCCAGCAATTAGTTTTAGAACAATAGTTTTCAAAAATATTCTTTGACTAGTGTGTCACCACCATGTAACACCAAATATGTCCTTAAAAATCAGAGATGGCTGTTCCTAAGTATTCTGTGGTGGATAGCTGCCTGGCAAGTATTCTTGGCTCCCTCCCTCCTTGAACATGCCTTCTGCTGGGGGCGGGGAGGGGCCTTGCACCCATCCTCAGTCTGACATGCTGTGGCAGAGGTGGAGTGGCCTTGCTGTCTCTGTCTCTCACTGCCCAGAGGCTGTAAATGAACAGCCAGAAACAAAACCTAGTGCTAGGGAGAAAATGAGCAAAGTGTTAAGAAGCTCCAAGGTGAGAAACTGCTTGTTTTTCCAATTAGTGTTGCCTGATGTCCAGTGCAGTGCTTTGCATGGGCCAGTACTGAGTATTTGTTACTCTACACTTAGTCTTGCTTTTGGGATCAAAATAAGGAACACAGGAAAAGCAACTCTCAGAACTTTTCAGACAACTTGTTTGCATGATTCAGATCTTAAAGCCACATCTGTTGTCTCAGGATTTTAAGTATCTGGCAGATGCCCTGCTGAGCCGGTGATGGGGAGACAGGACTCTTCAATCCCTTTGCTAATGCAGACACCCTGCACGCTAAAATCTTCCTTGCTTCATATTGTGACCCTGCCAACCCGGCAGAAGCACATGTCTATCTCTTCACTTAACTTTCTTATCAGCTTGTTTTTCTTGTCTCTGACCTCAATTCTTTTTACTAATGGGGAATTCTAACCATATACTAAGGCTATGCAGATGTGGAGTGGGCAAGTTAAAAGAATATGAGCTAGTGTCTGTCATCTAGCTTTGGATCATGAATACAATCTGAAACATCTGTAAGGAAGAATGGTTGAAGGAAATCAAAGGCATTCCAACAGTTTTACTCCTTTTTATGGGTCAACACAAATCGAATGCAGAGATGGCCATGTGAGTTCTGTCGAATTTGTAGTTCATAAAAGATCTGTCTCAGCATTTAGCCTGTGAATAATCTGAGTGAAGTCAATCTTTCTGGGCCTCATTTTAGCTAGCTATAAGACAGAGTGAATCATGTTGCCACTTGTAGACCATAGCAGGGTACTGAGATGGGAGTGGCAGGGACTGTGGCAGGGATCCTATGTGAGTTTCATGTCATACAATTTTCAAGGCTATAACTTATTTGAAACAGGTAGGAGCTGAGAAAAGATGATTCGGAGGAGAATTGGAACAGAGAGATTTCAGGAGGGAGTGGCTCTCCCTCTGTCCCCATACAGGAAGTGCAGGAGGCTTGATGACTTCCACCTGGATATTAGTTTCTCAACTTCCCCCATCGCAGAATGAGGAGAATATTCAGTGAATATTCAGAACATTCAGTGAACACTGCAGGATCTAAAGGTTGCCAAACAGGGATGAAGGTTGATTGACTGAATTACTATTTTATACAACCTATTCCCATATCTTTTTCTTTTCAGTATGACAGAATTCTGCAGAGTGAAGAACAGAGGCAGCCTGAAATCACAACTCCCCCATCCCACCCCCAGTCCAGTCCCATTGAAGAGCAAGGAAGGAGAGAGGAAAGTCCCCAGGCTAGGAGAAGGAGAGTGCTACAAGTCCCCTGTGGTGCTAGGATCAAACCCTCACATGCTGGGTCAGTGCCCTGGACCTCCTTTATGAGGGTACTAATCCCATTCACAGGGGCTCTGCCCTTACACTCTAATCATGTTCTGAGTGTCTTCTACCTCCCCATCCCATCACTTTGGACATTGGAATTTCAACAAACAGATTTTGAGGAGGGCATAAACACACCACAGCAAGGCAGCAATAAGACATCCGAAGGGCAGGCTCTTTTTATGCACAAGTACTCTGGTGGACCTAAGGAACTAGGACCCCAAACCAGAGTTCCAGCCTCAGTGTATATACCTGGTAAGCCACATGGATAACAAGGAAGCCAAGAGATGAGGGACTGTAAGGATCCAAAGCAGCTGGGGAAACACAAATGACATACGCTCCCTCCAATTAGACTGGAGATGAGAGCTTGGAGCAATTAGTTTTAGAACAACAGTTTTCAAAAATATGAATCAATGACAGAGATGGGAATTCCCAACAGTCTGACAGGATGGGGACACAGAAACCAAACTGATTGATCTAAAAGAAATCAAGCAGTATTTTCTATACACCCAAATTCATGGACTAAGATATCCATTACAGTGAGTTTGACATCAAGCATTTGGAGATCTCAGAAGGGCTGTGAGGAAGACATTTATGCAATCAGAAAGAGGGAAAGCACAAGTTATGGGATTGGTACTCCCCAGCAACAGGGCGAATGGGTTCTTTTTTTTCTGGGGGAGTGGGGCTTTCTGGGTTTGTTTGGAATGCTTTACTGTTGTGGGTTTAAAGCTGTGTCCTGGGGAAAGGTTTCTAGGTAAGAGATCTGAACTTGGGTAGGCTGAACACACATTAACCATCTTTGAACTTGGACAGGCTCAACACATCCACATTAGCCTCGATCAGCAAAGAGAACGAGTAGGGAAAAGAAAGGAGCTGTTTTTTTTTTTTTTTTTTTATCTCTTTGTGTCACTTTATGGTGAAGGGCCATGAGGAAGGGAACTTGAGTTTAAGTTAAAAAAAAATTCCCTGGAAGACATACTGGCCACCATTTGGCTTCAGTGACTGTCACCCTTTGCCATGGCAGGAGGAAATATTAAAGTGGTCACAGTAGATCATTCTGCTAAATTACCCTTATTCTGCTGGCGATGGTTTGAGCACTATCTCGGGAATAAATGTATGCGATCTTCACTTACATTCATCATGAGAAATGAATCCTTTTGACATTCACGAAAAATACAGACTGTGAGAAATAGGCAAACAGTTTTTCATTAGCAATGAGATAGAAAACTATAAACTCCTTTCATTCAGGATCTAACAGGCTCCAAAGCAACCTGAACATTTTTACAATATCAAGTTAAAATCTCTAAGATCTCCAAATATCTTGATTATCAGGTTGCTTTGTAGCCTACGTAGCTGTGGGCTCTGTATTCACAATTCAATTAACCCAGATAGAAAAAAAAATTGCATGTGTACAGAACATCTGTACTTTTTTTTAGTCACTATTCCCTAAATAACATAGTATAATAACTATTTACATAGTTTGCATTATATTAGGTACTATACATATTCTACAGATTATTTAAAGCATACGGGACGATATGCATAGGTTAAAGGCAAGTACCACACTATTTTATAGAAGGGACTCAAGCATCCTTAGATTTTGATATCAGCAAAGGGTCATGGATAATGAACAATGATGATACATCCATTACCAATTTGGTGGCCTTAGTCAACACATATTAAGAACCTACTGTGTCCCAGGCATAGTTTAAGTGCTAGGAATATATTAATAAGCAAAGAACTTGCCTTATGAGTTGAGTTCTGGCAGGAGAGACAAACAGTTATGCATATCAATTTTTGATAAACATTATAAATAAAATAAAGCAGAGTTTAGGGGGTAAGGTGATAGAATAGGGTAAGTGCTATTTTACATAGGATAATCAGGAATTGACCTTAGAACCTGTCAACCTCTCTGTTGCTATCCCTCAATTTCTCCTGATGTCCCAAGTTCATTTGTACCTCAGGCATTTTGCAAATAATGTTTCCACTGTCTGGATCTCTTCCTCTTCCTATTAACTCTTTTTTCCCAGTTATCTCTTACTGTCCCTCTGATATTAACCCCAGAACCCTTCCTCCAGATAGCCTTCTCTGGCTGTCAAAACAAGTCAATTTCAGGTTCCCTCTTAATCATGGCACTGACCTTCATTATGTTGAGCACAATAATAAGGACATGTGCATTTAATCATTTAATGCCTTTGTCTCCTCCAGACTATAAGCTCCATTAAAGCAAAGACTGCATTTTTGTTTATTGTTGAATACTTAGAAGCATGGAGTTTGCAGATAGGTATCCAACAAATAATTGTTGAATGTCCAAGAAATTTTCAACATAAAGGAATATTAAGTTAAGCATGGAAAGTGCCTTCTGGAAAGTGCCTTTTTAGAAAACACTGTGCTTGATCTTATAGGCCATATATATAATGTTGGGAAATATTTTGTGTAGCAAAATTAATCAACAAAATTTGGTTTCATTTGGTTATGAATATCAATACTAACAATGTCCCTATCCTTTTATTTCAACAATGTTCAATACTTTTGGACATGTGTGCAGACTGAACTACAACCTAAAACCAATAATTATTATTTGTAAAAGACCAAGTCATAAATAGGCAGAATCAACCCATGCTTTTATTTTCATTGCATATAAAAATTTCATATGAAGATATTGATGTACAGTACTATCCCCATGGGCTGTAAGAGAGGCTAAGAAAACCACTAAAAGAATCATCATTTGTAATGCTCACACACAATTTACCACTCTGAAAACATATCCAAAGAAATAAAATTTAAAAACAACTAAAATAAGTAAGGATGTAGTTTGTAATTATAGTGTCCCCTTTGTACTGTTTAAAACAAAAGTAATTAAATTCCTTTGGGCCAGGGCTGCTAAAATCTACAGTTTGTGTCAAAAAATAAAATAAAATAAAATAATAGGAGGCTCATTTTTCCTAGAAAAACAATCTCTCCTTTCACTGATAAGTCACATGTTCCAAGGGCTGGGCAGCTGTGGGAGGTTTCCACATTATACACTGGGGAGTTTTCACAGCTTTCAGGAGATGGCCATTGTACAAAGTTAAATGTAATAATTCTAAGTGGATTTAAGTTTTGCAGAAATAAATTTTAGATAACAGTGAATCTTTTATGCTATATGAATTAGAATCACAAAAAATGGTGTTTAAATTGATGTGGGTTTACATACATATAAAAAAATTGGTTGATCTTAATCAAAGAAAAATTTTAAGGTTATAAAAAGGACTTTTTCTATATGATACAGTCTCTTAACATGACTGAAAGCTAATGGAACAGATAACTAACCAAGATGAGTGACACATGGCTCCAGTTTCAAATCAAGTTCATTTTCCTGTGAATTTGTGGAAGCCAAAAGATTTTCAATAATCACTGGACAAGAATATATTTCCCCAGTAGTGTCTGAAAGTAAAAAGCCATCAAATATAACTCGCTGAAATAGCTCCTTATCTACATCTGGAAATAATTATCACACATGCTGTGCCACTCCATGGCAAGAAGTACCTACAAGCTTCCATCTTGAAAGGGTTGCAAGATGTGTCAGAGGTGTTTTGACTTTATAAAATCCAGCTACTTCCAGAAATCCAATCAATTGAAATCTTGGATATAAATGCCCAGCCCTAGCCCCCACCATTACTTTTTTTTAGAAATGCAGCAAAACAGAAGAAAATATTGATTAAAGTTAAGGCACAGCCCTGGGACCAAAGACCTGCAGCTATGTTATTTAAATTTATATATCTTTATGTATTTTATAGTTTTCTTGAATCTTCCATAAACAAGCTCTAAGGTGACAAGACTATATTACAGGAGAAAAGAAAAATGTACAAGGAGTATGTATACACACCATTCATTCTCTCACCAAGAGTTTCCAAGTATATCAACACCATCCTATCACGGGATGATGTTTTAATAAGAACTGATAATTTACAATTAACATTACAGTATGTACATTGCAATAAATACATGGTTGTAAACAGATAAACAAGACTGTATTACAGGTAAGGTCATTTGGTGAGAAAAAAATGCATGGCACAAAAAATAAATATGCATTCAAAAATTATCATAAAGCTTTCTGTAAAATCCATTTCATTCAAGTTTTTTCTTTCCTCATCTGTAAGTTGTTCTATCTACATTATTTTCTTGTGAATTTTAACTGATGCAAAAGAAAACAAAATTAAAACAGCATTATTGTGTTCAGTAACTTGCAAGCTGAAATGTACTCGTTTTATGCAAACTTGGACATAATTTTTCCCCATACAGTACCCAGATATTGCATTTTCTTATGGTGTTTTAGGAAATGTAAAGCCACTTGTATAAGGACCTTCTTTTTAAAGCAGTGTGTATTTCTGAAGCACATTTTGGAGAGAAAGAATGAGGGGTGGGGCATACAGGAGGGAGGGAGAGAGAGAGAGAAGGGAGAGGACAAACAGATTGTACAGTGCATTAGTCTCTAACTCTTGGATATTATGCCTTTGCTACAATTTGATTGTCCATTGGTGGGTATCTTTATAACATGGGACCATTAAAAAGCAGAAAACTGTGGGAGAAAGCCTCTATTAGTGCAGTTAAAAACCCTTTCAGGTCTGGATTTTTTTTTACATATTGCTGTTTATTTTTTCCATTATTAATATTCTAGGCACTCTGAGAGGGAAATGCCAAGTGAAGGGAGAAAAAGGAAGGAATGAGAGTGATTTGGAAAGAGGAATAAACTAGACATTTTGCTTTTCCTTTTAGGCCTCTCATAGAGAAAATACAATTAAAACAGGATTAAGTTCTCAAATATTCTTGTGAAACTAATTGGTCAAGCATAGACCTCTATGTGCAAGATACCTGTCTATCTTTACAAGGGCAAAAGGGTGGAAATACAATAATTAGTTGATTCCTCTTCTGTACTATCTAAAAGATCAGAGACATACTTTTTCTATCAAAGGCTGTAAGCATCACTTGGATCTCAGGAAATTAAAACAGGGAATATCTTCAGCCTGGATTATTTTCCTGGCTGATAACTTTGTTCTGCAGTCCCCAGATGGCTCCATGAGGAGTTCCAAATGTGAATGTTTTTAGGGTTGTTATTTTTCTTAATGTTTCATGTATTTTCTGTTTAGTCAGATCTCTCTTTTAGTCTCTATCTTAATTTTTGGATATCAATGTGAAAGTGGATTATGTGAGCTCCAAACTCTTTACAGAAAAGGTAAACCCTTTATTAAGAACTGACTTGGGAATAAAGTTCAGACTAAACAGATGCTTCACGATTCTAGCTGCTATCAGCAGAAGATACTGGGAATTCATCTTTAATATTACAACACAGTTCCAGGAGCTAAAATCAGCCAAGAGTGATCTCTATTTTTTATTTAGGCAGAATCTTTTTACCAATCCAATACTTTAGACTATATCATATTATCAACCCTCCGGTGCTAGTAGCATCATCAACTGCTTCTCCTTCAGCGTGTTTAAAGAAAGTAGTTCCCTCCTTCAAGACATGATTATGGATCAATGAAAACTGGTAAAGCAGTGCCTACATGTTACATGGCTATCCATTAAGAATGAGTAGCTGCTACATCATAAGACCACTGCTCAAGGATACTCCTCACATAGTTCTTAATTGCATGGCAAAAATCATAAAAGCCAAAGAGAACTTAGTTGTACTGCTGTTTGATAATATATTCAGTTACTATTCTTAAAATCTGTATAGTTAGCTGTACACTTTTCTCTATAACCTCAGAGTGAAAGCTAGTCATGACATACAACCTCATGGTAGAAATGAGTGCTAACCCTAACTTGACTACCTGTTTCTTTTCATCCATCAGAATGGAGATAACAGATTTGATAAGACCCCATCTAGTGAACATGGACAGAAGTTCAAACACACATTAAATAATAAAGCAGCACAAGGGGGAAACATTTTTCTTACTATAACTGGCAATAACAATAAAAATGAGCACACAATGTGTGGGTTATTAGAAGGACATGCAGTTATGAAATGCATGTCTCTTGACAGAGCAAAAAGTCATCAGAAGACACTAAGTAGGAAAATATCTAAAAAAGACAGACCATTTTAGCTACTGGGTGTTTATATATCTCCCATTTGCTTCAGACAACACCAACTGATGATTGAGTTTCTATGAGGCTTAAGACACATTTGATATAACACACATCAAAGTATTACAGAACAAATATTCACTTTGCACACTGTGAAGGAAAACATTGGTGGAGAGCAACTCTGCTTATCTAGAAGGAGTGAGATAAAAAGCAAATGAAGACTTACAAAAAGGGTTTCCAGCAACATAAAGTTGTTTTTTTTGTTTTAAAATATGGAAGTTGTTGGTATATAAAACAATGAATCACTACAAATCAGTTAATTTCTATGAACTATAAGGTGCAAGTAAAATTTGTAAATTAGATTTATCCAGTGTAGCACAGATTTGTACTGAAAACTTGCAAGTTACTCCTTAGAAAAAAATAATAACCAGTGGCAGATGAAGTTCTGAACATAGTTTTTTTAAATATAATACCTCAATACATTTAATAATAAAAGTAAGCTCTACAAAAAATCTGTTTTACATATCATACAAAATGTAGAGGTGAGTGCAGCTCACTGAACCACACTATTCAGTCATGTATCAGGAAGACTTGAAATTAGAAAATTATGCAATTTCTGTGGCTCATCCTCCTCCTGGAAACAGATTCATGCTGTGTCCTATTTGTGACATTTTTTTTTTTTTTTGCTTCATCCACTAAGTTCACTCCATCCATGTAATGCCTTCTTTCTTCCAAAAAAATATTGCAAACAAATAAAAGAAACCCCAAATCCAATCTACTACTGGGCTGCCTGATGAGCCAATCTCCCTTGAAAACATTTTGGAGTTGATTTTATCTGCTTTGTCAGCTCTCCCAAGCTGAAATTCTG
This sequence comes from Marmota flaviventris, assembly GCF_047511675.1. Classification (NCBI taxonomy): domain Eukaryota; kingdom Metazoa; phylum Chordata; class Mammalia; order Rodentia; family Sciuridae; genus Marmota; species Marmota flaviventris. The sequence continues at coordinate 120,078,215 of NC_092502.1, read as the reverse complement.
TTAAAATGTTGTTCTCGAAGATATCCCCCTTGCTCTGATGACATGGAGGTGAAGAAACTGGTTACGATATTCCTGAGCGCCAGACTGAGTAGTCAAGGTCAGTTTTGTTCAACAAACGTCCTGGCAGATGAGAGTGAGGTGTGACCATGGTTGTGGCATGTGACATGCACTTTGGAAACAATTTTCTACTTAAAAAAAAAAAAAAAAAGGCGTGACAGTCTCTGCACTGTTACGTGTCAGGAGAACAATCATCTATTACAGGAGCTTCCGGCTGGCTTTCCTCTTCTCCTACTGCCTCCTCTTCCACCTGTTCATCAAGGGGAATTTCAGTAGACTCCGAGTCTTGAGTACACAGAGTCTTGGAGTCACTGCAGCTAGTGTCTTCTTCCACTTGACTTCCACTGTCCTTTTCGGTGTCTGACTCACCATCTTCCTCTAAAGTTAGTTCAAACTGGAATTTCTCGGTTTGACCCTGCCGGCCCTCTTCTTGGTCATCAGGTGCAGGAGAGGGGCTCTGAGGGATTGTGCTCTGGTACCATTCACGATTGTCCTCCAAAGTGTCCAAAATATCCTGGGCATCAGGATGTACAAGGTCTGCCCATGTCTCCCAGAGAGGATGAACAATATAGTCTATGAAGCCCACCTAGTTAAAAAAAGAAATCCAATATGAGCAGTCCAATTAGACTAAGAGACCATTAAAAAGGTTAAGTAGATCATCATGGCCCACAAATATAACAGCGATCAGAATACTACTAACCTTAGTTTGGTAAAATAGTCATTATTTGAGATAAGAGACCATATAAAAGTGCTGTTTCTAGCTGGTGTAAATTTCTAGCCTCTAGAATGATTAGTAGTTCAAGAATATGTTCACAATGTAAAAACATTTTCAGTTATTTACATGGCAGGATATGGGGTCTGGAACTTATTTTAGAATAGTCAATGTGTAGGTGAATCTAGATAACTGAAATAAACAAATACTCTATGTACATGAACATGGTTATAATGAGTGAACAGAATGCCACACCAGTAGAAGCATGGCTATGTAAATCTAAGTTCTACAATTGCAGGTTTTCTATATGATAAGTGGTAAGGTGAAGCTGATTCTGTCAAAAACAAATAATTTTAAAAACCCAAGAAAACACTATAAGTAAACAAATGCTAGCTGCATCTTTCTTCTCTCGGAAGGCTTTCTGTGCCATGCATTACCTGTGATTTTTCCACAGATGCATTGTGCTTGTCACACATGGGACTTATCTCCATGCCACGCTCCCTCTCTCGGTCTCCTTGGCGAAAGAACTCCTCCATTATCCGGTCTGTCCACTGGCGGTACAGTTGGAGAGGCTTTGTGGGGTTGCTCAGGTCTGCACAGTGCACCATATTCTGAAGGACCTAAAGTAGACAGAGGCATTCTCTACTCAGCACTTGCTCCATTTTTTTTTTTCAAACTAGAAATTCAAGTCAGATGACTGTGACACTTAAAAATACATGTAGTGTAAGATTTATTTCAAACAGCTCAACCAAGATGTGTCTGTGTGTGGTTCACACTTGTATAAATAGTTCCAAATTATGCCACTTCTACTGCATCTAAGTATCATAGGAGAAGCTGTTTATGTGCATGGTTAATGAAATTCAGACCTCCTTATGTGGATGGTTTTGGGGAGGTTTTAGATGTTTTTGTTTTTTAAATATATGGGCATCTAAAAAGACCAGTAAGTTTCTGCCTGGTTAATTCTCAGGATGAGAGTGTGGGTAAAAATCCTGCCTATAGTTACTGAAAGTTAAGATGGGAGAAATGAATTTTATCAAAGAAGAATACACAGACACATGTGCATGTGTACACAAACACACATGAACACACAACACAAAGTCAAATAATGATTTACCTGAATCCTGTCAGAATAGTTATCAAGAAGAAGAACCCCAGAACTTGTCACTTTCTTAGTTTCAACCATAGTTTTCAAATCAGCCAGTAGATTCATGTGTTTTGACATGTCTGTTGCAAGTACCTTAAAAGATAAAGAATATTTTATTAAGTTCAAAGGGAAAAGTCAGAATTTGCATATGAAAACTTTTTTTTTTTTCAGAATGTGAAAAGGAAGGAAAACTACTATGACTTCTAATGGCAGTATATGGAAATTAATCCTTCTAGGGGCACAATCTTTTCCCTTTGCTAACGTCTCTTGGAAACCTAGCTAAACATGTACACTATGCAGAAACATCAGGCACTGACCACCACTTTCCTGGTGAAAATATGATGGTATCTCTGAGGATAAGATATCATCACACATTTTAAAGTTTTTTCATTCCCTGGACTAGAAAGTGGTTATTGGACTACAATGAGTGATTTAAGGTTGCTCACAGACCACTTCAGAAATAGTATTCTGGTTAATTTTCTGCTTATCCAAGAAAAATAATTCCTGTCTCTATGTGTACAAAGCAAGTAATTTTTTTAGAAACAAGAGATTTTTCTATGTCTCATAATCACTCTGAATAATACACATAGAGAAAATAGTAAAATCATGTATATCTCTATTTGGATGGAAAAAGGCAGGGGATATTCGAGTAATAGCCCATGCCCTCTATTTTTTGCTTATTCATCTTTTTCTGTCTGCCATGTGGAGCTCAGAAAATAAAAGCTGAATAATGAGGTTCAACTATTATTATTCTTAAATCCAAACTGTTATAAGTAGACAACCTATTACAGAATAGCACTGCCAGCAACAGATGCAGCTTCTAGAACATAAAGGGCCGTAGAAGTTTGGAAATACACATGCTTTTACCTAATACTCTCATTCTCACATTTAAATTTTTTTAGACTACTTTCATCACATTTTTTTTTTTTTGCTTTTGTTAACTACTTACAATGTCAATGACCATTTTCCTTAAAGATTGTCTTTGCTTTTTGGTCAAATTCTGAAAAATGTCACAGTTTTCTTCCTGAAGCAACTTAAAGCCCACGGCCAAATGATGGTTCTCTAAGACAGAGGAGTCATTATACATCAAGGCAAGTTCAGAGTCTGAAAGGAAAAGAGGCAGATGATCACCAGAGCTGTTTAATTAGAGCTTATTTTTAAAGTTTTATGATACTTTGGATTTAGGATGCAATTTCCCCTAAACTTCTCTGCCACCCTTACCATTACATGATAATAACAAGAAGAAAATACATTGAATAATGAAGGAGCAGAAATAACACTGGAACCTTTAGGAGTGAACTCCAATGTTACTGATATGTGGAGGGGCATTTCACTCTGTGGGCCTCAGCTGCCCCTGGACCTGATAAACTCAGTGGAATATAGAATTATTCTTAACATAGCAACATGTCTACAGCATAAGGTCTTATATTCCTGATAATTGTGGATTCTCTGCCCTACAACTTTTATGTGAGGATCATGCAATGCCAAGAAGTGTAGCAAGAAGCCTTGAGCAGTGAACTCTAGTAGTGAATCAGGAAATGATAAACATGATCCATTCAGTACCTGGCACACACTAATAACACTATAAAGCATTCTCTATTTTATTGAGGGACCATGCATTTCTTTACAAATCCAAAGCCACAATTTTATTACAGAGAGACTAATTATGCTCATTTGTAAGAACTACCCTGGATCATCAAGAATAAATTACAACATTCTCAATATAATGCTACTAATGAAGGCATAAAGACCATATAATCTCTTTCTCAGTCTTCACTGGCATGGGGGTAGAGGGTGGGAAGGTACTACCACATAACTGAGGTCATGTACTTCATTTAGCAGACACAGACTACGTGCATGTTCCCAATCATATAACAAAATACTGAATGATAGGAGTTGGCTCAGGCAATTATGCAAGCCAGTGAGTACATCATCTGCAAGTTGGAGAAGCAGAAAAGCCAGTGGTATAATTCAGTTCTAGTGTGACCACTGAGAACTGGAGCATGGGGAGACTGGTGTAAATTCTCTCTGGTCACCAGAAGCACTGATGTCCAAAGGCAGGAGAATATGGATATCCTTGCTCAAACAGAAAGTGAGTTTGCCTTTCCTCCACCTTTTGGTTTCATTCAGGCCCTCAATGGACTGAGTGATGCCCACTGCACAGGTAAATCTTCTTTACTCGACTTACTGATGTAAATGCTAATCCCTTCTGGACACACCCTCAAAGACACACAGGAAAGAATATTTACCAGCCATGTTGGCAACCCTTAGCCTAGTCAAGCCACACATAAAATTACCCATCACAAGGTTCACCCCTTGCCAAACTGGTACCTATATGCATTTCCTTAAGCTGTATTTAGTCTCCAAATAAAGACAATAATAAGGTAACAATTCCATCTAACATGGTACAATTATAAACCCAGTACCCTTTCTCCATAAGAAGTAAAGCTCTAGAATGATGTTTACTCTTCTTGTGATATTCCACAACTTAAATACTACGATGCAAAATTAACAAAACCTCAAAACTAATGTAAAGTCAAAACATCTTATATTACATGATGAGGGAAAAGGGGGAAAAACAAAGAAAATTTCCCAATATAAGTATATTTACACACACAAAGGTGTACTCATGATGATTAGAGTCCTCATTTCTATAACTGGTCTTGTGCTAATAGCTGGTATTTATAACTACCTTCTCCTCTTACTCATTCTTTATCTCCTTTGTCTTTAGAAAGTACCTAGTAATGGTTCTTTTTCTACTGGGTTGACCCAAATCTTCACTCCTGGGAAGGACCATTACTAATTCCACCTGGATTGGGTTGTTGTAGTTTCCCATTGACCTAACTCACAATGGCATAGTAATGTAATGTAAGAGATACCATAGGAAATCTCCTGTATTCCACACACACATTCTTCCCTACCTACACTGTGGAGTAATAACCCAGTTTCCCCTTGGCAGTCCACATCAGTCCTCACAGTTAACATTGTAACTCCTTTCTTGGTCTCTTCTTCATTTGGAGACAAAAGGAATCCAAAGGGGAATTCCTTCTAGGTCAGTGAATTATTGTCATGCTTCCTGGTCATTACTCCCTATGGAATTAAGACCTATGGGCCACAGAGCATAATGTTGCCAGAAGAGAAAACAAAATTTTTCCTGTGGGTAACTAGAGGTAATAGTGAATGGTGCTACTTCCATGTCCATCTTTGATTTCTGGACTTGTGACTCTTGGTTATGGGAGAAGTAACATTAGATATTGAACACGGGTTTCGATTACATATGGCCTTCTGGAACACTTTGCCCCAGGCCTGAAAGGTATTGCCACCTGGCTGGCGCTGCAACCGAGGCTTCAAAAGGCCATTCCACCATTCTAATCAAGCCAGTTGCTTCTAGAGTGTGGGCAGCCTTTGGCAGCTCTAAGTGAATCATGGCACAACTACTGAATCTGCTGAATCATATGGCTCAAGTGGCAGAGTAACCTGCACAGCAGCCTGGACTTCTGCAGAACCTTCTCTTATTCTGTGCCCCCACACAAAACCAGCAGCTCTTTAGGTCACTCGGCCGGAATAACATACTCAAACAAGTAAGTTTCCTCCAAAATCCTAACTGGTACTAGGCATTGTGTCTTCTTCATAGTTGTAGGAGGGGCCAGATATAACAATTTATCCCTCTCCTTAGAAGAGATATCTTACCATGCCCCATACCACTGGACCCTTAGACATTGCACTAAGACAGAAGGCCCTTGAATTTTATTTGGATTTATTTCCTAATCAATGTCCTCACTCTTCCAGTAGACATCCTGGGAAGCTGGGAGCTCACTTTGCATTGTATTTAGCCAATAACAGGAGAAGATTCTGCCTTTGATTTCCAGCAACTGCAGCTACAGAGGGCTGGCACACCTAGAAGCACTTAGTCCACTGATGGCGGTGCTTGATCTGGGAATTCCAATCCCCAAGCTCATCCCTTTACTTCACCACTTGATTCACTGACATCAGGAGTAACCAATCAATGTTATTACATTCCTGGGTTTCCTAAAAATGTGTGAGAGTATCATATGCAGAATCACTTCGCTCCTTGCTTCAAATGTAAGTGGTTGATTGGGAGTACCCAAGGCAGATATTTTATGTATAAACAGTTCTCCCTACAGACTATCAGTGCTTTCTCTCCTACTGGAAACAGCACTGCTGTCTTCAGACTTAATCAGATTAGAAAGCCAATTCCAGAAACCCCATAATTAATTCAGAAAAGTCATCCTTAAAACTTTCTTCCTCTACAAACATTCTTAGTTTAAAAAAAAAAAATCTCTTTTATGGGTTATCCAGAGAAAAAGAACCAGTAGGATAAAAGATATAGATATTTCAATGTGCTTATTAGAAACTGGCTCAGGGATTATGGATGCCAATAAGTCCCAGGATCTGGAGAAGCAAGAAAACCAGCTAGGGGTATGATTCAGTCTGAAGATCTGAGTTAGGGAATGAATGGGGAGGTAATGGAAGGAGTGGAGAAAGTAATTGATGTAAGTCCCAGTTCACATTTGAAGGCCCGAAAAGCAGTGGCATGGATATCTGAGAGCAGGAGAGGATGATGTCCCAGCTCCAACTGAGAACAGGAATTTGCCTTTTTCCACTTCTTCTACTCTATTCAGCCCCCAGTGGCTTGGATGATGTCCACTCACAATGATGATGATAATCTTTACTTAATTTAGTGATTCAAATGCCTATGTCTTCTGAAAACATTCTCACAGATTCACCCTAAATCATTTTTTGGCCAGCTTCTGGGCACACCTCAGCCTGGTTAAGTTATAAACAAATTTACTCTCGCATCCTTAGACTATAGGCCTCTGAAGGGCATTCTTGTGCTTTAGTACAACGGCAGATTCATTCCATATATACCTCTGCTTATATCTTATGGATGAAAAACACTTTTAAGAGTAAATTAAATGCATATTCATTGTATCAGGGTTTGAGGTTAAGTGATCCTGAGCTTAGAAATCCAACAGACCTGGCTGTGAAATCAGCACCCCACCTCTCTTCCTTTGTTCTCATTTGTAAAGTAAGAACGATCCCTACCCAACTTCTGGGAGGATTATATGCCAGTAACAACAGAAATGTGGGGGCTTCTAGTAATGTCCCTAGGAGTTTCCTCCGCCAACTGCATCTGGACAGAAACCCTTATTTCATCAGCTCAGTCTAAGAAGGGAAACTGGAACAGTTTTTTCAACAGTAAGAGCCTATTTAAAAGGCACAGGAGCAAGAGAAGATTGGGCCTTAATGTGAAGTTAAGAACATCCGTGTGGTGGATCCAAGCCTACACCAGGAGATTGGGCTGGCACGCTTAAGACTGGAGTGAAGACTGGTAAGAACTACCTCTCACTGTTACTACAGCTTCACTATGTTGAACTCAGAGCTTGAAAATGACAGCAGGCTACACTGTGACTCTAAGTTACGGAAGACAAGAGCAAAAGTCTTCAAAATGACTTCTGAACATAACATTTGTCCTTGAAATGGGGAGAGGAAGTGGTGGTTTTAACTTAATATTGGTGCTAAAGTCAAAGGGTTAAAGCTGCTTGCTCACTCCCTCAACTCCTCTTTCTGTGCCATAAGCCTGCACTACTGCTCTGAATACCATCACATGCCACATGTTCATGTAAGCTGTCTTTTCCAGCAGAATGCAGGTTCCTAATAGCCAAGGCTCAATTTTGGCCACCATGAATTCCTAGTGCCCAGAACCAAATTTAAATACATTGTTATTGGATAAAATAATCTCAATAGTTACAACTATACCACATTTGTTAAAAATGAATTTACCTTCTTTTAAATGTTAGTTTGGTTTAGGTAGAAAAACAAAACTCTCTATATAATTCACCAGTATGACTATGGGAACTGTATTTTTAAATTACATCAGAGAAATTAAAAAGTATATGCACTGGTTCTTAGATATAACTTCACCTTAATATGATATGATGCTTCTCTGCTCTTAGAAGCCAAAATATACATGCTTTGATTATGTGCCTAATGTAAATAAGTCTTTCTCCCCACGACCTGGCCATCTTTGATATAAATAAAAAAGGATACTCTTCCAAGGAAAATGTAATATATATATATATATATATATATATATATATATATATATATATATTCTGTACTTTTTATACTGCTTTATTTTTTTTCCAGAAAATAAAGCTGTGAAGTTAAATAGATATTTTTACACTAATGACATTCTAGAATGTTCTATTCAAGACTTGATGATATAATACACATTTTACAGATTTAATTACCTGTATTATCCTTAAAAATAAAAGACTTAAGGAGCTTCCCATGTAGAACTTCAATTTCTCTATGTCACATTCCTCTACATCCCCAAGTTATTCATTAAAGCTCAACAAATTCTGCCAGGCAGAATTGTGTCAAATCATTTGGCGCCCCAAAGTAACACACATCAAATGATTAATCGGAACCAGGATCACAACTGAGAAGCAAGACCATAACTGCACTATGAACCAGCCCAGTGAGCCCTAGTGCTCCTCTGAAATTCGCCACATAACCCAAGGCATCCCTTTACCTCGCTGCACTGAACAGTCTCCTTTATAGTAAGACAGATAACTTTCCAACTCTGGGTTTATAAATCTTATAATCAGGACTTTTTAGAATTCCTTATTATAAAGAATGGATTCAATCTTTGGTTTGGGGCAGACTGGAGTTCCAGCTCTGAGCCAAGAGCACAGCAAGTGCTAGTCTGACTCACTGATGCTCAACTCATCCATAAACGTAGGAGAAAATACCAACTTAAGTCTGTTAAGAAAAAAAAAAAAGACATTTATAGCAGATCAAAAATAAAGGCATTGTCAGGTGAAGTGGCACATGCCTGGAAGACTGCAAATTTGAGGCCAGCCTCCACAACTTAGCAAGACCCTATCTCAAAATAAAATAAAAATTAAAAAAAGAGGCTGGAGATGTGGCTCAGGGGTTAAGCAATCCTAATTTCAATCACTGGTACTAAAAGTACATAAATGTATAATACTGTTTTATTTCACTATTATTACTAAGCTATTTATTATTAGTTATGAGAGATTTCTTTATTGTATGTTGTGAAGATAAAACTTATTTATATTACCAGCTACTAAGCCCTTTCTATGTTCTTCAAAGGAAAAAAAAAGAACCTACCTCACATGAACCCTTGTCAAAAGCTTACTAGGGCAGTAATTCTGATCATGCCCTGTTACTATCATCAACCGTGGGATACTTTCATATACCAAATGACAATGCTGATTCATTTGCTCAGGAATAACACAGTCCCATCACACTCTAACATCAAAAATATTAGCAATCCAACCTAAGCTGCTCTGTGGATTGTGAGCTTTCCTGTGTTCCTGTGGTCCTATAGAAAGAAGATCATCACAGCATCACAGGTAGCAAGGAACTTTCAGGTTCAGGATTGTCATCCTTCTACCCCAAGTAGGTGACCAGAAAAATGAGCTTAAGTGGATATCTCTGACTACTCTCTCTGTATTTATAATCATCCTCCAAATTTCTCCATCATCTGTTTCAGTGCCTCTTAAACTTCAATGGGTATTAAATTTGTCTGTAGATGGGCTATGCTAGCTTAAATGACCTAACCTGTATAAATAAGTTCCTAAACTAAGCTTCTAAAATATACTTGACTAACCACACATCTCTGGACACTTGTTCTAATCCTTTAAATATGTGGATCATTAAAGTGTACTTTACTGTAAGGTAGGACAGAGGTTGTTAAAAGAAAGATAAATAGATTTAAATAATCCTAACGTGTGAGTTAAATGTCTCAAAGCAAGATTGCATTTAATTTTTCTCTTTAGATCTGAGTACAGCCAAGTATAAGAAATAGACAGTAAGCATCTAGAATTGTACATGGCTAGATTGTTATAGCATGTAGGAAGACTATTATCCACAAATTCAAGCAGAAGGGAAAAAAAGGCAGAATTTTTCCCAACATGTGTCTATTTCCTTTTCTAAGATTGAAAAAGAAACAAGGGGGTATCCATATTCAACTGGCCAATTAGCTACGGCTTGGGCAGATATCCCTCTTGGTTATCTTCAACTCACAACTTAAATCTACTTAGTGTATTTTCTTAATAGGGATAGCCATTGATCCTAGATAGTCCTATATCCTCATTTCTCTTATCTTAAAATAAAAATCTTGATCCCTTTTAAGAGGCAGATTATTAACATGAAAAAAAAAACATTTTCAACAACTTTGCATTTTTTTCATATATAAAATCAAATTTATAATATTAATCTATTTTAGTGGCAAGGAATTAAATCGCCGTAAATGTTTAAGTAATTTACCTACTGACTTCAAGGACCAAATAACTTCTGTAAACCTAAGCTCTTTCCAAAGGAAGAGGTGGAACATCACCTCAACATTTCCTACAGAGGCTTGCTGTGCAGCTGTCAGAGATGTCCATATTGAATAGTCCTACCATCCTTACATTTCCAAATTCAGCCATGACTTGTTATACAGATTTGAGAGGTTACCACTGAGGAGAAAAAGACTGAATGATTAAAATATCAAATTAAGAGAGAAGTTCCTGTCACCCTCATTACGAGATTTAAAAAGGAAAGAAGAGGGTTGGGCCTGCTGAGGGTGGGAAAAGGTGAGCTACAGCTTCTGAAGGGATGAAATGATGATCTACATAAAGTAACGGTCTACTAGCACTCACTTTCACATACCTTTGCTTTTTTTTTAACCTTTAAAGGCAGCATAGCTACCTAAATGTCTCTTCCCACTTTTACTTTTGATTCTCCTTATTATCCCTATGTAGTGAAATAGCAACATATTATTTTCAGAGAAGTCCTGAACACATATTTTCAAACATCATAATGCCTCTTGGGATGTAATGATAATTTTCAGAGATAAATTACATTAACATACACTATCATTAAAACACATATTTACACATCTCAAAAGAACTTTATAGTCCTGGAAAAAAATTTACACAGACCCTCAGAAATATTTGCTCTGAAAAAAAAATCAGTGAACTTTACTTACTTGTATTGATCAGAAATTGATTTGACACACCAGGATGATCTACATCATGTATTGCACTAGCAAAAATTGCTGCAAGAATCTCCAAATCTGTAAACACAGCCTGGAAAATCAGATAATATCAATATTACTATTATATAAGAATATAAATAAAAAGTATTAATAAAATGACAAATGACTTCCTAGAATTTAAATGGAAAACAAACCTTCAAATATGTTATCACCATGTATTATGAACAGACTTTTAGCTAATGAGGTACCTGTAAACTTTTTAAGCATAATTCTGGAAGAAAATATTTCAACTTCATTATATCTGAGGATCATTATACTTTTTTAAAAATCAGAAAAAATGAATGTCTTAATAAGACATGGGAAATTCTTTTCTTGGATCCAAATCAGGATTTCTCAACCTCAGCACTGTTCACATTTTGTGTCAGGTCACACTATGTGTGATGATGTCCTGTACTGGTACATTATAGATACTTAGAAGAATTATTGGCTTGACCCATGACATGCCAGTAGCATATATAAACAAAAATGTGATAGTTTTGACAACCAAAAATTTCTCCAGGAATTCCAAGTGTCACTAGACGTTGGGGGGGGGGGGGAAGGGGCAAGAAATCATCTACAGTTGAAAACCACTCATCCAAATGATGAGGTACTAACACAATTTCATGCTGAGAACAATGCAAACTATATCCAGAAAGAGAATCTTTCCAAAAATGATTAAGGAAATCAAATTGCTTTAGTAAACACTTAGCAGAATAACATCTTAGGATTTAAAAAAAAATTAAAGTATTTTTTCCTAATAAATTCTATGGAAAATATCAATGCATTCACTGTTTACATTTTATAAATTAATCATTCTTTGAACTCTAACTTAAAAAGTCATCAAAATGAATTCCCAGAACACAAACAAAAGTCCAGATGTGCATTATTACATGTCCACTGGGATCATTTCAAAAGAAGAAATATAAACAGATGAATCCCTAAATCTCTGACCCACTTTTACAGACAAATTCATCAAAGCTGCAACTGTTTTATTAACCACAACATTTCTCCCCTGTAAGTCAACATATTTCCAATAAAGCCAATTACTATGTGCATCACAAATTCCTCAGTTTGAAAGTTTAAGACACTCATGAATGGCAAGTTAGTGTTCTTAAGGTTTTTAAAAACAGATTTACCTCCAAAGCAGGTGTAGACAGTAGCACATGAGTGGACTGGACAACATCTGCAGCATGGATGTTGTTATGATAGGCCACATCAGCATGGTAATGGTCTTCAAGGGTCATAAGGTATGTAATTAGAGTGTCTACTGGAATTTTAAATGTTTTTAACAAATCCCGTTCCTGTAGGAGAAGATATCCTTGTAACATTTTTGTCTTTATATTTTTTAAAAAAATGTTTCACACAGAATGCTAAAACAAACAAACACCCCCCCACCTGCACACACACACACACACACACACACACACACACAAACCCACCAGGGCTTCCTACAGATGACTCAGAAACAGAAATAGCACTTTCCCATGTTCAGTGAGAGAAGTGGAAATATTTGGGAAGATCGAGGAACTTACGGGACAATATCAGAGTTGAGTTGTCCTTCTGGAGGACAATACTGCTTTATCCAAACCTAAGGTCTCAGGAATGTACTGCCTACTATAAAAGCTTCAGTATCCCATGACCATGGAGGCACCAGCGCTGGAGCACCATTGCCTCATCCCCACCAGCCCCAACCTCATTCTAGAACTGGAGTTTCCCATTCCAGTCCCAGTGTATCAGTAACAGACTCAAATTCTCATTTAAATCTCACTCTGAGCTGAGGCAAGGGCTCCACAAGAAAAAGTAGTGGATATGGAAAAGGTAGTAGCAGATTAAAGAAATTATGTTCTGAGGTTAGTCTGCAGGGAAGTTACTCATTTTTTAAAGTTAGCACTCCATTCCCTATGCAAGTCAGGGTCATGAAGATGAATCTTAAACTGTTGTTTTAATGAATTGCTTCATTCTCCCATATCACATGTTTTTCTTAGATGGAAACAAAAATAAAATTGATTTGTGTTCTACCCACACTCCACATTTCTCTACCTTTATTTGTCCCTTGGAAAAGGAACAGATAAGGGAAAAGATACTATCAAAATGAACAACAACAAAAAAGAGTGAGAGGGGCTGGGGTTGTGGCTCAGTGGCACAGCATTTGCCTAGCATGTGGGAGACCCTGAGTTAATCCTTAGGACCATATAAAAATGAATAAACAAAATAAAGGTATTGTGTCCAACTACAACTAAAATATAAATACTTTAACAAAAAGGGTGAGTGATAAGGAAGATGAAATGCATACACTTTTCATAGACTCAACAGTCAGTCCCTGCACAAAAGAGATGTGATAGAACTGCTATACCTGAAATATGGTGTGCATGATAACAGTCAGAGGCCGGTTACCAGACAACTCAGCTATTCTGAAAACATGAAGACCCCATTTGTTCACATCTTCTAGTTCCTGGCATTGAAAAATGACACCAAATAATTAGAAAGTGGAAGAACATGAGGCAATGAAACACAAATATTTAAAAATCTAAAAAATTGTTAGATATTTTTAAACAATGACTCATTTTAAATATAAGCAATATACTATAAAAATAAAAGCAAACTTTAGGAAATTTTACTTAAATGTACTGAAAACAGAATAGCATTGCTTAGATTGTAATTCTGACAACACATCACGTTCACAGATTTTGAATATTTGAATATCAATCCCAAAGCATTTCTTCAATAGATAATATTTACTCACAGAAACTTAACTATTCTTGTACAACCCAGAAGAGATGATAGACTTCTAACTTCTTCAAACCAAAAATTAAATGAAGATGCAAAAAAGTAAGAAATGTGTACTAAACCACCTGTCTAAATCCACATATTAATAAATTCAAATAACTGAAAGAGCTTTATAAAGTGCTTTTCCATTTTCAAAACAAACTCATATAAATTAATGAACTTTTCCATCTATTTAAAAGAGAAGAAATCAAAATTCATGCAAAACATCACTGCATACTTATGATTACGCTCTCTGAAATTATCTTACCTTGGCCAGAACATCTTCTTGTTCTGTTTTAACTCCAAACCTTGGGATACTTGAATTAGTCAGACTAGAACTATGCATCAATTTCTTGACTCCACTGATCTGAGACATTGGCCTTTTCTTTTTCTCCTTTTCCTTCTGAGTTGGAGAAGGAATTTCCACTTCATGTTGCTTATCTTAAGAAATTTAGAAATTGTTCTACAATTATTATGAATTCTACTTTAAAAAAAACACAACATGCATAATTAGGCAGCATATAATTAATCACTGGGAAATATTTACAAGTTATACTTTTCTAATAGAGTTGAATATTCATAATTTGATGAAAACTTAATATCCTCACATACAAAATTAAGCAAATAAATTCCATAATAAACTAATTAATATCAAATGTGTGCAGTGGTTACTTCCTGATAGATCACCCAATGAAAAAAATCATGCAAGACTTAATCATGATAGCAGACTCACAGAAAGTACAATTCTTGATTATTTGCTCTGTTCACCAACTCCATTACTGTATGACAATAACCTAGAGGCTTGAAACTGCTCTTGCCAACTAAGGATTTTCATTTTCAACACATACTTTAAAATAATAAAAACTTCAAACACGAATGTAATAAAAATAGCAGTGTACAAATCTAACAGCTAATTAAAACCGATCAGAATATGGGAATTGAAGCAGCATTTTTTGAAAGAAAATATAGGTTTCCCCTTTATTTCCTGTTATTATAGAAATAAGCTTTCTAAGGAAAAAAAATTCAAAGGGAAGTAGTTCCTTTTGACATTTGACAAGATAAATTTAAAAAAATTTAAAATGGAAACAAGCATATTCAATGACTTGAATACCTCAGATCTTTTCTTTTTCTATACCACAGTGAGATAAGTTATGATGTAACCAAGTTTTATGGGACCCACAGAGAATTCCAATTATAAGTTATTAAGTGATTTTACATCAATGCTCTTTATCATTTTCTACAGTAAAATCAGATATCTTGGTACATTCATTCTTCCACTATTTCAAGCAGTCAGCAAACCTACCCATTCTTGTACATTGTAAACATTCATGTCTGTTCAGTAATGTGCCAATCAGCCATTAGAACAGTTTTGTTTTGAAAGTAAATTTAAATCAATGATTTGTTCAAATTACTGATTTTCACTTATTGCACTTTCTTTCTGCTGATGAGGTAGAGGGGCTGCCCCAGAACATCATACTTTCAGCTATTATTAGCACACTGTTCTTCAGCAGTTGCACTGTACTTGCTCACTAGATTGCCAGGCGTGGTATGCATTAGACAATCAAGTCATCAAGGACGGGACGATTTCTAATTTATCATTAAGTACCTAGTGCCTAGCCAGGGAAGCATTTAAGAAAAATTTGTCAAATCCATGCATAAATATCTTATAAAATACATTGTACTGTTCTGTATTATGAAAAAAACTGTCTAGGAATGTAGCTCAGTGGTAAAATGTTTGTATGTGTGAAGACCTGCATTTAATCCCTGGCACCACTGAGTAAATAAAAAAATATTTACTTTGTTACCTTATATTCTAAGGCTTAGAAGTTTACAGTATCAAATTATTAAGATAATAAGTACAAACGGAATTTTTGACACTTATTTGGTTTCCAAAATGAGTTGGTGCTTCAATCCCTTTCCAAAACCCAACAAGCAAATAATTCAAAAGAAAAATTTTAAGCTGCATGGAGTTACTCTCACCTAAGAATGTGTTTGATATGTACTCCGACACTTGGTTTCCAGACCGGCTCATTTCAGAGAGATGGGTGAGCTCCCGATTAAGCATTCTTTTAAACTGAAAAACCAAAAGGTAAAATGAAATAACAGAAGAGGAAATTTTAAGTGAAATAACATAAGCGTATCCTGGGACACAGAAAGATACATCCTCAAAATTTTAAAGTTTCTTGACAATTTAGAGGAGAACTCTTCAACAGAACCTTCAGCAATCATAGGAAAGAACCATAATCTGTGTCATTTGTGACAGTGGCTGCCAGGCACAGATGGCTGCCACACACTTGAAATGTGGTCAATGTGATCAAGAAACAGAATTTTGAATTTCATATAATTACTCTCAATTTAAATAGTGTGTGGCTGGTGGCTATGACATTGAGTAGCTCAGATTTTGACAATCAATGACAATAGTAAAAACAATTATACACTTTAATGTATTATTGGTATTTAGATAAAAATATGATTTATAAGCACACAAAAGTGTTTTCACATGACTAAGCATGGTATATTTTTATCATTTGGTTTATCATTACCAGAAATGAATATATAAATAATATTGGTCAAAGGTTAAAATCTGATATTTTACCCCAAAGAAAACTTCAATAGATTTGAGTACTTTTGGGGAACTGAGGAAAAATAAAACTTAAATTAACACTACATAATATATTCTTTAATTATTTTTTTTCAAGTAAAAAGTACAAGGCTTTTGGTTCTCAGCATTCACAGAATTTGCCAACCCAATTCCCAAGTCATGAAACAAACAAACAAACAAACAAAAACCCCATAAATTTTCTTTATTGTTATTTTATTACTTTGCAACTTATTTTACTAAAGCTACAGTGCTTGTTTTATCCAAAGACATCATGCGGCATTGCCAACATTTTCAAAGATTTGATACTTCCCTGCACATCTGCTGCTTTTTTAAAAAAATCTTTAATAAAATGTTTTAATTCTTTTATACTTAAACACATTTAAATTTTATCTAATCATGCATGCTCAACAGTCATACATGGCTAGTGGCTAATGTACAACTTAGAGATTTCAAAATGCATCCTTGGTTTATCACAATCTAATATATATAATGCATTTACTACTTTCCAAAAAAATGATAGAACCTTAAAAATTTATACTCTTCCTGTTTTTTATGTTTTTTTCCTTGCAATTTACAAATATCATAACTATTATGCCCACTGTTTTTCAATTATATTTGGCCACCTACTTGCCATTTAATTTTAGCTCATCATTTCTTCCTGCCTCAGTTTTTTTTTTCTTCTGTCAAATATTTGGTGATTGAAGAACTACTTTTATATTTCTTTAAAGCAGGTGAATTAATGGCAAATTCTCTTATGTTTTCTCCTCTTCCTTGAAAGTATCTTTATTCATATTAGAAATTTTGAAGGTTAATTTTGCTAGGTAAAACGTTCTAAGTTGACATCTATTTAACTTCAGCCTTTTTGAGTTGTTATTCTGCCTTTAGCTTCCACTGTAATTATTTTGATTGCTTTTCCTTTAAGGGTATTGCTTGCTGTTGAATCTGGACATTAAGTCTATGGCCATACAACCTTGAACATGTCCAATCTCACCTGTATCTGAATGTTAAGATTTTCTTTTGCCACCATTTCTAAAAAGGTATTCTATTAGGATAGTAGATGTATTTATTCTTCCTTGAATACATCCTCTCGGGAGTTTAGGATATTTTGTATCTTTGCCTTAATGTCTTGTGTCAACAGTGAAGATATTCAGCTAGTAGTTAACACCTCAGATATTTCTTCTAATATATTTTCTCCTTTCTCCTTCCCTCCAATATGTGCCTCAAGTTTTATTATAGACACATTCTATATTATTTTTCCTTGTTGCTATTATTTTATATTTCTTTCTTTCTGTGTAAATATATTCTACTGACTTAGTTTCCTGTATACAATACTGTGCCATTTCTAATATGATCATAAACTCATTTAATCTTAATACCCATACATACAGCAACTCAATTTGTTGGAGTGCTATACCCTTAAGCATCTTTAGACACTTCTCTTGGCATTTTCATTGCCCTTAAGTCATCTCTTAACAAAGAATTGACAGTACTGACATAGTAGTTGCTTCTTAACATGTCTTCCTTTGACTTTGAAAACAGCCCAATTAGTCTTTTTTAAATATGCTTTTAATATTTCTCTTAACATACAGAAACAATATGGTTTCAATATATAAGGTAACTGCTATTAGAAACTTGACCAAAGCCAGATACATCACTCCTTATCTTTAGCAGCCTTTAAGTGGTTGAGCTTCACTAGAAATTCTCATTTAAGTCTGGAGAAGAGCAGTGAATTTATCTTTTAGAAATGTTTGAAATGCAATTATTCCTCAGTGTTGAATTAGCTTATTTAGAATGTTCAAAAAGTACTGCTTCTCTACATTATTGTTACAAAGATGACCTAACTCAATGTAGTTAAATCTCTCCAAAAGTCACTTATTGATCATCTAAATTAGGCATAAGGATTGAACTCTCCCTACTAAGCACTGCAGAAGGTCATTACAACAACAAATCAATAAACTGCTGGACACAGTCATGCATACTAGCACTCTCTGGATGTCAAAAACCAGCTGGTCATGATAAATACAAGTTATAGTTGTCAATTCAGAGGTCTAGGAACCTTATTCTCAAACCCAGGAACACAATGGTTACCTTCTTACTCTACTTTCTTTTTGTAACTTCTTGTTAATTATAAAATGCACATGTGATAGAAAACCCAGAATTCAATACAGAAGAAAGAAACCATGTAAACCCATTACTTAGAAATAATCACAATCAGTTATATTTTCTTCTATGCCCTTTTTTAACCTCTGTGAGATTTTTCAATTAAAAATTGGCATCATATAACATATAAAACATGGTTTCTTCTTTTATTCACTTAGCATGTTATAGTATCATCTACTAGAAAGGCCTTCTAAGAATATTCGTAAGATGTTTGCAATACTGTTCAAATTTTTTTCTGTCCATCTTATTAAATTATGTATCCTTGAGTAAATTATGGGTTACTGATTAATTAAGCTAATGGAAAGTGTCTTGTATTCAGTCTGGCACATAACAGTGGCTTAACTTATTTGAGTTCTTTTTCCTAGCCCTCTTTTTGATACTCAGTTCCTATTTTTGTGTATTTTTTAATTGATATTAATTTTTATGATTGAAGAACATGCACTTGAAGGACTTGATTATAGTTATGACTAGCTAGCCCCCTCTTCATCCAATCTCATAAAAGAATTTAAGACATAGAGGAAACTATGTTCAAAAACATACTATATCATATATAATCTCACACAAGTTAGAGAGTGGACAACACATAGTGCTTTACAGATGAATCCACCTTTGAAAACATCCATTAAATAGAAATACACACACACACACACACATACACACACAAACACACACAAAAAGACAGTCTTCTATTAACATTTGAAGCATGCACTCAAGTAAGTATCTCTTTGACTAGACATTGTCCCTGTCATAAGCTGCCAAGTTGCTATAATCACAAAGTCCTTTTATGTAAAAGGTGTGAAATAGGCAGTCTTTTCAGCCTCTGCCAGCCCCTCAGCAGTCTGTACAGGGAAGGTGTCCACCTGCCCTCTGTCAATGTAACTAAACACTAAATCTTCTGGGGCAAGTGGAAAAATTAGATGAGGATCCAGGTATTCACAGACCCATCTTCTAACTTGTGCACAAGCTCTAACTTAGAAGGAATATATTGTCATATGCACAAATAGAAAAATATTTGTTACCTGCAAATCTGGGACACAAATTACTGATGCATAATTTTTCTGGTGATTAAAATATATAATTCATCAAAATAGCCAGTTATTACAGATAAATAAAGCAAAAAATGCCAGAGAATCTATTGTGTAGACTGAATAAACGAGACTGCATATTCCATTGAATATTTCACATCACACATATTATGCCCAGACTATTCTTTTGTTTTTGTTCAAAACAGTGAGAATGCAGATCTGAATGGTGTGTTTTACATTTCAGAACTACAGTTCTCCGGTTACATGGTTTACATTCCCAATTGTATTTAAGTTCTATATTTAAGATTGTTAGGGCTGGGGCTGTAGACTAGTGGCAGAGCGCTTGCCTAGCATGTGTGAGGCACTGGGTTCAATCCTCAGCACCAAATAAAAATAAACAAATAAAGGCAATATGTCCATACACAACTACAAAAAAAAAAAAAAACTTAAAAAAAAAGATTAAGAAAACAAAATAAGACAAATTATGTCCATCTCATTCCACCATCCTTAACCTAAGTACATGTATGAAGATATGAATGGTGTGACTCCACTTTGTGCACAACCAGAGAAATGAAAAATTGTACTCTATATGTGTGCTATGAATTGAAATTCATTCTGCTGCCATGTATAAAAATTAGAATAAATAAATAAATTAAAGAAACAAAAATATAATTAAAATATTTAAAAATATAGTCCTCTGAAATCCTGAATCATGCCACTGTGCTACTGGATATATATATATATTACATACTCTCCTAGTATACATTCAAGAAGGTGGTACAGCTCAAACAGAAAGAAAATGCTTATATTTAGCTATGATTTTCTGCTAAAAATTCCTTTAATTTGCTGTTCTGTGACAAGTTTGGAATACATCAGTATTAAAAGCTACTTAAATTTAAATTGGCTGCATAAAAATAAAATCTTCAAAATGCATAAGACCACGTCTGTATATTTAGATTCTTGGAGGTATTGTTCATACCCAAAATATAAACATGAAGCCTTTAAAAAATGTATCAAATATGAACTGGCTAAAAGCTAAGAGATAAATTGAGGAGTGAGAGGGATTATGGGTGTTTTGGGGGTTACTTTCTATACTTTTCTGTATTTAAAAAAAGTAGCCAAGAAATGCTTAGCAGAATCCACATAATGAAAATCGATATATTTAAAAACATTTTAAAAATCTGGACCATCCATAAATTTAAACATTGAAATGTTTTCCAAAAATTAAAGAAAATCTCAAAAGTAAAGGGGGAAATGTCCTTTAAAATAAGCAAAGAAACAGATAAAATATTTCAAACTTCAAGTCCTTAAAGTAATGGAAAAATGAATCTTTAAAAATTTGTGCAATTGCCTCAATAATCAAGGATGAGCCTCACTTTCTGAAGTGATACTTCACCCAGAACTGAACTAAGTTTTTCTACCTTTCACTACCATCATGGAGGTAGAACACCATGCTATCATTACCACAGAACAGGCAAAAAGCTTGCTAAATATGAACACATTCTTATTAAATTTAGTGTATTAATTCACTTCTTGAGATTAACAAAAGCATCATCATCATACAAACTTTTAAAAATAATTTTACACTAAGATAATCAATTTTCATTTTGAGACAAATATCAATGTCAATTTTAATGTCATCTAGAGTTGTATATCCAAAGATGGAAAAAAAAATCTTTGCCATATTAAAGTAGTACAGGCATTTAGCAAGAGCCATAAATTAACTGTATAACCTTAAACTGTTACATGTTAATTGGAATCCATAAATCAGAATAGGAAATTTGGCTAAAAAATTATTTGCAAATGAATTTTAAAGCACAACACAAACTTATACCATATGACAAACAGAAGAATCACTGCACATCAAAAAGCTATTTTAACAAACTACACATGATAAAAAGTTATCCAATCTTATCTTGAACACCGAAAACCCATATTTCTTTCATAGTTTGTGTGAAAGGGAAAAATATAGAATTGCTTAAAAGGCTTAAATACCATCATAATTTGTTAACAATATCTGTTATGTAATCAGAGTAACCAGGAGTTTTCAAAGGAAAAATCAATCTTACCTTTATGTAGCCCCAAGACACTGACAGCAAATAGTTTGCTTCAGGCATTTTTGATTGCTTATCAAAAATGCTTATATATATGATAAATATGTTCAAAAATATTTGTATCTTCAAATCCTTTATACTTTCACAATCCCCGCAAGCCAGTGTGGGATTTTAAAGATTTTGGTAATTAAGTATACAAAAGAATGCCTCGTATTAGGTTCCATCCAGTCGTCTTCCCATTAAATACATTCCATTTGTAAAACTCCAGAATGGAACAAAATTCAACAATTATTCTGAATAAAGAAAATCCATGTGATAAAAGAATAGCTAAAGATCTAAGGGTCTGCATCTTTCTCTCTCCCAGCTCCAGGGCTTAATGAATAATGTATATCAAGATGCTTAGCTGCAAGAAAGACTAGTTCTGTCAAAAGCTACCAAATAAGGAACTGCAGGGAAGCTGGGAAGAGTGACAAGAAACCCCTCCCACAGAACCCCAACTATGCACCAATCCTATTCCATCCTCCAGAGTGTGAGGGCAGGGGGTGTGGACCTGGCGCAGGCTGCTTTGTGATTGGCTGGCGAGGGCGAGCCTCTGGGGAAGAGGTTTTCCACCTGACCCGGTGAGCGCCATTTAATAATGGTCTCCCTACAGCTCGGAGGCTGCCCTGAGAAAGATGAATGGGGCTTCCCTCTTACAGAGATGCATAACGACCATGACACCATTCAAAATCCGCAGCTCATTCTTAGACAAGGACTGACAGCCCTTCTGGAACCTTTTCTATGAATTTTAATATTCTTGGACTTTACTTGCATCCACATAAATGCTGCTCTGAAAGACAAGCATGCATTTTAATTACTTTCTTTTCTCAAATCCAAAACAAGTGGCTTCCCTGGTGACCTAGATATAACCATGGTTCTCCCCCTGTTCATAATAAAAGCTAAGGGATTAGAAAATGTGACCTATGCCCAGAATTCACAAATGCAATGATGCAGCCTCTGAGCTGTATGGTATGGCTGGTCTCAGGTCCCTTTTTTTTTTGGTGGTGCTATGTGTGCCTGAGCTCTTTAATTTCCAAAATCTTAATGTAGAGATGATTTATTATAAATCTGACTTGGGAGAAAATGAATCCAAAAGCTAACAAGCTGTGTATGGATAAAGAATGCAATGTTTTGTATATAGATTTCAGGATCTATATTTTGATCAGAAGGGAACATTTTTGTGGCTGTAAACTTAAAGTTAAGTGTGGCTTTTAGGAATACAGAACTAAGCTGAAGAGTAATCACAACTATATAGAATGTGATTCTTTCAGGAAAAAACATTTTTATGTATGGTTTAGAGTAGTATTACTCTGTAATTTTTATATTAAAGAGGTCTTTTGTATGAGAAAAGGGGGAAATCTTGCTTTTGCCCTATTTTAACATAAAATCCTGCCCATTCTCCCTCATCTCCATCTCAAAGTTTTATTCTCAACTCTTTTGTAACTTAATGATATGATTACTGCACATTCTTCCTGTCATTGAAGTACTTCTGTTGTTCAGGTTTGTCTGTCTTAGATAGTATGCCCTCATCATAAATACAGCAGTTCCTCCTTGTCTGCAGTTTCACTTTCTACAGTTTTTTAGTCAAAACACATTAATTGGAAAATTCTAGAAATAAACAGTCAGAAGTTTTAATAACTTTGATTTTGGCATATTGTTAAAATTATACTATTTTATCTTGAGTTATGGTTGTTGATCTCTTATTAGGCCTAAACTTATAAATTGTATCATTATGTTTGTACAAGAAAAAATATAGTATATTATATGTAGGTTTTGATATTCTTTACTGTTTTAGGCAGCCAGTGGGGGTCCTAGAACATATCCTCTGTAGGTAAGAGGGGGACCACTGCATTTCCTTCATCTTTGAAATTCTATTGATTACCTGATGCTAAAGTTCTTAGTTGCT
Source organism: Marmota flaviventris (assembly GCF_047511675.1). NCBI lineage: Eukaryota > Metazoa > Chordata > Mammalia > Rodentia > Sciuridae > Marmota > Marmota flaviventris. The sequence continues at coordinate 120,054,677 of NC_092502.1, read as the reverse complement.
ATTTACACCCCTTGTGTTTTATTCCCTAAATTTCTCTTAATCCTTTACAAAAGATAAGAAAAAAGGCAAAACTTTTTTTTTTTTTAATATGGTCTTTCATCCTCCTTACCTTCTTTGAAGTGTTCAGCCTTGTTTGATCACTCTTAACACTTTCCCTGAACTCCCAGGGTCCTGAACTTCTTTTTTTTCCACTGCTCTGACCATCCCTTCTTTGCTTTCTTCTATTAATCCCCTAACTCAGGATCTCCACAGACTCTCTCCCAGGCCTACACTCTTCAATGACTACTTCTAAGTTGAACATTAGTACTGTATTTCCAAAAATATAATACTCTTCCCTTTCAAATGTCCTGCCAGTCACGTCAAACTTTTTCAAAACTATGAAACATTTTTCTATTTAAAGTAGTTCTTATCATAACTAACTCCCATTGCAGTCAGGGGGCCCACGTTGTATCCAGTGTCTCAGATGAAATCCGTGACTCCTAACATCCAATAGGTGTCTCATGTGAGTCACACACTGTCAGGTGTTTAATATAAATCATCTAACTGAATCCTCGAGTAACCCTGACATGTTCCCCTCTACCACATTACCTTCTCTCCTTCCCCAACATCGTGACCAAGTCCTATCTTTCATAAAATGCCATTACTTTCCTTTTGTTCCTTTCTATTCCCACTTCCGTCATATCAATCCAAATACTTAAAAGAGTAAAATAGAAAATACCTTCAATTTCATTCCCTCCAATCTCTCATTTCCACATAAACAAGACACTTTGAGAGAAAAAATAAATTTCCCAAATTCACCCAGCACCTGGACTCTAATCCTAACTTCTAAATTGGTTAGTGCAGCAGCTAATCTGCAAAAGACTCCTAATGAGTCACACCACTCCACTATGCTGAATCTGAGCTGGCCTGTATACTCACATGATGCTGCATGACTGCTGAGGCTAAGTCACAGAGGCCTTGAGTTATCACCTTGCTTTCTCTGAACTTGCTATTGGAATCCCTGTGCTGATATGTAGGAAAGTATAGTGTGGGGGATATGGAGAGATTGTGCCTGCCTAAAAACAAGCACACATATCTGCCCAGTCACCAACCAGACCAGAGATGAAGAAGCCATCCTGGTCATGCAGCCCAGTTTAGCTTTCAGATGACTCCAGCCCCATCCACTACCTGACTGCAACCACAAGGGACCCCAAATGAGAATGTCTAGCCATGCCCACAAAATCATGGAAACTAGTAAAAATATATTGTATTTAAAATTTGAAGTGATTTATTATACAGCAATCAATAGCCAGAACAGTTAGGAGGATTAAATGAAATGTGTAACTCTACATCATGTACAACTAGACAAATGAGAAGTTATACTCCATTTATGTATGATGCATCAAAATGCATTCTACCCTCACACATACCTAATTAGAATAAAATAATAAAATAAAAAAATAATATATGCAAAGCACTTGAAATAATGATATATAATAAAACAAATAGATATCAGATGATATTGATAACAATAATTCCATTATCATACCAACATTTTAAAAGTAATGTCTTAGTTACAGACAGACACAATATCTTTATATTATCTGTTTTTATGTGGTGCTGAGGATTGAACCCAGTGACTCACACATGCAAGGCAAATGCTCTACCAACTGGGCTACCACCCCAGCCCCATACCAGCATTTTTTAACTCTCAGACTACTACTTTTCTTAATATACTATGTTTCCTTTCATCTGCATCATGTCACTCTGTGTCTCAGGTCTGAAACTCTGTCATTGAATCTCCACTATTTTCTTGCTTCTGACCTTCCCCCCTCCAGGGCCATACTGATTTCCATTGCCAGACCTCATTTCCTCAAATCCAGCCTCAGCCTGTAACTTCAAAGCTAGTAACCCACCACCTACTTCCTTCCATCTACATTCCTCTGTGGGATCCAGATTGCTGCTCCTAATCCCTAAATGCAAAACTGTTTTCAGCTGCTCTTTGACATCTCTGTTCTGTCCCTGGGGGCTAGAATTCCACCTGTCTCTTGGAGCAGCAGCCCCCATTTCCCTATCTTTACTAGCTCCTTCCTCCTTCCACTCTGCCTGCCTCAAACCAGCCCTTCAAAGTCAGATTTAAGTTATTCAAGTATGTCTCAAACATAACTATTCCTGTCCTTCTCCAAATTTTAATTATCCTTTATTCACCCCTTCATACAAAAAAATATTTTTTACTAAGCTCCTACTATATGCCAACCACTGTCCCACATGCTGGGGGACACAGTATAAACAAAACACATTTTCCTACCTGGAGCTTACATGCAACAACTAAGTTAGCAAGACAAACACACCACAGGATGAAAAGGGCAATGGAGGAAGAGAAAGGAGAGGGAGGCAATGAAGTGTTAGGACACAGAGGGTCAGGGAAGCCTCTCTGAGATGATGGTCATCCAGAGATCTGGAGCAAGAGCCCTGGGAGGGGGATCCAGGCTAGGGGCACACCCAGAGCAAAGGCCTCCAGGCAGCAACACACGTGGTGGTAAGCTCCCAATGAGTATCACCCCCTATCATTTAAATCCCAGTCATACTTCAAAGTGGTTCTCAGCAAGCTTAGGCTCACTGCCCTGACTCCTTGTTGTCTATCCGCCAGTCGATTTTATTCTTTGACAAGCGTCAAGTTAACATTTTCTTTTTACAACAAATATTTCTTGTACCCTGAATTGAAATTCTTAATGACAATTCCTGTAAATATACTTTGCTAAATATAGGCACACAGACTAAATACTCCCTACGTAGATAATCTTTCAAAAATAAGTAGAATGGTTTATATCAGTAACATAAGGAGAAGTAAAAGAATTTATATTGAATAATACAAAACATAAATATTGTATACAACCATATTAAAAAATCATTAGAAGGTTAGATCTTACTATTCCTGTCTAGCTATGACCTTGAGGGACTTATTTAAATGTTTCATGCTCAAATTTAGTCATCTGGAAAATGAGAATAGTGTCTACCTCATAGGGTTGCTGTGGGAATTAAATCAGTGCATATAATCGAAGCACTTGGAACAGTAAATGCTATGTAAGTGTTCACTGTGATTTCTCTGATATGGAAGATGGCCATGAAAATTACAGCAGCATGAAAATGAACACACAGAAATTATATTAGAAAGACTGTGTTTTTCTCCTGAAATGGTTAGGATTACTCTCGGAAGCCTTCAAATATAACCAAGTACAAACTTCCCCTAACATGATGCTGTTGCTGCATTACTGAAGAGCTAGTGTGGATAAAACCATGTAAAAATATTTCGTGTGTGCATGTAAAAAGGAGCTGGGTTCTAGGCTCAGCTTATTATAAGGGCGTTTTTCATCTACATGAACAGTTGGAAGTCCTGTGGGTGGGACAGAGCAATCCTTCATGGCAAAGGACTTTCCTATGGACTTCAGGATGTCCAGTCTCCCTAGCCTGTGCTCACCAGAGAAGCACCCCACACTGTGTTCCCCAAATTTTCTGAATAGTCCAGTGTTAAGAATCTCTGTTCTAGTTGTTTCTATTGCCCTGAGTTTAGCCTCTACAATCAGAAGGTAGAATCATTGAGAGAAAATATATATCTTACTCCTTTTCTATATTTCTTGAGGTAGTTAATGATCACAAACACAAAAAGGTTGTTGATTGATGCAGAAGCAAAAATTAGCAACATTTTTAACCACCTATAGGAGATAGGAAAGGATCAGAGGTGTTACCCTCAGCCATGTCACCAAAAACATTTAAAACAAATTATATATGGCAAAACAACAGAACCTGTCTTAAAAAATGATCCAAAACCACATATGGTTTTCCCTGCTTCTGACTGTCCACTGCCCATTCTCTTGCTGAACACAATGGTGTCTCCATTCCACAGATTTCCATCAGCAACAACATGCACTAATGCTCAGAGAGGTGTCAGATTTGAGTTGATTCAACTGTAAATCCCTAATATGCTGCCAGAAGATTACTGCAAGTGTTAAGTAAAAAGTACCAAGGAAGATTTCCATATTTCAAGGGAATAAGAAGTCTTTTTTAAGCTCTAAGCTAAATTAAAACTCATTTTATTTTTTTCCCATTACACAAAACAGACTAGAAGCTTGTTCCTACTGCCATGGTAGGAAGAACTTGGAGAGGATTCTAGACAATCCAGAAGAGAAATTCAGATGGATCCAGAATGGTGCAACTCTTACTGTCAGACTTGACTTCTGTGGATTTTAAACTGTCTCAAGTTATTAGATGTCTATTATGCAATGAGAGTTTTATATACCTTATTTCTTATCTTTGCAACATCTCAGTAAGATAGATACTCTGCCCATTTTAAAGTCAAAAGATGGACATTCTTAAATACTTGATAACTTGCCCCATGGGTGACAGCTCAGGCAAACCCAGTCCTCTTTGTGCCTTTGCTCACCATGGTCTGTGATGGTTCATCATCTAAAAGGCTGATGCAAGCTCTATGGTCATTTATAGGAATCCAGGAACAAATTCTTTTACCCTCAGTTCTTTTGCTGAATCTACAGCATCTTGAATGAAAGAACCATGGTTACTATCTCTGTGGTCCGATCTCCAGACAGGGTGGATCCTACCAGCTAATTTAGTTAGGAAGCAGTGCCCAGATACGCAGCCCCACCCGAGTGAGACATGCCTGTGTTTGGGAATGCACTATGAACCAGACAAGGATGTGCTCTCATGCAGAGTGGGCGCAACACATTCAGAAAAGGAACCGAGGTCCAAAAATTCCTGACAACGCCGTTTGAGGGGCAGCACCACAGCTAGAATTCAGATTCCTAGTTGTAATCTGCCACTCTTGAACATGCAAATGGCTTATAAACATAGACGTTGAAACAGGAAAAAAAAAAACAAAAAAACTTGCCATCAGTGATTCTCTTGAGAATCACTACATCCCACTCTTCTTCATTTTCTCAGTCCTTAATAGATACTCTGAGCAATCAGCAAGCTCTCTGGAGTATTTCAGGATACTTAAAATTCTATGGATGGAGTTGAATCTTTGACACATTAACATATGGCTGGCATCATTGACTTCAGAACACTGGTCGAGACAGAGAAGCCACAGTTTTTAATAGGGAAAAAGAAAAACCAAAACATGAGGTAATTGGGGTTCAGAGAAGTCAAGTGTCTTGCTCAAGGTCACAAAGCCAGAAAGTAGTAATGCCAAAGTTTAAAATCAGGCTGTCTGGCTTCCGCCCAAAACAGTATTTCACAAGATAAACACAGAAAGTCAAGTACTGTATGTTCTCCCTCCTGTGTGGAAACTAAAAAAAGACCAGAAAGTAGAATAGTGATCACCAGGGACTAGTGAGGGGAGGAAGGGGGGTGGTGAGAAATGGGTGATTTGGTCAGTGTAGGATATACGTATGCATGTATGGAAATATCATACCAAACTCCATTGACATGTACAATTAATATATGTTAATAAAAAAACAGCATTTCGGACTTTGTTTTATGTTTATCCCAGAATCTACACAAAAGGTCTATTAATATAATCAATTCTAAGCTAAATATTATATTATTGTACTTGAAATATTTAAGAAATATTAAGATAAATATATATTCTCTTAGAATTCTCCAACCAAAGGGATTGCCCTGGCAATAGCACTTTTTGTAGAACTTAAACTATTGGAAAATATTTTATTCTATCTACTTCTATAATCTACCTGCTTTTATTTTATACCTTTCTATTTAGAATCAAGTTCTGGTAGTTATTATTAACCAAGAACCAAATTCATATAAAGTAGGGTCTCATATATCTGGTACTGTTCAGTTTCACAAATGCAAATACAATTACTTAAATGCCCCTGGAATAATTCTGAGGCAAAGTTTAACTTGAGATATTAAACACAATAGCTTTAGCAGTCAGTGTCTCTAAAAACAGTCTACCTTCAAATGTCTTAGAACTATTTTTAGAGGTCGACAAACACACAATATAGACATATATACACAAACAAACATAAATACATACATACATGCTTTACCATGGTGCTGTATCCCTAGTCCTTTTTAAAAGAATTGATTTTGAGACAGAGTCTAAGTTGTTGAAGGTCTCACCTACATTGCTGAGGCTGGCCTTGAACTTCGGACTCTCTGCTCTCAGCCTTTTGAGTTGCTAGTGTGTGCCACCACATCCAGCTATCACCGATATTTTAAATCACGGGATTTTCAATCTATTTGCACATTAGAAAAACTGTATATAATTTTGATTATTGCTAAAACATGAAGAAACCTCAAATAAATGTACTACATCTGTTTGTGTTTACTGCCCTCTAGTGACAAAGGACCCACATTTGACTTATAAAGCAGCTCTGTTCCTGAGTTATATTTCAGAAAATGAAAGCTCCCTCACAAATTCTAAGGATGACTGAGATTAAGAGGAACAGCAAGTTGAATATTAAAAATTGAATAATAATCTAGGAAACAAAGGAAGGTTCATTATCTAATTAATCTGGTCTGAAATTTTTCACCCAAACGACTTTATTTAAAAACAGGAAACACTTGCAACATTCATTAGAAAAGAAATTCCAATTTTTTAAAAAAATGCTCCTTCTTCACTATAGGGTGTGCTTTGTGAAATGATTTAAGCAGAGAAGGCCTGTCTTCTGAAGCTATAAGGACAAATGTAAACAGGTTTACTTCTAGACATGCATAATTTTCACATGCACCCCTCTAATATGTGGATCTTAAAGTAATTTTAACTCACAAAATTTGAGCTATAATTTAAAAAAATGAAAGGATACTCCTCCTTTCAACAAAAGATGCCTGAACAAAAAATCAGACACCAGCCACAAAACAATGCAACCCAACCTTTACCTTGCGCTTAACATTTTCTACTTAATACTTCCCAAACTATTTCAAAAATTTGAAGAGGGGGAGATTTTTCCTAATTCATTCTGTAAGGCCAGCAAAACCTCAATACCAAAACCAGACAAGGATACAACAACAAAAAAGAAATTTACACGTTGAAATTCTTGATGTACTCAGATGCAAAAATTCTCAGAAAAAATTAGCAAACCAAATCCAACAGCAGGGTAAAAATGATTATTCATCATAATCAAGTAGAATTTATCACAGGAAAGCAAAGTGGCTCAACATACACAAATCAATAAACTCTCCTGAGAGATATACCCCAAACAGAATGAAGGACCCAAATCATGTAGGATTCACCTCAATCGAGAAAATTCAACATCAAAAAAAAAAAAAAAATTCCAACAAAAGTTTGAACCTACCACAATAAAGACCATATGTGACAAACTCAAGGTAACCTCATACAAAATGGGGAAAGTTGAAAACTTTTTCTCTAAGATGTGGCACAGCACAAGGATGCCCACTTTCACCTCTTTTATTCAACATAGTACTGGAAGTCCTAGCCAGAGGCAATTAGGCAAGAGAACGAAAGAGAGGGCATCCAATTTTGAATGGAGGAGGTCAAACTGTCCTTTCTTGCAGACATGATCTTAAATACAGAAAAGCCTTAAAAGACCACATACAGGAAAACAAAAATCTGTTAGAACTAATAAATGAATTTGGTGAAATTGCAGAACAAAATCAACACACAAATGGTGACCCTGGGCCACTATTATTTGTTCATCAATGAAAAGGCAACAAATAATTATTGTGTACTCATCCTAGGTCAAATACTATGCCAACTATGAGGGACAGAAAAATCCATTAAAATGGGCACAACTTTTTGCACAAAACTGAAGAGCCTCAATAGGAGTATTCCTTCTGAATCCTTTTGCTTTTATTTTATTTTTTTTCATAGTTTTCTATTTTTTCCAGCCTGGTCTCTTTACAGTCAGTATAAATTTGCTTCCTCATAGTCAGTATATGATGCTTTTTCCCCTTTTAGGATGAGCTTTTGTCTAAGGCAGCATGTCCCAGAATGTGTTGTGAAGGACAGCAATCCAAAGCAGCACTTTGTAAAGACTATTTCCACTGTCAAACAAAGCTTCAACGTGGCACTAACTTCTATGGAGTCTGTACATTAGCATAGTCAAGGTTCTGCCAAGGACTTGACACACAACCTTGCCTTGTTGGTTTGACATGGCATTTCCCAGATTTAGTCTTCTATCGAACTGTTGATATTCTTAACAAGGAAACAAAACCATAGTACTTAGGTTTCATTAAAAGTTCCTATGAAAGCAATGGGCTTTAAAAATCAGACACTTAAGATTTTTAGGATGGTTTCATTCACCTATTCACTCACTGATATTTATTGCACAGCTACTGTGTACCAGCCTCGGGGACACAGTAATAACAAGACAAGACTCTCTTTGCCCATGTAAACTTCCGACTCCTGGAGCAGAAAGACAAAGAAGGAGAAAAAAAAATTAATGAAAAAAAATAGAGGCAATATGATACTGTGATGGTGACCATAAGATTAAGTATTGAGGAAAAACTGTATCAAGAAGACAGTATCTGAGAAGAGACCCAAATAACTAGGAAGTCAATTATTGCAGCAGTACTCACAATTACTAAGATACGGAAACACGACCTAAGTGTCCATCAAGTGATGACAGAGTAAAGAAAATGCGGTACACATCCATCGTGGAATATAATTCAGCAGAAAAAGAATAAAATCCTGTCACAAGGACATGGAAGGAACTGGGGAGAATTAAGTGAAGTAAGCCAGGTACAAAAGATAAGTATCACATATATGATCTCACTCATATGTGAGGAAGTTTAGAGTGGAATGGTGGTTACAAGAGGCTAGAGAGTAGAGAGAAGCGGGGAGGGAGAGCTGATCAATGGGCACTAAATTAGAGTCAGACAGGAGTCAGAGTTAGGATGTGCTATTGCACAGTAGGGTACATAGATAATGCTACATTTCAAAAAGCTAGCAGAAAGGATTCTGAATGTTTTCACCATGAATGATAGATGATTAAAGATAGATTATGCTTAATCTGATTTAAATGTTATATAGATTGTCCGAATCAATCGATCAATCAATCTATCTATCTATCTACATATACTGGTATTAAAATATCACAAGGTATCCCATTTATATGTACAGTTTTAATGTTTTTAAAATACAATTGAACTTAAAAAGAAAGATGAATCAGAACAGACCAAGGCTGAAGGAATCAGGAGACAGGGGAGAATGATATCAGAGGCAAGTGAAAGCAAGATGGTGTGGGACCCTGGAAGCCTTCAAGGGGGTGGGAGGATACCCCTGGAAGGTTCTAGCACCAAGTAATGGAATATCATGTAGATTTTGAAAACGATTCACATTTTTGAAAAGTTATTTCTACAGGGGATGGCTTGTAAAGGGGTAAAGGCAGATGAATGAGATAAGGAAGAGAATTAACTCCTAACTTCTGTTCTGATGAACACCTGCTCTGAGATGGAGAAGACTAGGGGACATAGAGATATGGAGGAAGATGAAGAAGAAAAAAGAGACTTAAGAGCCAAGCATAGGAACACCTAAATAGATGAAGGTTTAGTTTTAACTGTTGAGGAACCTTCTGCACCTTTCACCCCCAGGTTCATTAAAGAGGTCTGAACAAGGAAAGGTGCCAAAGAGCAAAGACCCCAAAGACATTACATTAGGATAGACCACTTCCATCAAAATCTTTCAAAATGTTTTAGAATAATCTAGCAAAGGGGCAAGAATAGATAATTCATTTTTAAAATCCTTTCATCATAGTAGATTAGGACTACAAAAGCCCAAACAACTGCTCACACAATGTAATCAAAATTATGTGAAATACTGATTATAGAAAATTTTGATGAAATCAAGATTATCTATGAGTTGAGCACTCAGAGTGGACAAATTTTAATTTTAGTCCCATGTCTTGTTTAAACATTTTATGAATGAAAACTTAACTGAAGGCCATAAGAAACAGGTAAAAGTAGTGTACCAATGGGTTGTTCTGTTGTTTCATTTGCCACAGTGACTAAATAGCAGGGACTGAGATTTATGAGACGCACCGTGGTATAGAACACAGGTTACTCTGGCTGACTTAAAGTCCCACCTCCTATGAACACTGAAACAGGCAGCATATTATCTAAGGAATTGTGTGGAGGAATTGGAGTTAATGTAGTGATCTAGGACAATCTATAAAGCATGTGCCAGGAGCTCAGTGAGTTATATTATTGCCAGAAATACTGAAACTTGTCACAAAGAAAGCATTCTGATTAAAAAGGCTGCTTTATGGGCTGGGGTTATGGCTCAGTGGTAGAGTGCTTTCCCAGCATGTGTGAGGCACTGAGTTCAATTCTCAGCACCACAAATAAATGAATAATAAAGGTCCATTGACAACTTAAAAAATATTCAAAAAACAAAGGTTGTGGGCTGCGGTTGTAGCTCAGTGACAGAGAGCTTGCTTTGTAGATGTGAGGCACTGGGTTCAATCCTCAGCACCACATAAAAATAAATAAACAAAATGAAGATATAGATATATAGATATAAAGGTTGTTTTAAGATGGCTACCATTATACCTACCCAAAGGTTTATGTACCAGTGGTTTGTCTAGAAGTTATCAAAATCACCCAAGCCAGACAAGACTGCTCCTGGAGATCTCAAACACAACAAGATATTTTTCTGACAAATGTAAAGAAGGATATTTCACTCTGGGTGAATGCAGAATAATACACTGGGTTCATACCATTCTTCAAAAGAAGCTCTTTATAGACCCCTTAAGACTGATTTCACAATGGACCCAGCAAATGAAAGCAAAATCCAGCTCAGGGATTGTATTATAGGAGTGTCAATGAAGAGAAGAGTAGCCAAGATCCATAACTGTTCATGTAAAAGCATTACAGACCTGACTAACGGTGATCAACAGCTGGACATGATCAATTACAGCCCAGGCAGTCACTTCCCCCCACAGATAGGGAGGCAAGTATGTGGATCAGAACACACACTCTCCCATCTGGGGTAGTAAGAAAAGACTCCAAGTAGAGGGCTTCAAAAGCCTCCAGAATACCAGTCCTAACAATCCACAAAACTGTCTTTCCCTAAAACTCATAATAAAAGAATAATAAAAGCTCAAATTTATTGAGTGTTTACTATGTGCTGAAGATGGTGCTGGCTATACTACTGGCGTTATCTCATTTATTTCTAATAAAAACCTTATGAGTGAGCGCTAGCATTATCCCCGTTTTACAGATGAGTCTGAAGGCTTCCAGCTATCAACTCTGTGGAGGCAAAACTCTAGTAGAATCTTGCCTTTTTCCTGGAAAACCAGGCCTGACAATTGAAGGCCCAGAGTGCATTGCAACTTAGACATGGAGTCTCACCTCTATCTCATGACTAAAAGTTTAACTAAGATATTGTCCAACAGCCCCCATCTCAATCTGGCTTCTCTTCCTGATCTGCTGACTATTATCTTTCCCATTATTTGAGTTTAGAGTTTCATACTGTCCTCTGGCTGTAGCCCTGCAGTCCTGTAGGTCCCGTCACCATTCCTCATGCAATCTTTGTCCTGCCCATCTTTTCTTTTCATTCCCATCCTACTTCAGGCCCTTGTCACTCTAGTAGCTAATTCTCTAACAGACTCTTCCTACGTTCAATATGTCCCCTCAGTAGGATCCATCCTGTACACTTTTACCAGATTTACCCTCCCCAAATCACTTGGTTGTTCTATTTCCTTTCTAATATTATCCTTATAATCAAATGCAAGGCTCTGCAGGATTTATAGGAGAGTTGCTCATGTTTTAGCTGGGCATTTAAGGCAATCTGCCATGGGGCCCAATCTGCATTTCTCACCCCTGTTCTGGCCTCAAAATCAGATTGTTCAGCCAGGCTCACGCTTCCATGATACCCACTCATCCCCCTCCCCACAAATATACAATAACACTAAACCTACAGGGTATTTTATCCTACCCAAATTTCTTCTAGCCCCAAGAATATACCTCCTTCTTCATTAGCAACTAATAGGAATCCTCAATGTTCACGATCCAGATGCTGAAGTAGCATGTACCCTGGAATGCTTCTCATTCTAGTCCTATGTGTGGAACTTCTCTACAGGACTGGACACCCTAAAGCACTCTGTGACCCATTAAAATGCAACAGGCTGACTTAGAAGGCTAGCTATATTTTCAGTGGTATGTCTGTATGCTTTGGTACTTGTGTACCTGCCTGTTTGCATAAAATACGCCTATGTTAAGATCTCATTTCTCCTCTAAGAACCTTGAGCAGATAGATATCCTGCCATCTAAAACAAAAGTATAAAACAACACCTCAGTGAAAGCCTGAAACCTGAACGTGGTTGACTGCAGCCAAAATGTGCAAAACAAAACCAAACCCTCCTAATTGTTTATTTCCCACATGAAAGTGGTATCTCCTCTAGAGAATGGTCAAGGATCAAACAAAGTAAGAGAGACATACCAAATTAAAAATGTCATTTGAAAGTGATGGTGCCCATATAACCCCAAATCAGGGCTAAAAAATGACTAACAAGACCAAGTCTGTATTCTCCATAAGATCAAAGCCCTGAAACACAGAACTCTGTTGTCCTTGGTTACTTTCACTTGGCTGTTCCTTGTTATTTTGTTATATCTGTATAACAGGTAGATCTCATAAATCCCTAAGGAATTATGGAATTGAAGATGGAAAAAGAGAGATTATTAAGCAAACTGAAGTTTGATTTCTCTGCAACGTGGCTGACATTAAGTGGAAAATGGAAAGGAACCAATCGCCTATGCAGTGACTCATGGTCAACCCTTACAACAACTGCACCACTAGGGAAGTTTTCTCTTGATGGTTATATCTAGTGTCAGACTCATGACTAAGACCTCATCATGGGGCTGGCATTGGATTCAAGGTCATCTCATCCACACTTGTGTTTCTCAGCTGGATTGTCATTTTTAATCTGCAAGGATTAAAGGGTCTACTTCTAGTTCATTTCTACTTTCACCAGGAAAAAGCACTTGTTATCTTCACTTTGTCTGATATTGGACACATTTTTAAATCATGACTTCGCTTTTCACAGAATCAGAAAAATCATTTGAAGGGGCTTTGGAGGTCATCCAGGGTAGCGAAAAACAAAGCACAAGCAAAGGACCAATTTTTAGACAGATAAATGAAGATCTACATACAGCTTTTATAACATTAGTAAGTCTTTTTTTGTGGCCGCCTTCATAGTATCCTTTTAGAGCCAACCTAATTAAGTAGTCAGCAAGAGTGTAAATAAAAACATGCCATCATTGGGTGCTAGGTAACCAAGATAACACTAAAGTAAACAAATCTGTGGGCATCACATATGCAAGCTGGTAAGGTCCCATAAATCACCATGACTGGGTATCAGGATTTCAAAGGCACACTCTGTAAGCCCTCTCCCAGTCTGTTGATTCAAGCCCCAATTGCATTGGGTTACCTATATGGCAGCATATAAAATTGACCTTTTAAGTTTAAAAATAGTTACAGTCATCATCCCTACTAAAGACAGGCCATAGTGCCTGCCATGTGTGTGCAGCACACTACGTACTTTACATAAGTGTTTATTTAATTTTCACAACAGTCCAATGAGGTAGCTTGTGTTGTCTTGATTATAGAGAAAACAGAGGCTCAAAGGGGTTAGAGTAAATTAATGGTCCAAGGTCCTAACTCTAGTGTGGAGCAGATTTATACCCAGAAAAGAAGTCGTTAAGTTCATCAGAATTTAGGAAATGATTTAAAGGAGAATTGAGAATTTGCTATTTTGTTCCATTTTACTCTCCTAGCATGTAAGTTAACTAACAAGTCTATTACAGTGAATCAGCTGATATTTATATGGACATGGTCTCTTTTCACCCTATTGCAGCTTGTACCTTGCTGTCACGTACCCTTCAACTATTCCCTTTCCTCACTCCTGGGCACCAGGATCCTTAGGGGATAGCCCAGCCGTTGGATTTAGCAACCCACCCATGCTGCTACTGGGCTACCACTCAAGGAGGCAACAGGTGAAGGAGATGACACCAGCTCTTAGTGCTAACAGAGACCTGAATCTCATGAAATACACTGTCTGTAAATCTCCCCAAGCTAGTCAGTCCTCCCCTCCTCCCCCAAAGCTGCTGCTGATCATCCTCCCTAAAACATTCGCACCCTCTTGTTGACCTGTGGGATTTCTTTTTTCTTCAAAGCTGTCCCCAAGGCGCATTACAACCAGATTTCACCATACAAACCCTGAGGCAGAAGGGGGTCAGGAACAGAAACCGGTTCCTTTGCCTTCAGCCAAGGAGAGCCCTGACCCCAGGCCAGCGGGATCAGATGTTCTGCCTTCTCCCACTCCTCCTGCCCTCATTGCACGCTAATAGCTTCTCTGTATTTCTTGCAACCTTTCTTTCCCTCATTTTTCATCCCTCCCACCATCCATTGGTCCACATTCCCTTTCCCATTTTGTCCCTAGATGAAAACAGACTTTCAAAGCACCCTCATAGTAACAGGCTATTTTTAAAACCCTAAACTTTCTTACACCTTCTCTGTTGTTGCCTTCCTCACCACCAATATCCTTAGATTCTCTGCCAGCTTGGCATTATAGATCTGCTTTCGTCATTTGGTTTCCTCATCTCACCAACCTCATTATCCTTTCATTTATATCTGTGACCAGTTAACCACCTGCCTGCCAGGGTGGCTCCCGACCAGACACACTGTCTCAACATCATGTTCTTCTTAGGAGGAAGGGGCCAGGTCAGGTTTGTGCCCATTTGACATAACTGAGAGAAGGAAGGCAGAACAAGATGTACTACAGGATTCCCCTTGAGGAATTAGCTTTTGCTGAAATTGCTCTTGCTATTTTGGAATCCAGTACTCATTAAATACATATTTTAAAATGTTTGGAATATTTTGAACATGTAGCCTGAGAACAAACACTTATTTATGTCTCTATGTTCACCCAACACTTTATCTAAAAAATAATTACCTTTACACCTACTAAAATCCCTGCAGAGCACTTGCTAGCCTGCCTGCACAAGGCCCTGGGCTCCCCCAGTATTGCACAAGTGCTCCCTCCACATGGATCTTAGGTAAATTTAAATGAGCCTCAGGTTTTCATCTTTAGAAATGGGAGAAATTGTTTTCATATATAGTATACTATTTCTAGGACTAAATTAGAAACTTAAGTTTTGAGGTATGGGAAAATAAAGAAAATCATGCCTTACATTAGAAGGTAAGGCACATACGAGAGTTTCCCGACCAGTGGTAGTCAAAGATTGTTTATGGACCAAATGGATAATACTATAATGTTTGGCATTGAGTCTTTTCTTTGTAATTCTGTGTAATTCAGTATATTTTATAATTCTTTTAAAAGGTACACAATCATTTTTATGTTTTTCTCCAACTTCTCACTGTTCTTCCTTCTTCAGTGAGTTTGAATTAGAAGGATCAGGTAACATTTTAAAACAGAATAACAAAAGGAAACACTGATACAATGAGTAATTGATTCTTCCACTGAATTTGACTTTTCAGATAATAAATTCCTTTCATATTGGAATTAACTGTGTCATAACACAAACTCTGTTCCCTTTAATCATTTCACTTCTCATTAGCACTAAAACAAAATTAAGATTTAGGCCCAAATATCTTTCAGGAAAAACTAAACTAATCTTCTCCTGATGTAAAGAAAATAAATAGGCCTATTTCTAGTAAAAGATTCCTCATGAGTTACTGAAACCCAATTATCACTACTCTTATGAAGATCTAAGAGATCGTGCTGAGAATATAACATTAAGAAAACAAAGAAAGAAAATAAAAACATACACTAAAGAGAATATTAATGTTTCATCCTTATCACAGCATATGCTGAAAATGACTTGAAATATCCAAAAAGATGGAAGAGGATAGGTGCTTATTTAAAAAAAGGGAAGGGACTAGTCAATGAATATTCACTAAATACCACTTCTATGAAAGGCACGGAGCAAAGCATAGTTTTGTTCACTCTATGCAACTTTTAGCCTCTTTTCGTGAAACAGGGCTTCCCTGAAAATAATGACATTTAAATCACGTATACATAATTAAAGCACCCACGAAAGAATTCTCTTAAACTGTGAAAGCCCTCCCCAAATTGAAATTTATTCTCTTCCTAAATTATTGCTTCAAAGTCCATCAATTGTTAAAGGCAGTTTATTTTTTCCTGAAGATAGAAAAATGAAACTAGCAAACATCAAATACAGCCTATCTTGCTCAAGTACTCCTTTTCTAAAATGTAGAGTTGATTTATAGGCATAAAAAATACAATATCACCTTACTAAGAAAAAAATATTTTCTTTGTAATTCTGTGTAATTCAGTATATTTTATAATTCTTTTAAAAGGTACACAATCATTTTTATGTTTTTTCTCTAACTTCTCACTGTTCTTCCTTCTTCAGTGAGTTTGAATTAGAAGGATCAGGTAACATTTTAAAACAGAATAACAAAAGGAAACACTGAAACATTTCCTCAAAATATTTTGAGAGTATTTCTGTAAGACAATTATGAATAATTAATATGAGTAATGCTCATTCATATTTGTCTAAAACAAAAACAAAGCAACCAGAACACTGCTATGTACAGAGAACACACATTAAAATCAAGCAGTTATTTTCTGAAGTGGAGAAGGCACCCATGGGTCTGAACTTACTCCAATATGGCAGCCGCATCTTTGCCTTGTTGCTATGGTTACATCCCCATCGTGCCTGTGCTTTCTACTTTCCAGACCTGTTTATGACAGGCAGAGGTGTTTCCTACTATGGTGCCTATGTCTGCACGGCTAACTGCTTGCCAGGAATAAGAGCCAGAGGCTGCGACAGTAGGGATTACAGTGCAGCAGCCCCTAGATGTGGACGGGAACTCAAGCACATGCTAGGTAGAACCTGACAGAATAGACCCTAAAAGGTAAAAAAGATTCTCTCTCTCTCTCTCTCTCTCTCTCTCTCTCTCTCTACACACACACACACACACACACACACACACACACACCCCTTTTCATCAAAACTAGAAGAGAGAGCATTCAGATAGTTCCAACTGAAAAGGATCTAATAAAAACGAGGTTATTGCTAAAATAGATATGACAGAAAACAGTTTGCAGATATGAATATGGTCCATCTGGCTTTTGCCTGAACACTATAAACTTTAAATTCAAATGAGATAAGGCTAATCTAGTATATCCTGCGATAACATTTCTGAGAGATGAGTTCTCTAGAAGCAGAACTCAGATTCTTAAGGGAGAAATACTAGGAACTCTTTTGTCAATGAACGAAAAACACTTTCTTAAAAGGCAGGAATGATAATGCTTTGACTCTTAGTCTACCAGTCCAAGCTAGAAATGGCATTTACATTAACTACTATCATGAGCCCTGTACTAACTTACCTGACTACCTAACAAAGGATGATATTGACACTCCCTGGGTTTAGACTAAAAGCAGTGTAGACAGCCTCATCAGAACAATAAAACAGAGGCAACATATTGTACTAACAGTGAAGAGAATCCCAGATAAAATCTTGTGGAAAGTCAAAGAAGATAGATGGAATATCCAATGGGGGAGGGGGCTGTGGAGAAAGACTCAGGAGGAGACAGGACAAAACAGGCTTCAGAACGAGGTCAGCATTCCAGACAGGCCTAGAGGAGTTCTTACATCACCTTTTTTGTTTTCAAATTTTTCGATTTACAGAAAACTTGTGAAGGCAGTACAGAAAATCCCCTATACTCTACGGTCAGTTTTTTTACATTAGTATGGCACATAGGTCACAATTACTGAGCTCATATTGATGCCTTCATTCCACACTTTTTTTTCTGACTTCCTTAGCTTTCATTTAGTGTTCTTTCTCTGTTCCAGGATCTCACACAGGATACCACGTTATATTTACTTACCATGTTTCCTTAGGCTCCTCTTGGCTTTAAGTTTCTTAAAATTTTCTCATTTTTAATAACTCTCACAGTTTTTAGGAGTTCTGGTCAGGTATTTTGTAGAATATCCCTCAAATGGAATTTGCCTGATATTTTTCTCATGATTAGACTGGGGTTAATTGCAGATGACATGGAAAATCATAGGTGCAAAATACCACTTTAATCAGATCATATCAAGGAAACAGATTCTTAACATGACTGTATCATTGTCAGTGTTGATCTTGACAACATGGCTGAGATAGTATCTGTTGAGTTTCTTATTGTAGAGTTACTTTTTATCCCCTTTTCACAGAGTACCATTTGGAAGGAAGTCAATATGCACAGCCCATACTTCAGGAGAGGGGAGCTATGTTCTTCCTCTTTGTGGGTGCAGAATCTATCTATATGTTATTTTGAATTCTCCTACACAGGAGATTTGCCAATCTTCTCCAATTTAATTATTTATTCAATCAATTATTTCTATCAACATGCACTCAGGGGTTTTTATATTATATTTTGAGTATTAATATAGTACTACTTTTTTTTGCATGTATTGTTCCAGCTTTGACAATTAGAGCTCTTTGAGTTTGCTCTTGTATCCCACTTATAGGTCCCCACATTAGTATATGATTTTGTTTGTTTGATCACATCCTTACTTTCTGGCAGTACAAGATGCTCCAGGCTCATATTGTATATGTCCTGCCTCAGTCCCTAGAATCCGCCATTTCTGTAAGGAATCCTGCTATCTTTTACAGGACAGTAGTGTTAGAAATTAAAATGGGGGTGGGGTGCTAGGTGCACTCATACTACCAGGGTGTGGTTGCTTCTAGGTCCTCTCACCTGACAGAATGAGAAAATATTTGTGGTGTACAAGATGGTTCAGATGTTGAGAGGTGGAAACACGGGCTAGGTTCTCAATATACTTTTATTAACATTAAATATTAATAAGAGATTGTGAGCCTCTGTTAGTTCCAGTTTCATTCAGAGGAATTACAGAGATATATTCATTTATGAAAAAGAAAACCCTCCACTGCTTTATGCAGGACTTTAAGAAGGACTAATAATATTCCTTTATAGCTGGAAATAAATGGCTTAACATACTCAGTATTTACCATGTTCCTGTCTCAATAATTCTCATCTCTCAATTCATCAAATCATCACAGCCACTATTTAACAGATGAAGAAGCTGAAGCACAAAGGGAAAGTGGGCCCATGTACTCTGAATATAAGGCAGAGAATGAGTCCAACCCAGGCAGCCTGGCTATAGAAGGGTGGTCAAGGAGGGTGGAGGATGGGAAAGGCAGCGGAGCACAACAGACACTAGTATGGCAATATGTAAATCAATGGATGTGTAACTGATGTGATTCTGCATTCTGTGTATGGGGTGAAGGTGGGAGTTCATAACCCACTTGAATCAAAGTGTGGAATATGATATGTCAAGAAATTTGTAATGTTTTGAACAACCCACAATAAAAAATTAAAAATAAAATAAAAAAAAAGATCCACAGACCGTTCTACCTGAGGAATGAGTATCTAATGAATGAGAGATTTCTATTGAAGAAATTTGCCATTTCTTCTAGAAGGGAAATTCCACTGAAGGCAGAGAAAGAACAGGGTAGGTTGTTTAAACCAAACAAATCTTTCTAACTAAAAATGACTTTAAATAATGTTTTTGTTACAAATTCAGATGACTATGTCCAAAAATATGGCCACTGTCCATAAGTAGTAAGCTAAATGTTGTAAGGTGGCCTTCAAATAAATGCTTTCTTGTCATATATTAATTTTAATATATATTAGAAAAAAATAAGGTGTTCAGGTAAGTATTTATGTTTTTTAAATAAATTGTTTTAAATTAAACCTTTAACATACAATGGCAGATATGAATGTATTCAGAAATGATGGTGTATACAGACATGATGGTTTAAGAAACACTAATTAAGATTATAATTTAGACTGTAATTCCTTACAGAATAGAAACAAGAAATATTACATTCTTACATTGCAAGGAGTATAAAACACAAGGTTTTATTGATCTTGTTTTTTTGTGTATATTCCAGACAAGTGAGCACATATAATTTATGAAACATCCAGTATGTGTTATGCACCAAACACATTATAGCTATTATTCTCACAACATTTCAACTTATTTCCCCTCTATTATCTCTACTTATAAATGAAAAAAAATAGAACTTCAGAGAGGTGAGGCATTTGCCCAAACTATTAAGTAGGAAACAACAAAGCTGAAATTTGAAACCAAATTCACCTGACAAAAAAACATCTAAGTTCTTTCCATTCTGCAAAGTTGCCCTAAGTATCATTGGTGCACACTCCAGGTCAGGAGGTAAATATCACTTGTCTTTATCACATACAAAGTAAGCAAAACAATAACAAAACTCAGAATATAAAATAAGAATAAAGATAAATATTCTTTTAAAAATAAAGTATTCTTTAAAGAATATAAACCTATCATTATTTTAGCTATTAATGTAGTTTAACTAATTTCCTAATGAACACAGAACCATTTGTGGTTTAAGCAAATATCAAGGTTCATCCCCCATTCCTGTTAGAGGGAATAAAATTAAATGTCTTCTTTCAAAACTCATGTGACTAGCACAGCATGGTGTTTCTCACAGGCCTGTAATCCCAGTGGCTCAGAAGGCTGAGGCAGGAGTATCACAAGTTCAGCAATTTAGTGAGGCTCTAAGTTCAGCCTCAGCAATTTAGTGAGACTCTAAGCAACTTAGCAAGACCCTGTCTCAAAATAAAAAATAAAAAGAAAGGGCTGGGGATGTGGGTCAGTGGTTAGGCACCCCTAGGTTCTATCCCTGGGGCAAATAATAATAAGCTCATATGACTATTAAAATGAAAGACTGTCTGTCCATTTTCTAGAAAGATTTCAAACTATGCCAATTAAGCTATGATGACAAGTAACTAGGAGTAGAACTATTGCCCTACTAGAGCCACAATAAACCCCAGCAATGAGCAGCTTTAAAAAAGCTGATCTCCCTTACTAAACAAGAGAAAATCAAGCTCTACCGATTTTATGGAGCAACTAAAAATCATGACACTAACCACATTTCACTTCTACCATATATATATATATATATATATATATATATATATATCTTTTAAAACAGTGACAATCCATGTGACACTGCAAAAATCTTAAATTGAACAAAAGCATTATCATCCTTGTTATTCAGAGAAAAGTTTATTTAATCTATCTATAATACTAGTAACAATACTATTTTATCTTAGTTAAGCCTTATGTTTTAAATATATATATTTTTAAAAAGTGAAGAGTTCATAATGTTCTCAGTTGGAGCTACCATTTCCCATGAATCAAATCAACATGTAATAAATGAAAGCAATTTTTCTAGCAATGATTAATTTCTTGAGTCATAAAAATGAGGAATTTTTGATAATTTGAGTGTTAGGGATATTTAAGCTTACTGACACTAGAACTGAGTAGATGGCAACAGAGATAACTTTTTTTTTCCTTTTAACCTTAGTGTCTTGCTGAATTAAAGTCAACTAACTTAATATTCAATAAAACAAAAATACCCATTAAAAGTGCTTCCTTCTTTCTATTATTACTTTATAAAAAGAACATTTTTTATAAAGACAGGATTTCTCAATCCTTTTGTATTCACTTTAAGAAGCTATATGTAAGTTACAAAAGTCTTTCCTAAAATCTACCTTTATTAAATGGATGAAGGAGCACATATCAAGTTCAAGAAAACAACAAAAAGTTGTTAAACATGACTTTTTTTAAAATTTAGAGTTTTTCTTTAGGTTCCTCAATTAACTCTCAGCGATTCTTTTTTCTAAATTTAATATTTTAATGTAGAAAACAAGTGTTGCTATAATGTTCCATAAATTAAAAATGTCTTTTTCAATTAACTTGAGTTCCTTCTTAGCAAAAATTCAACACTGATTTCTATTCTGAGTTATCTTTTACTTATGCAGTGCAGAAATACCTTAAGATGAGCCACTTCTATGAACATATCATATTCCTTCCAGCAGACCTCCTGCCCATCAAATATATCAGCAGTCCCAGAAAGTGCTAGTCCATGCTGTGTATTGACAATCAAAAAGCAGCAGGGGGAGCAACCAAGGAAAGCTCTAAGAAAAAGCACCCCAGGAAAGCAATTTAATTTATAGGCAACAGAAACATACTAGGGATAATTACTAAAAACCAAAGAGACAAATAAATTCTATAAAGAAGTCATATCCACATTTGCAAACTGGCCTAAGCACCTCTGGAATGAATTATAGGACAACCTGAAGTCTCTTAGAAGGACACTTGAATCCTAATATCAAGACAGACTTTCAACTTGAAGGCCAGTAGTTTCCAGCAATGCCAAGCCTCGGAACTGCCCCCAAAATTAGAGAGGAGAAACAAAATGCATTTTTTTATCTGGGTATGTGGTAGAAAGAATCCACAATTATTTCATTTTCTCTTTTAAACATCACTGCACTTACACTGAAGGCCTGGTGAAATGTGCATTGTTAGGTCACAAGAGAATTAAGTTACCGGGTTCCATTGCAGTCTTTGAAAGTCCTGAGGGCCAGATTCCTGCCCTCCTTGTCACTCCTTCTACCCTCAATACACTTTCCATGAGAGAAAACCAAAAATACTATGAAACTATTCCACATTAAAGGATATTTTTGCCAGAAAGGCACTTTACTTTGCAAAATCTATAAAAGGATGGAAAAGTGCCCACCAACCTACATGACATTTTACATGTTCTAAAGATTTATATGGCTTTTGTTTTCAGTTTTACAGTAAAACAGATAAAATAATTAGTTTTTCTGTCTGGAATTTCATAGCTGAATTATTTTTAAAAGACTAAACTTCTAATAAGGACTTCAAATCTTCTAATAGAATTTTACAGTTACCTAAGAATTATAAAAATATCTATGAAACAAAGTGTCTAGCATAACTTATGGTTTAAATAGGCAATCCGTATGGTTAAATCAGTATGGTGGAATAGGCAATAAGTAAAGTCTGATCTGATCCCTAAATAATACCAGTAACAACAGATATAATGCTACTCTTGACAGACACTGAATTAGCTTGCTGTTAAATATATATACATATATATATATATATATATATATATATATATATATATATATATGTATTTTTTTTTCTTTAAACTCTTACATTGACCTTTAAAAGTATCTGTTATTATGCCTATATTATGCCAAGGAAACTGAAGCTAAAAGGCTTAAGTTGCTAATGTAACTCAGCTAGCAAGGAACAAAACCATGAACTTCCGGGTTCATTTGCCTCCAAAAGCTCTGATAACTCACTAAAATTTCCCTCAATTGTAACAATGAGGTTCCCAAGGAAATCTGTACAACTCTCAGGAAGATTAATGTGCTTATGAAGGTAAATGCTATAGATTTAATCACTCAAATTAAATGCCATCTGGAATCTCTTACCAAATTGGTACAAGCATCCTACAAGCCAACTGGCCTTGGCCAAGAATTCAATAATGTTCCTACCTCAATAGCATCAATAAGCAGTATGTACAGTATAAAACCAATACAGAAAATATAGCTAGTTACTTCTAAATCAATATTTTTAAATTACTATAAGGTTTCTTTTATTAAAATTTTAAAATATATAAATTGTTAACCCAACTTGTTAAATGGATTTGAGCAATCAGTTTCCTTCTTCCCAGCACCCAAATCCATCTCATAATTAGTATTTACTATTATCACTTTAAAATCCTGGTTTCTTACTAGCGTTTTTATTGTGTTTTTTAATCTATTAGAGTATAATTTTAAATATCTCAAGAAAGGGGAAAACTTTTCCATGGCCAAAGATAAACCCTGACAGAATGGATGGCAATAAGACT
This sequence comes from Marmota flaviventris, assembly GCF_047511675.1. Taxonomy (NCBI): domain Eukaryota; kingdom Metazoa; phylum Chordata; class Mammalia; order Rodentia; family Sciuridae; genus Marmota; species Marmota flaviventris. The sequence continues at coordinate 120,031,000 of NC_092502.1, read as the reverse complement.
AATAACCAAAAAGCAATGTTGCAGATTCATTCATTCATACTCAAGAGAGACGGTGTGAAACAAATTGTCTGCATTTCCAGTCCAGACTGAAGGTAGGGCACCACTCACAGGGACTTTCAGATCAGCTGCTCCAGCTCAGTTTATAGCTCTTGTGGCTTTGGTAACTTTACAAACTTTACCAAGAGCTTTAGTTTTAATTCTTTTTCATCTATAAAAAATTATGTGAGCATAACACAAATTTAAAAATGAATAAGTTAAAAAAGAAATGAACAGCCTAGAAATTAAAAGTTGAAGCAAGAGCTTTGGTTGACCCAAGTGTCGTGTCAATAATCTTTCAACCACAGGATATAAACGTAGCTAAATGACTGCACTTTGAAAAAGTATTCTCTTATTTATTTGGTTATTTCAACCAAATATACCTATCTTCCACACTAATCATGTAAATTAACTCAAAGTTGAGAGCCATCACAGAGAAGATTTAAAAGCAGAAAAAAAAAAAAAAACAAGAAAAAAAAACCTCTTATTTGGTACTTGTAAAAGAAAGCTGTCATTTTGAGCAATTGCTGTGACCCCAAATGTTTTTTCCTTAAAGTATAGATAAATTATTTCACAGTTGAAATCACAATATATTGTTCGATTTCACATCAATTTTTAAACTTAAACCTAAGTTTCATCATTAAGAATATGAGTTTTAAGGAAAGTGAACTAGCTTTTCAGGTACATTTTGCTTAAAAAGTACTGTCAAATCATCTCAAAAACATAAATAAATGCATGCATCTCACTAGATAACCAAATTTTGTTCTGCCTTTTACTACATAGAATCAATCTAACAGACAAAGAATTAAGATCAGGTCCAGTGCAGAATGCTCTCACTCAGCATTTAGGACACTGGAGATATTTGGCATACATCTCCTGTTATTATGAATGTTATTATGAATCAAATTATGAAAAAGAAAAACAATCTCTATTTCTAGTTTATAAAAATAAGATTTTTTTAAGCCACATGAGAACAATGGCATCTAATGCTACTACAGGAATTAAGAGTCCCAATAAGAAAGCAATTCTAAGAGAAGCCATGCCAAATTTAGAAATGAGACCCAAATTTATATAATAAAAAACCTGATTTGATCATCAGTGTATACATGGGTAGGTCAATATGCATATGGGCAGGTTATTAACTTCAAGCAGTGGCTGGGGACCCCTTTTATTTGCTTGAAGCCGACTTTTTACTTAAACAGCAATGCTATCTATATAAGAAATGTTAACAGATAAGACAAGTATCTGTGATGCTACAGTTTTTGTAAAAACTGCATGAGGAAAAAACAGGTGGGATAAAAACTATAGTAAGCTAAAAAAAAAAAAAAAAAAGCATCACTCACTGAAATACATGTACACATGAAGAGTAAAATGACCATCACTTTCCTGACCTTGCAAATAAATGGGTGGCTAAAACACATAAGTATCTTTAAGAAACAAGTATTACTAATTGAACACAATATTACCAGTCCTTACTAGCTGCATCCCTCAGATATCTGCATCCAACATGCACATGCCTCCTCTCCTGCCCCTTCAGCCAGTCAATCATTAAAACACACATAATCCAATTTATTTCCTTGCATAACTATAGACAAAAAGAACAGGGCTTATTTTTTTTTTTAATGCAGCAAAACTGAAAATACTCTACCTTAACTTCCAGGCTATTTTATGGCTATTTCATACTGAAGATTACTTATCAGTCCCCCAAATTCCATTAACTGCCAAGACCAGCACTTTTGTACATATGGCACAAATGTCCAGCTGAAACCTCCTTGAAACTAAATGACCTCGGAAATCTGGTCTTCTTCAAGATCAAAAGAAAAGGCAATGATCATAATGAAGCTTCTAACTATGAATGTGTATGGCCAACAGAATATATAAAGGCAAAGGTCTAACAGGGTATCCTGACAACTAGATAAATGAGGGTTAAGGTTCCAAGTTCTGAGTTTGAGTGCAGTAGGTGGTGAGATCCAAGTGATTTCATTGACATCCACCAACTCTTATTTCCAACCAGGAATCTCAAGAATACCTTTAAATATGCAAAGCCAACAGACCCTACTGGGTTTCTCGTTGCAAGGGCAAAATGTCACTTAGGAACCCTGTGTCCTGGATATTTGATCAAACTATGTCAAAGTTGATTTTGCAAAATGTGTAATTTACCTATAGTGAGTGAAAGTGAGAAGGAAGGCATGGAAACAAGAACCTCTCTTCTAAAGCATAATAGCTAACATGCAGTGAGCATGACAAATATCTCCCTGTATTTCCCGGGGGCCACAGGGACTGGTGCTTCACCAGCGTGGGAATCAGCAGTCTAGGGGCATCAATGACAGTAGAGCAGGGACTTACCTTGTTGGAGGCCATCTCACTGACAGAGTGCCTGGTCTGCAGGGTCTCTAGTTGGTCCAGACACCAATCCAGTTCCTCCAGGGTCTCGCTGGCCAGTTTCTGGTAGGCCTCCTCTGCGAAGAGATAGGGAAAGGGGGACTCAGTTCTCAAGCGCTTCACTGGGCCGCCAGCGAGTTCAAAGGGGGCCATCCTGCCATACCCCGCCATGCTCGGATGCCCGGTGCCTGCACATGAGGGCTGCTCCTTCATATTGCCAAACCCGGCAGCTCGATGGGGGCTGAGTCTCCACCCGCGGGGCCGTTCGCGACTGGAAGGCTCAGTTTCTCCAGCTTGACGTCGCGGGTAGGCCCCCAGGGAGGGCGTGCGAAGTGCGACAAGCCAACTTTTATTACGGGAACGGAGGTGGAATAACCACGATGCGACTTTTGGACAGCGCGGCGGGTATTAGTCCTAGTTCTGGAGGATGGCAAAGGGATGGCGCGCACGACTAGCAGCCGTCCCGCAGAACGACGTCGGGTCCACTGCCGGGTCTCCTCGGTCCCCGGCCCCGCGCCCGCCCCGCCTGCCAAGCCTTATGCTCGGCACTTGAAGCGAATGAATCAGCCGTGGCCGGGTGCGCGGCCACCACGTTTCCTGTTTTCTTTCTCAAGTCCTCAGGCGGCGGGCGCAGCACGGCTCCATAGCCGCGGCTTTCCGGGAACTCTCCCCTTCACGCCCCTCGGCACTGTCTGGTTCCTCCTCAACTCCCTTACAAAAAGATTCCGAATTGCAAAAGCCTGTCCGTGTCACCCGCCGTGTCCTTCCCCGCAGCCCCGCCACCTCGCCGTGGCATCACCCCGTGCAGCCGGGCGCCACTCTCTTTGAAGCGCAGCCGGGGAGGCGCGGGTGCTAGCGTGTCTGTAGGGCTGCTTTGGGGCTGTCTGAAGGAGGAGAGCGGCGGAAAACCCGGCGTGGAGCACCCGCAGCCCGCCGCCCGGGGTCGCCGTGGGGTTCAGGCGGGGCTCAGGGGGGACCCGACGCGCAGGCGCGTGCGATCGCGCACCTGCCCCGCGGGGACCCTGCACATCCAGCCGAGCGGTTGGCCCTCTGGGTCTCCGGGACTGCCAGAGCCTCCTAGTTTTCACTCCTAGGCTTGAACGAGGTTATTGAAGACCCGCAAAATCGTTTCTGAGGGTTTATGTTTTAGGGTTTATGAGGTTCGCTTTCTGGGGGTTAGGACTTACTTTAAGGGAGCTGAGTTGGGGGAATAAGAACATTTCTATCAAAAGCAGACTCTCTCAGTACCTAGCCCACCCCGCTAAGTAGCAGATTTCTAAATTGGGGGGTGAACATAAACAAAACACTGTGCTTTTAGGTCCAAAAGCCTAAGAGTCTGACAATGTACTGTGCTGCCTATTCACATAAAGAGTTACCCTAAGAGTTATCTTAAAGGAGCAACGACGTGAATGAACCAGAGAGTAAGAGGAGTTCACACATGTCCTGAATACGTGCTTCCTTTGTGGAATTGCACAAGACCAGGATGATGTGAGGCCAAGGACAAAAGTCTGGAAAGGGTGTTTCTACCCGACCATGTACAGACTAAACTACAAAAGCGGTAAAACACAAAAGACCATATCTAAAGGCAATGTAGGCAAAATGGTTCTGTTTATAAGGGCCAACCCAGGGGACCATGGTTCACTCCTCCCTTAACATAAATTGATCATGCTTTAGCATGGAATTAAACAAGCCATTCCAAAGGAAAGAAAACCCAAAGTCCCAAGGGTCCATCTTATCCATCTTATAAAACTTTGTCATTCAAAGAAAAACACTTAAAAGCTTACATGAAGTTGTGGGGTCCCTTTCGGGAGCCCTCCAATCTATCAATATTGATGAAGAAGAGAGTCTGCGCTTAAATTAACAGTGGCACAACAAAGAATTTCATGGACCAACTTTCAGGATCCTGGGACTTTCCAGACAGGTTTTTACAGAAAATTTGTAAAGGTTACAGTAACTTTCAAACTATTTGTTACATGTGCCACGTGGCTTGTTATCTAGAATACTTGAACTGTTTGCTCTTCACTTTGAGTACTGTAGGTTTTGTCTCTTTTATTCTGTGCAAACCCCCCCCCCCCACCTGCCCCCTTCACACTAATCTCTGTATCTCTGTAAATACATATTTTAGGTGGATGAACAACCACCTAAACCTTGCCTGGTTAAAATTTAACTTTTTTTTTTTTTTTTTAAACCATAACAGAAGGAACAACCTTAAAGATAATTTAAATTGTAAGTTTAAAAGACTATAGTTTTTCCATGATTATAAGGCTATAAAAATATTACATGCTTCCTATTGAAAAGTAAAATATTACACACATAGAAAAGTCCCTTGTAGTCCCACAACCTAAGATCTCAAATGTTTCAGTCTATGGCTGTAATGCAACCATTTTCAATTTACTGAATCCTTTCCATATGTAAGTATAGCATTACCTAATTGCCATAGGTACCTCTACTCCATGGCTTTGTTTGTTTTTCCTCCTTCTGCTACATAAAATAGGGATATAGGAAATTGTAAGAGGAAATTAACTTATTTTATAGTCAGTTGAGTTGTCCATAGTTAGTAGATGGGTATAGCATTGTGCAGGAAGTGTTCACTATCATCTTTTCAGTCATATGAAGCCAGGAGTCCTCCTCTCATATCTCTAAGGTTTGACTCTCTATATTCATCTCCCCTGCAATTCAACTCTCTCAAAGCCTGAGACCCAGGGGACCTCCCAATACATAAAATGTCTCCCGCACCACCCCTCAACTTCATTTAACTTTCTAAAGTTTTTCTGAAATCAGAAGTACAAATTCAGGTCTCAGACCTAGCAGGATATGGTTCCAAGTATTATATTTCAGCCTCTATTTTTTAATGTGGAAAGGCAATTCAGGAAAGCTTCAGGTTAGAGACCTCATGCAGTTAGATGTAGGATTTGCTCTTAGGAAGGCAATATAATGACAAAAAGGGCAATTTATTTCAGATGATCCATTTTAAATTCAAATCATGGATTAGCCATTTGACTATCAAGATTTATGTGCCAACACAATGTGGTGTTTTAAATTCTAACATCTTCTACAATATCCTATGTAAGTCTGAAAAATGACACACACACAAAGACCCAGAACGTATCTAAATACCTGTCAGAAAATAATTACCACAGACTAAAGAACAGTTTGTTTTATAAACTTGTTGCTCAATAAAGAATTATTGTTGATATTAGCATAGAACTGAGAATATCACTTTTTCCACATTCCTAAGTCAATAGGTAATATGGCTAGCCACAATTTTTCAGGATCCTTAAGCCTTCATTTTTAGGAATTTTAACCCAAAGTGTTCTAAGGCATTGAGTAACTAGCCTTTTTATCCCTACCATTGAAAATGAAAAAGAGGGGCTGGAGTTGTGGCTCAGCGGTAGAGCGCTTACCTAGCACGTGCAAGGCCCTGGGTTCTATCCTCAGCAACACATAAAAATAAATAAATAAAATAAAGGTATTGTGTCCCACTGCAACCTAAAATTTAAAAATATATATTTTTAAAAAAAAGAAAGAAAAAAAGCCTCAATGAGCAGTTGTCAGCTATCCTACAAGAAACTGAGTCACCACATAAAACACCTAAATGCCATCTACAGCTGGCAGGTCAAAAACAGTGAAAGAGTTTAATTTTGTTTTTTTACCAAGAACACATACTGCATTCATTAATAAAATACCTGCCCCCAAGAATAGTATACACCATAGCCCTACTTTAAAATATATATATATATATATATATATATATATATATATATATATATGAAAACCCTTTTATTTAAACTATCCAAAATCACACTAAATCGAAGAATTAAAGAGAGAAAAACACCCAAGTAAAAACTATTGGCTAATATCCATAAGGCATTAGAGGGCTATGGAATAGCAACTGAGAAAGAACTTGAGCCTTTGGCACCCCCCCACCCCCCACCCCCAGCAGCATCGGTTTTCTCCAAGGCACCCTTGAACTATGTAACACCAGGGCTCTGCTCAAACCCTCCCATGAACAAACAGTCCTCAGTGCCTGTGGGCCAGCACTTGGCTTCCGTCATTGTGATGCGCACAGGGTTCCCCAGACACACAGCCTGAAATAGTGCCAGGGGCTCCTGGAGAGGATGCTGAAGCAGCAGCTTCCCTTTGAAAAAGGCAAAAAGTTCCCCAGCTCAGAGCCACAGCAGTGAGCTGGAGGTTGAGGTCATTTTCTTGAGAAATGTTCCATCCATTACTCTCACCCACAACTTACAGCCCTGCTGACCAGTGAGGTAAATGGATCCACTCTACAGGATGTGTAACTGTGTAGACGTTGGATTTTGGCCAACATTTGCAGGGTTAAAGTTTGTCGCAATTCCTAGACAGACCTATTGCTGCAAATGAGAATAGGTCCAACAAATCCATGACTTACTTCTGATACTATTTGCATATTCTTAATTTAAAATAGAAATTATCACAGCTGATTCAGATCTTTTTAAATTAAAACGATCCCATTAAACAGCTCCTACATGCAAATACTTGATACCTTTCTAACCAAATCCACTTTCTCCTTATTCCAGGCAAAGTCTCCTCCTTGTTTTTAAGGAAGGAGTTGAAAGTGGAGGTAGAACTGGAGAAAATGATTTCTATTTCACCATGTATTGCTTTGAGAAAATGATTTCTATTTCACCATGTATTGCTTTCCCGGACTTTGCTCTAGTAAGAGATTTGTGCAGGTTAGCTCTTAACTTTGCTGACAATTTTTTTTTCCTCTATAAATTTTATCTGATGGGAAATACATGAAGGCCCTGGATTCTCTTTCAATGTGTACATGTAATAGGTTTAAGCAAAACTTGCCAGTGGCAAGCTGCTTTTGATTCCAAGTGAATTTCTGGCATTGAGTTCTTGTTTTGAAGTATTTTAAAATCTTTTAATATATAGAAACTTTCACTCAGTACTTCAAAAAATGTCCAAAGTGAAGATAAGTATTATCTTTCCAGTATCTACCTTTCCCCACCCCACCCCCACCAGTGCTGCCTAAGGCTATAATAGAACCTCTTAAGTGAAATAAACACAGGATTGAGTTTCCCTGACTTTTGGTCCCAGCAGTAATCCAGCATTTATTTAGCACCAGCTGTGTGTCAAATACTTTATTAAAGTCTGCGGGAACAAGATGATTACATGTGTGTCCCTTATCCAAGGGAACCTAGAGCCCAGCAGTGGAGACAATTTCAGCATACTGCATAGTAGAAAGTACTTTCAAAGAATGAAGTACATGGGCTATGGGATTATCAAAAAGGGCCATTTAAATCAGACTGGGACAGAGGTGAAGAGGAAAAGGCGAAGTCCTACAGAAGAAAAGAGAAGGCAAGTAAAGAGGGTGAAAGGGATATTTAGGAGAAAACAAGCAGACACCTAGAACTGTGATCAACAAGATGTGTCTGTATGTGTGTGTAGAAAATTGAGTTGTCATAAATAGGACTTTGCTCAAAGGAAAAGAGGCTGGGGAAAAAATCTAAAGAAATCTGAGAAATTTGCAGACACTGGCCATGGAAATCTTCTCAGGCATCAGCAGGTAGGAGCTTTGGACTATCTTCAAAAGTAGGAGCCACTGAGTAATTCAGAGAGCTGTGTGATACGCTATCTGATTTTAGTTTAGCTAGAAAATTCTTGGGATGTGCAATAAATGGGTTTGAAGGAGTCAAGGCTGAGACCATTATCCTTGACCATATTATTGCTAGAATAAAACTAAATAATTTATAGACCATTTGCTTCTCTGATTATTATTCTTACTAAGACAACCTCTGTATTAAAACCCTACATTGGCATATGTTCTCCCAACATGGTCAGGCATGAATAGAGGGACTGCACAGTGTGACCGGAGAGGGGTAGGCTTTCTGCTCTCAAAAACTACAACCTCATACTGTCATGAGAAGAGGGGTGCGTATCATCAGAATTTCTTTCAGAGAGAACCTGCCTGCAAGAAAGTGTTTAATAAGCCTACTTATGACAGAAGTCCAGGCCTTGAGAAACTATGGGTTGGTTAAGATGAATTTGTGGCCTCTTCTACCCAGGAAAGCCAGAAGAATAGGATGATTGCCTGAGAAGGAAGTTTGTGCATGTGAGAGGCAGGTGGTAGGGGTGGGCAGAGAAAGAAGTCAGCCTGGTCTAAAGAGTAAGTCCTTCCTTAAATTTTCCCTTCCCTCAATCTTTGGTAAAGTTCCTGAAGGCACAGATTGCTGAGTTGTTTTAACTCACTGAAGGGATTGCACTTGAAGGCCAGATAGGCCTGAGCAGAATGTTTACCTGAGCTGAGAGAAGAGGCTGAGGAAGAGGAGAAAAACTTCTAGAATTTGACTTAAGAATAATTTTTGTCCAAACAATTTGAGTTTGAGCCAAGTTTAATCAGATATCTGGGTTGGTGGCTCTACACAACATGTATGTTATTATAAGCAATATCATTCCTTGAGAGAAACTGGAAGATGTCTCCAATCTCTATTCCACTATTTACAAACCACAATCCCAAGACAATTCCCCCAATTTTTGTGCATTCTTATTTTTTCACCTATAGATTGGGGAGACAACAAGAACATTGTAGGTTATTTTAGTTTAAGTGAGAGACTGTGAGTCAAATAATCTTGCATTGCTTCCTTTAGATTCTTTCCACATCCTCCTCCATTTAACCTTCCTTTCCACCTGGAGTTATCTCAGTACCTAACTTAAATAATCTTATTAATTAAAGTGAATATATCAACTAATACTTAGGGAAAACCTAGGACTCCAGTAGATAACTTAGTAGGTAACTGGGACAGTTTTTAAGATACCTAGAAAGAAAAAAAAAAGTTTTCAAGAAATGGAGAAAGGGGTCAGTCTAAAAATATAAAATTTATAAATTTGTTTTAGGAAAACCTTGCTGCTAGATTTGGTACAGAATTTACATAAATAATATTACCATGGGACACCATAACAGTAAATCTAATGTCCTTTTGATACCTATTTTATTTGTGTTTAAATTAAAAGTGCTTTCTCCCAAACACAAGAAATATGAAGTGCTATATTTTAGATAAACTCATTCATTTATTCAACAACTTATCTTAGGCACATTTATAGTATATACCAGGCACTAAATGATGGAGATTTAACAATGACAAAGTAGCCAAAAGTTACTGTCTACTCTCAAGTTTACACTCTACTGGTTATGAAGATCTTTTCATTTTAATACACTAATACTGAACATATGTTATATGTCAGTTTCTGAGTACACTAAATGGAAGGAAATGACCTTGGACTTTAGGCTCCATTGAGGAACCAGGACAGTATTGTAAATTGTCCACTAAAACCAGGCAGGCAGTATGATGCAGTGTAAATACAAGGCAGAGATGGAGGACAGAAGAGGTGCCACTTGACGCAGCTTTCGAAAGACATGGAACAGCTTTCTGAAAGGAGCAAGGTCAGCCCTTAAGGATGAAATCTAGAGTTGACCAGGTAGAAAACAGGAGGCAACAGAGGACAAACACATGTCATTGCTAGCTGGAACACACAGGCCATACAGGGAGCCACAAGCAGATGAAGATGGGAAGGTTAGGCAGACCATGGGCATAGATAAAAGTGGAGAAGTAGTTCTGGAACAGTATTTAAGAGTTTATGGCTTTTGGAGGCACCACAATACCTGACGTCAAATTATGCTACAGAGCTATAGTAACAAAAACATAATTGTACTGGCATAAAAACAGACCCATAGATCAATGGCACAGAATAGAAAACATAAGACAAACCCACACATCTATAGCCATCTGATCCTTAACCAAGATGCCAAAAACTTACATTGGAGAAAAGATAGTCTTTTTAACAAATGATGCTGAGAAAACTAGTTATGCATCTGTAGAAGAATGAAACTAGACCCTTATCTCTCACCCTGCACAAAAATCAATTCAAAATGGATCAGAGGCCTAGGAATTATACCAAGAACTATGCAATTCCTAGAAGAAAATGTAAGGTTAACACATCAGCATATAGATACAGGAATGACTTTCTCAATAGGACCCCTAAAGCTCAGGAAATAATTCCAAGAGTTAATAAACAAGATGACATCAAATTAAAAATCTTTTGCACAGAAAAGGAAACTATTGAAAAGAGGAATGTCAAGAGAGAACCCACAGAATGGGAGAAAATCTTTACTAGCTATTCCTCTGTCAGAGGATTAATATCTATAATATATAAAGAACTCAATAAACTTCATGCCAAAAAAATCAAATCACTTGATTAATAAATGGGCAAATGAATTAAACAGACTCTCCTCAAAAGAAAAAAATATAAATGACCAATCAACATATGAAAAAATGTTCAGCATCATCAGCAATTAGGGAAATAGAAATCAAAACTACACTGAGATTTCATCTCATACCAGTCATAATGGCAGTAATCAATAATACAAATAATCATAAATGCTGGAGAGTATGTGGAGAAAAAGGAACACTTTTATACTGCTGGAGGGATTGTAAATTAACACAACCACTATGGAAATCATACGGAGGTTCCTCAAATACTAGGAATAGAACCAACATATGACCCAGCAATACCACTCCTTGGTATTTATCTTAAAAGAATTAAAGTCATCATACTGCAGTGATACATGCATACAATCATGTTTATACCAGCACAGTTCACAATAGCCAAACTATGGAAACAGTCTAGGTGTCTATCAATGAATTGATAAAGAAAATGTGGTATAAATACAAAATGTAGGTTTATTCAGTCATAAAGAATAATGAATTTATGGCCTTTGAAGGAAAATGGAACTTGAGACCATCCTGTTAAGTGAAACCAAAACTCAGAAGATCAATGGTGATATGTTTTCTCTCATATGTGGAAGCTAGAGAGGAAAAAGGAAAAGAAAGGTGGGGACATATCTCATGAAAATCAAAGGGAGATCACTAAAGGAAAAGGGACCAAGGGGTAGGAAGTGGGGAGGGAGGGGGAAGTACTGGGGAATGATATTGGCCAAATTATATTGCTATATTGTGAGTATGTATGAATATGTAACAAATCCCATCATTATATATAACTATAATGCATCAATAAAAATGTGGGAAAAAAAGCTTATTGCTCTGGGAATGGAATGAAAGGAGGATTTGGGGAATGATAGGCCAGTATAGGGGTTGACAATGAAATAAGGAGAAAATTCTGGACAATGCTCAGAAGAGAAGTTGCAAAGAGCAGAAGAATCACTTAAGAGGAAGAGTCAGAATTTAAAAAGAAGAATATTGTTATGGACCAAAGGTTTGTGTTTCCCTAAAATTTATAAGTTGAAATTTAATCTCCACTGTGATGGTATTTGGAGGTGGGGTCTTTGGGAAGTAATCAGTTCATGAATGTGGAACCCTCATACATGGAGTTAGTGTCTTTATAAGAGACTGGACAGCTAGCTTGCACTTTTGCCATGTGAGGAGGCAATGAAGAAGAAGAGACGGCAGCCTGAACCCCCAAAACAGCTCTCCACAACCTGACCGTGTTGACACCCGGATCTCAGACTTCAGTCTCTAGAACTGTGAAAAATAACTGTTTGTTCTCCAAGCCACCTAATTTATGGTATTTTGTGCTAGAAGCCAGAACTGACTTAGATATTAAGACTTTGTCACTGATATTCAAGACAGACTATATATCCATAGGTTTGGATTAAGATAATTCCATTCTAAACTTGTGTTTCAGCAACATAAGATCAAAGAGGGCATTAAAGTATGTTAATGAGGGAGCTTGTATCTATTGTTTCAATACTTTAATAATAAAATAAGTATAAAAACTATGCTTAATACTTAAAAATAAGTATTAAAACTATGCATGTTATTTACATACCTTTGTAACAACAATTTTATTCCCATGGTATTGTGGGAAGGCACCTATGTTTTATCCAATCAAACTTGGAGTACAACAGCCTTTGGATCTTTATCTCTGTCAATTACTGCACAAATAAGTCTTTAGAGAAAATAAGGAGTCTCATAGATGGCCTTCAGTGACACCAGTTCTCACAGTCTTTCATTCTCTGATCTGACACCGTATCATCGTGGTTAGGTGCTGGTTTTAAGGTTGTCCAGTGGTGGTTAACTCAGAAGGGGTCAGCTATTTTTTTAGTGGGAGTTTCTGAACTGACTAAATACTGTCAAAGATCCCTTTCATGTACCAGGTATGGATGCTTTATATTTCAAATCAAGATATCCTGAGAAATAAAGGTATTGATAAAGGTACTGATAAACACGTGACCAAAAGATCTAACAGGAATGATTTTAGAGGAGGAAAAGTTTATTTAGTGCTCATGGTTTCAGAGGTTTCAGTTCACAGAGGGCCAACTCCATTGCTCTGGGCCCAAGATGGTGAAGATCATCAAGTCATGGTAGAGGAAAGCAGCTCAAGATATGGCAACAAAGAAACAGAGAGAGAAAGAGCGCTTTGCTCACTAGGGACAAAATATAAATCCTAAAGGCATGCCCCAATTGATCTATCTCCTCTAATTTTATCCCACCTACCGAAAGGTACCACTTCATCTCTATCAGGGGATTAATCCACTGATTAGGTTTAGGCCCTCTGCCACTGAGCTATATTCCAAGTCCTTTTATTTTTATTTTGTGACAGTCCCCCTAATTTGCTGAGGCTAACCTTGAATTATCTTCCTGCCTCAGTTTTCCCAGTAGCGAGGATTGTGCCACTGCACCTAGCTCAATTATCATTTCTTGAAGCACGCTTGAAAAATTTTGTCCCACACCTATCTATACCATCATATCAAATACGTCTGAAACATAAAGTCACTCATTCTCTGGGTGCCCACATCTTTGAAATTTCCTCTAGGGACATTCCCTACCAACCTGCCCTCCATCCTGCCTTTGTAACAGCCTACTATTGAGAAATGGTCAGGGAGTAATCTTCCTTCTTTTCCTCCTTCAAGTTCTCTCTTTTCCCCAGGGAGAGAGCAATCAAAACACCCATTCGTATTTATTTATCGATACATATTCTCCAATATACTGGTCACTGTAAAATACAAGAAAATGAAAGATTCAGTGGCCTGGACCTAGGAAAGACCTTAAAATATCTGGATGAGAAAATCAGACATATGATAGCTGCTCCCTAGAGGCAGTATAAGGTGACATATAAATCATTCAGTCTGCGAGTGCTACTGAAGATCAGAGCATGGAGAGGAAGGTATGGGCTGAAGCTAAGAACACAGAGTGCCAGGAGGAAGGCCAACCTGGATGCAGGTCTTCAACTGAGTCAGTGGTTTGAGGCTCTGTGGGAGGAGGGACTCAGCAGGCATTCTTTTCAGGTACAGGAAATGCCTGGAGCCTACATCAGGATTATGTGGGTGGGTGGTAAATGGCCTGGGCAGAGTAGACTCCTTCCAGAGAGGAGAAGGGAAGTAGAGTTGAATACTTAAATGTATTGCCTGGAGCTAATGGATACTGTGGGCATGGAGTAAGTGCAGTGGTAGCCAGGGAAGATGAAACAAGGAGGGAGAGTGGAGAACACTATAGCAGTGTAGAGGCAGAGTGCAAGGCTGAGGTTTGGAGGTGTCCGTTTTAGAGGCTACCGTGATAGAGCAATGGAGAGAACTCAGATTCACACGCTGACTCTGCAACTCAACAGGGATGTGGAGAACATGGGCAACTTAGCTACTTTACACCTCAGCTTTTTCATTTGCAAAATAGGATTAAACATACATCCTCTAGAAGATTGCCCGTGTCATTTTTTACATTTTATTTGAATATTAAGACAAACTTTAATTTAAAAATCATGGATCCATATCCCAATTTCTTTTTTTGTTGGTTTCAATTTGAAAACATGATTTATCTTTTTAAAAAACTGTATTTATGAGCCTATTACCTGTTTTTTTTTTTTTTTTATTTGGGGAGGGCTACCAGGGTTTGAATTTAGGGGCACTTGACCACTGAGCCACATCCCCAGCCCTATTTTGTATTTTATATAGTGACAGGGTCTCACTGAGTTGCTTAGCATCATACTGTTGCTGAGGCTAGTCTTGAATTTGCAATCCTCCTGCCTCAGCTTCCTGAGCCACTGGGGTTACAGGCATGTGCCACTGTATCTGGCAAGCCTATTGCCTGTAACACATGGGATGCTTTTTAAAATAGCAATCCATTTTCTCCCCATCTCTTCCTAAAACACAATACCATCAGAACAGTCCTGCACATATTTTTGGTACTAGTGGGACTCAATTCCTATACCTCTCTGAAAATTAACACAATTAACAGTATTAATTTCATTTGCTTCTTTGAAAAATCAAAATTGTAGTTTTCTTAATTAAGGAAGATGCATGAAGCATGTCATTTATATTTTATTCAACTTTAAGATTAGTTTTTAAAAATTATACTATTCCACAATTTTTATTATTCAATGCTGGGGAGTAAATTAAGGGTTTTGGCCTGCTAGGCAAATGCTCTACCATTGATCATTTATTTTTGATAATTTTTGATATGATTTGATCTTGTAAACTTAAAGTTTAAATACTGCTCCAGTTCTATGCTTAAATGAGAGCTTCGTGGAAAGAGAAAAACAATTGTATAGCATTTTTTCTTCCCACTGTCTGAAAATATATGGATGTAAATATATAATGTACATGTTGTATATGATGTATGTATAACATTCATACATATAGCATATATAACATAACATATGTGTCTGTGTATATATATATCTTCAGAGAATATTTGCTAGCTTAAGTAATTCCATGTAATATATGCACATTCTGCATTGTGATAATTAAGGCATTAGTATGAGTAAAAGGTTTTCAATTTAAAACAAGTGTCGGGTTTATTAAACTTAATTATTATGTGTGACCAACTTTTGGACTTCATATTCTTCTTCAATTGCCTTTTATATCTTAATTCTTGAAGTAAACTTTGAAATTGTTGACTTTTTATGAATTCTTCAATTTTCTAATACTACTATATTCAGTGCATCCACTATTTCACTTGTAGTTATTTACTTCATTTATGTAAATTTTGGTTATAAACCTAACCCATGAAGAAGATTCTGAACATTTCATTCTACCTTGTAATTTAAACCTGTACATCTAATTAATTTTCAGATTTGTCTTTGCTGCCTCAATAATTATACTTGTTCATCTTGAAAGTGTCTTGTCTTCATCTCCTTCAAGGACCCAACCATTGCTTTTTGATATTTTGAAAGACCTTCCAACGATGACCATGACAGGAACTTCAGCTCCTCTGAAGCCCTCCTTGTCTTGCAAGGTCCCAGGCTACTCATACATGTTTTTGGAGGTGGGGATTTAAATGACATTCAATAACTTATATTTTGTCAGTGAACCACAGTAAAAACTCTGTTTCGTACTATGACACAGAAGATTTGTTTCAAGTGGGAAGTGCCATGAATATTGTTGTTGATTGTGCCCATTCTTGAAGACATGTGGGCATTGATTCCTAGTAGTATAAAAAATGTGTATAGGAATGGAGAAGGTTTTATTACCTGTGTTTGTTTAAAAAGGGATGGTGGCAGACTCCTACCATAAACAACATTTGTGTGTTGTAATGCTCATGGCAAATTTTGTTTAGAGTCCTTGTTTAACACACTGAGCTTTTCAGTTCAAGTGAAACTAACAGAAGAAACTCCATCTATACAATGTAAAGCAAATCCGAATACAACTGAAGCAGTATATGCAACACACACACACACACACGTATATATTTGGCACTGTATGTAGAAACTAGGAACAGAACTTAACATGAAGTAGTATTTATCCTTGCTATGTACGGTTTACTTTAATATTTTGTATTTGTATGGGTCTTAGTGACCAGTTGGCATCTCTGACAGCAATAGTGCTTAGTACTAGTGACAGAAACCTTCCTGAGAGTATTTTGCAAAGAGCTCGTATGGACAAGATAATTTCAAAGCAGAGAAATTGAAATACTTTTACTGGGCAGAGTGTGATGAGGAGACTCAGCCCTTAGGAGATTGTGGTGGGAGGATCACCTGAGCCCAGGAGTTCCATAGCAGCCTGAGCTGCACAGCAAGACCCTGTAGAACACAACTCAAAAAAAATTTTTTTTTTTTCTGGAATCTGTAGTCATTTGAACGACTATTTGGTTTGGAATCAAAACACAGAAATTCCTTTCCTGACTCCAATAGTGACCCAGGAATGATCTTGGCCAAATGATCTCAGCTGTCCCTGGACCAACTGGACCCCTAAGAGATGCAATCTGAGGAATGCACTCTGACCAAAAATACTTGAACCTGTTGACCTAACAATGACCTATGACCCAGCAGAACCAGGATCACTATTTCTCAAAGACTACCATATATTCTCACCCTTTCATTGATGAATGAGTAGGAAAGACACATCTTTCCATTTGGCTCTCATTTTCCTTTCTAGCCCTTTAAGTCTTATATTCTTGGCGAAACTACACATTTCCTACATTTCTGGTGTTCTCCTCTTTTAAAACCTCCTACATGATCTTATATTCCCAAAGCACAATAATAATATTATTATTAAATTATTAATATTTTAACAGTAATAATATCTCTCAATAATAATAATTGTAATAATAATATTTCTCCTTATTGAAGACCATATTATAGGTTTTTAATGCCTAAAGTTTTCATCAAACTTCAGTTAATTTTTTGAGCCACTCTAAAAGCCACCTCACTTCCAGCTTTGTCCCCTGTGCCTGATCCCACCTCCACCTCCGCACTTTGTCAGTAAATTTTCTCAGAGTCTCAACTCTGCATATTTGGTCATGTTGGGTTACTTTTTAAGATTCAATTTATTTTTTGTCACTTGATCATCATTCAGTCTGAATGATCAAGCTCCTGGCTTTCCTAGTCTGCTTCCTTTCTGTGAAATTTCCTTCAAATCTCTGCATAGACTCAGATGACCCAGATGACAAGCTACACCTAGTAGGAGTAGGAGGGAGTCAGTCCCGACATCAGTGGGGGAGGGAAACAGGAGGAGGTTCAAGGCAATGGGGTCCCAGGTTTGGAGGGAGTTCACATACTTTATTGGTTTTGGTTTTAACTGGGATGAGTCCTTACCACTGACAAAGTTGAAAACTAGAGGTTGTTAAATGATTCATCCCTGTCTACTTAAATGTTGGTTTGACTCATTACTTCTCAATAAATACTTGTTGAACCCTTTTCAACGCAGCAAAACTGGTATTCTATAAGAAACTCATAATATGAAGCTTAGTTCAAAAGACCTTTGACTTAAAGGTGTCCATAGACCAGAGGTCCTGATAGCAAATGAACAATCACAGTGATTTCTAAATAAATTTCTGCATGCTTCCCAGACATGTGACCGGGTCAGTAAACTCAGACTTCATGGGAAGAGTGTCCATGTTCCTCCCCACTTAGAAACTAGTCATCAGAATTTGCAAAATATGTTACACTTTGCACTCATAGGTGACTGGGGAAAATCCAGGATATCCCCCTAGAAGGAGTTCTCTATAAACATAGAGACTGGCAAATATGTTCAACGCATGATGGTTAAAGCAGAAGTTAATTCTTTAAGTCACTAAGTCTGTAAAAAATCTGTTTCAAGGATTTGTTTAAAAGTAGAATGAATTTCTCCAGGGTTGGGACCATATCAAATTCTGGTGCTAAATCCTTACTGTCACATACTAGGTGTCCATAAATGTTTGTTGAATTGAACTGAACAGAAAACATATGCAGCATTTCCCTTATGAAGACTACCTTTCTATAATGTTTCTGTATCTTCTCCTGCACCTGAGCATCAATAACTGGACTTTTAAATGGATATGAATATGACCAAGGAACTTTTAAATTTCATACTCAGGGATATCATATAACCAGAGTAACTTTCATGCTAGGGGAGAGGAATCACTGGTAGGATAACTCTTATCACCTATTGTTCTCTCCTGATGATCCACTAATGCTTTGATTCTCTAGGCACATTTACTTATTTTAATATCTACTGCCCCTGTAATTTATGGGTAAGAGGTGTATACCTCCCAATTGGCCTGGAGCTTACCAGGTTATATCTGTTATTGTAGCATAGTTAGCAATACCATTGCATTTCACTCTAAAGTGTCCTGGTTTGGATGCTAAATCTTACGGATACCCTATTTATGGGAGAGTTCATTGTCTATCATTTAGCTGCCCAAGGCTACCCTGCTTGGAAGTCTACTACCACACCTTGCCAGGACTTTCCTCCATGAGGGCAGCTCTCTTAGTCCATGAATCAGGAGGTTAAGTCTCCTTCTGGAAAAAAAAAAAAAAAAAAAAAACAGAGATGCCTGTCTATAGAGAGACTCTTGGTGGGAAAAAAGTCAGATCTCTAAATTTAAATCTTTCTTTTAATCTTGGGTCTCCAATGCACACAAGAAACAAAGAATCCCTAATAATTACATTCCTAAATTTAGTGAAATCTAGAAGATATACTCTTTTGGAAACTCTAGAAATTAAACTTATGTGTCTCAGGTTAAACTGTACCTTAACAGCATGGCTTATTTTGTCAAAATCAGTTAAGACCCTCTAATGTGCTTTCAATGAATGGACAGACAAAAATGAAAACATGGCTGGTCAAAGTAATCCAAAAGCTCACTTCATTCACTCAATAACAATGGCCATTTAATGGGTTCTTTTTACTACTGGATGTAATTGTGCTGGGCTTTAATTTCTCATCATGACGGAAGAAATGAAATGACTTCAGACTTTTAGGAACATTTGGCTACATCATTTTTGGGTGCTTCTATAAACACTGTTGGAAATTAAGTCAGCTCTGTGATTGCTCACCCTCCCTAGTAAGGAGCACGCCTTCCTCATGTCAGCAAAAAGCTAACTACGTCTTAATCTAAGACACTGCAGTAGAGGCAAAAGAAATTACCACCCTGCCTCTCTCCTTTCAGATCTCCCTATTTGTAGCTATCAAATTTTGGCATGCTTGCAGCAGCACCATCTTATCAGAACAAGCACCATAATTCTCATGTGAGATGTAGGACTTTCTCTTCAGTAAGGTCAAAATGTACCTATGATTCAAATTTAGATGAGGGTATGAACTAATAAGAACATCATCAGTTTCAAGAACTCAGGCTACTATTATTTTGTGCTACTGGTTTCTCCTTTCCTAATTCCAGGTAGACATGCAAGCTTTGAGGTTGTCATGTGCCATTAAAATTAATCAGCCTCACACATTTCATCTTTAAACCTTTACCCAGGGTAGTAAAAAAAAAAAAAAGAGTCTAGCAGAAATGAACATACTTCTTGAACACTGCAGCTGCTAATCTCATGTGGTAAAAGATCATCCTATAAATTATGCTGCAAAAATACATGCAGCATTATTAATAACTATAGTATGACAAAGACTGTTAGCTGTCCTTTACTACTGGTGCTTTCTTCGTTAGTTGTATAGGAATCTCAATTTTCTCCTAAGCATGAGTGTCCCAAATACAGCAAACATTCAGACACCTTTATGGCCAAGTGTTGCCATATAACTAAGTTCTAGTGAATGGGTGGATAGTAGAACCATTATGTGGGGATTCCAGGAACTTTTTTAAAAAGATACTTGTCGTATACCTTTATTCATTTCTCTTTCCAACTGGTTTGAATATGAATTTGATGACTGGAGCTAGAGTAGCCACATTAGATTGTGATTATAATTTAGGTACAGAGTTCACATCTAAGAAATCAACAAAATGGAAAGAATGTATGTTCTTGAAGACTTTATGGAATAACGTGTCCACACTAGCTCTGGACTGCCTACTTTTCAATTTAACATGAAAGAGAAACATTATTAAAGCCATTTCTACTTAAATATTTGTATTCACAACTAAATGCAATTCCAGTAATACAATTACGAATTATAAAACTCCAATTCCCTCATGGTTTAGGGCCATAGCTTAGTTTTAACAATAAATGTGTTCACATAGGCCAGGCTGAGATTTGGATATTGGATGACTGGATTTTTAACTTACGGGATTAAAAAAATATTGTGTAGTGATACATTGCTAGTTAACTGCTAGCTCCAGAATGATCAGAAAATAATTTTTAGAAAAATCTGCCAAACAAAATCCTACAAGAACCACCTTGGGATTTCCTGTAGGCTTCAGAGATTTGTCTTTCTGGCCTTACTTGGAACTTATTCCAGCCTGAAAGCCATTTTGATGAACCAAATTCTCCTTGTCTTAAAGAAGAAAAACATTGTCTTCATTGCTAGGTAGTTCTCCTTCTCCAAAACCCCCTTTCTCACTCATTTATACATTTGAACATACGGAAGTTTAAAATTTTCTTTTTACTTAGATACTCAATCTTTTAAGTATACTGCTCTTGTTAAGTCTTTTAAAAAAACTGAAGAGCTGGAGGGTCTGGTGTTTTTTTTCCTTGCTGTTCTTTGTTTTGTGGTCTTGTCAGTGCTGGGGATTGAACCCAGGGCATTGTGCACAGCAGGCAAGTGCCGTACCACTGAGTCACATTCCCAGCTCTCAGAGGAGCTTTTCGAACCTATCACTTTCCATACTTTGCCATCTAAAGCCACTGTTCTCTCCTCCTACAAATATGATAGCTTTCAGGCTAAATTATGATGGATCCAACTCATGCCTGAAAGGTTTATTGAATGACATATTGTGGTCATATTACCAGAGCACAAATATTTCTCAAGGTACAATATTTTAAAGCAAAACCGTTTATGTGTAAGCTCTCTGAGGTTATAGAACATGGCTATCTTATTTATTGCCAAATCCCTAGCTCCTCAAAGAGTGCTTCTCCATATAAATCTGTCCACTGGATAAATGAAGAGTTTACCTAGAGTAGTAAACTTGTTATTTGTATATACTTGACACGCTGTCTGTGTGGACAATGTCAATGAGTCAACCAGGGAGGTGACTTTATAGAACTGTGTCTCTATGTTGTCCACTGCAGTTATCAGGGACACACTCAACTTTTACAAATTGTTCCAACATTATACCTTCCTCCTACAAAGAATCTTTCTGCCCATTATGAATCCCTGAAGCACTGGCTGTCTCATTTGGATTCCCCAATGCACAGAAAGATGGTTACATATACTTGGGTGGAGAAGAATGTCATGCTCAAGCTCCCTTACGGGGAAAAAAAAAATGGCAACTGTCATAAATGCAAGCTGTCAAATTTAGTGACATAGATTATGAAACATAAATCTCAATCCTATTTGTTTATAACAGTGAAAATCTGTATATTTGTTATCTAAGATATAACAAATCTATATAACAAAGTTTTAAGTATTGGGGAGAGGGGCTCCACTATCTGCTCCAGGAAGGGGATAGCTGTTACCTCATGTCAGAATCATTACCCACTGGACTGCTGCATTCTCTAAGACCCAATTCAGCATCACCAGTGTCCCCTCTACTTCTCTCCTGCTTACTGTTGATGGCATTGTCTAAGCAGAAACTATTGCAGTCTTTAAAACTGGAATTATATTATCACAAGAAGAAAAACAAGATACAAAACACAAAGAGACAAATAAATGTGGCATCCTAATAAATGCTAGCTAACTATAATGCCAGAGATAAGTGTATCATTAAAGAGATAAATTTGTTAAGGGGAATCTAAAAGTCTAAATATGGCTATGAAATATCACTTGGCAAACCATTCAGGCATGACCTAGATTCCTAAAACCAGAATTTAGTTATTTCCCATATATTGGTATACCATGTACCTTTGCCAAATTTAAAATACTAGCAATATGACTTCCCCCCTAGACATTTGAGCTGCTCCTCAACTAATAGTTGACCTGTTCCTTCCATGATTCAAGGTCTGTGTTAAAGCTTGAGGTAAAATGTTATAAATAATTCATGCTATAAAATTCAAAGACAATCAAATGTTTGAGACTATACTAGAGTTACATAGGAAAGTATCCTCCTTCTTGGGAGGTATACACTAAAGAGTTTGAGGCTAGAAGGCCATGATATGCGCCGTTTTCACTCAGGTACACCAGAAAAAAAATAATGTATGTATATGTCTATGTGCATGTATACATGTGAGTGTGTGAGTGTGTGTATGGGTGCCAAAAGAGAAAGAGGCAGAATGTTGACATTGGGTGATTCTGGGTGAGGAATGTGTATGTGTTCTTCACACTATTCATGAAGTTTTCTATTATATATTAAAGTATTTCCAAGTGAAATGTTTTTTAATAAAAAGGCAATCAGAACATGACAACATATGGAAAAGATTGGGGAATTCTTTTCCACCCCTCCGCCCCCATGGACACATGCTACTTGCACACATAGGCTCACATGAGTAACACTTTTTGCCTATATGATGCACAGTGCCTGAGTAGGAAATTTAGTCTTCTAATCAAGCAATCAAGTCTTCTAATCATGCAATCAAGCCCGAAGTAATTCCAAAAGACTTTTTAGGCAATGATTTGACTTTTAAGACAACAGTTTTGAAGAGTTAATATAATGTCATTCTTTATAAACAAGACTGACCTTTTGTCCTTTCAGAATTGGTTGAAACCGGCCCACAGAGTACAACTACCTGTGAACACATCCTTGAGAAAGACAGCCAGGCACATTGCCCAAACCACAGGCTATTGAAAACTTGGCCAAAAGTGACTACTCTGGACGGTTGACCTCCAAAGTTCTGATGAATACAATGAACTGTGGAGGATGTATGATTTGTTTTGAACACATTTACTATGATTGATGGCCTGGATTTGGCAAGTTAGTTCATTCCCAGTGGAGAGGAAGGTTTCACTGCCTTGCCTCTTTCAACATTCCTGTTGAGACAGGTTTCACTCTTATTGGCCAATGTACTCAGAAATCACTTACATTTGCAGCATAATGAATTCATTAGCTACACTGGATCAATGCTGTGCATAAGATTCCTGGGTCAACATAAGCTCTTAATTGAATTTCCTTATTATAATGCCTTTGGAAATTTTCCTTCAGGCTACTAAATTTCAAGGCATGAGTCTATGTGTCAACCGGTAATTATGCTAGTAACTTTTTGAGACCAGTCAGGGCCAGGGCCAGAGTCAAGTTAGGAAGTGATCTATTATGAATGGCAGGTTATAAAACATACATGTGATCAAAACACCCACAAATGGACTCAAACCATTCTACGCTTCCAGTAGAATGGTTTGAGTTTAAAAAGAATGAGACCATGACAGTAGTGGTTCTTTAGTATGAAACTAAAATATTTATTTTTAAATTGGTGAATATGATGCAGAAATATAAAAAGAGCAGAGAGAAGACAGGAACCTAATTCTAAGGTAACTGTAAGGAAAAGGCTGCTTTTCTGACCTGGATTTTGGCCAGAATCCAAGTTTGATTGTTTTTGTTGTCATTTTTGTTCCTGTCATTAAATAAAGAAACATGATCAACAAATAAATATTTTTTTTCTTTTACTCAATAGGAAAAAAAGAGGGAGAGATGGGGGTGGGGGACTAAGTCTAGAAAAAGACAAGATCCAGATTTAAGATCCCAGAGAATGTTATATTTCTGATCCCTTCAAAATATCAGATTTTGTTAATATAGCACATTGGAACCATTTTTAATTATATTTTATTTTTTAATGATTTGGTAGGCCAATTAGTGAAGACGACATTTTCATCCTTGCTACTCTCTCAGAGCAGTGTGGATTGCCATCCCATCGCAAAGTCCTAACCAAGCCCTCACTGACCCACTTTGTACTAGGTCTCCCAAATAAAAGAGCCCTCCGGCTGGCGAAGCTAAAGGGCACTTTGCTCTCAGGTCCTATAGGTTTCTCTTGTCCCCATAAAAAAATAACAATAAACCAAATGGAAAAGAAATATCTAGCTACCAGTTATAAATCTATCAGCAGTGAATTTTCTGTATTCTGTACACAATGGTGATTTTAAAATTCAGATTGGGATTCTTTTTAACTAAATTTGTTAGTCTCTGACATGTCAATAAACTCTCTGCTTTGAGTGGTTAATCAAATAATTTTTTCAGAATGCATTGAAAATGTCAGTAACACTTGAATTAATATAGCCATTAGTGATCATCCCCTTTTTAAACTTCTTTCCTCCCAGTGCTGGGGATTGATTGAACTTAGGGTCTCTTGAATGCTAGGTAAACACTCTACCACTGAGCCCTCTAACTTTATTTTTCTTTTTAGGCACTAGTTTTTTTTTTTTTTTCTATCCTTCCTATTTGGAAGTCAAATAGTCTGACTTCCAAGAATAAGAAGTACTTCGGTTGTAGAAATGTCCAGAAGGTACCCTACTTTCAAAACAAGAAATACATCAATCTAGCAATCTCACTTCTTGGTATATATCCAAAGAAACTGAAATCTGGATCTTGATGAGACATCTGTACTCTTATGTTCACTGAAGCATATTCACAGTAGCCAAGATATGGAGACATTCTAAATGTCCATCCACAGATGAATCGACAAGGACAATACAGTATATAAAATGGCATATTATTTAGCTTAAAAGAAAGGAAAATCCTGTCACTTGCATTAATATGGACAGACATATTGTAGGACATTATGCTAAGTGAAGTAAGCCAGATACAGAAAGATAAATAGTACATGATCTTGCTTCAGTGTATAATCTAAAATAGTCAATCTCATAGAAGCAGAAAGTAGAATGGTGGATGCCAGGTCTAGGAAAAAGGGGCAATAGGGAGGTATTGTTCAAAGGATAGAAAGTTTTACTCTTGCAAGATAAGCTCTCGAGAGCTACTGTATAATATATAGCATGTGGTTAAAAACAATGATTTGAATCCTTAACCAACTGTCTAAGAAGGTAGATATTATGTTAACTACTTTTCCGACAAAAGGAAAACTCAAGAAAACCAAAACAAACCAAGAGAACAAGATGAAACTTTTGGAGGTAATGATGAATCTATGACATTGTGATCTTGGCTGCATGGGTATATACTTATCTCTAAACTTTAAACTTTTGTATGCAATAAATATATAAAGCATTTTATACCTCAACAAAGTATCTTAATTTTAAAATCAGAAAACAAATTTATTAAAGAAGAAAAAAGAAGATTTTACTCTTGCCTTACCCACTGGCTTCATGTCTACCAACGTCTAACTGTTGGATTTGAGGAGATTTGCTGCCTTCTATACATAGAACTGCCTTTTTTTTTCTTGGCCACAAATGATAAATAAGATCTAAAATTATTATATTTGTATTAAAAATGAAATATCATAAACTTTTCTTTGCATAATAAACATTTTAAATCTATAGTTTCTTTTGGAAAGATCAGAAATAATTGTGAAAAGACTACACAAAATATTTTTCAAGGAGCACCAAGTACACTGAAAACCTAGAAGTCATCTTCTTCTTTTTGACTCCTACTGTTTCAATCACATGATATCGTGCATACGGTATTTGGAAGGTATTGAGACATTTCAACATGATATTGCCCTTAGAATCTATGATTCAGGTCTCTTATAAGAAAGTTCAGTCTATAATAATAAGTACATAGAGTTTCAATGGTGGTTAGATTAAGTAAAGATGTCCCAATTTTTCCTATTTACTTTTCAGATTCTGTTTTAAAATGTATCTTATTCAAACTACTAGTGGAAAACCCACTAATTCATTAAATCATGTTCTATCTACTAAACCCTGAATAAGATTCTAGAAATGCAAAGAGGAATAAGATAAATCCCTACCCTTAGAAAGCTTATTAACCTGGTGAGTATGGTTGTGTAAGCCTGTGATTCCAGTAACTTGGGAGGTCTGAGGTGGGAAGGTCACAAGTTCAAGGCCAACCTCAGCAACCTTTAAGTCCCTGTTTCAAAATTAAAAAAAAAAAAAAATATATATATATATATATATATATATAAATATATATATATACACACATATATATGTATATGTATATATAAAAATATGTGTGTGTGTGTGTGTGTGTGTGTGTATGGCTGAAGACATAGCTCAGTGGTAGAGCACCCCTGAGTTCAATCCCTAGTACTACCCAAAGAGAGGGACAGGCGGCGAGAAAGAAGAGAAATTCATAGTATGATCCAGCTTAGTATGATCCAGAAGAGAGACAGGCTAATAAACATAATAAACAATTCAGTCTCAGTACCACTGTGATAAGGGCTCCAACAGCACATGCAGGAACACCTAGCTTGGTCTTGGAGGGGTTTCCTCAAGGAGGCAATTCTTGATAGGCTAAAAAGGAGGAAGTCTGATGAGGCAGACAACAAAAATGGAGCGAGGACAGGAGTGGATCCTAGAGGATGGATCTGGACTGAGAACAACATAGGCAACTGCAAAGTCATGGGAGCACAGTACATTTGGGAACCTGCCTATCATCTGTTACAGCAGAGAGTGCATGTGTGGAAGGAGATAAAGCCAGAAAGTTGAGCAGAAGATGATTCTGAGAGATTATACTGACTAGTAAAGGGAGTTGGTTAAGTTCTCATGTAGTGGGCGAGTAGGAAAAGATTTTTAAGATACTTTTTCTTCTTCTTTCTCATTGCATGGAGAATAGAAGATACTAGATCTAAATGTTTGTGTTCTCAAATTCATTTGTTGAAACTTTATCACCAAGGTGATGGTGTTAGGAGGTGGGGTCTTTGGAAGGTGCTTAGGTCATAAGACCAGAATCCTTATATTTATAAGGGATTAATATGCCCTTATAAAAGAGACTGGAGAGAGTTGCTTTGTCCTTTCCATCATGTGAGGACACATCTAGAGGGTACCATCTATGACCCAGGAAATAGGACCATGCCAGATAGTGATGCTGCCAGTGCTTTGATCTTGAACAACCCAGGCTCCAGACCATGAGACATAAATTTCCATTGTGCATACATCACTCACTTTATGGTATATTGTTGTAACAGCCTAAACCAACTAAGAAAAACAAGAAAACATGCCTTTATGGACAAAAATTGAATGGTAGAAAATAGTTAAGTGTTTCTGAAGAGAGGAAAAGATGTATGATCAACACCCTGTTTCAATCAGGATCTTTTAATTTTTATGTAATCACATACCCTACACATTTCTAGTTTATGTGATGACAGTAAAATACTGCCTAGGTTTATGATACATTTTCTGGAGTCTGAATGTCACTGCAAAGATGAATAATTCAAACAGATTGGATTCATGTGGGTTTGCCACGAGACACACTTTTTTTTTCCACATAAGATTAGAGGAAAAATTGACTGCACCCAATTTCCTACCTTATTTGGGTTAGAAGTAAAGTTGGTGCCATTATCCTTTTTTCCTATTCTTTGTATTTAAAATCTGATGTGGAATTGTGCAGCTATGGGTAAAAAAAATGTAATGCCTTCTGCTACCTCTTATTGCTCATGCATTTTCATGTAAAAGCGGGTAGGGAAAACAGGACGTGAACTTTTCCTTAGCAAAACCACATTATTTCAACTTTAAGAACTTTCAATCATGAAATACACATCTTGCTGTAGTTTGATTTTAAGTAGCATCCAGAGGATCCTGTGTTAAAGGCTTCTTCCCTAGAGCAGCACCATTGTTTTGTGGTGGAAACTCTTAAGATGTGGGGCTTGGTGGGAGGTTTTAGGTCACTGGGACGTGCCCTCTGTTTTAGTCAGCTTTTGCAATGCTTTCACCAAAATACCCGACAAAAACAACTTAGAAGAGGGAAAGTTTATTTGAGGCTCATGGTTTCAGAGGTTTCAGTGTATAAGTGGCCAAATTCATTGCTTTGGGCCCAAGATGAGACAGCATATTATGGGGGAAGGGTGCCCTCTCGGCATTCAGGAAGTAGAGAAGGGAGGGAGGATCTAACAGGAAAATGCATCCTTCCAGGGCACATTGACCTACCTCCTCCAGTCATGCCCCACCTGCCTATAGTTACTACTCAGTCAGTCAATTCAAGCTTGGAGGGACTAATTAGGTTAAAGCTGTCATAAGCTAATCATTTCACACATTGTCACATTAATAGGAGCTTTGGGGAACACCTCACATCAGAACCACAACACCCCAAGAAAGACTGTGAGACCTCAATCTATTTCTCTCTCTCTCTCTCTCTCTCTCTCTCTCTCTCTCTCTCTCTCTCTCTCTTCCTTGCCATGAGGTGAATGGCTTTTGCTTCCTCATAGGCTCCTCACTGTGATGTGTTGTCTCCCCAGAGGCCCAAAAGCAATGGGGCCAACCAACCATAGACTAGAACCTCTAAAAACTGTGAGCCCAAATCAACCTTTTTTTCCTTATGAGTTGATTGTCCCAGATTTTTGTTATAGTAATAAAAAATTGGATAACAGAAATATTTGTTAACTCACTCAGTAAAAGATTACATTATTACATGGTGTTTGGTGGCTCTTATGTGCTCGATTTTTAATAACTAAAAATCTATGAAAACCTCATAAGTTCCTCAAACTGAATTTAAATCATAGAACCTAGAGTGACAAAACATAAACCACATTTGTCTTAAGGTTCAGAGCTTAAAAGTGGCACTTAAGATCTGGTTCAAAAACTGCCTGAATACCTGCACAGCTGAGTATTATAAAGTTGTAGGAACTGTAAGAAAGTAAAAGTTCCCTCTAACTCATACTGCTAGCATGGGGAGATTCCCATGTGGTGCAGATTTCATCTGATTTTACATGATTGTTGATATTGGCAGTATATTTCACATAAGACATTTTTTTAACCCCAGATAATAGAAATGATCAAAGTTAAAAAAATCATCATTTTGTGAGGAGCTAGATCTTTTCTAGGAATTCTGCTTCATTCATTGGCTCAGTCATTTGTTACTTAATTTATTCACTCAAACATATAAATTTAGTAATTTCCTGTATGGCCAACACTGTGACAGCTGTTGAATTCAATGATGAGCAAAGCATTACCCTCTGTATGCTCAAGAATTCTGCCCTGTGAAACATCAGACAAGGAAGATCAACAGTAAATGAAAATTTAAATCTGATTGCTGTTATGTATAAAAACACAACCCCTCCAAAGAAGACAACTGATCTCCTATTAAGAAATGAAGACAACCCCATAAGGAAGCTAAACATGTAAGCAAATAAAAAGCAGAATTATCAACAGCTGATGTGGTTCTTAAAAAAATAAAATAAAATAAAAGGTATTTGAAGGAGTGAATCCTGGATTTGGATTTCCAATCTAGCTGTGTGCTCTTGAATCAGTTACTCAATTCATCTAAAACTGGGTTTTCTCCTTTGTAAAGTGAGTATAAAACTACCTGGCTTATCTGATGGAGCAAGAATGTGGTAAAGGCCAGGCAGCTCATTACTGTTGCTCTAATTTTAATTTAATTTTTTTTAAGTCAAGGAAACTTCATACTAATCAGAACAATTTCAACTTTGGAAGATTAAGAAGGAGTTCATGTGTTAGGATAGCACAGAGAGAAGGGACAAAATATGCAAATTTTAGTAGCCATAATGAGAATGCTTTCTTAGCAATGACAAATAGATTTGTGAAGCCAGACCATAATATCATCTAAGTAATCTTTCAATCTATCTCTCAACTAATAAATGCAGGAAACATTCAAAAATCTATTTAAATCATTTTGCTTCCTTATGCATCTCTATTCCCCATACCATGGAAATAAATCTCTACCTCTTTCATAATAACTCAGTGTTAAGAAACCTGGTTAATTAGGATCAGCAGATTCTACAGCATTGAACCAAAACAGAACGAAATGTTCATAGCAATCAAGTTCCACCTGAGAGCTTGAATGCTCTAGTAGATTCAAAAGATGCAACTAAAGAACTAAATATTGGTGTAGGGGCATTTCAGTGGTCCTCCTAATAGCATCCTAAGCATTATTTTCTATCTGAATACAGCCTATCCCTTATTCACTGTTGTACTTATGGACTCTGCTCTGAGACAGGAAGCTCATTTTATCCCACAGGAAGCCCTTGCCTTCTTCCCTGGGTGATTCCCCAAGCAATCATGAAAAGAGCAGTCATAAGCCACACAGCTTGTACTTGCACAGAGCCTCTCTTTCATGGCACTAGGGCTGACTCACACTTCCAGATGGCCTTCTTAGCTTTTCTCCATGCTTGGTGCTAGTAACCTGATCTGGTGTGCTTGCGATAAATAACTTTCTCCATTATGAGGGTGGGAGTTTCTAAAAATTAAAAATTTTATTGTTATAATTTATGAATATAAAATGAGTTTTTTTTTTTTGGTACTGGGGATTGAACTCAGGGGCACTTGACCACTGAGCCTCATTCCCACCCCTATTTTGTATTTTTATTTAGAGACAGGGTCTCACTGAGTTGCTTAGTGCTTCACTTTTGTTGAGGCTGGTTTTGAACTCAAGATCCTCCTACTTCAGCCTCCCGAGTTTCTGGGATTACAGACCTGCAACCTTGCCTGGCAAGTCTGTTTTTATTATAGATTCTTTGAACAATGAAGATAAAAAATAGAGAGAATCCATCATTTTGTTATCCATATTTCTACCATTCAGAGGTAAATACTGAAAATTTCCAGTCTTTACTTTTTTTTTTTTTTTAAGTTGTAGTTGGACACAATACCTTTATTTTATTTATTTATTTTTATGGGGTGCTGAGGATTGAACCCAGTGCCTCACACATGCTAGGCAAGTGCTCTACCACTGAGGTACAACCACAGCCTCTTATTTGTGTTTTTAATGTGGTGCTGAGGATTAAACCCAGTTCCTCACATGTGCTACCATTGAGCCACAATTCCAGCCCCTTGTCTTTTTGTCTTAAGTAGATCCCAAAGAGAGATTTGCCAAAGGGGAAGCAGTAGGTGAAAGGGAATAAACATTTTTAAGTCTCTTCGTGTGAAACTATCGAATTGTTGGAGAAATGTTATACCAATTTCCACTTTTAGAAGCAGTGTTTGAGAATGATGTTATATGATATTCTCACTGATGCTTATTGGACAATGCTATATGTAAGAAATTGTTCCTGCAATAATTCTTGTTTAATTTGAGCTCCTTATTATAAATAAGAGTGATCAATTTTTAAGTTAAAATTTTATTTTTAACAAAATTTAAAGAATTACTCAATTCAGTATTGTAAAGATAAAGAAAATAAGAAATCTTTTGAACTGTCACTCCTATCCCAATGTATGAACACGTCTTCTGCTCCCCAAAGGTAACTACCTTCCAACTTTCAGCTGTTTTTATTATAGATTCTTTGCTATATTCCAATATGTCTTTAAATGACACACCTTCATTGCTATGTCTTAATATGTCAGTTTTAGGCATTGATTTTTGATATTTCATGGTGGAAGATGAGGATTTCACTCCTTATCCATTCATACTTTTCATCCCTCACCTTTCCAACATATATTGTGATTTTAGTTTAATGGGTAGTTATTGTTTATACTTTAGTAGAAAAAAAGGAAACCTATAAGCAGTTTATATACCATACTCTGATTGTTTTTTTTTCTGCACAAGTTTTTGCTTTTCTTATTGAAAATGCTTGCCCCTTTTTTTCTTTATGTGTTTATACATTCATCAGAAATTGGATTCCAAATAATCCCTGCTGCAAAAATCTAAGTATGGTCCAAAAACCTTAAGAATTTTATCAACTTCATCTTCTTGAAGTACTCTCTCAAGAAACCTCTGTAATCTGTAATCTCTAGCTGTTGTCAGGGGTCACTTTGAGATATTCCTTCATCATTATCCTGAAGATGTCTTCACTCTCTTGTTTGGATGAGGATGTTTTCTAGCAGCTTCCTGGGTTAGTATGCGCCAGAGGCAAGGCACTGTTCCATGCTCACTTCTGATCAGTGGTTTAGTTGAGTATAGAATTCTTGGTTGAGAATCACGTTCCTTCAAAATTTAAAAGGCACTGTTCCATTCGCTCCTAGGTTTTAGTAAGAGTCTTGCGAAGACTCATGCCCTTTTGATTTTGATCCTTTCT
This sequence comes from Marmota flaviventris, assembly GCF_047511675.1. Classification (NCBI taxonomy): domain Eukaryota; kingdom Metazoa; phylum Chordata; class Mammalia; order Rodentia; family Sciuridae; genus Marmota; species Marmota flaviventris. The sequence goes on along the minus strand of NC_092502.1, from coordinate 119,998,831 downwards.
CTATGGCTTTATTTGTTATTGCCACTTATGCTCAAAAATATAAATGTTATGAATTTTAGAAGGTAGAGGAGTTAAAATAATATGCTAATTGCTCTAGCTTTAATCAGGATCTCAGTTTTTTAAAACATTCTAACTTGTTACATGCATCTTCTTTTGTGAACTGCCTGAATGTGTCTCTACTGATATATTATTGAAGCCTTAGTGTGCTTTTTTAAAATTATTTGCATGAGGTCTTTTTATTTTGTTCAGGGTACTAACTGTCTTCTGCAACATCTTTTAGGATGACTTATTTCAACCAGTGCTAAGGTTTCTGTGGTTTTTATCATATATGCAGGTCATGAACTACTCAGATGGAACAGATATAAAGAAATTCTGATTATTTCAACAAAATACATATATTTAAAAATCATATAAAAAACAGTCTTCAACCATGAGGCTTTGAACTTGTAGCAGAAAATATTGACCTTTTTCTATATTCATTATATACACAGTTGTTGAAGAGTTGACAGGTGTAAAGAACCCTATCCTTGAGAATGCAAATATGAGGGGACTGAGTCTCTTTCTTACTGGAGTTTTAGGAGTAAAAAGATCAACAACTAGTTATAAAATAATAAGAACTGATTCAGATCAGAAGCACCAAGCTGAGGACATTGCTAGACCTGCTGAATTAGGGGAGGCTTCAAAGTGAAAAGTGAGTCTTGAAATAGGAATGGCAGTTTTGTCAGCATGGAAAGGTGACAAAAATATTCCATCCTGTATAAAAGAGAATGTGCTAATGCTGCAGACATTAGAAATGTGTCTTTAGGGAATGGTGAGAAGTCTCTGGGGGTTGCTGAAGGTATAGAACATAAACAGGGAAATCGCTGAAAATGGGAAGCAGAGGTAAGTGCAATTAAAATTGTGGAAATGTATCTAAGCGTTGCAAGTTGTAAAGATGCTGTTGTTGTCAACCTGGGAGTTGTTCAGGTGTGAGATGTCAGTGCTTCAAGGAAATCCTGGCCCATCCTGGTGCCAGGATGAACCACGATTACTGCTACCACCAATTCCATGGCATTTCTCCTGCCAGAGGATGGTTTAAGCATATGATGAATTTCTTCCAAGTAAAGATCTGAGAAGGAAATCTGTTAGAGAGCTTCTGGGAAAGGTTTTGTATTTCTTACAAAAGGAGAAAAAAAAAGTTGTGTGAATAGTGCTTTGAGCTGTTGCAACAATAAGGTGAAAAAACCAAGATTGAGAACTGAAGTGCTTAGGCTGAGTGAGTTTAAAGAAGTAAAGAACCTGGACTCTTGAAGCATGTTCGTACCTCTGGACTCATTCCATCACTAAGCTTCTTGTTATGTGATGCAGTAAATGTCTTATTTAAGATATTTTCAATGGAATCTTTAGTCCTTTGCAGCCTAATCATATGTCCTGATTCAACATCCTGGCACATTCTTTCACAAATAATTCAAAGAACACTTGTTAACAACTTCATAGATGATTAATTTTTCAAGGAAATTTCATCTTTTCAAAAATTCTGGAAAGATGATAACACACTATGTATTTTTATGCATGTTACTACATCTACCTGTAACATGAACTACCTTACAGAGGTAATAAAGAGCAGTAACTTGTGCAGAACTCTAGAAGAGAAAACATTAATAGCTATGAAATGGAGAATAAAGTGAGTTATAAGATATGGGAAGGAGAGAATATAAAATGTAAAAAGAAACCCAAAGTCATAGAAGATTAAACAGGAAAGGATTTTAGAAAGAGAGTCTATTCTAACCTTAATTTTACGTTTTGGAAGTCAGTCCTAGAGAAGTTACAAGTTGTGCAAGGTTCCTCTATTAGTGATGGAACCAGGACTTGCACACAATGTTCTGAATTCCTTCAGAGCATTTTTATTACATCACGCAGTTTTTATTTCTTACTAAAAATGCCAATTATTTCCCTAAGAGTGAGTATAATAAGAACTGATCAGAAAACTTGGAAGACACAGACTTCAGTTCTAACTTGATGCTAACAACTCTTCAAAGTTCTTTGTGGAGAAGAAGTCTGAGGGTTACAGAAAGAAGCACAATTTCTTAATTACATCTACCAGGGACATGATGGAAGATAATCCATATAATTGTTTTTCATGAGTGGGAACCAACTAATGGGGAACGAGAAGTATAAAATGAAATGAAAATAATATACCATATGTAATTTATGAAGTCCTTATTTTTTGCTTAGTTTATATTATGAGAATTATTCTTTAAAAAGTCATTCAATTTTGGACTGGTATAGCTGGAACTTCTCTCCTTTCTCAACTCTGATTTTTTTGTTTAAATGAGCACTTTTGGATGACAGATATGCTTCCTATTCAGTATTCAGGCTATGCAAAACTATTTAACTATTTTTAAGCATGAAATTCATTATTTAAATGCTTTCAAATAATTGGTATGAACATTTGTTGCAAAGAAGACTCAACTTGTGAAATTTTGCTCATTTTCTTACTCAAGCAAATAGACATTCATTAATATACTGAATTTCCTTTAAATAAAAGAAATCATAGATTTTTCTTCAAACATGCACTTATTTTGAATAAGCCACATAAAAGGAAAAGTCTGTCTATATATGGAATTATTTCAATGAGGCCATTTACTTTTCCATTTTTCTATTTCTTGAAGTCCTCAAAGTCATTGCAGATCCTTCTAGAAAGCACTTCTTAAGAATTGTGCCTTACTTTAGAGCATTAAGAATTCTTGGAATAAACCAGAAAAGAGGCCAATGAGACAAAAGAATACTATAGTTTCCTTAATCTAACAAAATCCTCTGGCTCACTTTGGCAATCAGTGTAAACAATAGTGGCCATATCACATCAGTTATACACATTTTATACAATATATACTTTATATTGATATTTAAAAAGAAAAACAACACAATATTTTAGCTATAAAGGGAGTCTCTTGGCAAATAAAAGAAAAACTTATTTCCATTAGTGGAACACTACAGCTTAAACCTAGAGAACAAGTACCCAAGAAATCTAATAAAGAAAGTTTGGATGTACATCATGGATAAGCAACTAGGTTTGAGAATATTGCAGTGTAATCACAGAAAATATCAGCTGGACTATTTGCAGTTTTCAATGACAACAAGAAAAAGAAAATAATGAGCTAACTCCATCAACAATGAAAGTATGGAATCTAAAGAGCCCCCGTGGCCAGAGTGATACACCTTTGTGAGCCTATTTATATACAGTAAGTTTAGTAAATTTGGTAAATATTGTTACTCTCAAGTTGAAACAACTGTTCTTAGCCAAGAGCAAAGAATTGTTATTGAGCATATGGTATTACTTTTTTTTTTGCTGATTTATGTTCATAAAATTCAATCAATGCCTTGCCTTAAAAATGTCAAATAATCTAGATTTCAGGATAATACATACCAACTAATCTGTTCTGCCTATCTCAACCCTATCACTTCCAATTATGAAAGTTCAAGCAAAATTGTATAAGTGACACAAATAAAAGTAAAATTATTTCTTCTTAGTTAAATGGTCTAATTTATAATTCATCATTCAAGCATCTTACAAAAGATACCATAATTGAAAGCAGTAATGTGTCCCAAACTGATTGCCACCTATATGAAAACATTTGATTACCAGCATATAAATAAATTGGCTTACAATATGGTGTTAAGAGCTAGAATTTCAAATACATAAAAACCTGTGTTCAAATCCTAGCTCTGACACTATGAGCTGTATGATATTGGTCAAATTCTTTAAACTCTCTGATTTCATGAGTCTTATCTATAAAGTTGTGATAGCTTTTATAAACCTCTTTTGAAGAATAAAAAGTCATCTTACATATTAAACTCTTTGGATCATGTCTGCATAGATTAAATCTTTATCAAAATTATAGCTAATGTTTTCTCAGTTACTGGACAACTGGAGTTCTAAATAAATTAAGGAGCTCCTAAATTTTCTAGGAAAAATTTTCCTCTCATTTTTCACTTATTTGTTTTGAAATGTAAAACAGATTTGCAGGCAGCTGACATAGTTATAGTGTACATCCACAGGACTGACAGTGGATTTCCAGGATTTGGAAAGAATTCCCAATATTTCCTTCTCCCATATCTGAGGTGACATCACCATGAACATCAGTAGAGTTAGCTACTTTGGGAAACTGCTGCAGGGATGGGACAGGTGATTCAGAATAAAACTGGTCATGCGCCTTTTCTGTTCACCATCAGAACCCGCCTCCTCCCTCCGCCACCCCAGGACAACAGTCTTCCAGCTGTAGATCAAAGGAGTTGTTCTTTTCTGTACAAGAGCAACAAAGACTAAAAAACATCTTGGTAGTGTGTACTGTGAACTTTTACTAAAACTTCTTCTGAGAACCCCTGGATTCTTAAAACACTAAGTGAGCATCAGAAAACTTTGGGAAAGTTAATGAATGTTTTGTGCTTCAGAAACAATTGATTCTAGTCCCTTCAATGTTGTCTTACCTTATGTTCATCTCTCTGTTACTACTTTCCTCCATCTTTACAACTAATTAACTGACTTAAAAAACCAATGCAATATAAAAGCAAGCATATATTACAATATTCAGTAAAATATTGGTTCAATATTAAAAAAAGTTCATCACTAGGAAAGCAGTTAAATCAGAAATTGAATAAATATATATTATTTATATATATAATATAAATATTATGCTGCATTTTAAGAAGACTGCATAAGATGTATAGTACTGAAGCGAAATAATCTCCAAAGCATATTAAATAAAAAAGTTAGTTGCAGAATAACATCTGTAGAATATCACTTTTGATTAAAAATAACCCATGATTATAAATGTTCACATATAAGTATATTCAGTTTCAAATTCCAGAAAAACTATTTCTATAGTTTGAATGTGTGTCTCCTCAAAAACTAGTGTTAAAATCTAATTGCCATTTTAACAGTGTTACAGTATTAGGAAGTGGGACCCCCAAAAGGGCATTAGGCCATGAGAGTTCTGCATTATTGCTAGAGTTGATTTTAAAGGACTGAGTTCAGTATGTCTGTCTGTCTGGATCTCTCTCTCTAACTCCCTTCCTCTCTCTTTCCTTGACTTTTGCCATGTGCTAACAACAGAGCAAGAAGGTCCTCTCACTAGATGCCAGTACCTTGCCATCAAACTTTCTAGTCTCCAGAACTATAAGCAAATAAATTTCTATTCACTGTAAATTACCCAGTCTCAAGTACAGGTTGAACATCCCTCCTCTGAGACACTTAATGCCAGAAGTGTTTCTGATTTGAGTTTCTCAGGTTTTGAAATATTTGCATAGACTTTACCACTTGATATCTTTAATCCAAAATCTTGAAATACAAAATGCTCTAAAATCCCAAAAATATTTTGCAATTTCAGAATTCAGAACACTTCAACCTCAGACTTTTGGGTTAGGATGCTCTACCTCTGTCCTGTTATACCAGCACAAAATGGACTAGTATATACCAAAGGTAGTATATATTGCTAAGTGAATATTTCAAGAAAGATAGCAAGACCAAAGGAGCATGGAACATAGGACTATCTTTTATATATATCTCAAAGACTCTGCCCAAATCTACTAGAACTAATAAATAAATTCAACAAGTTTGTAGGATATGAAAGCAAGGTTTAAAAATCTCTAATATTGTTATCTGCCAACAATTAAATCAGTATCTGAAAAAAGAAATCAATAAAGCAATCTTATTTATAATAGACATCAAAAACATATAAGAGTAGTGCTGGGGTTGTGGCTCAGTGGTAGAGCACTTGCCCAGCATGTGTGAGGCACTGAGTTTGAACCTCAGCATCACATATAAGAAAATAAAATAAAGATGTTGTGTCCATCTGCAACTAAAAATATTTTTAAAACCATAAGAATAAATTTAGCCAAAGATGTAAAAGATCTGTACACAAAGACTATAAAACAATGATAAAATAAATGGAAAAAGATATTTCACATTTATTGTTTGGAGGAACCAATATTATTAAAAAGTCCATACTACAAAAAAATCTACAGATTCAATGGTATTCTTCTTCACAATACAAAGAAAACAATCCAGAAATTTTTATGAAAACACAACACAACACACACACACACACACACACACACACACAAACACACACACACGCCAAAGCAATCTTAAGTAAAAATTAAAGCAGGTATTGCACTGCCCCACTTCAAAATATGCTACAAAGGGCTGGGTGCAGAGATGCATGCCTGTAACCCCAGCCAAATGATTTTTGACATGGGAAGAAGGCAGTATCTTCAATAAATGGTGCTAGGAAGACTGAACATCTATATACAGAAGAATGAAACTAGACCTGTCTCTCACTAACTACAAAAAAATAAACTCAAAATTGATTAAAGATTTAAGTGGAAAACCTGAAACTACTAGAACACACAGGTAAACTGCTTCAGGAAGTCAGAAGGTGAGGAGTTTTTTTTTTTTTTTTTTTTTTTTCAAAAACTCAAAGTGAAGGCAACAAAAGCAAAAACTGACAAACAGGATTATATAAAACTAAAAAAAAACATCTTTATAGCAAAGGAAATAAATCAACAAAAATATGAGTTAAAGAACTGGATAAAATATTTGCAAACTCTATTCTGACAAGGGAGTGATATAAAAGAATATATAAAACCTCAAAGAGTTCATAACCCCCCCCCAAAAAAAAAGATTAAAAAAAAGAGTAGTATAGTGTTTGTATCTATATATTCCTGGGAAGGTAAGGGGAAGTACTAGAGACTGGATTAGAGCAAATTATATTCAATGCTTTTATAATTATGTCAGAAAGAATCCTAATGTTATGTATAAATAATATGAACCAACAAAAAATGAAAAAAGAAAAGAATTTTTGGATGTGATGGATATGTTTTACACTTTGTGGTGGTGATATCATGTGTGTATGCATAAATCCAAACTCATTAAATGTATGGATTAAATATATGCATTTTGTATATCAATTATAGCCCAATAAAGCTTAAAAATGTGGAAGAATGTATATTCCTAGGCAAACTATGCTTAGCATTTCAAAGCTATGGCCATGACTCAATTTTCTTGTGTAGATAACTAAAATTTAGAAAAAAAAGGCAAATTTGTTTATTATAAAATTCAAAATCATTAATGGTAATGACTTTTACAGCATTCCTACTCAAAAGTTATTTGTCTTTTCATATTTAATGACTCAGTACAGGATTTTGAGGAGAACTTAACAATTTTAATTAAAACCATACACTGAAAAAAAGAAATGGGCATAGACCAAAACAGACATTTCTCAAAATAAGAAATACAAATGGTCAATAGGCATATGAAAAAAGGCTCCACATCACTAATCACCAGAAAAAATACAATTCAGAATCACAGTGAGTTATCACCTCACTTTAGTTAGAATGGCTATTACTGAAAAGACAAAAGGTAAGTGATAGCAAGGATGTGGAGAAAAGGGAACTCTTACACATTGTTGGTGGGAATGTAAACTAGTACAACCATTATGGAAAACACTATAGAGGTTCCTCAAAATATTAAAAATAGAACTATGGAATGATCCAGCTATACCACTCCTGAGTATATATCCAAAGGAAATGAACTCAGTATATCAAAGAGACATCAGCACTCCATGGACATTGTAGCACTACTCACAATAGTCAAGAAATGGAAACAACCTCAGTGTCTATCAGTTGATGACCAGATAAATAAAATGTGGTACATCTAGTACATAATGGAATATAATAAAGCCATAAGAAAGAAAGAAGTTGTATAATTTTTCACATGGATGGACATGGAAGCTACTATGCCAAGTGCAATAAGCCAGGCACAGAAAGTCAAATACTTCGTGATCTCACATGTGAAATCTAATGAAGTTGATCTAAAGAAGTTGAAAGTAGAATAGAGACTGGGTTGAGTTGGGTGGAGAACAATGTGGGAAGGTTGATTATTGAGTAATGTTATAGTTAGACTAGAGAAATAAGTTTTGATGTTGTATGGTAGTGTATGGTGACTAAGATAATGATAATATATGGTATACTTCAAAAAAGAAGAAAAGATTGTGAATGTTTTCATCATAAAGAAATGATAAATATTTGAGGAGATGGGCACACTTGTCCTGACTCAAACATTACACAATGTGTACATGTATCAAAACATTACCCGGTGTCCCATAAATCTGTATAATTTTTATATGTCAATTGAAAGAAAGAAGCAAAGGAAAGGAGAAAGAAAGAAAGAAAGAAAGAAAGAAAGACTGATGTAGCATGAAGTACTTTCCTATATTCTTAATTATTAAAGTATTTTATGTCATGGATATATTTATTTGTTAGGTTAAAAACTCATGCATCTAAAGAAATTCTTGTAGTAGTCATTTTTCCAATATATTTTTACATACATATGAACTGACTCAATTTTCAAAACATGACTGGGTCTCTTATTGACCTCTTACCCTAAAAGGTTTAAAATACATGAAAAAAAATTTTTTTAATTCCTTCAAAGAAACAACACTAGAATCTATGGGCCAAAGTAAGCTGAGCTCAAAGCTCAGCTGAAGACAGGATGCATGGGACAGGGACACTGCAGCCATACACATGCATCTTTTCCATATTCCCAGTCACATCTGTGGTCAGGGAAGCTAAAGATTGAGAACAGCACTGTCTCCAGTCGCTGACCTAATTCTAACGCTTTACTCTGGTTCATTTCTTGTGTGACCTCAGAATGTGTCATTGTAAATTCCATAGTAAGACAGGAGCTTTTCCTTTTGGAGTGTGGATTCCATGTGTGAGTTCTGTGGGTCTCGGTTTCCTCATCTCTAAATGTATTTCTACAGACCTCTGAAAGTGTGATGCACTATAAAGCACAACAATCATAATAAATGGACCACCATAGCATGGCCTGCTCTCTGAGCTCTTAGGATCCTCAAACCTTTCTGTAAACCGACTGCACTCCTTTATTTGTGGAACTTTTTTTCAGTTCTCCAGAAGGTTCTCTGGATGGGGAAGGGGCATCTGTCTACCGAAAATCTCACATTGTTTCTTGCTGTTCACTACTCAAAGTTGAAAAAAAAAAAAAAAATATATAAACCTGTAGCAGCAAGTACTCAATGAAAAATGTGGCTTTCTTCTTAGGAGAAGGCTTCAGGGCAAAACGAGAGGCCAAAAAGCTACCACCTGAGAGTGACAATACAGATGAGCCCTGGTTTTGATCTTCTTTGAAGTTTATTAAAAACAAACTTGAATCTGCACCAATCCTGTCAGGAACAGATGGCATATTCACAAATGAGAAATGGCAAGCTTTCCTAAGATGCCTTTTAATCTCACACTATAGATCATGAATCATATTATAATTCAACATCTGAACCATTAACATGAAGAAGATTGCACATTAACATATAATCTTATTGCAAATATAACTAACTAGGTAGAAATCTTTAAAAATGAAAGCATGGCTCTCTATCAGGCACTGGGAAGGAGATTAGTGACAATGGGCTTCATCAATCACAAGAAGTTTATTTGTTAAACACTTGTAATTGAATAGGGATACATTAAGTTCAAGTAACAATTAATATTCAAATTTCAGATTATCATGATTGGGAATTTATTGTCTATAGAATAATGAAGAAAGGGCATAAAGTCTACTGTCTTCAAGTAGAATTTACACTTTTAAATGAGGCCAAGTGCTATAGTGTCTGCCAAAGGCCCAGGTGTTAAAAAAGCTTAGTAGAAGTGGGCCTTGGTGGGAGGTCTTCTGGTGGCTGGGAGCTTGCTCTTGAAGGGGACAATCAGAACCCCAGTCCCTTACTCTCTTTGCTTTTTTGCCATGAGTGAGCACCTTTGCTTGGACATGCACTACCTGCCATGAGGTACCATGTCACCATGGGCCTAAAAGCCATGGGACCAACCAATCATAGACTGAAACCTCCATAAGTGTCCACCAAAACCAATCTTTTCTCTTTATAAGTCTCAGGTATTTGTCACACTAATGAAATGTTCTCCATAGTATGAAAACTCATTTACTTTTTATTTGAAAACCACCAGAATGAACGGCAGAGAGCTAAATATTATTCAAGCTACATTTTACAGAAACTACTTGACTATGGAGAGAAGTGACTAGAGTTCCTTTACTGCTATTCCTTATTTCAGAAGAGAAAGTCAAATGCCTAATTTTTAAGGCATAGTATTTTCTTGTACAGTTTTGTTTTTTACAAGCATATATAATAAGTAACATAAGAAAGATGAATTCTAGATAGGGCAGAGGGGTGGGAGGGAAAGGGAGGGGACAGGGGACTAGCAAGGATGGTGGAATGTGATGGACATCATTATCCAAAGTACATGTATGAAGATAGAAATTGATGTCAACATACTTTATATACAGAGAGATGAAAAATTGTGCTGTTTTATTAATTTATTATACATATTTTCTATGAATATGAGAATCATAAATGAGCTCATGTTTTCATTTTCTAGTTGATATATATAAAATCTACTGTGGATATGTATTTTGCAATATTTTGCTTTTCTTATAAATCATAGTTTTGTGCTTTTCTTATATTTTTGAAAAAAAATCTATTTTCCAACATTGGGAGAGTCAATAAAGTTATCAAGACTTATTCCTAGATTAATGTGTAAGTTTTATGCAATTAACTTTGCCCTAAAATATTATAAAATTTTTATAATCATGCAAGTTGAATTTTGATGTCTATTTTTTTCTTGAAGTCACTTTTCTTATAACCCTATAATGACTCTAATTCAGGCTGCCTGTTTTCTAGGCCTACCACACTGTTGTTAATATTGCGGTTTGTTTTCACAGAGCACCTATGTTGGTCTCTTTGGGGTTCTCTGTACCTAGGTTAATTTCTTTTCTTCTTCTTTTCTTTCTTTCCTTATTTATTTAGTACTGGGGATTTAACCCAGGGGTGCTTTTACCACTGAGATGCATCCCAACTCCTTTTTTATTTATTTTGTGACAAGATCTCTCTCACTAAGTTCTTTAGGACCTGGCTAAGTTGCTGACACTGGCCTCCAACTTGTGATCCCCTTGCTTCAGCCTCTAAAATTGCTGGAATTACAGGCTTGCACCATTGAGCCCAGCTACCTAGGTTAATTTCTGAGTTGGATTCTTGTGGCATTCTTTTGTTTTTGCTTGAGGACATCTTCAAGTTATACTTGTTTTCTTCTTCTTCTTCTTCTTCTTTATTTTAATTAGGAAGGGTGTGTAAGAGGTGAACTTGTAATCTTGAGCCCTTACATGTTTCAATACATCCTTAGTTTGTCCTAACACTTGATAGTTCAGCTATCAACATTTGGTTCCAATAAATCTTCTCAGAACTTTGAAACATTTCCTAGTCTGTTCCAGCTTCTAGCTTTGCTAATAAGAACTCTGATAGCTTTGATAGATTCTTTTTTGGTTTTGAGGAGGTTTTCAAATAAATTTAGAGTCTCCTAGAGTTCCAACATTTTCTCATTCTTGGTCTAGTTTATATATTTTCCCCTGTTGGACATCTCAACCTGAAGACTCCAATTACCCTTCAGATCAAGGAATTATTTTTTTTTCTGTTTTTTTTACTCTGCCTGTTGCCATTCTATTTCCACCATAAGCTTTATCTCACTTTAATTTTTGATCATACTTTATACCTGAACTTTTTGTTCTATATTCTAAGAGATGTGCTGGACTAATTCAATATTCAAGCATGTTTTAAATCTTTTATCTATCTTTGAAATTATTTTTCAAAATCCTGCACCTATATCCTGGAAATCTGATCATACTTCATAGATATACTCTATATCTCTGAAAATTTAATATTTTTTAAAAAAATTAACCATACTTTTCATTGTGTCCCCTGGAAAACCAAAGGCAATTTTTCTTCAAAATAAAAGAGTTGTCCTGTTTCATTATTAGATTCTTTTCATTCAACTATAGTTTTCTTCAAATGTTTGGTGATCCTTTGTTGCCTAGTAATATTTATATTCAAACAAATAGAATTTTCTCTTTTATCCTATTTTTTTAAACCTGATACTTGGAATTGAACCTGTATGCTCAAACACTGAGTTGCATTCCTAAATCTTTTTATTGGTTTCTTTGAGATAGGGTCTAGCTAAGTTACTTAGGGCCTTTCTAAGTTGCTGAGGCTGTCCTCGAAGTTTTAATACTCCTGCCTCAGCCTCTGGAGTCTCTGGGATTACAGGTGTGCTCCAACACCTAACAGAGAGGAAGGACTCAAGGATCACAGTTGGCAGGGGTTTCATAAGAACTGTGTAGTACTTAGAAGCTGTTTATTAGCAACTTAATGCAATTTTAATAAAAAGATTAATGCATTTTTAAGAAGAATATGACACATAGATTATAAAATTCTCATAATTTAAAAATTAATTTTTTATAATTTACCAAACCTATATCAGAAAAACTGGGGAAATCCTAAGAAAGAAAATTGAGTGAAAGGGAATATGTTCTCCCAGATAACAAACATATTTTTAAAAATTCATAATAATTTATAATACGGGGCTTTATGAATCAGGGCAGGATATGAAGATTAAAAACAGAACCAATCACCCTTGAATTTCTAAAACTGTAGCAGTGTCATTTCAAGTCAATAAGGAAATGATGAATATGCCATAGTATTTAGACAATTTAGGAAATCTAGGAAAGAATATCAGAATTCTGATTTAAATTAAAATGAATTCTATAATTACTAAAGACTTAAATATATAACATAAAACATAAAAAAATAAAAAAAGATATAGAAATATATGTTGGGATAGAAAAACTCTTAAAATATATTTATATGTAGACAGTATAAAGAATTTAAACTTATGTTTATCAAAACGAAGTACCCAAAAGAGTAAAACTAGAAATGAACAAATGTTTACAAAAGTAAAAAACAGGGCTGGGATTGTAGCTCAGTGGTAGAGTACTTGCCCAGCACACATGAGGCACTGGGTTCAATCCTCAGCATCACATATAAATAAATAGAAAATAAAGGTCCATTGACAACTAAAAAATAATTTAAAAAGTAAAATATATATATAAAAAGATAAGGGCTTAATGTCCTTAATCTCCAAAGACCACTCTAAAATCAATAAGAAAAGACAAATAAATCCATGGTGAATCATCAAATAATAAGAATAGGTGAAGACGTATAATTGTCATTAGACATATAAAAGATATTTGAATATTCTTGAAGCTAAATTAATTCATATTTAAACAAGATGGCACTTGATTAATCAAGCAAATAAAGTAAGTATAATGTATAGTCAGTAGTCCCTAAATAAATATTTGCTGCTAATTTTTAAAACTATGCATTATATCTGGGTTGTTCATATAATTCATCATCTAAACCACCACCCTTTTGAGAGAATTAGTGGGGGGGCACTGTAAATGACAAATTCACATAGAGCACATCTGGATGACCAGCATACACAGCCACAGACACAAAATGTGCAGATACCCTAAGGATACATCTTGACATTATAAAGCATACAACCTTTCTTCAGGAGGCAAGATCCAATGAAACTATTAGAAAATAATCTCCTAACAAACATCTGAAGTTATTGGAGGTCTAAGAAGTAACAGGCAAGAGAAGAATTCAGTAGTTATTTGTAGAGGAGAGACAAAAGTTGATGACTTCCAGGACACTGAGGTTGAGAGAGGAAGGACACATGGATCACACTTGAATTCTGGCTTTAGTGACCACATGAATAATGGTGGTATCTCCTCTCAATAAAATAGAAAAATTGCAGATTGTATACACATCAGTGTTGGAAATAGAGTTTGAGGTGTCCATTACGTAAAGGTGGAAATTTCTGGTGTATATCTTATGTACATACTTTGCATATAATGGTCTAATAATTATTTCTTTGATAGTTTCTGGGAACACAAAGATAAATAAGATATCATCCTTGCCCCCAGAAAACACTCTGTTATTGTATCATCCTTTCTTTCCTCACTCTAATAATTTAGTTATGTAAGTCTTCTCTCTTTATCATCTTCTCTATGCCTCACAATTCTAAAACCAAAGTAGAATTTCAGTGTGTGTTTATGGAATAGTCTTATGTTGCCTTTTGGGGATACTTCCATCATAAATTCATGCTGCAGGAAAACCTGAGTGTGACACTTCAGATAACAGTGGCAGTTGATAGACTTTGTGGCATATTGGGATAGAGGGTGGAACTGTGAGTTTAGGAAAGAAAACGAGTGTTGTGCATGATTCTATGTCACCCAGTTCAGCTCCACTGTGATCCTGATTTCATTAAGATTAAAAGATGAGGGCTGAGGCTGTAGCTCAGTGCTACAGCACTTGACTGGCTCCTGTGAGGGACTGAGTTTAATCCTTAGCACCACAAAAAATAAATAAATAAAATAAAGGTATTGTGTCCATCTACTAAAAAAAAAAGGCTGAGAAAATATTTAAAGAAAAGATTAAAAGATGAATTTATATTGAGTGCTACTCAACATTACATTAGTTTTGTAATGATCAGGAATATAAGGGATGACTTATTGATTTTTATGTTTACAAATATTATTGTTCACTAATACTAAGGAAAGATAATATCAGAGCTACCATCCATTAAGCCTTTTTGTAAGAAGAGTCCATTTTTAAACACGTTTGTATGTATTAACTTATTGAATCCTCACAACTCTTTCATATCAATTTTATTGCCAGGGTGGGGCATGATCACGTCAGTACGTTACCCCAGGTCATTCAGCTGGTTCTAAGAGAGCTGGGATTCAAGCACAGGCAGTCCATACTCCTTATACTTGTAATTTGCTGCTCATAAAAGAAACACTGCACTCATAGTTACAAAACCAGGTTTTTAGTCTTAAATTTACCACATGGTAGTGGAGTGAATTTAAGGATGCCTGTTTATCTTCTGAGTTTCATTGTCTTTATATCTGGTGAGGAAGAACCTTTGTAGTCTTCTATAAAATATACAGTGTTATAAATTCAAGGATTGCTTATACTACATTAAAATTACTTTTAAGAGTCTGAGAAGTCTTCCAGAAAGATCAAGTGAAGTCAGAGAGGAGGTGAGACACCAGCACTGAATGTTCAGACACCTCCTAACCCAGTTAAGCTTCATGTTTTATTGCTAAACCTCATGGAGAGATTAGAAAGGAGGAGAGTGAGAAGTAAGAAATATGAAGTCTGGGTCTTTAGGGACTCATATAAATTATTTTTATGATTGATTTAAGAGTGCTCACAATTAATTGGGGGATTTAACAAAGTGAAAGGGGTTGGGAAAGGAGTAAAACTACAAAAATATACTTAAGATTTTAAAATTGTCAGAGCTGTCTGTAAAAGCATATGCAGTCTCATCATATATCTTTTCTTTAAAAAAGACTTCATGTTCTTGTCAGTTGCTATTAGCACTCCGTAGGTGAACAGCGCTCATGTTTCATGTGTATTAAAGTCAATACCCTGTCCAGGGCATTTGGCATTAACACCTAAGTTAGAACAGAACCTGAGTTCTGTTCCAAGCTTTGTGCCTTGTCAATGCAGAACTGGATCTCTCTCTCTGTGATAAAAAAGGAGGTTAATGCACTTGCCTCCTTCTAAATCCCAAAAGGATGCTTTGAAAATCAGTGAGGCAATAGGAGTCACACACAGACATCCTGGTAGGAGAAGCACAAGCACTATCATCCTCTCTTAAGCACAGGAGCCCTGAGGAAAGCAAGTCTCTACAGCAGTTCTATATTATAAACACGTTAAGTAGGAATGCCAAAGTTCAGAAGAGAAGAAACAAAAATAATGACAACATTGAATCCAAACTAAGCTTTACATTCTTGATTTCACAGATGCCTTTTCACTGAGTGTTCTGAAGAATTGTCAGAGCAATACTTCTTGAGAGATGGGAGTAGAGGTTAAAGTGATAAATGGTGCTAAGTCAGGAGATGCTCTATTCTATTACATATATATGGCAAGCAATTGATGGATAAAGTTGTCTTGCTCACCACCATGTTGTGGCAGGTACTCTAACTTATGTAGTCTTTTGTTCCCTAAAAGGTGCTCAAAAATGTCTTTTAGAAAGTGCTTTTTTTGAAGTAGAGCAAATGCAACTAAAAATGAACATTCAATGTCTACTAAATATATGAAAGTAATCGGTAACCAGTGAAATAGAAAGATCTCATTGTTGAGTCCCACATTTGAAAAACAAACAAACAGGAGTGAGATGGTATCTTAGGGTGGTTTTGATTTGCATTTCTCTGACTGCTAGAGATGGTGAGCATTTTTTCATGTACTTGTTGATTGATTGTATGTCCTCCTCTGAGAAGTGTCTGTTCAGGTCCTTGGCCCATTTGTTGATTGGGTTGTTTGTTCTCTTATTGTCTAATTTTTTGAGTTCTTTGTATACTCTGGATATTAGGGCTCTATCTGAAGTGTGAGGAGTAAAGATTTGTTCCCAGGATGTAGGCTCTCTATTTACCTCTCTTATTGTATCTTTTGCTGAGAAAAAACTTTTTAGCCATTATGAAGTCAAACAACAACAAGTGCTGGTGAGGATGTGGGGAAAAGGGTACACTTGTACATTGCTGGTGGGACTGCAAATTGGTGCAGCCAATTTGGAAAGCAGTATGGAGATTTCTTGGAAAGCTGGGAATGGAGCCACCATTTGACCCAGCTATTCCCCTTCTCGGTCTATTCCCTAAAGACCTAAAAAGAGCATGCTACAGGGACACTGCTACATCGATGTTCATAGCAGCACAATTCACAATAGCTAGACTGTGGAACCAACCTAGATGCCCTTCAATGGATGAATGGATAAAAAAAAATGTGGCATTTATACACAATGGAGTATTACTCTGCATTAAAAAATGACAAAATCATAGAATTTGCAGGGAAATGGATGGCATTAGAGCAGATTATGCTAAGTGAAGCTAGCCAATCCCTAAAAAACAAATGCCAAATGTCTTCTTTGATATAAGGAGAGTAACTAAGAACAGAGTAGGGTCGAAGAGCATGAGAAGAAGATTAACATTAAACAGGGATGAGAGGTGGGAGGGAAAGGGAGAGAGAAGGGAAAATGCATGGAAACGAAAGGAGACCCTCAGAGTTATACAAAAGTACATACAAGAGGAAGTGAGGGGAAGGGGAAAAATAATACAAGGGGGACAAACTAATGTCAGTAGAGGGGGCAGAGAGAGGGGAGGGGAGGGGAGGGGAGGGGTGATAGTAGAGGATAGGAAAGGCAGCAGAATACAACAGACACTAGTATGGCAATATGTAAATCAATGGATGTGTAACTGATGTGATTCTGCAATCTGTATATGGGGTAAAAATGGGAGCTCATAACCCACTTGAATCAAATTGTGAAATATGATATATCAAGAACTATGTAATGTTTTGAACAGCCAACAATAAAAAATAAAAAAAAAAAAGAAAAACAAACAAACAGACAAACACAAAGGAAATTCTAACAATCCAAGTGTTTTGATTAGGATATGGAGCATCAGGAACGCTCCTGCACTTCGCAAGTTCTTTGTTAGCCTCTTTCTCCTCATCTAGTGAAATTAAGGGTACCCTTGATTTAAGATACCACTCCTAGATATATTCCCCTGAAGAAGTGTGTTCATATATGCCTCAAGATATGTGCACATGAGTATTTGAAATACCTTACCCATAATATCCCAAACTGAAAAATTCCCAGCTGTGTCACAGGAAAATATTGGAGAAAGAAATCATTCTGTGTATTTAGACATGAGGAGTATGATGTACTATTCTCAGCCATATACAGTATTAATGAATCTTATGAGTAGAATGCTGTGTAAAAGAAGAAAGACACAAAAGTATCCACAAGTGAACCCATTTACAGAAAATATAAGAAACAATCTATAAAAACTCAGGGGAAAAAATGGAATGTCCAAATGCTAAAGTGTTAACAAAGAACTGAATTGTTTGTCCCCGGAAGTGTCAAGAAAGTCTGGTTTAACCAAAATTGATAGCAAAGAAAACATTGCATACTTAATTAGACTTTAACCTCAGTGATCTCTAAGCCATGTCTGAAACAAATCTGTGCAGGTTCTTAAAGAAACTGGCATGATCTATTTTCATAATTCCAAGTATACTTCACTTAAGAATCTCCTTTCATCAAATTTTGGCTGGTTATTCTTTCCTTCCAGATGTTTGTGTCATATATACACAACTTCCACCTCTCTGCATATGATTTAAATATAGATATAAAGAGTATATTTGTTTTGCAGAGAAGTAATAGGACAGAATTCAAATCGATTGTCCATGAGTTTGTATAACAATGAGTGCTTAAGTATAATGAAAGTCCTACAGATACTGACAGCATTTATTCATCTAAAGAAGGTTCTTTTACTGTTTTGCAAACCTGAAAGCATTTTAGATTAAGAAATTATTAAATAGAAAAATAATAGAATAGAAAGTCTCCTACATCATGAACATGGAAAGTGATTCTGTACAAAGTATGTCCTTTATAGGAGGCAAGAGAGTGTGGCAGTTGAGGGAATGGTTTCTAGAGTTAGGACTGGAATTAAATAAGAGTTGTCATTTTATGTCTCAGTATGTGTATCCTGGTCTTCTTACAAGGTCAGAAATAAACAATGCAGCAAAGCATCCAGCACATTGTGCACACATATTTTGCATCATTATCTTGCAGATCATTCACAAAGCTGTCCCACCCAACTTTTTTCTACTATAGGTGCTCTTTCTAGCCACCTTCTTCCTCAGCTCTGGCTCCCCTGGATTTCCAGTCAAACAGAATGAAACCATACATGCTTGTTATTTTGTCTCTTTTTCTAATACTTCACCAAAGCAAAAGTAAAATAAAGCACAAAGGTAGAGATCATAAGAAAGGAGAGATCAGCAAAGGAGAGACTTCAGTGATTTTTTTCCCCTTCATTCTGGGATTGAACATAGGGGTACTCTACCACTGAACTACATTCTCAGTCATTTTTATTTTTATTTATTTATTTATTTTTTGTTCTGAGGCAGGATATCACTAAGTTGCCCAGGATGACTTTGAGCTTGGGATCTGCCTGCCTCAGCCTCCTGAAAAATGCAGAATTACAGGCATGTATCACCATACCCAGATCAACAAAGTCAGAAAATGGATAAAAGGGAATAGAAACTGTCTTAGCACAGTGGAGAATAAATTCCAATATGTGTTCCTCCAAACCCAGAGAGAGTGAGGGCTGAAAGTCCATGAACATTATATAGAGCCTTTGAATCCCACCAATTTCCCTCCTCTGCTGGAAGCTGAATGTTTCTTTTCTGCAGAAAATCAACTAGAAATATTTCCAAGCAAGGACATTAGGCACTGTGGCAAACAAAGTGAGGCCTTGGAGCCTAATTGAAAGTCTATAGAGTTCTTAGTGAGATATTCAATGTTACATGTCATGCTCCAGGAACACTAGCTGTCATGGATATGCCCCAGGCAGAAGTCTCCCAAGCAATAAGCAGGGAATCCTTTGATAATGGCATTGGGAAACTTTCCCAAGGATTTGCTGGCTGAACAACCAATCAAGCAACAGTGAAACCCTGTAGTTAATAAGCCCTACATATGTTTGCAGAATTTTGATGATGAATTATCATCATTGTTATTGTCATGTTGAGGATGTCTCACTTTTAAAGAATGAATAGCCTTTTGAAGAAACACTCCAGAATAAAGAAGAGGAAGAGAGACTAGAATAATCAGCAGCATCAACCAAACGAAGAAATCCAAAGGAAACAGAGAGACCGAGGAAAACATAAAAACAGATGCTATTTAAAAGAAAAAAAACAAAAGTTTTTAAATATCATAGTCAAAATGAATATTGAAAGGTAAACTTGAACACAATTTCTAGAAGATAAAACAGATTTTTTTTTTTAAAACTGGAAAATAGGAAGACAACCATTAAGGATTTGGGTTTTAAAAGTCCAACATTCAGCTAATAGGAGTTCAGGAAGAGAAAATATATGGCATAAAATTACTAATGATTAACAAGAGAAGGTTTTCCAGACTGGAAGGACACATGTGTCTGCAGTCAAAGGCCTAGAGTATGCTGGAAGAAGACCTGAACCAAGGCTACAGGGCATGAAATACGGGATCATCAGAATGAAAGCTCCTAAAAACATCTACAAAGAAAAGTAGGTCATGAACAGACAACAGGAAGTCACCAAGGTTAGAAGAAAACAGTGGCACAATGCCTGCAAAATGTTGAGAAAATACCTTTGTAACTTAGAATTCGGTTGCAGTGAATGAGGACCTGGGATGAGAGGGAGTGGTGGTCACTGAATAGAATATAGGAAAGGTGCCAGAAGAGGAAATATGAAAAACTAGTTTTTATTCCCAACTTTGGTCCTAAATACAGAGACATAGGCAGGAATTAGGGGAACTCCAGCATTACTCTGAGACTCTGGAGCTCCTGAGAATAAGCTTTCTTTTTTGCTAATACCATTGAGTTGGAATCAAGAAGCTGACCAAAGTTATAAAGTCTGTCTGACTTCGCATTCCTGAAAAGATAGTGTACTATTTTTTTTTACATAGATGAGACATATAAAATATGGATCAACAGGTGATAGGCTATGATAAATTACAGCCAAATACCCATTCTGAAGTCAGTTTTGTTTATACTTTGTACATTGATAGCAAACTTTGCAGGTCCTAAAAATAACTAATAACAAATGACTTTTTTTTTTCTATTAACTAATGATGCAGCATTCAACTATCTTGTATGACAAAAATAGAAAACATTCTCTTGCCTCTTAAGTTATGTTGGAAAACATTAGCTAACAATTTCATGAGAGGAGGTGATTTTAGATGCTAATTCTTACTAAAAGGAATAGTAACAACAACAACAAACTAACTAAAAACAAACAAAACAAAAATAAGAATAAAAGCTTTTCTTGGTATTCTAGCATTATTTTACAAAGGATACTCTTTATCACAGTAATTGATTCCCTCTTTTACACTGGGGATATTATACTTATTAAATGACTAAAGGATAAACTTAGGTAACAGTGGAGCTATAGTTCTTTCAGAAGAAAGATAAATAGCTCTGAGTGCCAAGAATACTCACTTGGGGCATTTCTTTGTACCCTCTCATTATTTCTGTCTACCTAATTGGCAGTGCTAACTGCTTCCTTCTGGAATCACTTCAAATCTGCACTGAGTGCCCCCAATATTACCCCAACTACCAGGGGAAAAATGAAGAAAAAATTCTCTTCATTTTATTGACAAAATATGTTGAATGGTTGATAGCATTAGTTTTTTTTTTTCCCCGCTAAATCTTCAGACTATTTTGATAATCAGGGAAGACTAATAATAACAGAGTAACAAGTGCAAAATAAGTATAATAAATTTTCCTACTGAAAATGAGAAGAGTTTCCAGAAAGAAACTAAAAGCAGAATTAAGGCTGAGTTACTGAATGGGCTATTTCAGGAGTTCTCAACTCATTCCTGATGAGGACAGGTAGCCTTTCGTTTCCCTTAAGTGATCTTTCTTTATTTCACAAGTGTTCTTCATTGTTTACCATGTACACAGCTTTGTGCCAGTTACCCTG